>NC_081416.1:162628989-163228989 GCF_949786415.1 Peromyscus eremicus | reverse complement strand
GATGGGTGGGTGGTGTGAGGTAAGGGAGGTTGTCAGGGGATGTGGGGACAGCCTGAGTGGGGTCCTAAGTGGCATGCACCACCTGCAGCTGGAGGAGGAGCGCTCACGCCTGGCTGAGCAGCTGCGTGCAGAAGCGGAGCTGTGCTCTGAGGCCGAGGAGACTCGGGCACGGTTGTCCGCCCGGAAGCAGGAGCTGGAGCTGGTGGTGTCTGAGCTGGAGGCACGAGTGGGCGAGGAAGAGGAGTGCAGCCGGCAGCTGCAGGGCGAGAAGAAGCGGCTGCAGCAGCACATACAGGTGTGGGGACCCAGCACCCCGTCCACGTCCACCCCAAACCTCAGCCTGAGGGTCCGAAGCACAAAGACTATATAGACTTCATTAAATGGAGGTGGAGCTAGGGTGTGTCAGCTTCAGGTTCTGCTGGATCCAGCTATTCAAGTCCCTCCTCAGGATGCAGTCTGCGTCCCCTGGCTCTGTGTCCCTTGTCTTGAGCCCCCACCCAACTCCCACCCTGGGCAGGCCACTGTCCTGTGTGTGCTGAGGGAACGTTTGAGTTCTTTTTCTGCAGGGATGGTAATTGTTAGCCATCTGCAGGGTCTGTGATGGTGCCTGGCATACACTAGGCACTTAATAAGGGCTTGTCAAACCAGTGAATGGAAAGGGAAGACCAGGAGAGGCTTGATGCTGCCCGGTGTCAGCCAGGATGTGGACCTGTGTAGAGCCACAGCCCCTGGGGTCCCCTCCACCCACCCCCACTGCAGGAGCTGGAGACCCACTTAGAAGCTGAGGAAGGTGCCCGGCAGAAGCTGCAGCTCGAGAAGGTGACCACAGAGGCCAAGATGAAGAAGTTTGAGGAGGACCTGCTGCTCCTGGAGGACCAGAATGCCAAGCTGAGCAAGGTGGGAACCACAGGCACACCAGAGCAAGATACGGCAGATGGGCTCCTGCCGGGATGCTGGCCCAGTGAACCAGTGGGGGGTGATGGCGAGGGTCTGCCGCCCCCTGGGGACAGCCTGAGGGTTGTTCATAAGAGCAGCCCTTGTCCTTCTGTGTGCTGGTGGCTTAATGCTGCTGGGTGAGCACCCGTGAGGTGGCCTGGGCCCAGACCCCAGGATGGAGGGGAAGGAAGGGTGGAAGGAGGGCTGGGAAGGGCAGGATGCTGGTGAGATGGCAGGGAGGCCAAGGGCCCTGACTCTTCTGTCCCCAGGAGCGGAGGCTTCTGGAGGAGCGCCTGGCCGAGTTCTCCTCGCAGGCAGCGGAAGAGGAGGAGAAAGTCAAGAGCCTCAACAAGCTGAGGCTCAAATATGAAGCCACAATCACAGACATGGAGGGTGAGCGGCCGGGAGCCAGGCCGGGCTGTGTGCGTGCGGAACGGCCGCAGGCGGAGGGTCAGAGGGAGGAGGTGGACAGTGTCTGACCTGGCCTGGTGCCCACAGACCGGCTGAAGAAGGAGGAGAAAGGCCGCCAGGAACTGGAGAAGCTGAAGCGGCGGCTGGACGGGGAGAGCTCTGAGCTGCAGGAGCAGATGGCGGAGCAGAAGCAGCGGGCGGAGGAGCTGCTGGCGCAGCTGGGCCGTAAGGAGGACGAGCTGCAGGCGGCCCTGGTCAGGTGACTGACTTTCCCCAGGCAGGTCCTCCTCCCGCTGCTCCAGTCGGGCCAGATGGGCCGCAGCGTGCGAGGGGCCTCCAGTGTAATGGCTGTGTGCACACTTACTGAGCCCCTGCTGCATACAAGCTGTGGTGCCTGTTTGAAGTACACTGACCATATTGCCTGTGAGCCTCCCAAGGAACCTTGGCTTGTGAGTGCAGCTCCACTTCAGAGGCGTTAAAATGTGAATTGGAAAGCCTGTGACAGCTCCTAGTGGTTAAGAACACTGCTCCTCTTGCACAGTACCCAGATTCAATTCCCAGCACCCCGATGGAGGGCTAACTGTCCATCTGGAACTACAGTTCTGTGAGATTCAACTCTCTCTTCTGGCCTCCATGGACACTGCACAGGTGGTGTACATGCCTACATGCAGGCAGACACTCATTCACATAACATAAAAATAAACCTTAAAAAAAAATTAAGCCGGGCGGTGGTGGCACACGCCTTTAATCCCAGCACTTGGGAGACAGAGGCAGGCAGATCTCTGTGAGTTCGAGGCCAGCCTGGGCTACCAAGTGAGTCCCAGGAAAGGCGCAAAGCTACACAGAGAAACCCTGTCTCCAAAAAACAAAAAAACAAACAAACAAACAAAAAAAAATTAAGGTGGAGAAATGATTTGAGGAGGACACCTCTGGCCTCCACTTGTACCTATAAAAGTTAAAATGGCCCAGCATGGTGGTACATGCTTGTCATCCTGGCACCTGGGTGGCTGAGACAGGAGCATTGCCATGAGTTTAAGGCTAGTCCAAGCAACTTAGAAAGATCCTGTTCTAGAAAACAACAGCAACAACAAATCCCCAAAGAAGACCATGTAAAAGGCTGGGCACACGGCAAAAGCCAGTGTCACCCAGGAGAACTGTGGGTAGCATTCTGCTGCACACCCAGGAATATAAAGGATTTGGGAACAGGAATCACATGCGGCCAATGACAGAGTCAAGACTTGAACCCACACCTGATCTCCCCAGACCCTGGAGTTCACCCTCAGCTCTGCCCGCCTGGGTGCCAACCCCTCCCTGGTCCTTGTCACACCCCCAGGGCAGAGGAGGAGGGCAGTGCCCGTGCCCAGCTGCTCAAGTCCCTGCGAGAGGCACAGGCTGGGCTGGCCGAGGCTCAGGAGGACCTAGAGGCTGAGCGGACGGCCAGGGCCAAGGCAGAGAAGCAGCGTCGGGACCTGGGAGAAGAGCTGGAGGCGCTGCGTGGGGAGCTAGAGGATACACTGGATTCTACCAATGCCCAGCAGGAGCTGCGGTGAGGAGTGGGGGGGGGCAGGGCTGGGGGGGCTGGGAGGGTGTGGTGGTGGGGGCACATCTGGACAGAGACTCAACCCACACAGGTACCAGCTCTGACAATATGAATGGAAGAGTCAGACCTTTGCCTTGCCCTCAGGCTACCCCCAGCCTTAGAGAAGTTTTAAGAGTCCAGTTAAACTAGACCCAGGCCTCAACAAAAGGTACATAAAGGAACTGCAGACCGTTGAGGACACCCAATGCCAAGTCTTAAGTTAAGTCTGGGAGCTGGAGAGATGTCTCAGTGGTAAGAGTACTGGATGCCACTGGCTGCTCTTACAGAGGATCTGAGTAAAGTTCCCAGCACCCACATAGTGGCTTACAACTTCCTGTAGCTCCCTCTCCAGGAGATATGATGCTCCTTTCTGGCCTCCTTGGGTACTGCAGTCATATGCGCATACCCACACACATAAATAAAAATAAAGAAGGTTTAAGCCAGCCTATAGGAGAGGCTCTGGGAGGGCATTGCTGAAGAGTGGCCCTCTGGATGTGGTCTGAGTGGTGAATAGGAGTTCACCTTTGATGACACATTCCCCTTCGTATATCTCTACACAGATATATAAACTGATGTTTCCTGTCCCTACTGCCTGGTCCCAAATAACTGACTCAGAAGCTGAATATGAATTATAAATGCTCAGTCGATAGCTCAGGCTTGTTACTAGCTAACTTTTACATTTAAATCAACCCATATTTCTATTTATGCTTTGCCATGTGGCTCATGGCTTGTTACCTCATTTTTTACACATCCTGCTTGCTCAGCAGCTGCCTGGTATCTCTCTGATGACTCTGCCTTTCTTCCTCCCAGAGTCCTCTGTGTCTGGCTGTCCCCACCTGTACTTCTTGCCTGGCTACAAGGCTGTCAGCTTTTTATTAAGACTCTCTTTAGCTCATGATCCCGTGGCAAGGAAGCGGCTTCCGTGGGGTGGGGGAGCTTGCAGTAGAGCTGACTCTCCTTTTGACAGAACAGCAGCTGGACGTGGGCAGGAGCCAGGCTGGCTGAAACCCTCAGCCTCCCTGCACCAGCTGGACCCCAGGCCCCAAAGGGGCTTCATCCTCTCAGAACAGCGCCTCCAGCTGGTCCCTGGAACACTGGGACACATGAGTCTGTGGGGGAGGTTTCACATCCAGACCCTCACGGGAAGCACTACGGGCCCCATCCTTAGAAGAAAAGGAGAAAGAAGCCACACCCCACAGTCCTCTGCTCTGAATTCCTGTCTCCTCCCTCCTTCCATCATCAAAGGTCGAAGAGGGAGCAGGAGGTGACAGAGCTGAAGAAGACTTTGGAAGAGGAGGCCCGTGCTCATGAGGTGGCCATGCAGGAGTTGAGGCAGAGGCATGGCCAGGCCCTGGGGGAGCTGGCAGAACAGTTGGAGCAAGCCCGGAGGGTGAGTAGGTAGTGGGCTAGCCACTTTCTGGGATGTAGCCTTGCATAAGTGTTAATTGATTAATTACTTAATTGATGGGTTCCATGGTGGAAAAGGAATATTGAACTAAACCAAGGGAATTGGGGGGTGAGCCATCATGATGTGTGTGCAGAGGCTCTAAGGTGGAGCCGCAGCAACTCCACCCATCTCCTTACAGGGCAAAGGTGTGTGGGAGAAGACTCGGCTAACCCTGGAGGCCGAGGTGTCTGAGCTGAGGGCCGAGCTGAGCGGCCTGCAGACCTCAAGACAGGAGGGTGAGCAGAAGAGGCGGCGCCTGGAGTCCCAGCTGCAGGAGGTCCAGGGCCGTGCCAGTGATGTAGAGCGGGCTCGGACTGAGGCTGCCGAGAAGCTGCAGAGAGCCCAGGTGGGCAGGGGTGGGGGTTCATGTGACTCTGGGGGGACTGTGAATAGTTACACTCTAAATAAGGCAACAAGGACAGACCAAAAACAAAACAACAAAACAAAACAACAACAACAAAGTGACTCCACCCCAGTCTAGCTTGACTCAAGTATTTTTAGTTTTTGAGACAGAGTCTCTCACTATGTAGCCCTAGCTGTCCTGGAACTCGCTTTGTAGACCCGGCTGACTTTGGACACACAGAGATCCATCTACCTCTGCCTCCTGAGTGCTGGGATTAAAGACCTGAGCCACCACACCCAGCTCCCTCATCCCTTTTCATTGCTGAATAGTATTCCCTCGTCTGTCTGCTGTTAACTGTCCACACCACCCTTTGGTGACATGTCTGTGGCTCCTTCTTCGGATCAGTCTTGAGCAATTTCCCCAGACACGGGTTAGAAATTCCTCTCCTCTGGGAACACCTAACACGAGGACCCCACGTCAGCACTGTGTTAGACCCTAGAGTAGCTTCTGGCTACGTCGCTGGCTTCCCACCCATGTGCACAGAGGGGATTTGGGACAGAGGTGCCAACGGGGCCGCCGTGTTGAACCACCTTGGCTTCATTACCTCCTTTCCACAGGCTGAACTTGAGAGCGTGTCCACGGCATTGAGCGAGGCTGAGTCTAAGGCCATCAGGCTGGGCAAGGAGCTGAGCAGTGCAGAGTCCCAGCTGCATGACGCCCAGGTGACTCTGTCCCCCCACCACCGTCCTCCTCCCTGCCGCTGACTCCACCTGACCCCCACCATCCCTTCCACCCACAGGAACTGCTGCAGGAGGAGACTAGGGCGAAGCTGGCCTTGGGGTCCCGTGTGCGTGCCCTGGAGGCTGAGGCGGCAGGGCTTCGGGAGCAGATGGAAGAGGAAGTGGTTGCCAGGGAGCGGGCTGGTCGTGAGCTGCAGAGCGCCCAGGCCCAGGTGGGCAGTGAGACCGGCACCAGGGACCATGGCCCTTACACCATTGTGCCCAGTGTCCCAGCTCAGACTGGACCTGGGTGCTCTCTCCGGCCACTCTGTGTCCCCACTGCCTACCCTTGCCTTCCCTACCCACACGCGCACTCTGGCCTTGTGGATCATCGGAAACTTCGGCTCATCCTTCCTCGCAGCCTGCTGCGGCTCCCCAGGACCCTGGACAGAGCCTCTGCCTGTATTTCCCAGTAACGTCTGCAAACCTTAGCTCTTCCAGGCTTAGAGTCTGGCCAAGTTCTGACTACCTTCTACCCATATGTCCCCCCGCCAGATTATGAGTCCTTTCAAGTAACTCTGACCCTGTGTGTGAGAAGCCTTAAGAAATGCCAGCCTTCCACTGGCAGGCTCCTGTGTGTACTTCAGAACCCATCTCCATTGCCCCCTCCCCCTCCTCCAATGCGACTCTTCTCCATCCTGTGGACTCCTCAGATTGTTTCTCCTCTTCCTCAGCCTGTGTCTCCGGCCTTGGTTTTGGGGTCCAAGGGCAGGTCCCATTTGGACTGAGTGTTGGGTCATGCTGAGGATGACAACACCCTGGAAGATCTGGGTCGATAGTTCTCAGGGTCTCAACTGCCGTGAGGCAGGAGGGTCCAGTGGTCAGCTCCTTCCCATCTCCAGGCCTCAGTTTACACCCAGGACACAGGGTGCCCGGAGCCCACACCACAGTCACTCACAGCTGTGACTCCCACGTCCTTCTCCTCCCTGCAGCTCTCAGAATGGCGGCGACGCCAGGAGGAAGAGGCTGGGGTGCTGGAGGCTGGGGAGGAGGCTCGGCGCCGTGCAGCCCGGGAAGCAGAGGCCCTGGCCCAGCGCCTGGCAGAAAAGACAGAGGCGGTAGAGAGGCTGGAGCGAGCTCGGAGGCGGCTGCAGCAGGAGCTGGACGATGCCACTGTGGACCTGGGGCAGCAGAAGCAGCTTCTGAGCACACTGGAGAAGAAGCAGCGTAAGTTTGACCAGGTGAGTGCCTCAGTTTACCCAGCTGGCCACCCTGAGGAGCCAGAAACCCATTTGAATATTAGGGAGAAACTTGCTGGGGGAAAGGGGACATTTGAGAGGGGTTTTGAAGTGTGCGTAGGAGTGGTGTCATAGCCAAGTAGGTGTTGCCTCTGCCCAAACATCTGTAAAGCAGGCCACCCTGTGTGTCATGGTTTGTGCCTGTCACACAGTGTGACCCTATTGCTTGAGTGCCCCAGTTTGAATAATGATAGCAGAACACCCTCCCTTGTGCCCCTGAGGGTGCCCACATTGTGCTTCACTTGTCTGCATGTTGCTGCTCCAATGTCAGCCTCAGTTTACCCATCTAGAAAATGGGAATCATATCAAGTATTCCACAGCCTGAGGGTTAAAATAACCATCACAGGCGTCAAAGGCTCGTGTGCCTGTCAGCATTCCGTCACTGTAGCAAATGCTGGAGACAGCTGGCTCACGAAGTGAGGAGGTGATTTTGGCTCATGGGTTTGAGGGTTTGGTTCGTGGCCACACTGGGTCCGTGGTGAGCCAGAGAATCATGGCAGCTTGTGGGAGGAGGAAAGCGAGTGGACAGCAGAAGCCAGAGTCCCGTTCAACCAGCCCCAGCCGAGGTCTCCATGGCTCCCAAAGCCCATCAATTACAGATGGAAGTCTCCAGTCCCCACAGACTGTGATTCTGCTTTTGCGAGCAGCAGGGGATCAGCTCTGATGAACTGAAGAACTAGCGGCACCTCAGGGGCCTCTTTACCGTTACACGAAAGGCCCCACTTCAGCAAGTCAGCTTCCTCAGCCAAAACCTCTAAGCAGTTCTCAGCCATAGGAGACTTCCTGGTCGGCCAGCATGTCTCGGGGACTGAGTATGCGAAGGCTGTGCGTCCTTCAGGAAGGGCCGCTCAGATAACAAGCCTGGGTCTTTACAAAGCCTGGCTGTGAAGTCGCTCTGGACTCATGCCTGATACAATGATCAGTTGAATCCTTCGCTACGGAAGGTCATGTGTCTTTGTAGCTGATTAAAAGGTGGGCTTCTGACGAAAGCGGACAGCGCTGGGTGGGTGTGGTGTCTGCCTGTAATTCCAGCCTTGTTTGCCGGGCATCCCCGAGCAAGCTGGCTAGCTCTGCCCTCTGTCTCTGTCTCTCTGTCTGTCCCTATCCGATTCTAGCTCTGTGTCTCTCTAGTGTGCCTTCTCGCCCTCCTCCTCCCTTCTCTCCCCTCCGTTCAGTCAGCCCATGCCCCTGCATCTTTTCCTGCAGCTGCTGGCAGAGGAGAAGGCTGCAGTGCTGCGGGCCGTGGAAGAGCGTGAGCGGGTGGAGGCTGAAGGCCGGGAGCGAGAGGCCCGGGCTCTCTCCCTGACTCGGGCCCTGGAGGAGGAGCAGGAGGCCCGGGAGGAGCTGGAGAGGCAGAACCGCGCTCTGCGGGCCGAGCTGGAGGCGCTGCTGAGCAGCAAGGATGACGTGGGCAAGAACGTAAGCAGGCCCTGGGCACAGTGGTAGTGACGGGAGAGTTGTGAGCACACACATGTGTGCTCACACAACAGACGTGTTCACATAATAGCCAAGAGCTTCACTCACCAAATGCTAAATGGGCATTCTGCACACACTTGCAGGGTGTGAACAGAATCCTCTGTCACACATTTACCACCACCACCACCACTCCACACACATGGCTTTGTTGTGACTTTTTGTTTATTTGTTTTTCAAGACAGGATTTCTTTGTGTAGCCCTGGCTGTCCGGAACTTGCTCTATAGACCAGGCTGGCCTTGAACTCACAGAGTTCCTCCTGCCTCTGCCTCCCGAGTGCTGCGATTAACGGCATGTGCTGTTACTACACAGTGACGTGTGTGTGTGTGTGTGTGTGTGTGTGTGTGTGTGTGTGTGGTGTTGGTTGCTTTTTCCCCCTGTTTTGGTTTTTCAAGGCAGAGTTTCTCTGCCTCCCGAGTGCTGGGATTAAAGGCGTACACCACCACACCAGGCTCAGCACAGGACCGCCTGCCTAGGGAGGATGCTGCCCATAGTAGACTGGGCTGACTTGTATCAATTAATAAGCAAAACAGTCCCCCTCACACAGATGTGCCCACGGAGAAGTCTGACCCAGGCAATCGCTCGGTCAGGGCTCTTCCTTCTCCCTGATGACGCTAGGCTGTGTCAAGTTGACAGCGGATGCTAACCACACAAGGGGTAATTCCATACCACATGACCTGGTCTTTGTTATAAGGCTTTGTGAATAGTGGAATGAAAGTCAAGGATCCTGGGCCCGCGAGATGGCTCAGAGGAAACGGGGGCTTGCCACCAAGCCTGCTGACCTCAGTTTGATCCCTGGGACCCACATGGTGGAAGGAGAGAACTGACTCCTGCAAGCTCTCCTCCAACCTTTACATGTACACTGTGACACGTGTGTGTGTGCATATACACACACGTGTAAATCCAGCACAGTCATGGGCCTGTGCAGTAAGGGGAGGCTGTAGCTACAGGGAAGGGAGCCAAGGTCATGAGAGCCTCAAGGTCATGAGAGCCTCAAGGTCATGAGAGCAAGTTTATCAGCCTTGTCAGGGAAGGCTGGGGCTGGGGCTGCTTTCTGAAGAGAGCAGAGTGTGGGGGGTGGGGGTGGGGGGGCCATGACCTTACAGGGTCTGAACAGGAAGTCTGTCCTGGTTTCCTGTGTGCCTTCTGGCTCCACTTGAGGTGGTTTTGCATTTTTTGTTCACCTGTGTTTGGCTGCGAAATGAAGTCACATCTGGAAGTATTTTCTCCCTCTGTCACTTTAGACAGGCATGTCGCCCTGACCTCACCTTAGGATACTGTCATCTATAGAGTTCAGACTCTAGCACTCCCTATACAGTGGAGTTGACAAAAATCAAACAAAAAGCAAATCTCATCATGTTTAAGGAAGTTTGCGGTTTTGTTTTTTAAGGTGTTTTTTAAAATGTGTTTATTTTATGTGTACAGTGTTTTGCCTGCGTGTGTCTGTGCACCACATGCGTGCTGTGCCCGCACTGTCCAGAAGAGGGCGTTGGATGCCCTGGTACTGGAGTTGCAAATGGTGTGACCCGCCCTGTGGGTGCCAGGAAGCACACCTGGGCCCGGGAGGAGCAGCCGGTGCCCTCACCTGTTAAGGCATTTCTGTAGCCCTAGGGCATGGTTTTGTGACAGAATGCATCCTAGCTAGTCCACATGCCAGTGTGCTGCATGTGGACATACCTGTTAGGGTTTTTATTGCCCCATCCCAAAAAAGTGGTTTTCTTTTTAAATTGGGGTTTTGGATTAGGAGGTTTCTATCTGTGTGGTGCACATGACCCTAGCTGTGTTTCTGATCTGCTGCTCTGGTGACAACCCCAGCAAAAGCAACGTGAAGGGAGGAGGGATTTATTTGGCTCACAGTCCCAGGTTCTGGTCCATCACTGGCGGGTGTCAAGGTAGGAACTTGAGAAGCAACTGGTCCATTCACAATCAAGAGCAGAGAGTGAATGCATGCACCTCCCTTTTTAATACAGCCCAGCACCCAGACCGAGTGCATGTGGTCTTTTCATGTTAATTAACACAATCAACACAGTCATCGCAGCCCAACCTGATCTAGACAGCCCCTCGCTGGGACTTTCTTCCCAGGTGATTCTAGATCGTACCATGACAGCAATTAAAACCAACTGTCACATACAGGTTTGCATAAAATGTCTTAGATAATTTAAGATGACACCTGGTAGGTGCTTAGTAAACGGTATGAAAGAAGGAACAAGCTCACTTAGGCCCGCCTACCAGCTGCCATCCAGTTCTCCATCATAGCCTTCCCCACTCTACTCACGACACCATCTTTTCTTGTTGTTGGTTTTGTTTTGTTTTGTTTTGTTTTGTTTTTCCAGACAGGGTTTCTCTGTGTAGTCTTGGTGCCTGTCCTGGAACTCGCTCTGTAGACCAGGCTGGCCTGGACCTCACAGAGATCCACCTGGCTCTGCCTCCCGAGTGCTGGGATTGAAGGTGTGCGCCACCACCGTCCGGCTTCAGAACACCATCTTAATCCTGGCCCAGGACTCAGACTCACTCCCCATCCCACCAGGTGCACGAGCTGGAGCGAGCCCGCCGGGTGGCTGAGCAGGTAGCCAGTGACCTTCGGACACAGGTGACAGAGCTGGAGGATGAGCTGACCGCTGCAGAGGATGCCAAGTTGCGTCTGGAGGTGACGGTGCAGGCCCTGAAGGCTCAGCATGAGCGTGACCTGCAGGGCCGTGACGATGCTGGTGAGGAGAGGCGGAGGCAGCTGGCCAAGCAGGTACTGTCCAGCAGGTGGCTGCAGACACCTGCCCTACCCTGGTGAATGCATGTGGAAAGGGAGTTCCCCTCTGTGAGCATTTCCACCAGGGTCCCCTTGCTGTCCACCTCCACCCAGAAAACCATCTATCTGTTCTGCCCGGAGGCAGTGCCACAGCATACCAACATTCCCAAGCATCATCCATCAGGGAGGCACCCACCTCCTGCCCCTCACTGTCAGCCTAAGTGGCATGTCTCTAGACTTTTCCTTAGGAAGTTTAAATAGACTTCTTGTCTTAGTTAGGTTTCTATTGCTGTGAAGACACACCATGACTACGTCAACTCTTATAAAGAAAAACATTTAGGCCTGGCAGTGGTGGCGCACACCTTTAATCCCAGCACTTAGGAGGCAGAGACAGGCAGATCTCTGTGAGTTCAAGGACAGCCAGGGCTGTTTCACAGAGAAACTCTGTCTCCAAAAACAAACAACAACAACAAAAAATAAATAAAAGAAAGCATTTAATTGGGGTGGCTCGTTTACAGTTTCAGAGGTTCAGTCCATTATCATCATGGCAGAGAGCATGGCAGCCTGCAGGCAGACGTGGTACTGGAGAAGTATCTGGGAGTCCTACATCTTTCAGGCAACAGGAAGTTGACTGAGACACTGGGTGGTATCCTGAGCATAGGAAACCTCAAAGCCCACCCCCACAGTGACACACTTCCTCCAACAAGGCCACGCCCACTCCAACAAAGCCACACCTCCCAATAGTGTCACTCCCTATGAGATTATTCAAACTACATTCACCACACGTCTAGTTAACCTTGATAAAAAGGGCATCAAGCTGCCGTAGAAAGGAGTCAAGTCCAGCTTGGTAAACCGTTGAGTTGATAGGGACTTGTTTACAGCAGGGGGGGGTAACTCAGGCAACTGCATCATGGCAAAGCCTACCCCTGCATGTGTGAAGGCTGATCCCGGAGCTTCCTGCACACGCTGCAAGCAACTCCACTGCAGCTCTCTGGCCAGTGCTTACTGCCCATGTGGCCTCAGGGAGGGGAGCTTTGGAACCTTTTAACTTTTTTGTTTTGTGAGTTTTTGTGGTTTCTCTAAGCCCCACCTCCCTCCAGGGAGTGGAGGGAATCTGGGTGCCATGACCTATGACCTCTCCTACACCTGCCCCCCCAGCTGAGAGATGCAGAGGTGGAGAGGGATGAGGAACGCAAGCAAAGGGCACTGGCCGTAGCTGCCCGAAAGAAGCTGGAGGCCGAGCTGGAGGAGCTGAAGGCGCAGACATCGGCTGCTGGGCAGGGCAAGGAGGAGGCAGTGAAGCAGCTGAGGAAGATGCAGGTGAGGGGCTCTGGGTAGAGGGGCGGGGATCCAAGGTAGCCCCTCCCCCAGCATCCAAGGTAGCCCCTCCCCCAGCATCCAAGGTAGCCCCTCCCCCAGCATCCAAGGTAGCCATCCTCCAGCATCCAAGGTAGCCCCTCCCCCAGCATCCAAGGTAGCCCCTCCCCCAGCATCCAAGGTAGCCCCTCCCCCAGCATCCAAGGTAGCCCCTCCTCCAGCACCCAAGGTAGCCCCTCCTCCAGCATCCAAGGTAGCCCTCCTCCAGCACCCAAGGTAGCCCCTCCTCCAGCATCCAAGGTAGCCCCTCCTCCAGCACCCAAGGTAGCCCCTCCTCCAGCACCCAAGGTAGCCCCTCCTCCAGCATCCAAGGTAGCCCTCCTCCAGCAGCAGAGGCCGCTTTAGCTAGCAGCCTCGCAAAAGCTGGCCTCTGGTGTGTATCCGTTCCTTTTCTTCTTTGCATTTCATTCATTTTAGACGCTAGACTTTGAAGTCTAAGTTCATTATTTGATTACATAATAAATTTAGTGCCACTGGGGCCTTGAATAATTTTGCTAGGCAGGGTTATCATTGAGCCACACCCCCAGCCCCTCACTGGAGGATTCTAAGCAGGGGCTCTACCACTGAGCCACACCCCCAGCCCCTCACTGGGGGATTCTAGGCAGGGGCTCTACCACTGAGCCACACCCCCAGCCCCTCACTGGAGGATTCTAGGCAGGGGTATCATTGAGCCACACCCCAGCCCCTCACTGGGGGATTCTAGGCAGGGGCTCTACCACTGAGCCACACCCCAGCCCCTCACTGGGGGATTCTAGGCAGGGGCTCTACCACTGAGCCTTTCCACCCCCATCCCGCACATACTATGATATTTAAACTGGCAGGTGTCTGAGTTATATTTTTATGGGGTAGCAGTCAGAAGGGCCAGTTCATGCACCCAGAGAAAGGATCCCTTGTTTAACCTCTTCGTCAGGCATGTAATAGTAATAATAACTTTTCCCATCACAGCCCACCTTCTTTCTCACTGGCTCCTCATAGCTCCCGTGGGTGGAGGAAGGCTTTGTGTTGGCCTCTCCTCACACTCCCAGGCAGTGCCCACAGATCCACAGGCTACTTGTTTTCTATTCCGGCTCACTGTAAGAGGTTGACTAAGGCCTAGAGAAGGGGTAGAATTGACCCAAGGACACACGGACAAGGGGCTCTGTGCTGGCCCTGCTTGCCCAAAGTCAGCGGCAGCAAGGGTGGGGTTCTTGTGAAGCAGCAGCTCCACTAACCTGCACCGGAACTTCCACCCAGGCCCAGATGAAGGAGCTGTGGCGGGAGGTGGAGGAGACGCGCAGCTCCCGGGAGGAGATCTTTACCCTGAACAAGGAAAGCGAGAAGAGGCTCAAGGGTCTGGAAGCTGAGGTGCTGCGGCTGCAGGAGGTGAGACTGCTATGGGTGGGGCTTAGTGGGAGGCTCCGGTGTGGGCGGGGCTTAACTGGAGGGGCTGGGGGCGTGGTCAGGGCTTTGCAGGAGACTCTAGGCGGGGAGACTTTGGAAGTGGGCGTGGCTCCCTGTGCCTTCTTTCATTGGCAGTAGGGAATCTTGTCCTGGCGTCCAGTGGGAGCCAGAGCAGGAGCTGCCCAAGGCCAGTCCTGGGAAGACGAGGAAGACAGGAGCCAGGAAGTTAGGGGCAGGAAGCTGGAGTGAGGGAGAGGTCTGGGGGCGAGGGGTGACATGAGGTAGGAGGGAGGGCCCATGGATGGTGTGGGAGCAGGAGGAGGCCCGGTGAGGAGAGACATGGCAGAGGGCAGGGCTGCAGGGGGACACGGCTCAGAAGGGAAGAAAGGGGCATCGGTGGCCAGCGCTAAGAGAAATCCTCCTGTGGGGTCGGAGGTCACAGGCTCACAGTCAGGAGGAAAAGGCTGAAGGAGAAAGGTTAACACCAATGTCCTAACCTCCTCATCCCTCTGCCCCTGACTGGTCCATACAGGAACTGGCTGCCTCAGACCGAGCACGGAGGCAGGCCCAGCAGGACAGAGACGAGATGGCAGAGGAGGTGGCCAATGGCAACCTTGGCAAGTGAGTGTCCTGGCCCCGTGGGCTGGGCGTCCTCCTCCAGGCCTGCCCTCTGAAGCAACACCACACCTTCTTCTAGGGCAGCCGTTCTGGAGGAGAAACGGCAGCTGGAGGGGCGGCTGGGGCAGCTGGAAGAGGAGCTGGAGGAAGAACAGAACAACTCTGAGCTGCTCAAGGACCATTACCGAAAGCTGCTGCTACAGGTGGGCACAGCCGGCCGGGCCCGCCTCCCCCACGCTAGCCTTGGGGGAGGGGCACTCGTACTCAATAAGCCGAACAGGGACTTTTGAGGTGATGCTGAAGGATGAAGAGGAGTATAAGTCAGGAAGGCACGACTATTGATTCATCTGTAGTTCATCTGTAATTCTGAGGACTCTCAGACACGCTTGAAATAGGAATTAAGTGAATTACCAAGGTGTGGCAGCTCACAGCTGTAATCCCAGGACTCTCCAGAGTTAAGACGGGGATTATCACAGGTTCAAGGCCAGCCAGGGCTACAAAAAGCAAACACTAACATATGAATGGATGGCTTCACACATTAATAAAGGAAAACTTGTCTGTCATTATTGGCCCAGTCAGGAGAAAAACCCCATCACTGCAGGTGGGAGTGTAGGGTTGCTTCTGTGGATCACAGCAATCCCCCCCCCCCATAGCCTTCCTATACTGACCACGCCTGGTTTGTTTAGCATTATACAGCACTTCTTCTTTTCTTTCTTGGTTTGTAGGCAGGGTCTCCCGTAGCCCAGGAATTCTTTTTGTAGCCTGAGGATGACCTTGCTCTCCTAATCCCCCTACCTCCATCTGTGATGACAGGCATGTACCACCAGACTGGACTGTGCTGTGCTGGGAAACCAGGGCTCCTGTATACTAGGCAAACCTTCCCCCAGCTGAGTCCTAGCCAGCCCCGGCACCGTTTTCATTTTACAATCAAGATTTCAAAGGCTGAAGGAGGGGCTCATGAATGTGCCCTGGGAGGAGAGATGCAAAAGCTTTAACCAGCCCGGGCTGGGCGCCTGCTGCTGCTGCCCTGTGACTTCCAGGCTGAGGACGGCAAGGTGCTGCTGTCAGGGTCAAGGCGGAGTCTACACATCTGCCAGCTGCTATGAATGGAGGCCTCATTCCTCAGATGACCCCACAGGTCTTGCTGGCTGTGCCGCTTAGTGGGAGGGGCCGGAGCCTGCCTCCCTTCACAAGCTCCTCAGGTGACCCTGATGCAGAGCAGAGTGTGAAGGGCCCGAAATAGCCTAGTTCACAGCCATAAATTTAGAGCATTTAAACAAGTTTGTGACCATCTCTGGGACTCACTAAAATAGCACAGCTGAACCTGGCTGTGATGGTGCATGCCTGTCATCCCAGCGTTTGGGAGGTGGAGGCAGGAAGCTCGGGAGTTCTAGGTCATCTTCAGGTACATTGTGAGTTCTGGGTCAACCTGGGCTACATGAGACACTATCTCAAATAAAAAGGTTAAGACTAAATTTAAATAGATTTAAATAATTTTGAGTAACTTTAAATAAATTTAAAACATTCTTGTTCATTGAAAAGTAAAAGGTACGATTTGCTGCAGGTTGTCTCTCCTGAGCTTGCTGGAGTGTTGTTGCTGAGTGCTTAAGTACCACCAGTCTATGCTGTGCACTTAACAGCCACAGCCACTGGCTCAGCTCACCCCAGGAGGTACCGTGGGCTGCCGCCAGCTTCCTGCCGGGGCGTCACACAGTGCCCCATCTCCTCTCCGGCCGCAGGTGGAGTCCCTCACGACAGAACTGTCTGCTGAACGCAGTTTCTCAGCCAAGGCCGAGAGCGGGAGGCAGCAGCTGGAGAGGCAGATCCAGGAACTTCGGGGTCGCCTGGGTGACGAGGATGCTGGAGCCCGAGCCCGGCAGAAGATGCTGATTGCTGCTCTTGAGTCTAAACTGGCCCAGGCAGAGGAGCAGCTGGAACAGGAAAGCAGGTGAGGAGGGCGGATGCTTTGCCCTGGAAGGAACTGCAGTGGAGGGTCCAGTTTAGGAGCAGGATTGCAGCTACCTACGGCTGTGTAACAAAACACCTAAAACTTGGTGACCTAAAACGAGTTTATCGTTGCTTCGAATTCGGCCCTGGCTGGCAGGCTTTTCTGTGTGGGTTTGGTTGGTCTGTCTGCTGCACCTTTGCTGGTCAGAGGATTGGCTACATGGTTGTTCTTGGTTGGGCTCAAGCACATGTAAGGCCTTGCCCAGATGACTAGACTGACCGGTTCTGTTCCCTGTGGCCTCTCATTTTCCAGCAGGCTAGCCCAGGATTGCCTACATGGCAGAGCCGTGGTCCCAAGAGTAAGGGCCACTATCAGTGGCTTCCAGGGGCTCGGAACTAATACCGTACTGCTTTGTAAGTCATAAGCACAGCAAGTCCTGTGACAGCACAAGTTCACTGTCAAAGTGGGAGGCTGCAGTCACATGCTAAGGGTGAGGAGTGAGAATTCAGCGCCCCACACCCCCCTTATCAAACCGTCACAGAAACAGATGTCTTAGATCAAAGGACACTGTGCTCTGGGTCAATGTCTATGTACTTCCCTCGTGGTCACAAAATGGCTGCAGTTGTATTTAGCACCATATCCACACATTCTCACATTTAGAGCCAGGCTAGAAAGCTGGCCCAGTGGGTGAAGTGTGAGGACCTGAGCTCGAAACCCCAGCGCCCACGGGAACCAGACACTGGAGCGTGTCTGTGATCCAGCGCTCCCACAGCAAGAGAGCAGAGACATGAGAGTCCTTGGAAGTTCACTGACCAGCCAGCCTGTGTTCACAGCAGCAAAGAGATCCCCTGCCTCAACAAGGTGGAAGATGAAGACTGACACTTGAGGCTGTCCCCTGACCGCATGCATGTGTGCACACACACATGCACACACATACACATGCACACACATGCACACATACACACACGCACACACATACACATGCACATACACATACACACACACGCACACACACATATACATGCACATATGCACACATACACACACATGCACACATACACACATACACACACACACACACACACACACACAGAGTTCAAGTTTCGCTTCTGTTGCTGTGGCAAGCACCCCAACAAAGGCAATTTAAGGGAGAATGGGTTTATTCAGCTTGCAGTTCCAGGTCTCATCCGCTGTTCTGGGGGAGTCAAGGCAGCAGGGATCCTAAGCAGCTGGTCACATCCACAGCCAACAGGAAAGAGGATGGATGCACACCTGTGCTCAGCCCATCTTCAAACCCAGGGAAAGTGCTACCCACTTGTAGGCTGGGTCTTCCCACATCAATTAACAGTCAAGGCAGTCCCCACAGACACGCCCACAGCCCAGCCTGATCTAGACAGTCCCTCGTCAAGACTTTCTAGGTGATTCTAGGTTGTGTCAAGTTAATTAAAAGTAACCATCAAGCGGAGCAGTGGTGGTGCACATCTTTAATCCTAGCACTCCGGAAGCCAAGGCAGGTGGATCTATGTGAGTTTGAGCCTGGTCTACAGAGTGAGCTCCAGAATAGCCAGGGCTACATGGAGAAACCCTGTCTTGAAAAACTAAACTAAAAAAAAAGGAACCGTCAAGCTAGGTGTGTGGCACACACTTTGATCACAGCACTCAGAGGCAACGGCAGGTGGATCTCTGTGAGTTTGAGGCTAGCCTGATCTACATAGAGAGTTTTGGGTCAGCCAAAGCTACACAGTGAGAGCCTGTCCCATAAAACAAACAAACCCACAAAACAAAACTAACTATCAAACAGAAGAAAACATCAGCTGAGGGTATCAGACAGAGAAGCTAACCGCGGGAGGAGATGAGAAGGAAAACCCGGTGCAGACTGACCTCATCGACCTGGAGCAGACTTCAGAGAAGCTAACCCTGAAGAGATGAGAGGGAAAACCCGGTGCAGACTGACCTCATCGACCTGGAGCAGACTTCGGGGAGTCTAATGCCAGGCAGTTCATTGCCAGCATATTTAAAACAGTACAATGTGGGAGAAGGTTTCCAGGCAACAATCAGTCCATTTGTTCCCATCCCAGGTGCACACTAAAGCTTAAGGTGTGACTTAGAACTTCTCTACAAAGTACGTGTGACCACGAGGGTGGACCTAGAATCTAGTGACCAATAGCATAGAGGTCAGAAGGCCACAAATACATGTGACATCTTCTAAGGATAGGTAATGGTCCAGGGAGGGAAGAATCTGGGGTAATCATTCTGGGAGATTTGGATGAGGTCTGCCTCTATAGCAAAAGGTGGGTGAAGTCTGCCACCACAGATAGCAAAAAGGTCAGCAGGTCATTACCAATATCCACTCTGAGCCTTCTGGGAGGGAAAACAGGTATTTTATCTCCTGCATTGGGAGGAGGTCCCTGTGTGTTTAACATTCCTGGTTTCCCTAGTGATCTGTGGGTGCAAAGACCTTTGTGCCCCCATCAATCAACCAAAAGATTGACATTTTTTAGAAGGGACTGGTAAGGTGGCTCAGTGAGCTTGCCACCGAGTTCTGAATACGATACCCAAGATCCAGTGGGAAAAGGGGAGGGCAACTGAAAGTTGTCCTCTGACCTCCATAGCACATGACATGGCGTATACCCACACCCACACCCACAAACACAAACACAGAGAGAGACAGAGAGACAGAGACAGAGAGAGACAGAGACAGAGAGAGAAATGAAGCAAGAAGCAATGGCAATAGCGGCTGAGTTTCCTCTCACCAAACCTCCCATAATACCTGTCAGGAGCTGCTGTGCTAATCAAACTCATCACTAAGGGACTTCCAGTGCAGCAGGTATCCCCCCCCCCATACTATTGAGACACTGTGGGACTGCAGTACCAACAGTCTACATCTGTAGGTGCCTGGCTGCCATCTATACAGCTGTGATGCCCATGATCTTTATGTGATGTATAGAAAAATAGATCAGACAGGCTTGCTGTCTGGGATTCCTGATTTCCAGTTCAGCATCTTCACCTTGGTCTGGAGGGGATGTGAATTGCTATGCATCCAGAGGCAGGTTGGGGCTGGGGCCCAGCATGCAGGAAGTCCTAGGCTTCATCCCCAGCACTGTATAAACTGGGCATGATGGTGCATGTCTATCATCCCAGCACTTGGGAAGTGGAGGCAGGAGGATCAGGAGTTCAAGGTCATCCTTGGCTACCTAGTGAGTTTGAGGCCGTCTGGGATACATGAGACCCTGTCTTAAAACCATTAACATCACAGGAGACATTTTTAGGATATAGCTGTCCTACAGAAGGAAGCTTGGTACCAGTGTCTGGCTGAGTGGGAGGGAGCCAGAAAATAGGAAAGAGGGGAGAAACCCAAGGATGGGACAGCACCAAAAGTGCTGTGGTGACAGAGGGTTTCCCGGGCTCTTCTCTTTAGAGAGCGCATTCTCTCGGGCAAGCTGGTGCGCAGAGCCGAGAAGCGACTGAAGGAGGTGGTTCTTCAGGTGGATGAAGAGCGCAGGGTGGCCGACCAGCTCCGGGACCAGGTGAGCAGTTGACATCACCACAAACAGTGGGTAGTGGGATCAAATCCAGAAAATAACACTGCTAGCCTGGCCTGGCAGGTGGCTCAGTGGGTTATCCCAGCTATGGTGGAAACTAAGGCAGGAGGATCGCTATGTGTTCCAGGAGAGCCTATGCTACAGTGAGAGACCCCCTTCTCAAACCAGGAGCAACAATGAAAAATAGCCTGTAGTCTGTAGGTGACAGAGCCTGTATGTGACTCCAGGTCTATGCTCAGATAGAATACCCGTGACCTTAAAAGCTCAGCTGTGCCATGTTTGCTATTCATTCCACAGATGATTATGGAGCATGGCCTTTGTGCCAGGCACATTGCTAGGCATTAGAAGTAAGGTGCTGGGAAGGTTCCAGAAGGTCCTGGCCCTCACAGGGCTCACATTACCAGCCTAGGAAAGGTATACACACGACCAGACAAAGATAATGCCAGACTTTGGTGAGGGCTGTGAAAGAAAAGAATGAAGACACAAGAATGGAGAGCCTAAGTTGGGTGTTGGAAAGGGCTATGGAGGTGACATTTGAATTAAGACCTGATAGGAGGAGAACACCCAGATGGAAAGAGCAGGAGGTTCAAAGTCCCTGAAGAAATGAAGCAAGCAGAATGAATCAGTATAGTTAGAGAGAGGAACATAAGAAGTGAAGTCAGGCTGGGGATGTGGCCCAGTTGGTTGAGTGCTTACCTAACATGCACAAGACCCTGGTTTTGATCCACAGCATTGCACTTGGGAGATGAAGGCAGGACCACCAGAAGTTTAAGGTCATCTTTAGCTACATACGGATTTCAAGGCCAGCCTGCACTACATGAGACAAATGAAGTCGCATGATGTGTGTGTGTTCTTACCCTGGAGAGAGGTGGCAGTGTCTGGGGAGATCAGGGTGAATTTGGTGTGGTCTCTGGGTTCATCAGAGACATGGACATGAGGAAGTTTATGTTAGGTCTGGCCTCTTACCCAGCAGTCCTGGGGCGGGGGGGGGGGGCTGCTCTGAGTGTGCTGGTGCCCCTCCAATGCTGTCACATGACTTCCAAGGAGCCACATGTTCATACCAGACAGAGCACTGACAGGTCAAGGGACTAATTCCACCAGGCCAGTTTGGTAAACCAGTGAGTGTGTTGGGGTCCCTTACAGGACCCTGGGTGACTCAGACAGCTGCAGCACCAAGAAATCTCACCCCAGCATGAGTGATGGGCTCACAAACCCTGCAGCCCCTGAGGCTCATCCCTGTCTCCTTCCCTCGGGACCCCAACGACCACAGGCAATGGATGGGAGGCAGAATCTCACTGGGAGGGTTAGGTGTCCTCTGCTCCTTGGATTGCTGGCAGCCTAGTCTCGGTTGCCCAACAACCAGCCGTCTTGTGCATATTTTGTTGCCGTAACTGTGAAGGTCTCAGTAGGTCACCACTACTAGGCACTGGGGGGCATCATGAGAATGAGCTGGTCCCCTCCTCCACTCAGCTGGAGAAAGGCAACCTCCGCCTGAAGCAGCTCAAGCGGCAGTTGGAGGAAGCAGAGGAGGAAGCGTCGCGGGCGCAGGCTGGCCGGCGGCGGCTGCAGCGGGAACTGGAGGACGTCACAGAGTCAGCGGAGTCTATGAACCGGGAGGTGACCACGCTGAGGAACAGGCTCCGGTAAGCCACCCAAAAGAGGAGAGTAAGACCTGGCCTGCATGGGGACGGGACCCTGGGGTGGGGAGGAGGCTGTGGCTCCCCTGTCTTCCCGAACCTGCGCTTTTCAGTCCCCTCGCTCAGGTGCCGTTGATCTCAGCTTCTCGTGTCCCTGTCTGCATCTGTGCGCCTCCCCCCCCCCATCACTTATGGACTCTTTTCCCACAGGCGTGGCCCACTCACCTTCACCACCCGCACTGTGCGCCAAGTGTTCAGGCTGGAGGAGGGCGTGGCTTCTGACGAGGAGGAGGCTGAAGGGGCGGAATCTGGGCCTGCTCCACCCCAGGAACCTGAGGCTCCACCCCCTGCCACACCCCAATGATCCAGTCTGCCCCAGATGCCCCAAGGACAGGGGCTGTCCCAGTGTCCCTCCTGGCTTGCACTTTGAAATGATGCTGCCCTCTGGCACTTTTTTGGCATTGACAAACCCTACTGGGACCCCAGGACCCCCGCCCACTGGGGCTCCAAATCAAGGCCCTAAACCAAGGAGCCGGGTGCCAGGGAGGCACGAACGGCCACTCTTGTTAAGGAGACAGAATTAGCATGGATGGCAAGGATGTCCTGTCTGCTCCTATTTTCAGCACGCCTGTCCCCTGCAGGCGGCCTCCATCACCTCCCAGTGTCCTGCCCTCTTTTTTGGGTGGGGGAAGGTCCGTGTGCTCACAGGATAGTGTTCAGGTCCCTCATGCTCCAGGCACTGAAGAAATAAACTACACCTGACTGGATCCTTCACCATGGCTGTGTTCCTAATTGGGGACCAGAGTGCGAGGGGTGTCCTCGGCTGCTATAGTATGTGAGATCCTCCCTAGGGTCGGTATTTACTGTACAATACAAAGTAAAGGTGTTCCACTATGTGCTGGGCAAACCATTGTCTCCTCAGCGTCTTTGAGCGATTGCTGAGGGAGTGAGATACATCTTTCTGGCCCTTTCAGAGTGTTAGTAACAGGCTGAGCTTCTAGCCTTGGGGCACACAGGAAGAGTGAACCAGGGGCCGGGCGGTGGTGGCGCACGCCTTTAATCCCAGCACTCGGGAGGCAGAGCCAGGCGGATCTCTGTGAGTTCGAGGCCAGCCTGGGCTACCAAGTGAGTTCCAGGAAAGGCGCAAAGCTACACAGAGAAACCTTGTCTCGAAAAACCAAAAAAAAAAAAAAAGAGTGAACCAGGACCCAGACTCCAGTCTGGCTTCAGAGTTGGTAATCACACATGAAGACAGTTTTCATAAGCATCTTGCATACCTAGGACACTCTCCCTGGGTTCTAGGACTCAAGTTCCTGTATATTCTTTCATATATTCCTGTTAAGAGGGCTGTTCATGTTTGCCATCAAGGAAAGCAAAGCCAGCACTTGCCCCAGTGCCCAAGGACGCCAAAAGATCAGGTCCCATGGGGGATTCCTGGCAGGGGCTCTGCCACTGAGCCACATCCCAGCCCCTCACTGGGGGATTCTGGGAAAGTTTGTTCCCAGCCGAGGCTGTGTTCCCCCTACCCCTTGAGAGGGATGATAGGCCGGCATCACCCAGCCCAGCTCCCACCTCTGTGCACCCCAAATCCAAATCAGAAAAGCCACTTTTAAATGAAAAGGAATCATTTATTGGGCTGGGGAGGGGCATGACACTGTTTCTTTGTGGGGGAGGGCTGACATGCGGCAGCTTCTGCATGGGTGGTTCATGCACCCTGGGTGGGCGTGGGGGAGGCTTGGGGGAGGGGCCTACCGACCCCTCCCTCCCTGCCTGCGGGTGGGCCAGGAAGACCCGCCGTTAGCACCAGTTGCAGACCTCCCCTCCCCCAGACTCAGGACCCGCCCCCATCCCTGAGAGCGCCCCTTGGCCAGCCCCTCCCGCGCCAGGCCAGGCCAGGCCCGTCTGCCCACTAGAAGTAGAGAAACTTATTGCTGTGAGTGTGTGGGGAAGGAGGGGAGCTGCTGAGCTCAGGAAGACCCCCTTGCCCCCTGCCAATCATTCCTCCCCATCGCCCCGCCCCCAGCCCTAAGTCCGTGCGTCCCCCCCACCAGCGCAGGAGGGGTGCGCGACGCATGCGTGTGTGCGTGTGTGTATGTGTGTGTGGGGGCGCGTCATGCAGCGCATGCGTGCAGTTGCAGGCACCCTGGCGGCCGTGGGGAAAAGGGAGACCAGGACCTGGCTCTCCCTCCCCGAACCCCACACTATTTGGTAAATTGGGAGATATGAAGGGGGCAAAAATCACGTTTTGTAGACATTTATAATGATGGTAGCTTTTTTTTTTAAAGCTTAACTAAAAAGCTGAATACGTGTGGGAAACTGGAGAGCAGGAAGAGACAGTGGGAAGTGGTTGGTATCCTTCAAAAAGGACTCTTACCCCTTTTCCCCGCCCCATTTGTCTCTTTTGAGGGACGGGGGTCTGGGGGGCGGAGTAATAGGGGCTGTTTAAAGAAGTTGAACCCTTTGGCAATATTAGGAGTCCTCACCCCATACCCTGGTGTCTGGAGTCCCCTAGCCCTTTACCCTGCCCCTACCACATCCCACCCCACCCCTCAACCCCTGTCTCACCAGGGTTTAGAGTCCCAAGGGAAGGCTGGGGGCGGGGGGACTCAAAATGCCCCTTGCATAGGAATCGTTGCATCAAGAATTGGGCCCAAGGACACTCCCACCGACACTCTGGTGGCGGCGGGAGGGTAACCTGAGGCTGTGGGAACAAGGGAGAGATTGCTAATTCTGCTGACCACCCTGCTCCAAAGGGGAGTTTAGGATTCTGGGACCAGTGTGGTCTCTGGGCTTGGGGGAGGTAGCATACTGGAGCCAAGATGGGATTTTTTCCACTGCGAACGTGGCACATGGTGGACAAGGAACGCTGGGAAGGGCAGGCTGAGGTCCTAGCCCAGGTGGGCATGTCCTCTTTTCCTACCACGTGGGCCACACCTTCTATGATCACTTTGGGGCTGTTTTAGGGGAAGAGGGGTTGCCGGAGATTGAACCCCGGGACCTTAGCACATTAGGCAAGCTGTGTGCTTGACTGTCCTTAACTTGCTTTCAAGGTCAACACCCAACTGCTGCGCTGCCAGGACGCACCAGCCAGGTATGCGCTTGTGCCTGGCGCGTCCATGTTTTAACTACTTGGTCGTTTGTGCACTCTGCAAACTACAGCACACGAAGAGGGAACAGGGAACAGGAGTCTCACACTCTGGGAAACTCTGTGTGTTTTGGCACCATCTCGGTGAAAGGGGCTTTGAGGAAGGGGCTGCCTAGACAGAGATGCTGGATGGGGTGGGAGCTCCCTGGAATCAGACAGGCTGAGCCTGTTCAGGAAGGTCTTGCATCAGAGACGCCTGGGACTGAGGAGTGTGATGTCAGGAGGTTGGAGCTGTCGGGGTGTGGGGTGTGGGGGTGAGCTTAATGTATATGGGTGTGTCTGGGTAATGTTTGGGCCATGAGGACTGTCAGGTCCTGGAGGCTGAAAGTGAGCTGAGGGATACAAGGGAAGGGTCTGGGAGGGTGGAAGAACACTGCGATGCAGGCCAGGTCAGTGGTGGATGGGTGGAATGATGGAGGTGTGGAGTGTGGGGCGCCGGCGTGCGCGGGGATGGGAGTGCAGGGTGCCAGGGTCAATCTCCGGAAGTTTAGGGTGCTAGTCTCATGTTCTGGGATAGAGTGGAGACAGGGTGGGGTGGAGGGTTCTGGGCCTGGAGGGCTAAGTCCATGCAGTGACTAGAGGGAGCAGCAGATCCCTGGAGGCGGGCGTGGGTGGAATGCACCAGCTGGAGTCCTCCAAGCCCGGGAGCAGCTGGCAGAACCCCCACCCCGCAGCTGAGCTCCTCAAGGCTGCGGCTGATTAACCTGCTTTCCTTTCCGTACATGTTCCTAGAGGGTTTTTTGTTTGGTTTTCCTGAATCGATTAGTGATGGGTGGGTCGCCCTTTTGGGGAGTGATCAGGAAACCCCTAAAATGCCAGCCCCGACCCCAGAAGCTCCCAGCAGCCTTCCCTCCAACTCTCTGCACGCAGCTCCTGGCGGCTTATTGCTGAAGAGGGGGTCCGGGAGGCATGCAAACTGAGGTGGGTGCCCCAAGATGGAATCAGCTTTTAGTTATTTACAGGAGTCGATGGGAGGGGTGTTCTATGGCTCATGGAGACCTGAGGTTTGCTTTTTTTTTTTTTTTTTTTTTTTTTTGGAGAGGGAGAGGTGGGGGAGCACAGGCTCCGGCCCCGCCCCCTCTATCCTGGGGGCTCTAGTATGTGGGGAGTGAGAGGCCGGGGGTGTCTGCTGGCATCATCTCTTTTGCATATTATTAGTGACTTTTTTTAAAAAGAACCCTTTCCCCACCCCCCACTCCCAGCTCTTTTTGATCTTCCGATCACCCCCAGTCCCCCCACAGGGGGGAGGGAAGCACTAGAGGATGGAGGGCAGGGTCGGGGGAGCTCGGCGCGTGGCCCGGGGTGAGCCAGGGGGAGTGGCGAGGGGCGCGAGGCGCAGGGACACCCCGCTCAGGCCCACAATGCTGCTCAGGCTGCGGGACTTCTCGTAACCTGGGGAAGGAGCAGAGACAAGGGTGGAGGGGGCGTGGGGATGGGAGCCAGGGTGAGGGCACACAGAGACCCCAACAGGGAGAGAGAGGGGTGGAGAGGAGAGACACCCATAGGCAGGATGGGCGGGCCGAGGAGATGGAGAGAGAGGTGAAGAAATCGCAGTCAGTGGGCATCCACAAGAAAGGTACAGACACAGGGAAGGGGAGAGACAGGATTAGGAGGTGGGTGGTGCCCACTAAGCCTCCCCACCCAACCTGCCCACCCCTCTTCTCTCCCTCCCCACGGTCCCCTGATCTGAGGCCCAAAGGCAGCATTTGGCGAGGTGGGATGGTGGGCGGCAGGGGCTGGGGTGGAGGCAGCAGCTGGTGGAGGGGGCTGCGCGGGGGGGGGGGAGCTGGGGGCCTGGTGCAGGAGGGGGAGGAGATTCCCTGGGACCTTGTGGTAAGAGTTCACTGTGTAGCCCAGGCTGTCCTCAATTGCACTATGTTGCCCAGGCTGTCCTAGAACATACTATATAGTTTAGGTTGGCCTCAAATTATGTAGCCCAGGCTGGCCTCAATCTCACTATGTAGCCCAAACTGGCCTCAAACTCACTATTTAGCCCAGGCTGACTTCAAATTCAGTAGGTAGGTAGCCTTGGACTAAGAGTCATGAGCCATTACACTCAGCTTGGAGATCTTTCAAGAGTCCAGGACATGGGATAAGGTGAAGGATTCCAAATATGGATGGGATCTGCTGGTGACAGGAAGCAGTAAGGTCACACAGCTCATGGGATCCCACATCAGGACCATGTGGGTGGGAGGTTTTTGTTTTTGTTTTTTTTTTTTTCTTTTTTTTTTTTTCTCTGCCAGCACCAGGGACTGGGATGGCTTTTCTAAGCAAGCATCCCAGGCTGGGAGGTGATGCTCTAACTGCAGGAGGGTGCCCGGGGAGGGGGACAGAAGCCCAGTGTCTCGGGACACCCCCTCCCACCATTCCCAATTGCTAACCTGGGGGGAAGGGACAGGGGAAACCCGAGGGTCTCGCGAGGTCTCAGGCGGTGACAAGAGCTGGGGACAGAAATACAGAGAGTCAAGGATGGGGAATGGGAGGCAGATGGGGGGCTCCCCAACACAGGCTCGCTGTTGGGGGGACGGAGAAACGCCTGGACGTCTTCCTCCTCTCTGGTGTTTTCCGGGGGGTGATGGGAGCAGTGAAATGGGGCAGCCAGAAACATCAAATATGGCAGGAGCTTCCGGGGTGGCCTGGGAGGGGAGGACCAAGGGCGAGAGGAATGGGCTGGGTACAGGAATCAGGAGGTCAGAGGGTGAATGGGGACAGGCCGATGAGGAGGTAAGATCTTGGGGCAGGGAGTTCAGTCAGCCCCATCAGCTCCGGCCATCATTTGAGTTCGGTGAATGGATTTTGGTATCATATGCAAGAAAAGCAAGGGCCTCACCCACCCCACTGGGGTCCCCGGCCTTCCCCACACACTCTGCTTTACCCTCCATCCCACCAGGAACCCCTCAACAAAGGTTAAGGAATAGAGGTCTAGGTTCAAGCAGGGGTGGGGGGAGATGGGAGGAAGGGGGGAGGATTGATGAGATGGACATGGAAGGTGATGGGGAGGGTGTAGGAATGGCATGGAAGGCAGAGGCACACAGCCCCTCTAGCAGCCCAGAACCTAGGT
Organism: Peromyscus eremicus; assembly: GCF_949786415.1. Taxonomy (NCBI): domain Eukaryota; kingdom Metazoa; phylum Chordata; class Mammalia; order Rodentia; family Cricetidae; genus Peromyscus; species Peromyscus eremicus. The sequence goes on along the minus strand of NC_081416.1, from coordinate 163,201,331 downwards.
TCTCACACCTGTCTGCTCCCAGTTGGCACTCCCTGGAGGTCTTTGGAATATGGAGGTTCCATACAGCCTTAGGCTGAGAGTAAGGATTCTTCATGTGTGTACATTTCTAAAGGAGGTGCTGTGTTGTTTCTGGGATGAGTAGGTAGTAGATAAACCCCTTCTGGCAACTTCTAGTCATGTGTAAGACAGCAGCTAGCCTCGCCCAGCACTGAGCTTTCGGCCCAGATGCTCTGGCACCCCTTCCTTCCCCCAGTTCAATCATGCTGTCCTTCCTGTTTTTGCAGAATGGGAAGTAGAACTTTGGATGTGCTAAGCAGGTGTTCCACCACTGAGCCACACCCCAGCCCCTCTGGGGGATTCTAGGGAAGAGCTGTACAGCCAAGGGACCAGCCCCCCAGGCTTTTCCGCACCCAGGGCCTGTGCACGTGGCCTTTGGTCCTTTCAGGTCTCATGTGACTTTCTCAGACAGGTTTCCCGAAGTTGGCTGTGGCGGTACCTACCCTCAATCATAGATAGCACTGTCCACACTGAGAGAACACGTCAAGTCTGGGAGTGGCTCAGAGAGAACCTGAGCCTGCCAGAAAAGTCCTTTCCTCCTCATGGTGGGGCAATGTAACAGCTACCTCTGCTGTGTCCCAAAGTGTAGCAGCTAAAACAACAAGAAATTTGGGGTGGGGGCAGGGTCTTGTTTTGTAGCCCTAGCTAGCTAGCTTCAGTCTCACAATGGCCCTGGCCCAGCATCCTGTGCTGTGATTACAGATGTGGACCACCACGCTTGGCTTTCCTGTCCCTCTTGACTGGCCACTGGCCTCCGACTCTTCACCCTTTCATCTCCACAGACCTGGCTCCAGCTAGGTCCCCATCCTCTGGTCCCGAGATGATCATCTAGCTTCCTTCCAGCCTCGTGAGCTGCTCTCTTCATCCATCTCCTGGCCGCTAGCTTGGCCCGCTTTCCTAGTTCTTATGTCCCTGTCTCTCCTCTGCTAGGTCTATATCTGTTCTCTATTTGGCCCTCAGAGACTAAGTCTGCTCAGGGTGAACCCAGCTCAGAATCGGGGAGAACTCGCCTGGCTCACTCACATCCTGCACTTAAGAGTGTCCAGGCACACAATCCATGTTAGTGACTGGATAGAAAATACCCAGAGAGGGATGCAGACAGGTGAAGGTAGGGTCAGCAGTGGGGTGGGGGATGGGGGTGAGCAGGTCAGAGGTGGAAGTTGGGGCTGGGTTAGTTCTGGAGTGTTAGTGAGGACTAGGCAAGTCCTGGGGTGACAGTGGGGTCAGTGTCAGGAACTGGGTGCAGCTGTCCACCATGGGTGAGGGTCTCGGTCAGTGGGAGAGCATGTTCTCAGAGAGGTTAGTCGGAGGTACGGAAGGAGAGAGTCAGGAGGGGCCATGGTGGGGAACTACTTACCCTAGGGGGAAGGGGGCTCGTCCACTAGGGGGATATCCAGGCCGCTGCGTTGGCGTTGAGGTCGGCCAAGAAGCTTGGGGGGCCTGGCTTACGCCAGTATGGGGGGGGCAGTGGGGGAGCACCAGTGGCTGGGGGTGAGGGAAGAGGCCAGAGAGTCAGGGTGGGTGGGGGAGATGGAGATGAAATAAACAGAGGTGAGGAAACCTGGGGCTCAAGGGGAGGGGGAAGGACAGGGAAGAAGGCAGTTTGGGGCTGAGGGGGGAACAGAGGGAAGTCCGCACCTCCCCCATCCCCTCTCCTCCCTCCCCTGGGCTGGGGAGAGAGGAAGGGTCTCTGGGGAGCCCCTGGAGGGCACCTCACCTTTTCGGATGGAGCCATCAGGGGAAGGGGCGTAGTCAGTGACAAGGAAGCAGGCTCGGTCCCGGCTGTAGCGACCCCGGCTTCCGGGAGTGATCGGGCTCTTGTCTTCTGGAGACATGGCTGGCTGGTCGATAGCGGGGCAGTCCTCATGGGCCAATGCAGCTGCTGCAGGGTCCCCATTGGGGCGGGGGTCTACTGCAAGGTGAGGGGTCACAGACAGAGGACAGAGACTGAAGGGAGAAGGTGACAGCAAGGGGCACTGGAGGGACGGAGAGTCAAGAGTGACCCTGGGGACATGGGATACAGGGTTGCTGGGGAGATGGCTGGGGAGAGTGGGGAGGGCAAATGGGATGGAGGGTGTGGACAGAGACGAGTGCTAGAAAGTGGCAGGTGAGCTTTGTGAGTATCCGGACTTGGTATTGGGAGGGTAGCTGGGGCTGCTGTGGTTACTGCAGAATGGGCATGGTAGTGCCCACCTATCATCCCATCACTCGGAAGGCTTAGGCGGGAGGATTCTGAGTTTGAGGCCAGCCTGGGGTACATAGTGAGATTCCCCCCAAGAAAGAACAAAAAAACAAAACAAAAAGGTGGGTGCTGGGCACAACCAGCATTAAGGTGCCGAGCGCTGGCGGGGGACAGGGAGGATGTCACGGGTTGTGAAGTGGTTGCTTAGGGACAAGTGTAGGGTGCTGCAAAGGGCAGGGTGGAGAAGGGCTGGGAAGGTGAGGGAGGGTGAGGTGGGGGTCCCCTAGGTTCTGACTTGATCTATTTTTAATGGATGGGAAATTGGGTCAGTGGCTAAGGGAACAAGATGGGGGGCCGGGCAGACTAGCTCATTTTCTTGACCTACTTAGGGCCTGGGGGGGCTCACCTCCTTCCTCCAGGACACCCAAGTCACTGCCTGCAAGAAACAGAGTCCCCCAGGACACACGCAACACGCAAAATCAGGCACAACCCCCAGCTTTCTCGTCTCCTCCCTGCTCTTCTTGGCCTGTCTCCTTATTTTAAAAATTCATTTGAGACAAAGTCTTGCTCTATAGCCCAGGCTGGCTTTGAACTCACCTCATCCTTCTGCCTTAGCTCCCCAAAAGTTGGGGTAACAGGTGTGCTCCACTAGACCTGGCTGACTCTGCTCGTAGCAAGAACTCTCTGGAACGCTCTGGGGATCCCTATTTTTCCAGGTCCTCCGCAGACCCTGCCTGGCAGCTCTGCACCCTGACTGTTCTGCCCACAGAACCCGCTTAATTTTGGCCCTTGGTCTTCGCAGGTCTGTCCCTTTTGCCTGCAGGTGGGTCCTGAACGCTGTCCTGCTGACCGCCCACTCCATCTGTCTCCCTCTCTTAAACAAGGTGGTATTTGGCAGTGTTACTTTTCCCAGCTCAGGCTGCCACAGTCACATACTGTAATGGCGCCCATCCCTAGCCTTCCTACGAGTCATGGGAGACTCTCTGGGTTTTACACAGTTCCTTTCTGAGACAGGATCTCATGTATCTCAGGCTGGCCTTGAAATCCTGATGTTCCTGCCTCTTCCTCCTAAGTGCTGGGGTTACAAGAATGCACCGCCATGCCTGGCTCTCATTCCTTTTTCTTTTTTCTTTCTGTCTCTCCCTCTCTCTCTTCCCTTTTTTTCTCAAATACAAATAGGAGTATCTCTTTCTTAGGAAATTGTCTCTAAGAAGGGGAGTGGACTAGTGGCCCAGGAAGCCACTCAAAACCATTCTTTGCTTGTTTTCCTGAGGCAGGGTCTCCGTATGTATGTAGCCCAGGATAGCCTCAAACATGTGTTGACCCTCCTTCCTCAGCCCCCAGTGTTGGAATTATGAGGGAGTGCCATGGGCCCTGCTATCTCTCTTCCCCTCCACCCTCCTTCCTTTCCCTTTCTCTTTCATTTGAGACAGGGACATGTAGCTCAGGCTAGCCTGGAACTCCTGATCCTCCTACCTTTACCTCCGAAGTATGGGAGGTACCAAGTGCCTCCAAGGGATGAGAGGCGTGCCCCACCATACCTGGGTTTCCGAGTTTCTTTCTACAAACACTCTCACAAGGGCCTCTCAGAGCAGCCTGGCTACAGTTCCACCTTCAGAAACTCTCTTGCACACGGAGGCCTGTCTCTATGCTCCTCCTGCCTCTTCTCTAGCCTTCCAGCCATTTGTCCTTTCTCCGTCTGCTGTTGCCTCCCACCCCACTCTGCCTGGCCCCAAGAGACACCTTCCCCCAGGTCCCCCCACCCCCCAGTCCTGCCCCAGCCTTACCTGCTCTGTTGGTTTCAATCACCTCTTCTTGAGCCAGTGGGCAAGGCTCACCAGGGGCTGGCAGAGGAGGCAATCCCATGATGCCCAGTCCCCCAGCACCACCCCTGAGCAGCCCAGGGTGTGTGTGGGGTCCAGGTGGGTAGGCCCCAGCCACAGTCACCCCCATGGAAGGAGGGGTGATGGGCGGTGGTGGGCTGATGCCACCGCTGCCGTGGTGGGGGTGTGGTGGGGGTGGAGGCGGGGGGTCAGGCTTGCAGTAGTTGGGTGAGCCAGGCTGTGGAGGCCTGGGGATGTGTTTGTTTTTCTTCTTTGGCAATTTCTGCTTGGCCATAGCCAGTGAATAGTACATGCCGAAGTTGTTGACAATGACGGGCACAGGCATGGCAATGGTCAGCACACCAGCCAGGGCACACAGCGCCCCAACCAGCATCCCAGACCATGTCTTAGGATACATGTCTCCATAGCCCAGGGTGGTCATGGTGACCACAGCCCACCAGAAGCCGATGGGGATGTTCTTGAAGTAGGTGTGGTTGGAGCCCAGGATGTCATCAGGGTCGGCACCAATTCGCTCAGCATAGTAGATCATGGTGGCAAAGATGAGGACCCCCAGAGCCAGGAAGATAATGAGTAACAAGAACTCGTTGGTGCTGGCCCGGAGTGTGTGGCCCAGCACACGCAGGCCTACAAAGTGGCGGGTCAGCTTGAAGATCCGCAGGATGCGAACAAAGCGGACGACGCGTAGGAAGCCCAGCACGTCCTTGGCAGCTTTGGAGCTGAGGCCTGAGAGACCCACCTCCAAGTAGAAGGGCAAGATGGCCACACAGTCGATGATGTTCAGACTGCTCTTGAGGAACTCCACCTTATCCGGGCAGAAGGTGACTCGCATGAGAAACTCAAAGGTGAACCAGACCACACACACGCCTTCCACGTAGGTCAAGAAGGGTTCTGTCTCCACCTCCACATTGGTGATGTTCTCTGGGGGAGCCCCAGGGATTGGGGAGGCCTGCGTCACCGTCTTGTTGCTAATGTGGATGAAGCCCTCGTGTGTCTCCAGGCAGAAGGTGGTGATGGAGATGAGGATGAAAAACAGGGAGGCAAAGGCCACATACTGCAGGAGGATGGGAGACAGAATGGGGGTGACCAACACATTTGCATCACTGGAGTCTAAAAACCCTTCTAATGGCTTCCCATTCTCCACCTCAGGGCCATATCCCACGAGAATCTAAGTGTCCCCACTTAATGGTTCTGCCACTTCTAGCAACCCATTCTGAGAAAGGAACAGAGGCTCAGGGCAGGATTGCCACAGCTGACCCAGGGGAAGAGCACTTGCTGGGTTCCATATCAGAGTCCCCCAGGAGGATTCAGATAGTCTGTTTGGGGATGGGCATGAGAGAGATGACCACACTACTCATGTCTCAGAGGTGTGGGACTCCACACGGAGCTGGGGAAGGGAGAAGGCACGTGGGGACACAGGGCTTTATTTCTGTGGCACTCGGGATGCAACTCACAGCCTTATGCAAGCCAGATAAGCACTTGGTTCCTGAGATACATCCCTAGCCCTCTAACTTTAATTTTGATACAGGGTCTCACTAATTTGACCAGGCTGGCCTTGAATTTGTAGTCCTCCTGCCTCCTGAGTAGCTGGAATGACAGAACTGCATGCCACTAGGCCCATCTCAAAAGCCTGGGTTTGAATTTGTCGAACTGGAGCAAGGGTTAAGCTTTCTGGATCTGAATTTTGTTTTTTAATGGAATTGTTATGAAGATTTGGTGAGTGTACAGAGGGCTTGCTTCCAAAAACAGTGCTTGGCTGAGTGCCTGGAACACAGTGAGATCTGAGCTGTTACTAGGGTACAGTGGATCCGTTAGCTGGGGCAAGGATGAGGGGGTCAGAGATGGATGGGATCTAAGGACCCTAGCAAATGAAAAACAGAGACCTGGGGGTAGTTTGGGGATGGAATGAAAGAGTGGATGTGGGGGAAGCTGAAGAGAGAAGGCCTCCTGGGAAGAGGACTGAGAAGCCTTGTGGATGGGGAGGGTTATGGTTCTGGAGAGGTAAATTCAGGAGCCTAGACTTTGGGCCAACGTCCAGCAACTAGGGAGTGAGTAGCTTATGCTTTGTCAAAGTGGGGGAGACCCAGAGTCTTGCTACATAGTAAGAAAGAGGGGGCTAGATCAGGATCTGGAAGAAGTTGAGCTAGGGGGTCAAGGTCCTAGGGATGGGGGGGCGGTGTTGGAAAGCAAAGGGTGCTATGGGAGAAAGGCATGTGCTTGTGGGTCTGGACTTTTAACCTCAAGCAAAGGCCAGAGAAGGGGGCCAAGTGGGGGGAATTTGAATTTGAAGTGGGAAGAGGACTGAGAAGCCTTGTGGATGGGGACGGGTTATGGTTCTGGAGAGGTGAATTCAGGAGCCTGGACTTTGGGCCAGAGTCTAATAACTGGGAGATGAGTAGGCCCTGGGCCCTAGGGTAGGCTAGGAGAGTGGTCAGTAGCGTAGACCACCGACTTGGTTTCTCTGCAGTGGAGAAGAGGCCAGAGGTCTCCGCAGAGCGCATGCCTGGGGCCTCCCCGCCCCCAACCAGCAGGCTGCGGTACTGCAGTGGGGGCGGGTCGGCCCGGCCCGGAGCAGGGCGAGCGGCGGCCAGTACCACGGACAGCTCCCCCGCCGCAGTGCGCAGCCGCAGTGGCCTGGTGGCCTTAACTCCTTCCAGGCTGAAGCGCCGCAAGCCGGCGCGCAGCCGCAGTACCTATGGCTTCGGCTTCGCAGTTAAAGGCCACCGGGCCTATAATTTGCCTAACCCCTTCCCTCCCAGGAGCCCAAGGAAGGGTGGGCACCCGCTACAGAGCACAGGTGCCGGGCTGGTTTCCCCTGAAGTGACTCCGAGGGTACCAAGGCTCTATAAAGAAAGGAAAGCGGAGCCGGGAAGGTTGGACCCTGAGCTTGAAGGTGGTTTGTGTTCCCAACTTGCAAGAAGGTCCCCCTGGAGGTTGGAAAGTACCCGGCACACAGCGGATATTCAAATAAACAAACAAATAAAGAATAAGTAAATAAATCGGTTCAATAAGTAAATGAGTGACCTTCGTAGCCATTCTGGACCCCTAGCCTGACCATCACCCACAGACTTCCTCACAGTCTCAGCACCCTTCAATGGGGACACAGGAAGGAAGGGCGCCCCAAGCCATCGAGTGGGGGAGGAGATGCTGGGAGGCCAAAAGGAGCATCTGGGGCCATGTCCCTCCTGCCCCTCTTTCTTTCCCTTCCCCCCAACTCAACCCCAAATGTTGCCAATTCAGCGCTTCTCAGGACTAAAACTTTATGCGAAGCCTCCGGTTCCCCCCCCCCCCCGCCTCCCCGCCCCAGCCCGAATGCGGCACTGCGGCTCTGCGTCCTTCCCGGCCCAGGACGCGGCGCGGTGGGGGGGGGGGGGAGAATTGGGGGGAGGAGTGGCTCTCTGTTCCCCACTTTTGCTAGTGCCCTCTCTTTTCCTGAATTTATCCACCTGGCTATGCCCACACACCCTCCTCCAGGGTCTCCCCACCCGGAGGAAGTTTAGGAAGAGGGAAAGCTCTGGCCAGAGCTATCAAGAGGGTATCCAAAAAGCCTGGGAAGTTACCGAGGCTTACAAACTTTTCCGGGAGAGGTCTTTGAGGGTATCGAGGGGTTTCTAGGATTCTGGGTTTACATCAGGGAGAGGCAAATATAGGAGTGATTGTAGGGAGAGCTTGAGAAAGGGGAGGCAAGGCTGAGAGCAGAGAACCCAAGAGGGGGTGGGGGTGGGAATTGAAATCATCTGAGAAGTATCTGGGCTGATGACTTGGTGGTGGGTAGCAGGAGAAAGGTCTCTAGATTGGAGGGAACTCAAACTTCTGAAAGTCACTTAGAATGAGAAAGTACCTGGGGAGGGAGAAGTGGATATGGGAAGGAATCCCAGAAGCAGAGAAGTGTGCAGTTGCGGGGAAGGGATCCGCTGGCAACTGTGGGCAGTTCGGGAGGGGGGAAGAGACACATACTGAGGGCGCTAGAGAGGAGAGGTATGCTATGGGGGCCCTTTTGGAGACACAAGAGGAGTGAGTCCTGACTGTGGGAAGTCCTTTGCAGGGGGTTGGTGAAGAGGGTGAAAGAAGAATCTGGGAGAGGAGTTTACAAAGGGACACCCCCCCCCACACACACACACACCTCCGGACTCAGCGTTGCAGCTAGGTCCTGGGGAAACTGTCCTGACCAGTAGTTTGGAGGCTCAATGAGGCCCTGTGGGTTCTGTAGGGGTGGGGATCTTCTAGAACTTTGAAAGCTAAGAGCAGAAGATCACAAACAGCCAGGAGGTCCAAAGTTAGAGAGAAACAGAGATCTAGAAGTTAGGCCTAGGGAGAATGAGGGGGGTGCTCAAAGAGGAGGAGTTGGAGAGGGGACTTTAGAGTCTGGGGGGACGACGACACGGGAGGCAGTGTTTTTAACCTTGGGACACCGAGGATCGGGAATAAGTCAATGGCTTCGGGATGTTCGAGAAACGGGAAGTTGAGTTTTGGAGAGGCTGAGGACATTCTGAGGGCCTGAGACATTCTGAAGGTCTCAGAGGGTGTTTGGGAAAGGCGAGGGTGAACTGTCAGGGAACTCCAGGAGATTTTCTGTTAGGGAGCCATTTCCCAGGATCTACGATTACTTGGGGCAGTGGGTTGGAGTTTGGAAGGCCCGAGAGACGCTGAAGGTTCGGGAGGGGTGTGTTTGCAGAGGCGCAGGGAACTCCGGCTGCAGGGGAAAAGGGATTCCAGAGGACTGGGGAGTCCGGGGGTTGGGGGGTAGACTTCAGATGGAGTGTCCGGGAGCAGAGGGGTTAGGATAGCTAAGGGTGCTCGGAGAGCGCGCTCACCCTGGCGGCCCGCGACGAGTAGGGGTCCTCGAAAAGCGCCCACACGCGGGGCTGCCAGCGCCGCCACCACGTGCCGCCCGCGCCGCCCGCGCCCCCGGCAGGTCCCCCGGCGCCTCCGCCCGCATCTTGGAAGCACAGACGCTTGAGCTCGCCGCCTGCTCCGTCCAGCCCTCCGCCTCCGGCGCCCGCCTCGTCGTCCAGGCCTGCATCGTGGGCACCTCCGGCGTTGGCGGAGTTGGCTGCGCCGGAGGAGTCGGGGGCCTCGAAGGAGTCGAGTGCCTCCTCTGCGTCGCGATGCTGGCGGTAGGTCATCCAGCAGCAGGCCTCCACGTCCGTCTCGTCGATGCCCCAGAAGCCTAGCTCCTCCTCAAAGAGCGGACCGCACACGTCGGCCGGGCAGTGCAGCTTGCCGGTGCGGTAGTAGTTGAGCACGTAGGCGAAGACGCCCGGGTGGCGGTCGAAGAAGAACTCGTCCGTACCCGGATCGTAGTCGAAGCGCGCGGCCGCCTCGGGCTCAGTCAGCCCGGCCAGCCGGGTCCCCGGCAGGGTGCGCAACGTGGAGCGGTACGTCTCATGGCGCACGCCGCCCACGTTGATCACGATCTTACCGCTGTCGCCGCCGCCGCCGCCGTGCCGCCCCATGGCCACCGCCGGCAGCCCGGGGCATGGCTCGGCGCGCCGGCCCCCGGGCCCGCAGGAAAGCGGGGTACCCGCCGGGGACGCGGCGGGGCCGAGTTGCGCGCACTGCTTCTGCAGCGGCGGCGGCGGAGACTCGGGCGGCTGCGGCGTTGGTGCCGGTGGCGGCTGCTGCTCCTCGGCCCCCTGGCGCCCGGGGAACGACCAAACGCACACTGAGCTCAGCATTAGACGGGGAGGTGGGGCTGGGGGCGGGGCCGCGGGGGCGGGGCCCTGATGGAAAGGTAAACGTGATTGGGTGAGAGGAGACGATGACTGGATGAGGAGGGCGCGATTGGGTAGGTGGAGGGAGGACAAGAGCTGATTGGGCTGAGGAGCTGGGCGGGGCCACAGCTAGACGGCCTCCGACCATGCCTAGCTAGAGGAGGTGGGGTTGCACAGAAGGCTCAGGGATTGGATCGTACCTAGAAGAGGGCGGGGCGTCAAGGGAACCCTAAAAATGCCTAACTCAGCAGCCCAGCGAAAATGGAGACCCTGGAGCCAGGTATGAGAAAGAGACAGGTGCGGTGGAGACAGGGGGATCAGGAGTTCAAGGTCATGCTACAGAGTGAGGAGGCTAGCCTATGTTACATGAGACGCTATCACCCCCGCCCCCCAAAAAAGAAAAAAGACCTGATAGGCTGTTTTTTAAAAGAGAGGAACCACAGGAGGAGAAGCTGACGAAAAGAAACCAAACTGGTCACTGGCCTAAAGTCCTGCCAGGCAGTACCTATACTGAACAGGCAGATGCACAGGGAAGGGTTTGATTAGGTTAACAGTGATTGGAAGCCCAAGAAATCAATAATCTTATTGGTCCGGGACAATGAGAGGAAGGGTCTCACTTAGGGGCGGGGGCGGGGGGAAGACGACCAGAACTGGAGGTGGAGATGGAACCTGATTAAATAAAAAAACTGACAGGAGACAGAGAAGGGAAGACAGCAGGACAGTGGGAAGGGGTGGAAGGAGAGGCCTGGGAACTTCTGAATGGAAGCTAGAGAGGAGGGAGACGGCAAGCTGTAGAGTCCACTGAGGCCTTAGGTTTGCTATCCTGACTCTGTCTCAGCCTCATCCCGGTAGCTGGGATGACAGACATACATCACCAGGTCCTGCTGGAGCTGCAAACTTGGACTTCGTTAGGAAGAGGGTCCGATGGATGGAAGAGACACAGGTAGATGGGTGGGGTCTATAAGGGGTTGGAAACATCTCAATGGTCCAGAGGAAGGTGGGACTAATAAGTGGATGGCAAAGTGGGGCGTTAAAAATGAGCATTCGGAGCTCCAGGAGCCGCTAGGCTCGTGGGATGGAGGACGGGGAATGAGACACCTGTTAGGGGAAAGACGCTCACTGCTTCTCTGGACACAGGGGTGGGGGGGTCAGGGCTGGAATGGAGAGATTCGGTGTCAGATACCCAGGGGGGTGGTCCACGAGACCTTCGGGAGGGGCAAAAGTTTCCAGCTGGTGGAGGAAAGGGAATGAGGCCTAAACCACAAAGACTGCGGACAAGAGGGCCAAGAGATGGGTAAAGGAGTGGGCGCCGGTACTTGAAGGGAGGAGCGCAGCCGGGAGAGCCCGCTACAGCTTCTCAACCACTGGGATGGGTGGGCCAGTGGAAGGGGCGGGGTTATGAAGGAAGAAGGGAGGAGCCGGACGAGAGACCACACGCCTGAGTTGTCAGGCCCCGCCTCCTGGGCGGTCCTAGGCGCGGGGACCGCAGAACGCTAGTGGCTGCGGCGGAGCTGCGGCGGGAGGAGGCGCCTGCAAGAGCCAAGAGGGCGGGTCAGGGGCTGCGGCGCTGGCTGGCTCGTCGCCTCCCTCTGCAGGCGCCGCCGTGCGGGTTCGTCACCTTTCCTCGGTTGTCTCTGAGTGTTCTCCCGCCTGTCCCCACCACTCTGGGAATCTGGTTCCTCCGCCTCTGTCTGTCTCCGTGTGTGAGTCTCACCCTTTCTCTTTGGGTCTTTGTCTCCCTCCTCTGGCCTTAGTCCCTCTTTCTCTGGCTCTTTGTCCCTCTCTCTAGGTCTCTATCTTTTCCCCTTTGGGTCTATGCCTCTCTCTCTGGATCTCTGGATCTGTCTCACTTTCTGAGGCTCTATCGCCCTCTCTCCCTGGGTCTTGGTTCCTCTTTGTCTCTGGGTCTCTGTTTTGGCCTTTGTCTGTCTTCTCTGGGTCTCTTTCCCTCTCTCCTGCTGGGTCTTGGTTCGTCTCTGTCTCTGGGTTCTCTACCCACCCCAGTCTCACTCCATCCTGGCAGCAAGTGAGTCTGCGTCACTGTAGAGTTGGGGAAGTGGGGCCTGTCCTGCAGACGCACCACAGACCCTAGAGTCCCTCTCCTCTGGAGCCTTCGAGATTCTGATGGACCCACCAGGGCAGAAAATAGAAAGAGGCACTTACTACCCACTGTGAACTCCTAATTCTGGCATGTTACTTGCTGTGAGGGGGTGTGTCCCAGGACAGTTGGGGACAGGGTCGCAGGCTGGCCCAGGGTTTGGGTATGCATTAGGGGATGGAAGTATGGACTGGTAAAAGGACCTAAGTCACAATCCTCTGTCACACCTCACCTCCACCCCGACTTTCTGCTTTTTACAGAAGCCAGGCACACAATCCAGTTACCAAATAAATCTGCATTTTGTTTTTTTTTTCCCCCCAGAGGTCAGACATGGGGATGAGGAGAAAACAGAGAGAAGACTATGGGGTTAAAGGTGGGGATAGAGAGCAGGCAACAGTTTGAAACTCATAGAGCCCTGGGAAACTTGGGTATCTCTCAAGGCTTCCCTTGTTGTGGAATATTTGTTTAACTAGGTAAGGATTTGTTTATGCTGCATTTGTTAATTATGTAAAGATGTGTTGCTGTTTCACCTTGTCTGCCTAAGGCACCTGATTGGTCTAATAAAAAGCTGAACAGCCAATAGCTAGGCAGAGGAGGGATAGGCAGGGCTAGTGGGCAGAGAGAGTAAGTAGGAATCTAGGCTTGGGGAAGAAGAGAGAGAAGAGAGAAAAAGAGAGAAAGACAGGGAGCCACCTGGGGCCAGCCAGTTAGCTGCCAGACAGACAGACAGAGGAAGCAGAATAGTAGGACATACAGAACGAAAAAGGTAAAAAGTCCTGAGGCAAAACGTAGATGAAGAGAAACAGGTTAAATTAAGATATAAGAGCTAACAGGGCCAGGCGGTGGTACTGCACGCCTTTAATCCCAGCACTCGGGAGGCAGAGCCAGGTGGATCTCTGTGAGTTCGAGGCCAGCCTGGGCTACAGAGCGAGCTCCAGGACAGGCACAAAAAACTACACAGAGAAACCCTGTCTCAGAAAACAAACAAACAAACAAACAAACAGACAAACAAAAAGCTAATGGGACAAGCATAAGATAAGGCTGAGCATTCATAATTAATAATAAGTCTCCATGTCATGATTTAGGAGAGTCATGAAAAAGCCTGCTGCACTCCCCAGGGCATGGGGAGAGGGATTGGTCAGTAGAGAATCACCACCCTTTGACCATAGACTGGATAGGGCATCCAGAGGCAAACAGAATCAAACTGAGTTGAGGGGATGCAGGAAGGATGTCTGCCTGCTTCTTGAGACTTCTCAATCCTGTCCACCTCACACATCCTCATCCTTTCCCTGGACACCCTCTGTCATCCCTGGCGTCCCCTCCTGCTGCCCCTCCCCTATTCCCAAGGCCAAGTCACTAGAGGCCAGTTCTCCCCGTCCTGGACTTCTAAGATTACTTTTTGCTCCGCCCCCTACCTCCCTTCCCATCAGTGCAAAATCCAAGAAAGAGTCTCAGTGAAGCCGAGACTGTGAAGACTCACTGCCTATGCCTCCCTGTCCGCCCCCTTCCCCCTCCACAGCTGGACGGTCCCCCCCCCCCCAACACAGCCGGGCGGTGGTGGCACACGCCTTCAATCCCAGCACTAGGGAGGCAGAGGCAGGTGGATCTCTGTCAGTTCCAGGCCAGCCTGGTCTACAGATTGAGTTCCAGGACAGCCAGTTATCCTGTCTTGAAAAACCAAAAACAAACAAACAAAAACCCACAAGTACCTTGCCCCCCTCCCAAGCTCTGAATCCAGGGGGATCCTTCCGCTGCAGTCTTTGGTCCTGTCTGTCTCCCGAGTCCCCTGTCTCACAAGCTGAGCTATAGACTGTCTTTTCAAGCCCAGAACTTGAGCCCCTGGCCCCTCCCTCATACTCACCCCAAGTCTAGGCGAGGAAGGAACTGAAGGGATCTGGCGGTAGGGGAGTGGTGACCAGGCCCCAGCACCTCTGGGCAGCAAGGGACTGCAGGTGGAGGCTATGACATCCCACTGGAGGAGGGTCTTCAAGGTCCGCCTTTCTGACAGACCCAGGGGCCCTGAAATCCCCAGGGAGAAGGTAGGACACACAAGGTCTGCAGGATGGTGACTTCTCTCCTTAAAACAAACCCTTTGTCGATTTCACCCCCCCACTGCCACCTGTCGCTGTCATCGTGACTTGTCGCCTCCCACATTTGTTGTGGCTGTGGCCGCCCTCTGCGGGACGCCAACAGTGAGAGGACTACAAAATCCGTGATGCTCCGCGGTGCGCGGGCCTTTGACTACTGGTAGTGGAGGCCAGAGGCTTCATGGGGATTGTTGTTCCCCGACCTCTCACTGGCGGGCTGACCGCGAAGTAGGATGCTTCTCTTCCCTCCCACCTCTTTCTCAACTCCAGAGGTCAGACATTCATTTTTCCCTTCCCGAAAGTGACCAAAGTGGGTTCCTTCAATGGAAAGTGGATTTTTTTTTTTATTGGAAAGACGCTAGCCTCTGTGGCCCTGTGTGCATGTACCCTAACTAGGCTGTCCTCTGAGGAACTGCGCCTGCGCAACCCTTCTTTCTTCCGGTCCGGTTGCACGAGACCGAGCACGCGCCAGACCCACGCGCGGGCCGGTGTTTTTGTCTCCTCGGTCGAAGACGGCCACGTAGGGCCCCAAAAAGACGTCTCCGAGGATCCAGAGGGGTCCTGCAGGCTTCGGAATGTCCAAGGCCTGGAAGCCCAACAGGCAGAAGCCAACATCGCTCTTAAGAATCTGCAAGGTGACAACACGGAGGAAATTGGGTGTCACTGGAATCCGAGTTTGATTGATTGTCCCCTCTGCACCCAGAAGAGGACAAGGAGTGTTGCTAGCTGGGCATGGTGCCACCATCCAGTGTTCTCAGCACTCAGGAGACTCAGGCAGGAGGATGGGGAGTTCAAGACCAGCCTGGGCTACATACTTAAACCCATTTTCAGAAAAAGAAAAAGGAAAGAAAAGAAAGGGGAGCGACGAAATGGCTCAGCTGGTAAAGGTACTTGCTGCTAAGTCTGTCAACCCGAGTTCAGTCCTCAGACCCCCCCATAGTAAGAGAAAACAGATTCCTTCAAATTGTCTTCTGACTTCTACACACATGCTGTAATCAAGTACGCAATACAGAAAATAAATAAAAATCGTTGAAAGGGGGCTGGAGAGATGGCTCAGTGGTTAAGAGCACTGACTGCTCTTCCAGAGGTCCTGAGTTCAATTCCCAGCAACCACATGGTGGCTCACAACCACTTGCAATTAGATCTGGTTCCCTCTTCTGGCCTGCAAGGACACATGCAGGCAGAACACTGTATACATAGTAAATAAACCTTTAAAAAAAAAAAAAACCTTGAAAGGGAGAGAAGAAGAAAAAGAAAGGCAAACAAAGTTCAGTCTGGGTATGTTGGTGCACACCTTTAATCCCAGCACTTGAGAAAGAGACAGGAGGAACTCTGAGTTTGAGGTCAGCCTGGCCTATATTAGCAGGTCTGGGTCTGCCAAAGCTACACAGTGAGACCTTCTCTAAAGGCAAAGTTCCTGTGTTGGATATCCAGCCCTGGTGAAGGAAGAGCCCCCGCTCTACGCTCGCAAGCTCAGTTTTGTTACTCTGATGTCACTATGGCAGTCGCCTTACCTTAATGACATAGTCCTGGCCTGTGAGGTTAAACCAGACTCCACCAAGGCAGAAGGAGACAGGGGGAAGCTCTGGGATCTTGGAACACTGAATGAGGTACTGCAGAAGAAGAGGAACAGTGCAGGTAGGCAGATGATTCCTGCTCTGCTCACGTGTCTTTGGTGGATCCCTAGTGCTCTAGAGTACAGCTTATATTGGACAGTCAGGTATTCAGGACCTCCTGTAGAAAGGCCTGTTAGGTAGGCTTCTCCTATTAAATCCAGTTCTACATTTTTCTCTCCCACCCACGTGGAAAGCATGTTAGCTTCCTCCTACTGCCTTCCCCCCATCACTGGGACCTCCAGGTCCACCTGCCCTTCCTCATTTACTTCCTGGTTACCTGCTTTCATCCTTTAGGCCGCAGCTGCCCACCCAAAATCTGCCACCAAACCCCCAAGATCCTCTGAAGCACACCCAGCAGAACCAGGAGTAGTCTCACCTGCCCGGCCAGGAAGGGAAATCCCCCAATGGCCTTATTCAAGGCATGAATCTCCTCACTAGGTCCTGTGATTAGAGATGTTCCTGTGTCTAGGATGGCACCACAGCCCTGGGCACAAAGAGTCAGCCCTGTACCAACCTTCACACTGTGAGGGAGGATGGCACAGGAGCTGTTGTCAGAGGCAGGGCCTGGGTGTCCAGACCCTCATCTCAAGCCCCACGAGTCCAAGTTCCTCACCTCTCCATGTGGACTTGCCAGTAGGCGGGGATGGTGACTGGTATGAAGGTGAGGGGAGGTAGGTAGTGGGCTGGGTCTGAGCCCCCCAGGACCAGCTCTCCTCCATCAGACCCTTCAGAATCTCTGCAGAGGCAAAGTGAAGAGGCTGGTATTTCCATTTATTGGTCCCAGAGGTGGCCAGGGATGGGACTTCCTGCCAGTTGGCTTCTAGATGGGTGTGCTGGCTAGTTTTATGTCAACTTGACTCTAGCTAGAGTCACTGGAGAGTGGGGAACCTCAACTGACAAAATACCTCAATAAGATTGCGCTATAGGCAGGTCTGTAGGGCACTTTCTTAGTGTTTGATGTGGGAGGACACAGCCTGTTGTGAGTGAGGCCTCCTCTGGCCTGATTAGAAAGCAGGCTGAGCAAGCTATGGGGGAGCAAGCCAGTAAGCAGCGCCCCTCCAGGGCCTCTGCATCAGCTCCTGTGTCCAGGTTCCTCCTGTTTGAGTTCCTGTCCTGACTTCCTTCAGTGATGAACAGTGATGTGGAAGTGTAAGCCAAATAAACCTTGCCTCTCCAACTTGCTTTTGGTTGTGGTGTTTCATCACAGCAATAGTAACCCTAACCAAGACAATAGGGTAGAGGGGTATGGAGACTGGAAACAAGACAAGGATGACCTTGAACTCTTGATCCTCCCTCTCCCACCTCCCAAGTGTTAGGATGACAGGCATGCACCACCATGTCTGGTACTGAGGGGGGCTTTTAAGTATACAGTTGTGCCTCTTAAAAGCTGATGAATAGTGAGTGCTCCTAACTCTAGGCAGGGCTCTCCAGCAGAGTATGAGCTCTCTTTGAGATGAAGCAAGGGTCCTTAAGTGGAGTACTTGTTGATTGGGCATGGAATTTCCTGTTTGATTTCAAAACCTGGGGCATTGTGAACCCATGGTGAGTTTCATTGGTATGTCCTGAGTTGCCACTTAGGTTGTGGGGTTTCATCTTGTGTTTCTTTCTATATTGGGTAAGCACTTTTCTGAATGTAGGTGAAAGCTCTTGTGTTGGGAGGCTGACTTCCTTCAAGGACCACTGGACTTCCTGTGTTAATAATGGGACTTTCTGAAGGAGTTTTCTCTGGGGTGGTGTTGTAACTGACTGTGTGCCAAGCCAAACAACCACTATCTTGGGAGTTAAACTGTGGCCCCTTGAAAAAGTTCATCCCAGATGGGCTTGTTGACTGTTTACATGGAAGGGTGAGGAGGGTCATGAGACCCTCACCTGAGTATCCAGCTGCTCCCTCCTATGCAACTCTGCCTCAATTGCTAGTGGCCTGGGAGAGGGGCTAGAGTATGTAGATTAAGGGAAGCTCCATTTATGGAGCTACAAGGAACCCCCCATCCCCACTGGGGCAGCTTTTTAGGGGGAGGAGCACCCACCGCTGTGAGTAACTCCTTACCTATGCTCTGTAAGGAAGCTGAATGCACTCATTGCTTCCCCAGAGTGAGCTGTGGTGGGAGGGTGCCTAGGTGTTGGGACCTCCTAAGGGAAAGGATTTTAGCAACAGCTGGACTCCGGTGTGGAGACAACTCCCATCCAATACCTGTTGAGGTAAAAGGAGAAGATGGGCTTCTCCAGCAGCCCCTGCTCCACCATCCTGTCCAGTGGAGGCCGAACTCCTCCCACAGCCAGAGTTGGGAAACCGAGGCCCAGGATCCCATCAAAGCGAGCAAAAGCCAAGACCAGGCTGGGCTCCCACAGAGCCTCTCCAAATGTCACGGAGGCACCGTAGATTCCCCCAATCTAGGGATAAATTGAAGTGGGACCAGTTACTTCTAGAAAGACATTACCCTCCTATGGCTGAGAACCTGCTTGGAGGCATTGGGAAAAGAATCTAGATGGTCTACATGAGAATCCAAGCCTCTTCCCAAGAAACCATAAACATTTGCTCGGGAAGTTCTGCCCCACTACTCGGGAAGCTCCACTTCTGGGGAGGCCATGCTTATTTGCAAAGGAAGCCTCCTTTTTTAGAAGTCCCACCCCCTTTCTCAAGAGGCCCCACCCCTTCACAAGAAGCCCCATCCTCTTGCTAAGGAGATCCCATCTCTTCTCTAGAAATCCTATCTCCTTTCCTAGGAGACCCCACCTCTTGCTAAGAAGCTCCACCCCTTGACCAGCAGATCATGCCCCTCATCCTGTCCCTAGGAGACCCCACCTCCTCTCAAGAATCCTTCCCCGGGTCCCAGGAGGGCCTGCCTCTTCAAGCCCCTCCCTGAACCAGGTGGTGGTAGACCCTAGGTTCTAAGCTGAAGTCTTGTGTGGCTGAAGTCACCCACAGTCAGATTCTCCTGGCTCAGGATTCCGTTCAGCCGCCCAGTCCCATACTGAATGGCAAACTTGGTCCCATTGGGCCGAAAGGAGCTGGAGGCCTTGGGATTGAAACGATGGTGAAACCCTAATTCAGGAGATAAAATAGGTGTCACTCAGGGGATGGGAGACTCAGCACCTGCAAGGACAGCCCTCTTCTCCCATCACCCCTTTTGGCCTTCTTCCCTGGGGAGCTCACAGCAGGGCAAACTGAAGAAATGACATCTCGTGGATGGGACCCAGAAATTGGAAGAACCCGTGTCAAAGACCACTGTGAAGTTCTGAGGAGGCGTTCCCAAACCAATGTCTCCAAAATACTGGGTCTGGTGGTACAAGGGAGCACAGGATAAATGAAGAGTTGGGTGTTCTGCCTCAAGGGCGGGAATGTGGGGGCTGGGACTCACGTTCATGAACTTGGACAGGGGCACAAAGATGGGCTTTTCACCAGAGGTGGGGGCCTTAGGAGGCTCTGCTGCCTGTCCCCATCCATTCAGTGGGCTTAAGATCCTGTGTCCAGGGTGGACTCGGCGAAGAGGGACTCTAGAGAGAGAGAATTAGGACAGTGAAAAAGCCATGCATCCAGGAGACCTTCGTGTGATAGATGCCCTCCATTGGACCGGAAGGTAACCATCCCCGGGGTCCCGCAGCTCAACAGTGACCAAGGAATCTGCCGAGGGCAACTTCACAGCCCTCAGAGAAAGCCACGCATCCCCGGGGTGCAGACTCAAAGGCCCACCGCTATCCAGGTGCTTTAAGGAAAGCTGTCCCTAGGTACCACCATTCCCAGCGGGTTCCAAAGATTGCAAAAAAACAAAAAATGATGGGAAGGGGAAGCGGCAGAGATGTTTCAGTGGTTAAGAACGCTTGGGATCTAGCAGAGAACCTGAAATCAGTTCCCAATACCCATATCGGGAATTTCACAACCACCTGTGATTCTAGCTTTAAGAGATCCAGCACCCACTTCTGGCACTGAACTTACCTGCACACACCTACATGAAGACTCACACATAAGCATATAATTAAAAATAGTGATTGAAAGTACATATATATATATAAAATATTATAGGCCAGGCAGTGGTGGTGCTCGCCTTTAATCCCAGCACTCGGGAGGCAGAGGCAGGTGGATCTCTGAGTTCGAAGGCCAGACTGGTCTACAGATTGAGCTCCAGAACAGTCAGGGCTACACAGAGAAACCCTGTCTCGGAAAACCAAAAGCAAACAAATATATATAGTATTTAAATTACATGTAAGTTTAGCAGGAATTAAGCTGTAATTTCAATCCTGTACTGCCAGAAGAAACAAAAAAGGAAACCCTGGTTTGACATTACATATACATTTTTTTTTAGATTTAAAAATTTTTTATGTGTATGAGTGTTTTGTCTGCATGTGTATCTGTGCACTGTGTACATGTCTGGTGCCTGCAGAGGCCAGAAGAGGGTGTCAGATCCCCTAAAACCAAAGTTTCAGACAGTTGTTAGCTGCCATGTGAGTGCTGGAAATCAAATCTGGGTCTTCTGGAAGAGCAGCAAGTGCACCTAACCACTGAGCCATCTCTCCAGCCCTTCATTGTCAATTTTTTATGTGGACCTCAGTGAGGGGGTGGGGGGCTAATTGTGATGTGCCTGCCATTGTGATGTGAATTCTTGGTGACTTCATGCATGCTGGTGAGACTCTGTTCCCCATGTTTGGGGGTGGGGGGATGTAAATGCCAAAGCCTAATTTCACCCTTCATGGTAAGATAAATCACAGATGTGGCTAAGACTTGGTGTGAAAATTCTAAGGACAATAGAAATAAATATAGAACCTAACTGAGGTTGGGGATTTAGCTCAGTGGTAGAGCGCTTGCCTAGCAAGCACAAGGCCCTGGGTTCCGGTCCTCAGCTAAAAAAAAAAAAAAAAAAAAAAAATCCAGACCCTAACTGAGAAGAGGGAGGCTTTCCTAAGCATGGCAGAAAGGGGCACACTGATGAGAGACTTGCAGCCCGCAGGACGGCTCAGTGAGTAAAGCTGAGGACCTGAATGTGATCCCTAGACCTACAGGGTGGAAGGAGAGAACTGATTTCTGCACATTGTCCTCAGACATCCACATGCACTTAAACAACTGCACACACACACACACACACACACACACACACACACTCACACACTAAATAAATGTATTCGCACACACATACACATTAAATAAATGTACATACACACACACAATAAATAAATGTAATAAAAAAGTATAAACTTCTCTGCAACACAGTCACATGCAAAAGAGGAACATAAAGTTGGTTTGTGAGTGGTCTCGTTTGTCTATTTTGAGACTAGGTCTCACTATGTAGCCATGACTGTCCTGGAACTCAGTCTGTAGACCAGGCTGGCCTTCAATTTACAGAGAACCGCCTACCTCTGCCTCTGGAGTGCTGAGATTAAAGGCGTGTGCCACCACCGCCCAGCCAAGATTTTTTTTTAATGTGCATTGAGTGTTTTGCCTAAATGTATGTCTGTGTGAGTGTGCTAGATCTCCTGGAACTGAAGTTACAGACAATTGTGAGCTGTCATGTGGATAGTGGGAACTGAACCCAGGTCCTCTGGAAGAGCAGCCAGTGCTCTTAACCACTAACCTATGTCTCCAGCCCAAGAATTTAGATGTTTTTAAAGATGATTTTTTTTTTTAAAGTAAAAAGAGGTCTTGAGAAATAACTTGGAGGTAGAGCCCCTGCCTAGAATTTCCCAGTGAAGGCCTGGGGTGTGGCTCAGTGGTAGAGCCCCTGCCTAGACTCCCCCAGTGAGGGGCTGGGGTGTGGCTCAGTGGTAGAGCCCCTGCCTAGACTCCCCCAGTGAGGGGCTGGGGTGTGGCTCAGTGGTAGAGCCCCTGCCTAGAATCCCCCAGTGAGGGGCTGGGGTGTGGCTCAGTGGTAGAGCCCCTGCCTAGAATCCCCCAGTGAGGGGCTGGAGTGTGGCTCAGTGGTAGAGCCCCTGCCTAGAATCCCCCAGTGAGGGGCTGGGGTGTGGCTCAGTGGTAGAGTGTTTACCTAACATGCACAAGACTGTGGGTTCAGCCTTCAGTACCACAAAGGGAAGAAAAAAAAAAGATAACAAAAAAGAAACTCCCAGGAAGTAAAGGAGGCAAAAAGAAGGAAGAAAACTCTGGCCACATCTTTGAACGCAACAACGGCAACTTCTCCTTCAGTAGTTGACAGGAAGAGCTGCTTGGTAAGGACAGTCTGACTGGAGAAGTGGTGTGTTGAGCTCGCTCTTCTGTGACACATAAGTAGAGCGGACCCAGCTCCACCACCACGAAAGGGGAAGAAGCCCCCACCATCAGTGTTTCTCAGAATTAGCATGAAGCCTGGTCCATTAGATCAGTGGTGTTGGACGCGCCTTTCTTTCTCTGTTGGGGGTGGGTAGTGGGGAGGGAGACCAGGTCTTGCTATATAGCCCTGGCTGGCTTCGAACTTGTAGCAGTTCTCCTGCCTCTGCTTCAGCGTGGTGTCTGATGACTGGCGGCAGTATCCTGTAAAGGCTCTGCCTGTCCTCAGCCTCTGTCATAAATAACTATGGTGTTGAAAGCCTCTGATCCATATACAATCCCTGACGTAATAGGATTGCCATGAGTTCCAAACCACCCTGGCCTACAGACTAAGACTAGTAATAAAAATCGTGGTTGGAGAGGCGGTTCAGCTAGAAAGAGCATCATTGCTCTTCCAGAGGACCCAGGTTGGATTCCCAGTCCCCACATGGTGGCCCATAACCATCTCTAATTCTAGTTTCATGGGATCCAAGGCCCTCCTCTAGCCTCTGTGGGCACCAGGCATGTACACAGTGCACATACATACATGTGCAGGCATGTGCTGGCTAGTTTCTATGTCAACCTGACAGAGCTAGAATCATTTTGGAAGAAGGAACCTCAGTTGAGAAAATGCCCTCATCAGATTGTCCTGTGGGCATACCTATGGTGCATTTTTTTGATGTGGGAGGTCCCAGCTCACCGCAGGATATGTCAACCCTGGGCAGGTGGTCCTGGGTTATATAAGAAAACAGGTTGAGCAAGCCAGGAGGAGCAAGCAGTGATCTTCCGTGGCTTTTGTTTTAGTTCCTGATTCCAGGTTCCTGCTTTGACTTCCCTCATTGGTGGGCTGGGACCTGAGAGTTGTAAAGTGAAATAAATCTTTTTTCCCAAGGTACTTTTGGTCATGATATTTTATCACAGCAACAGAAACACTAAGATAGAAATTTGTGCCAGGTTCATGGGGCATTGCTGTGACAGATCTGACTTTGTGTTTTGGGAAGGATTGTGGCTGACTTTTGGCTGAAAAAGCTATCGAGGGGCTGGAGAGATGGCTCGGAGGTTAAGAGCACTGGCTGCTCTTCCAGAGGTCCTGAGTTCAGTTCCCAGCAACCACATGGTGGCTCACAACCATCTGTAATGAGATCTGGCTCCCTCTTCTGGCCTGCAAGGATACATACAAACAGAACACTGTATACATAATAAATAAATAAATCTTTAATAAAAAAAAAATCTTAGAAAAAAAAGCTGTTGAGTACTCAGAGCTCAGTGGGCTATTTTGCAGGAACTTGGAAGCTAAGCTTGTTGAAAGCAACTCAGACTATAGAGGTCTGGCTTGTATGGTGGTGGCGCACGCCTTTAATCCCAGCACTCAGGAGGTAGAGGCAGGCGGATCTCTGTGAGCTGGAGGCCTGCTTGGTCTACAAAGTGAGTTTTAGGTCATCCAGGACTACACAGAAAAACCCTGTCTCGAAAAACCAAACCAGAACAGCAACAACAAACTCTGTCAAGGCCACTTATGTGTATTTTTAATTAAGAACTATGAAACTTCGCTTTGCAGAGACAATTGATGCTGGTTAGCTGGAGTTGAGAAATTAGCAGTAATTAAAAAGAGACCAGGTTCCAGCATGGTGGTGCATACCTTTAATCCCAGCAGATATTGAGTGTCAGGCAGGCAGATCTCTGTAAATTCAAGACCAGCCTGGTCTTCATAGAGAGTTCCAGGTCAACCAGGGCTACACAGTGAGACCCTGCTGAAGAAGAGGAAGAGGAGGAGGAAGAAGAGAAGGAAGCAGCGTCACTGGGGTGAAATCTTCTGGGAAGTGCTTCCTCAGGTTCCACACATAGAAACTATGGTCCAGAGGGAGGTACAGATGTACCTTGTGCTGCTAGCCAAACTTGGCAATGTGTACAAGTTTCCAGAGTGTGACTGTTTTTGAAGGCATGGAGGAGTCATGGAGCTGAAGCAAGGCTCTGTGAGCAGCCAGAAGAAGCCATTGGTGAAGGGGCAGCCTTAGTTGCAGTCCAAGCCCCAGGATTGAAGGGATCATGGAGAGCAGGTGAGGTTCAGCATCATGTGGCAGGGTCAGAGTCCCTGAAGAGCACCCCAAAGAGGCTATTGGTAAAGATGTAGCCCAGCTGCAGAGACCCAGCATTTTGGAGGTGCTAGTACCAAGGGATGACCACCAAGAGATGAGCACAGCAGTTGTGGAGTGGAGCCTGCCTGAGCTTAGGAGATGAGCTGTGTGTGTGTGCTGTGCAAGCCCTCTGGAGCCTAGAATGTGAGTCCCAGATGTCTGACACTGATTTCACACTGCTGACTTTGATCTTGCTTTGCTTTCACTGTGGCTGTACCCTGGCTCTTCCCTCTTGGAATAAGGAAATATTTTATTTGTTTTCATCTAACAGATGCCCACAGTTGAGACTTTGAACTTTTAAAGAGACTTTGGAATTTTAAGGAGACTACGGATGTTTTAGAGACTGTGATTATTTTAGAGAGGCTTGAACTTTGAAGGAGAGTTTGGATATTTTTAGAAGACTGAATTTTTCTTTTTTGTTCTGTTTTTCGAGACAGGGTTTCTCTGTGTAGCCCTGGCTGTTCTGGAACTCACTCTGTAGACCAAGCTGGCCCGGAACTCACAGAGATCCACCTGCCTCTGTCTCTCGAGTCCTGGGATTAAAGGTGTGGGCCATCACTGCCCAGCTGAAGACTGAACTTTTAAAGAGTTTGGAGTTTTAAAGACTGTGGGACTTTTAAAAGTTAGGATGTTTTAATCTTGAGATATTAATATTAATATGAGATCTTGGGGATGAACAAAAAAAGGAAAGGTTATGGTTTAACACTGATGTGTTTTTGTGTCAAATTGACAAGGAGTCAGTTGTGCTGGCTAGTTTATGTCAACTTGACATAAACTAGACTTATTTTGGAAGAGGGGAACTCAGTTGAGAAAATGCCCCACTTGGTTGGCTTGTGGACAAGACTGGTGCATTCTCTTGATTGATGATTACTGTGGGAAGTGCCATCCCTGGTCATGTGGTCTTGGCATGTGTAAGAAAGCAGGCTGAGCAAAGGCTAGTAAGCAGAATTCCTTCAGGGGCTCTGCATCACTCTGCCCTGACTGCCCTCACTGGTGGAGTGTGACCTGAAAATTATAAACTGAAATAAACCCTTTCCTCCCCAAGTTGCTTTTGGTCATGGTGTTTATCACAGCAAATAGAAACCCTAAAACAAGGCAAAACACTCATACATATATTTTTTTTTCAATCTAAAAAAATCCAAAAATAAGCCGGGCGATGGTGGCGCACGCCTTTAATCCCAGCACTCGGGAGGCAGGGCCAGGCAGATCTCTGTGAGTTCGAGGCCAGCCTGGTCTACAGAGTGAGTTCCAGGACAGGCACCAAAGTTACACAGAGAAACCCTGTCTCGGAAAAACAAAAAAAACGAACAAAAAAATCCAAAAATAACAACAAAAACCAACTTGTGTACATGGCAGTTAAGCAGTGAAAGCCACGTGCAAATGGATGATGGGTGTGGCTTCCTTAAGATCCCTTTACAAAAGCTGCTTGAAGAGATGTTGAACTTGGCCCTTGAGCTGAGGGCTTCTCTAGGCCTGATCAAAAGGCTAGTTCAAATGTAGGTCTCCTAGTTCTGTTTTGCTAGCCTGGGGTAGATCGTGTTGGAATTGAGTGTGTCCCAGAATGACGTAGGTGTTTCCTCTGTTCTTGGCCCTGAGAGAGTAGTGTATATCCACAGCTCTTGGTGTGGACTTGGAAGTCTGTGGATTGGGTTAAAATATCAGGTTAAAGGGGGTTGGGAGTGTGGCTCAGTTGGTAGGGTTCACCTAGCATACAAGAAGCCTGGCTTCCACTCTCATGACCCCATAAAGCAGGCATGGTGGTGAACACCTGGAATGGTTGAGGCAGGAGAATCAGAAGCTCATCCTTGGCTATACATCCAGTTTATGGCTAGTCTGGACTACATGAGACCACAAAAAGAAAGGAAGAGGGAGAAGGAGAGAGGGAGAGGGAGAATCAGCACAGATGAGATGGCTCAAAGGGCGGAGGAACTGTTGCCAAGTTTGATGACCTGAGTTCAATCCTAGGGCCCGTAAGGTAGAAATAGAGAACTTATTCCTTAAAGATGTCCCCTGACTTCCACACATGTACTGCGCATGCACATGTACCCCACAGCACAATAAATAGATTTTTTTAAAAAGCAAACAAAAGGGCTGGAGAGATGGCTCAGAGGTTAAGAGCACTGGCTGCTCTTCCAGAGGTCCTGAGTTCAATTCCCAGCACCCACATGGTGGCTCACAACCATCTGTAATGAGATCTGGAGCCCTCTTCTGGCCTGCAGGGATGTGTGTAGACAGACCATTGTATACATAATAAATAAATAAATCTTAAAAAAAAAAAAAAAGCAAACAAAAAACAAAACAGGTTAGTAGAACCAGGCATAGTAGCCCTCTGGCCACTGATCACCCCTAACACCACACCCAGCCCCGTGATTTAGCCTGAAGAGGCCTTAGAGTGTCTCAAGTGTGAAGACAAGAAACGCTTTCTGGAAAGGTGCCCCCATCAAGAGTTGGGAGTGGTATAAGAAAAGAAGGGGAGAAATTGGGAGAAGAATCACAGACAAGGTATTGGGGGTCACTCATGGGGAGGCCTCCCTGAAACAGGCATGCTCAGAAGCTGAGAATCTGGGGTATCAAAGTTTCCAGACCACAGACAATGGTCTCCAAGAAATGGGGAGAAAGTCAGAGGGCTTGAGCCTTAAAGCCAGATCACCAGGGCTTAGGTCCAAGGAAACTCCTCACAAAATATATCCTGATTGGATAAGGAGGGTAGCCAGTCCTGGGCCTCAGGGCCAGAGATGTTTTACCTTGTGGTGCTGGACATTGAATGGAGGCCCTGGTGTTTACTAGACAAGCGTTTCCCCGCTGAGCCACATCCCTAGCTCTTGGTTTCTGGAGACAGCATCTCCTTACCTTTGAACTCCACCTTCCTGCCTCAGCCTCCCTGAATGCTGGGCTACCACTCCACCCCACCTAGCCAAATGAGTACCCTGGACATATGGTGGCCCAGGGCTGGGAGATGGACCAGTCAGTGGGTAGAGCACTTGCCACACAAGCACAAAGGTCCGAGTTCAAATCCCCACAAGTTCAAATCCCCACAACTCCTGTAAAGGCCAGATAAAGTAAAAGCCGGGTGGTGGCGCATGCCTTTAATCCCAGCACTCCAGAGGCACTCCGGAGGGAGAGCCAGGAGGATCTCTGTGAGTCTGAGGCCAGCCTGGGCTACAGAGGGAGATCCAGGACAGGCACCAAAACTACACAGAGAAACCCTGTCTTGGAAAAAAAAATATATGATGGCCCATGACTTTAATCTCAGCACTTCAGAGACAGAGACAGGGGGATCTCTATGAGTTCAAGGCCAGTCTGTTTTACATAGCGAGTTCCAGTACAGCCAGAGTTACATAGTGAGACCCTGTCTTTAAAAAGAATGTGGGGCTGGGACTGTGGCAAAGGATGTGGCTCAGTGGGTACTTGCAGAGCACAAACCCCAGGTTCTCTTCCCAGGAATTCCTGCACTTGGGAGGAGGAAGCAATAGAACCCAGAGTTCAAGGTCATTGTTAGCTACATGGGGAGTTTGAGGCCAGCCTGGGCTACATGAGACCCAGTCTGGACAAAAACCAACCAAACAATCAAAAAGTATGGGCTACTAGGAGATATTATGCTGAATTTCTCAGGGTGGAGACCCCAGTTTGAGAGTTGGAGACCCAGGTCTTTAAGATGACTCAGAGGAGCCGGGCGGTGGTGGCGCACGCCTTTAATCCCAGCACTCGGGAGGCAGAGCCAGGCGAATCTCTGTGAGTTCGAGGCCAGCCTGGACTACCAAGTGAGTCCCAGGAAAGGCGCAAAGCTACACAGAGAAACCCTGTCTCGAAAAACCAAAAAAAAAAAAAAAAAAGATGACTCAGAGGATAAGGAACCTTGCTGCCAAACCTCACAATCTGAACCTGAGCTGGATTCAGAGAACCTACTTTTTGTCCTCTGACCTCCCTGCATGCACCATCTCACACACACACACACACACACACACACACACACACACACACACACACACAGAACTCTTGTGGCACCAAGGCCAGCCCCAGCATTAAAGGGCAAGTGGTGGGAATCTGTCAGGAGTGGGGGGGGGGTCTCCGTACCGGATCAGTGTGGCCCCTGCATGCTCCAAATTCCCCAGGAACAGCAGGCACAGCAGCACCTGTGGTGGCGACATCTCCAGGGACTGGTGCTAGGCCGAGATGTCCTGTGGCCTCTTTTTCCCTTTGAGACTCCACCCTGTTCACGCCCCACCACCTACTGAAACACGGAAGTGGTCGTGTGTGTGTGTGTGTGTGTGTGTGTGTGTGTGTGTGTGTGTGTGTGTGAAGTCCTTCAGCAGGTGGCACCGGGCACCAGAACCTGTTTTAGACGTGTGCTGTTTGACTAGGACTTGGGAAGAGTGGTGTGGGCAGACCCACACCCACCCTTTCCTGACACCTCTACGCTTTTACTTTTGACTTTCAGTTCTCTTTTCTGAGGCTCATTAACCACAAATTTTTCTTGAGCAAGAGGAAGGGACAGAAATGATTTGTAAGGGTCTGGGAAGGGACAGCCAGTTACAACAGAAACACGCCGTCCTGTGTGAGAGGCTCTCAGCCTCTCAGGATGCCCACACTTTCTGTTTTTGTTTTTCGGGAGGAGGGCTAATTTATTTGTGCATGTGCCCACATACCACAGTAGGAATTCAGAGGTCAGAGGACAACCTCCAGGAGTCGGGAGCAAACACGGGCTTCGTGGCAAGTGTCTTCTTTATCTGCTGAGCCATCTCCCCAGCCTTCTTTTTCTTTTGAAACAAGGTCTCATAATGTTACTAAGCTCAAATAATCCTCTTGCCTTAGGCTCTAGAGCAGTGCATCTCAACCTGTGGGTCACAGTCCCTTTGGGGGTTGAATATCAGATATCTTGGATATCAGATATTTATGTTATGATTCATAACAGTAGCCAGAAGTGACTTTATGCTTGGTGGTCACCACGTGAGAACTGTACGAAAGGGCAGCAGCACTAGGAAAGTTGAGGACCGCAGCTGTGGAGTATCTGGACTGAAAACACACTCAGCAGGGCTTGGGAGACGGCGTAGTGGGAAAAGCACTTGAAGCCCAAGTGCGGGCTGTGGAGCGATCTATGGCAGTCCTGGCGCTGGGGAATACAGTGAGGTCCATGGGGGGCGGGGCTTGCTGTCCTGCCAATCTAGCCAATCAATGAGCTCTAGCCTTAGTGAGGGACCCTGTCTCAAAAAAACAAGGTGGAGGGTGATAGAGGGAGACATCTGACTGCACGGACCTCTGGTTTCCATATGCACGTGCCCAGAAGAGCTGCTGAGCACAATGGTACATGCCTGTCATCCCAACAACTGGGAGGCAGAGGCAAGGGGATTAGGAGTTCAAGGTCATTGTTGGCTAGATGTGAGGTCAGCCTGAGCTACATGAGAACCTGTCTCAAAAGAAAATTGAACTTGGAGGCAAATGCTTGTAATTCCAGTAAATGAAAGGCTGGGGCAGTAGAATCATGAGTTCAAAACCTCTCTGTGAGTAAAGAGAGAAAGAGACAGAAAAGAATGAGAAAAGTGACAAAGAGAAAGGAGAAGATGAATAAGAGGAGGAGGCTAGTCAGGCTTAGAGGCACAGCCCTGTTATCCCAGCTACTCAAGAGACTGAGGCAGGAGAATGGCAAGTTCAAGGTTAGCCTTGGCTACAGAGTGAGTTTAAGGCCAGCCTGGGCAATTTAGTAAGAAGAGCCAAGCATAGCGATGCATGCCTTTAATCTCAGCACTTAGAGTAGAGGCAGGTGGATCTCTATGAGTTTAAGGCCAGCCTGGTCTACATATCATGTTTCAGGACTATAAACAAACGAATATCTCCCACCTGCCTGTTCCTGAATAACCATTCAGAGGCTTATATTAATAATAAATGTTTGGCCGATGGCTCAGGCTTATTACTAGCTAGCTCTTGCATCTTAAATTAACCCATTTTTATTAATCTATGTACTGCCACGTGGCCGTGGCATTACGGGTTTGATGGCATGTTGCTGCCTGGGTGGCTGGCTGGCATCTGCCAGATTCCACCCTTCTTTATCCCTCTGTTCAGTGTGGCTTTCTCACCTAGCTATATTCTGCCTGGCAACACGACAAATCAGTTCTATTTATCAACCAATGAGAGCAACACATATTCACAACATACAGAAAGACATCCCACAGCACAGGACAGCCAGGGCTACATAGTGAGACTGTCTCAAAAAAAAAAAAAAAATCGAAATCTGCTACAGGCCACAGGTACTATCACAAAAGCTACTACTTGGAAAAGTCAAGGACTTTTCCCAAGGTCAAGCCATGGCCTTACTAACATTATAGACTCCTAACTTCTTACCTAACCACTTCTAGGAATGTAGACTGAGCACATAAATTCCCTTCTTTTTTTTTTTTAATTAATTACATTAATTATATTGATTTATTACATTCATGATATTATGTCCTGATACTACTGTCCATTTGTGGGTTTTTTTTTCCATCACACAAAACAGAGATTCTGTACTTAGTAAATCATTGCTCTATATTTAT
This sequence comes from Peromyscus eremicus, assembly GCF_949786415.1. NCBI lineage: Eukaryota > Metazoa > Chordata > Mammalia > Rodentia > Cricetidae > Peromyscus > Peromyscus eremicus. The sequence goes on along the minus strand of NC_081416.1, from coordinate 163,170,842 downwards.
TTCTTCTATATCTTTTTTTTTTTTTTTTTTTTTTTTTTTTTTTTTTTTTTTTGGTTTTTCAAGACAGGGTTTCTCTGTGTAGCTTTGGAGCCTGTCTTGGAACTCACTCTGTAGCCCAGGCTAGCCTCGAACTCACAGAGATCTGCCTACCTTTTCCTCCAAGTGCTGGGATTAAAGGCGTGCGCCACCACCGCCCGGCAATTTCTTCTATATCTTGAGATAACGTATAATCTTTCTGTCTCTATGAATTTGTGTATTCTATATATTTCATGTAATATAGTTCTATAGTATTTGTCCTTTTTTTTAAATGTAAAAATATTTTATGGCCAGGCAGTGGTGGTGCGCACGCCTTTAATCCCAGCACTCCGGAGGCAGAGCCAAGTGGATCTCTATGAGTTTGAGGCCAGCCTGGTCTACAGAGCGAGATCCAGGACAGGCACCAAAACTACACAGAGAAACCCTGTCTCAAAAAAAAAAAAAACCAAAAAAAAAATTATGTACAACTGCAGGAGAAATAATACACAGATAGCCTGAACATAAAAACAGGTTATAATTTAAAAGTCCGGGGTTAATAAGTTCCCTTCTTGATATATTAACCAGTCACTAGCTCTCAGTTAACCTCCTCCTTTTCCATTCCCTTTTTGGGTTGTAAAAGAAAACCTCATGGTCACTGCCTGAGGAAAATTCTTACCTGCCTTTATGATCTTGTAAGAATTCAAGCCTGGCGATCTTGCTCAGCCAGAGGATTGCTGTTGCTTGGTTTTATAACTGAGTACCTGAGAGATGAGGGAGCTGAGAGGTATAAAGAGATTTAGAGGAGGATTTGATATATAGAACTTGAGAAGGAGATGAAGAAGAGAAAAGAGAACGGAAGAGCTAGATGGGTAAGAACTGGAGAGGAATGAACTGAGATGGGGAAGAATTAGATTGAAGGGCTAGAAGAGAGTACTAGAGGAATGAGATGGAAGATGAGGAAGAGCCAGATGGGGAAGAACAAGATGAGAGAGGAGGAGATGGGAGAGAAGCTAGGATGGGAAGGAACTAGATGGATGAGAACCTAGATGGGGCGGAACTAAGATGAGAGAATTAAGATAGACCTTAGAGGGGACAGCAGATAAATGTAGAGAGAAATCGGGCAAGAAGGCGCTAGGCAGGAGAACAGAGTATAAGCTTGTAGAGAGAGCTGACACAGAATAATAAAGTGTATGGACTAAGGAGTTTCATGTACATAGATTTATTTCTTTTCATCAAAGATTAAATTATCAGCTGGTTGTAGATTCTTCCTGGACCCTGGAAGGGGACTATCGTGGGACTGGATCTCCATAGTCCCCGATAAAAATCAAATTTAAAAGATGGAATAAATAATAAGTGTCTGGAGAACTGGCTCAGCAGTTAAGAATCTGCCGCTCTCCTAGGGTCTGTGCACTGATGACCACTCAGGGGATGGGGAAACACCAAGTTTGGGTTGTGGATATGAGAGAGAACAGCCAGAGGCGTCTGGAAGAGTCTGGACAGAGAGAGAGACAGACTGAACATGGTCAGCAGACAGGGCCTGGCCAGGAGAGAAGCAGGAGCAGAGGAGGGTGTGGGGGGGATGAAGAGAAAACCAAGGTGAGCACCAGGAAAGCTCATGGCTGAAAGAGCAGTTATAAGAAGTGAGTAGCTGTGGGGAGAGATGCTCCTGAACTGGGAGAAGTTTAGGGGAGGGGGAGGCAGGAACTGAGAAGAGTTAGGATGCCAGTATGGACCCAGTGCCTGAACTCAGGCACTGGTGTTACAGAGGGAGCCTGGAGGCCAGCATCCACTTTGGTATGCTAATCAGCACCACAGATAACCATTTGTCCCTCCTGCCAGTGAGAAGGGAAGTGGCCTCTTTGGTAAAAGGAGCTCCACAAGTTCCTGAGGAATACTGGCTTTTGTCTACCTATCAGAACTTGGAGAGATGGAGTTTCCTTTGGACCTGACACAGAGAACTGGGCTCACTTTTCAGCACCCACACAACCACTCACAGCCTTCTAGTAACTAGTTCCAGAGGATCCAATTCCCTTTTCTGGCCTCCAAGGACACCAGGTACACAGTGTGCATACATACATGCAAGCAAACACTCATACACATAGCATTAAACAAATAAATATTAAAAATAATAACTAAAGAATAAAAGACTATTGGAGGCTTGGCTGGGCCCTAGAGCCTCAGATCTACCAGTGAGAGGCTTGGGGCCCTGTGGGAGAGGTGTTAGTCCCACCAGGTGGGAATTAGACCACTGTTCAGGAGGAAGCTCCACCTCAGCCTCCCCCCTCCCCCCCTCTCTCTCCAAACCCTGCCCTGTCTCAGAAAACCTGCCAAACGGTGGCTCCTCCCCCAGAGATGCTCAAGACCACACCTACAGGGTTTTTAAACTGAGCCCCAGGGACCAGCCATATGGTTTTTTGGTCTTTTCTCCCTGTCTCCTCTCTGGGGGCCGAAAAATCATCTGGGTGCATTTTTTCTCATTAAACCTGAACTTCTAATTCTTTTTTTTTTTTTTTTTAAAGATTTATTATGTATACAAGGTTCTACCTGCATATATACCTGCAGGCCAGAAGAGGGCACCAGATCTCATTATAGATGGCTGTGAGCCACCATGTGGGTACTGGGAATTGAACTCACGACATCTGGAAGAGCAGTCAACGCTCTTAACCTCTGAGCCATCTCTCCAGCCCCCGGACTTCTAATTCTTAATTCAGCTTGATTTGGATTACTGTGTTGGCAGAGAGGCTTAATATTGCGGTACAGAAACCTTTCATCTGGTGCATTGGCTGGGAAGGGGTCGATCCTCACTCGCTCCTCCCACCCCCTCCCCATCGGCCCCTGGCCATGGGGTGGGAAAACACTCCTCTCCTCACACCCACTCTCCGGTAGGCTAGTTGGCTTTTGGTCCAGTAAGTTGCCCATTCCTAGTCACTGCCTTAGAGGCCCAGGGTCTTTTCCGACTTTTGGGGCACCCTGCCAAAGATGTGGCCATGCCAGGATCCCCAACCTGCTACTGGAGCAAAGACTGACTTTGTTCTGTGGGACCCCTTCTGTGGAAGTGTTATTCCCAGATCGCAGGGACCCCAAAAAAACGACCACAGAGACCGAATCCCATAGGTAAAAGCAAAGAGCCTTTATTTTCTAGCTCAGGGCTTGGGCTCTCTGTCCAACGCAGCAGTGAGAGCAGAGAGCCCAGAGCCAGGCAGGGTGGGGTTCTTATCACAGCAGAGGTTGGGGTGAGGGGATTTCCAGGGTTCAGGACCCTGACTGGCTGACATTTGTCTAGGGGTACAGGGAATGTTTGGAATGTCAGGTGTTTTCTCTTGGATGCAGGCCCCACTGGATGGGGTCAGTTTATGACTTTTCCTGGGTCCAGGTGTTGCCTGCCAGAAGCTGTGTCTGGGCCTCTAAGCCTGTCATGGCAGCTGTGTGGTCATGCTGTTTGGGGCCCCTCCACAGAAGATGTTCTGCTCAAGGGCATATCCCACACACCCCTTTTTTTTCTGCCCCAAAGCCTACCACAGTGGACACATTGCTTTCGACTTCAGGTTCCAGCACAGCCTTGTTAAATGGGCAGCTGCGGGTCTAGACCAGATCCCCAAACACCCTTGGGGTGCCTTTTAGAAAACCTATTCAAATTGGGACTATCCGATACCATATATTCTGAATGCCTAATTTCTCTGTGCACTAAAGCCAGGCCATAATATGCTCTTGATAACCAATCAAGATGGCCACTGGAGGGAACTTTTGAATTTACCATCGTCTGTGAACTTGAAAATTTTTGCCAGCACGGAAAGAAATGGTTAGAATTGCCCTATGTCCACGGTTCCTGGGTACTGCATTCCCGCCCTTCTTTCTCTAGCCCGTGTCCCATGGCTCAGGTCTTGTTGGCTAGGGTCATGGCGCCTTCGGAGTCCCACCTATCTGGGAACTGGGGCCCTGAACACTCGGCCTGACCATGCTGCTGGAGACACTGCCTGCCCTCCCCCCCACTCTCCCGAGCCCTGCCTACCCATTCCCCGCCCCCACCCACCCCCCACCCCCCACCCCCGCCACGCTGCCACGTGTTCAATTCAGTGACCAACCTTCTTCCCTCTATCCACCCCTCCCCCTTCTTCCTCCTCCAGGACAAAGGTCAAGGGCCAACTGTCTCCTTCTTACCCACCTTCCTCCCCTCCCCTCCCTCCCTCCACCCCTCCCTATCCTTCAATGCCACAACCTACACCCTGGTCCCCTACTGCACCTGGCCTACCCCGCTGCCTGCCTCCCGAATGCTCCCCAGTATCTTCTCACTCCTGCTCTCAGCAGACTCCTGCCCTCCTCTGCCCTTTGTGGGAGGGGATTGTTGGAGTCCACGGCCCCTCAGGACCTCTCACAGACAGAGGAGCCTCTGGGTTCCCCATCTGTAACCCTTCTGTTTATATCAAGGATCTTTCCCAAGCCTATGATCTGACCTGCCATGACCTCTATGTCACCCAGGCCTTCACTCTCACTCCCGAGGAGCGAGGCTGAGTTCAGGCAGCAGTGAGACAGTATGCAGCCCAAGCCCAGCTAGGGGACAATGCGATCCTGTCCCTGGGGGTGACATGGCGGTGCCAGCTACAGAGCCTTACTGGGACTACCAACCGGGTCAGAGCGGCCACCAGAGGTGGGACCTCATGGTCCACTGCCTCCTTCAGGGTATGGAAATGGTCTCGGACTAAGTTATTAATTTTGATAAGCGAGAGCTGACAAACATCTGGCCATTTTTCTAAATCAATTATGAGAGATTATAATTCAGTGTAGTTTCCTTAACCCAGCCACCCATTGGTCCTGGCCACCCATTTCATTTCTCTATCAGCTCCAGATATTAGAAAGAAATTAAAAAGGCCTGAGGAGGGTCCCCAAACCCCCAAACCGGAATTGGTGGAAGTGGCCTTTAAGGTTTCTAATGCCCGAGAGGAAGCAGCTGAGTCTTCCCAACAGGCCCAGCTGCAACAGAAGGGCTACGCTTCAAGCCCGCTCCTTGGAAGCCACTGGCGCCCCCACCAGGAGGACAAGGGAAGTTGTCCACGAGGCTCCATCCCACCAGAGCTCAGCCCAAGTCAACTACACCAGGATCCCGCTACAAATGCAGCCAGGAAGGCCCCTGGTCACAGTACTGCCCTGATCCTCAGCCACCAACGAGGCCATGCCCCATCTGCCAACAGCCTGGACACTGGAAATCAGAATGCCCTCCCAGGGGTTCATCCTCCATGCCACGCCACGGAGGTCCAGCCGCACCCACAGCGGCATCTGAGGCTCTTCCAGCCTTCAAACTCCTCAGCCTGATGGAGGACTGATGCAGCCTAGACTCCGCCCTCTCTGAGCCTAGGGTGATGCTCCAGGAATCAGGTAAGTCCATTGCCTTTCTGGTGGACACAGGAGCTACCTATTCTGTTTGAACCTCTCACTTGGGTCCCACAGGTCCCTTGCCAATTTCTGTCATGAGGGTGGAAGGGACCCCCTCCTTTCCCCTTAAGACCCTGACGCTTCCCTACAGACCCCACTATAGATGGTTGGGAGCCACTTTATGGTTGCTGGGAATTGAACTCAGGATCCCTGGAAGAGCAGTCAGTGCTCTTGACCACTAAAGCCATCTCTCCAGCCCCACCTCCCTGCATTCTTGCAGGGCAGTTCTTCTCACACTCTTTTCTACTCATACCCGCTTGCCCTGCACCTCTACTTGGTCGTGATATTCTCAGCCACTTTAGGGCCACACTTACCTTGACCCCCACACCCTCTCCTGATTCCTACCTTCTTCTCCCCTTAATAGCCCCACAGCTTCCTACTCCAGACTGTCCTGTCCCTACCCTCCCGCATCTAGTTGATCCCCAATATGGGTTATCTCCACCCTGGTCATTGCTACTCACCACCAGCCAGTCCTTGTTCACCTTAAGGACCCCTCCTCCTTTCCTTCCAGACCCCAGCTTCCTATTTCTGAAACCATCGCTGAGGCATTAAGCCCATTATCACCTGCCTTTTATCTCAGGGACTTTTAATTCAGGGACTCGCCCTGCAATACCCCCATTCTTCCTGTGCATAAGTCCTCCAGGGCTTACTCTTTAGTTCAAGACCTCCAACTCATTAATGAGGCAGTTATTCCAACCCACCCAGTAGCTAACAACCCTACCACCTCCTGTCTAACATTCCTCCTGCCACCTCCCACTTTACTGTCCTGGACCTGAAAGACACCTTTCTCACTGCCCTTTACACCCTGACTCATACTTCCTCTTTGCCCTCACCTGGGAGGACCCCGACACCCCGTCCTCCAGACAGTTTACATGGACTGTTCTTCCTCAGGGTTTCCAGGAAAGCCCTCGTTTTTTGGGGCAAGCCTTGGCTCAGGATCTTTCTACCTTTGACCCCATCCTAGCACACTCCTCCACTGTGCAGATGGCCTTCTTCTCCGTAGCCCCACTCTGCCTCTGTCCCAGTGGGACACCTCTTGGCTCCTGAACTTCCTCGGCTCCCTGGGATACCGTGTCTCCCCATTTAAGGCTCAGCTGCGCGCTCCCACTGTGGCGTATTTGGGCGTATATAACTCAGCCCCGGGGGCCAAGACCCTCATCTCTGACAGAGTCCAAGCCCTGCGGGACTTACAGCCCCCGGCCACAGCAGACCAGATTCTCTCGGTTTTGGGCCTGATGGGATTCTTCTGTCACTAGATCCCTAACTTTGCCATCACCGCCAAGCCCCTATACCAGGCAGCCAGAGACTCCCATGGGCCCCTCACCCACCTGGCCACTGTCCACCGCCACTTCACTTGACAGCAGGATGCCCTACTAAGGGCCCCCACCCTAGCTCTCCCCAGACCCCTCCCGACCTTATCATCTTTATACAGATGAAAAGTTGGAAGTGGCCACCATGGTTCTAATACAACTGGTTGGACCTTTGAAATCAGGCCGTCGCTTTTCTGTCCGAACAACTGGACCCCACCCTCTGCAGATGGCAGCCATGCTTGAGAGCTCTGGCAGCAGTGGCCGAATTCACGCAGGAGGCTCTCCAGATCGCCCTGTTCCTGCCAGTCACAGTACACTCCACCCACCGCCCCTCAGACCTTCTGAGTCACTCCTCTCTCTCCCTCCTGGGGCACTCAAGAGTCCAAGTCTTTCATTCACTGTTTCTAGAAAACCCTCAAATTACCATGGCCTCCAGCCCCGCCCTAGACCCTGCAACCGTGCCCCTTCCTCTGGAACCTCCTCTCACCCCTGCCCAGAGCCTGTGGAGGCCTTATGCACACTCCACCCTGGTCTCCTAGACCAACTGCTCACAAACCCCCAATTCACCCTGTTTGTTGAAGGCAGTTCTCTTATAGACAGATCAGGAAACCGCCAGGCGGCTTATGCAGTGGTCACTTCCACTAAAACAGTTGAAGTGACCCGTCTGCCAATGGGGACCTCTTCACAAAAGGCTGAATTAATCACCTTGACTAGAGTGCTCCAGATAGCTAAGGGTTAATGGGCTAACATCTACACTGACTCTAAATATGCCTTTTTTAATAGCCCATGCCCATTCTGTCCTGTGAAGGGAAAGGGGCTTCCTCACTACCAAGGGCACTCCCATAGTTAACAGATCCTTATAGCCAAGCTCTTGGAAGCCCTCCAGCTCCCTGCAGAAGTAGCTATAGTCCACTGCTGGGGACATCAGTGTAGATGTAACCAACCGTCTTGTTAAATAAGAAACACAGAGCTAATACAGAGATGAAAGCCAAGAGGTCAGAGCAATAGCTAAGAGCTAAAAACCTTACCCTTCATTGTTGCTGTACCTCTCTGAAAGAGAGCTACTTCCTGTGTCTGTCTTTTTTTATGGAGTTTCTGTTCTGCCTTCTCATTGGTTGTAAACCCAACCACATGACCTCCTAGTCACTGCCTGTCTGTACAGACCTCCAGATCTTCTATGGTTGGTATTGAGATTAAAGGCGTGTGTCTCCAATGCTGGCTGTATCCCTGAACACACAGAGATCTATCTACCTAGCTCTGCCTACCAAGTGCTGGGATTAAAGGCATGCACCACCACCACCCAGCTTTCACTATGGCTTGCTAATAGCTCTGATCCCCAGGCAACTTTATTTATTAACATAGAAGTCACATTTCAGTACAAATAAAATATCACCATACATCAGTCCTCCAAGGACCCAATGGCCTTAAGCAATGCCAGGACTGATTCAGTAGCCTGGGGACTGGCCTCCAGCTCCACTGGATCCACAGACGATCCCCAGAGGAGAGGGATGAATTCCTAAAAAGGGGCCGCACAGACAAGGGATGGATGGTTCTCCTTGAATAACCGCCTCATCCTCCCTCAGGACCAGCACTGTCCATCTTTTCGGACATCCACCACCTTACACACGGGCCCCAAAGCTTTGTTCCATTTCTTAGAGCCCCACTTTGACCCCACCCATCTTTGAGCTCGTATTTTACAAGTTAACTCCTCCTGCAGGCATGTGCCAAGGCCAACCCACAGGGTGCCCTCCAGTACATCTGCCCCTGCACCAGCTTCAAGAACACCAACTGGGCGAGAACTGGCAGGTTGACTTCACCCACATGCCCACTCATAAAAAGCTCCGTTATCTCCTAACTCTTGTTTGTTGACACCTTTACAGGATAGATAGAGGCATTTCCCGTCTCCAGGGAAACAACAGATGTGGCTCAGGCACTCCTTGAACATATCATCCCTCAGTTTGGCATGCCACAGATGATCCAAATGGACAACAGGCCAGCAGCCTTCACTTCCAGGGTCATGGAGCTTGTGTTGGAAGCTCTCAACATCTCCTGGAAACTCCATACCTCTACCATCCACAATCCTTGGGAAAGGTGGGAGAGGGCCAGTGGTCTCATCAAACAACAGCTCACCAAGCTCTCCAGTGAACTCAGGTTATCTTGGCCCTCCCTTCTCCCCATTGCCCCCACCTGCCTCTAGGCCACCCCACGCTCTCCTACAGTCCTGATCCCTTTTGAGCTCCTTTATGGAAGGCCCTTCCTCCTCAATCACCACCTCCCGACCCAAACTCCTCCACTGGCTGGGTACCTCCCCTACAGCTCCTTTCTGAGGTCTCTTCTCCATTCACATACTGACAGCCATCTCCCTGTCCCCACACCAACGGGCCCAACTGCCCCTGAACCTGCCCCACTCTCCCCAGGGGACAGAGTACTCCTCAAACAGCTAGCCCCTAAGTCTCTTGAGCCCCGATGGACAGGACCTTATACTGTGATCCTCACCACCCCCTCAGCTGCCAAGCTCCTGGGACATCAACGCTGGTACCATCTCTCCAGGCTCAAGCGGGCACCTATTCAGGATAATGGTCTGTCCAGCAGCTGGGACCCTCCACCCTTGGGTTCTCCCAGATGTCCCAGTGAAAGGCCATTCTGCTCTTCTGCCCTGCTCATTCATCTTTGTCAGTCCAACCAGGGCACATCTCTGTTCCAGCCTTGCTGACAATCTCCACTCTCCCCACAGCTATTCCCGTTCATAGGACTGATGATAATATCTGATTTTTCTCCTAGCAACTTGCCTTCTCTGCTTCCTCAATAAACAGATTCCTGAGGTCTCCAGGATGTCAGTTAACAGAACGCTTCTTCACCCATACATCCTGCTGAGACTCAGCGATGGTTTCAGAAATAGGAAACTGGGGTCTGGAAGGAAAGGAGGAGGGGTCCTTAAGGTGAACAAGGACTGGCTGGTGGTGAGTAGCAACCACAGGGGTGGAGATAACCCATACTTGGGGATCAACTAGATATGGGAGGGAAGGGACAGGACCGTCTGGAGTAGGAAGCTGTGGGGCTATTAAGGGGGGGAGAAGGTTGGAATCAGGAGAGGGTGTGGGGGCCAAGGTGAGTGTGGCCCCAAAGTGGCTGAGAATATCACGACCAAGTAGAGGTGCAGAGCAAGCGGGTATGAGTAGAAAAGAGTGTGAGAAGAACTGCCCTGCAAGAATGCAGGGAGGTGGGGCTGGAGAGATGGCTTTAGTGGTCAAGAGAACTGGCATTGGCCAGGTCCAGACCAGGATTCCCAGAGTGTGGCCACGAATTACATTGGTCAGAGGCTTATAAATGCAAAAAACACAAGACGTACTTGCCACCTTCATCCAGTCAGGGTCAAGCATACGGCCTGACATGCCTCCGGCCTGTGCACCTCCTGCCTACATGTGGTCAAGCACCCTGTGAAGCTGGTGCGATCACGCTTGTTTACAGGAGTGAAAACACTGCGTTTATGACCTTCCGTGAACAACAGTCCTCAGCATTCCAGGAAGTTATCTATAGTCCTTAGGCAAGCGAGGCTTACAGGTGAGAGGCATTTTTGTTATCGATCTCTTAAACACAGTAATTCAAACTTAATTTTTTAGTTTTTTTTTTGTTGTTGTTTTTGTTTTGTTTTTTGAATGCTGCTTACTGGCTTGCTCTTTTTTGGCTTACTTAGCTTTCTTTTTTTATTTTTAATTTTTTTCATTTATTTTACATACCAACCACAGTTTCCCTTCCCTCCTCCCTCCCCCCACCTCCCATCTTCCCCTCTCCCCATCCACTCCTTCTCTGGCTCCATTCAGAAAGGGGCAGGCTTCCCATGGGCTTGAACACAGCACGGCACATCAAGTTGAGGCAGGCCTGAGCTCCTCCCCTTGCCTTGAGGCTGGGTGAGGTCATCCAGCATGGGGAACAGGTTCCCTAAAGCCAGCTAAGCACCAGGGACAGGTCCTGATCCCATGCTAGGAGCCTCAAACAGACCAAGCTACACAACTGTCACACACATGCAGAGGGCCTGCCTAGGTCGGTCCCACACAGGCTCCCTAGCTATTGGTCCAGAGTCCATGAGCTCCCATGAGCTCAGGTCACCTGTCCAAACTTAAAACATAACTTTAGCCACCACAGAGAGAGGAGAAAGGGGAGAGGGAGATGGAGAGGGAGACACTGAAGATTGCACTTTGTTTCCCTTAGAGATGCTACATCAAGCCTGGCATGTGGTGCATGCCTTTGATCATTCAGGAGGCAGAGGTAGGCTGAGCGAGGCCAGCTTAGTCTACATAGTGAATTCCAGGACCACTAGAGCTACATAGTGGAACCTGCCAAATGAGAGAGAGACAGAGACAGAGACAGAGAGACAGAGAGACAGAGACAGCTACCTGAGCATGCACTAGGTTGGGGGGGGGGCAAGGCAGGGAGGTGACCCCAGCCCCCTAGATCTCTGGTCCAGAGTGAACTCCTTCAGTGGAGCTGTTAGAAACTCTGGGGAGGCCTGGGGGGCAGTCCTTTGTAAAGTGGTATTTCTTAGGGACCTCAAAGCTGCACAAGGGCTCCAAGCATCTAACTGGCCTGTGCATCGGCATCTTAAGTGGGTACCACTTCAGTGTGCCAGCAAGAGGAGCAAGGTTGGGCTTTTGTGGGTGACTGGGGGGTAAAGAGCAAAATAACCATAGTTGTGCTGTGCAGCTCTGTCCCTGGGGTTACAAAAATGGCAGAAAGTGAATTGGGGACTGAGACTTTATGGGCACTATGGGAGCTTTGATGGTCAGTTTTAAATGAGAACTTGGCACAAGTTAGTACCAGCTGAGAAGAGAGTCTTCATGACAAATAATCTAGATCAGGTTGTGATCCTGATTGTAGGCGGGGTGGTTTGGTTGTCTTGATTATATTAAGGGAATGTGGAGGACCCGCGGGTGCCACCAATCCCTAGGCAGGGTTTTCTGGGATGGGAACCAAAGCCAAGGTCTCTCAACCTTTCCACACCAAGCCCCAAATCTGTTACAGACCGCCGCCTCACCGTTTGCCAAGGGCCTCCCCAATCATCCATTTCCTAAACCGTCTTAATTTCCAAACCCACCTGGATACCCGCCCCAGGAAAATCCTGGCTCCTCTCAGCACGTCCACTCTGTCCTCTACCCTGAGCCTTTCCAGCCCCTGAGCCTCCCTTCCCTTCCCTCAGCGTCTCTGATTCCTATATAACCTCAGCCATTTTGGCTGCGCAGTCTCTTGGTCTCTTGGTCTTTGGCTCCTCTCCTGGGCCCCACCCCCACCCCCACCCCATCTCCTTTCTCTTCCTCTGTTGCCCAACACCCCAACTCATGGCCCCGTTGGCAGAATTCTCCCTCGTATCTACAATAAAACCCTTCTCCTCAACCATACCTCATTTTTTATCATTCAACAACCCTGGCCACTCACCTCTCTTCACACTCATTCTGGGACCCTCCCATCCACAAACTTTTGTGAAGCGTCGTCTGCAAATCATGACATGGCCACACGGTGGCAGTGCCGGCCTGTGTTCTAAACGAGATCCCGGAGTTGGCCCTTTTTTTCCGGTGTCTTTGGCTTCGGCTGCTGGGACCTCGGCAGCTCACTTGCTTGGGGACCTAGCCAGACCCAGCGCTGGTAGCTTCTTCCTCTCTGACGGTATTGTCCAAGCTAGCTGGGAGAAAATGCTCATTCTCATACAGCCGAGCAATTGGGACCATATCACACCTCCTTGGGACGACTAGGGATGGAACCCAGAAACAAGGGTTATTGCTAGGCAGGGACTTTACCCCAGAGCCGCATTCTAAGCCCTCTTTTTGCTGTTCTGTTTTGAGACAGGTGCCGTTAAGTTGCCTAGGCTCACTTGAACTTATCCTGTAAACCTGGACGGCCTTGAACTGGTGATCCTCCTGCCTTAGCCTGGTGAGTAGCTAGGATGTCCAAGTTTGACCCATTTCCTTCTCCGACCTTGTTGCATGCTCTTTCACTCAAAGCGTCCACCCACCCCAGCCTTACTGGTGTTTGAAGGTACTGGAATTATTCCTGCCTCAGCGCCTTTGTCCAGGCTGTTCCTTCCGCCTCCAGCACCTTTCTTACCCCACAGTGGCCATAGGTCATTCCCTCAAATCTTTACCTTCTAGAAGTTTGGTAGATTTCATTTCTTGGTTCTGGGGTTGGGCGGCAGAGCCTCCTGCCTGTTAAGCAAACAATCAATGTTGGCTCCACCCCGGCCTACTGGACCTGGTATGTGGGTGAGGAACATTTTATTACTAAGTACCTAGGGACAGATGGTGCCACTTGCTGGACTTTCAGCCTCATGACCATGTACACATAATTTCAAATGTCACATCTGCTACATTTTTTTAAACGAACTTTTATGGGCCGTTCTTATCAAAGGCTGGAGTTCTGATTTCAGCATCCACTTCAGGTGACTCCAAAATGCCTATAACCCCAGCTCCAACTTACTGATGGCCCCTTGATGTCTCTGTATTTTTATCTTTTGCTGGTTTATATTTTTCCGTTTATTTATTATTTTATTTTTTCGAGACAGGGTTTCTCTATGTAGTCCTGGCTGTCCTGGAACTCTCTCTGTGGACCAGGCTGGCCTCGAACTCACGGAGATCCGTCTGCCTCTGCCCCCGGAGTGCTGGGATTAAAGGTGTGCACCACCACCAGCCAGCCACTTTCCATTTTTATTATTTATGCATGTGTGCATACGTGTGGTATCCACGTGCTGCAGCATGTGTGGAGGGCAGAGAACAACTCACAGTAGACAACTTTCCCTTTATCCTCCGGGTCTCAGAGATGGAGCTGAGGTTGTCAGCTTGGCGCGAATGCCCCAGCCTGCCGGGCAACCTTGCTGGCCCCTTTAATGAGAAACTGATGTTGGGACAATCAAGCTGCTTTTAAACATATTGTCTTCCTTCTCTTGTTCTTCCTCTGTGGAAAGCGACTCTCTCTGCTCAGTCCCAGGGACACTTGTTGTTCTGTAGAACGAAGTTCTGTCCGTTCTAGAATCCAAAATAGACCAATTGCAAACCAATCCTTCCAGCACTTAGGATGTATCACACACACACACACACACACACACACACACACACACACACACGCATGCACTCACGCACGCACGCGCACATACACACACACAGAAAGAGAGAGAGAGAGAGAGAGAGAGAGAGAGAGAGAGAGAGAGAGGGAGACACTGAGAATCTATTTTTATTGTTGTTGTTTTCTTCAGATGGGGTCTCTTGTAGCCCAGGCTGGCCTAGAATTCACTTTGTAGTTGAACTCCTGACCTTTCTGCTTCCGATTCCAAAGTACTGGGACTGTAGGATTGTGCCACCACACCCCACTTAAAACTATTTGGATTCTTAGCCGGGCGGTGGTGGCGCACGCCTTTAATCCCAGCACTCGGGAGGCAGAGCCAGGAGGATCTCTGTGAGTTCGAGGCCAGCCTGGGCTACCAAGTGAATTCCAGGAGAGGCGCAAAGCTACACAGAGAAACCCTGTCTCGGAAAAAAAAAAAAAAAAAAAAAAAAAAAAAAAAAAAAAAACTATTTGGATTCTTTTAGTTTGCCCTTTGACACACATCTTACCAGGAAGAGCAAATGAAAACCACAGTGAAGTCTGACTTCAAATCCAGTGCAAGGTTAAGGTGAAAAGGATAACAGTGTGTTGGCAGATGTGGGGAAATCAGGATGCTGGCATGCACATGTTATCCTCCTATCAGGAGGGGGAGACAGAAGGCTCACTTGTCTCCTAGATTTCAGGGCCAGTTTGTGCAACATAGCAAGATGCCAGCTTAAACAAAACTCTGGCCATCATGGTGCACAACTCTAACCTCAACACTGAGGTCGCTAAGACAAGAGGAGCATGCCTTCAGTGCTACCTTAGACTTCTAAAAATACTATTTTCTCATGTGTATGGGTATTTTGCCCACATGTATGTATGACCATATGTGCCTGGGGCCTGCAGAGGTCAGAAGAAAGCATTGGATCCCCTGGGACTGTAGTTACAGATGGTTTCACGCTGCCATGTGGGTGCTGGGAATTGAACCTGGGTCCTCTGCAAGAGGAGTCAATGCTCTTAACTGTTCTCCATCTCTCCAAGCTTAGGCTTTTTTTTTTTTTGGAGGGGGTAGTTTTGAGACAGGGTTTCTCTGTGTAGCTTTGGTGCCTGTCCTGGACCTCACTCTGTAGACCAGGCTGGTCTTGAACTCACAGAGATCTGCCTGGCTGTGCCTCCCAAGTGCTGGGATTAAAGGCGTGTGCCACTACCGCCCCTCCCAAGCTTAGGCTTTCAGACCCTGTTTCAGAACAAAATAAAATGAGCAACTCTTGCATATCAGTGTTTGCAAGAAGGGTGGCCCAGGACACCAAGTTCTCAGCACAAAGGGGATTTATTTGCCCCCAGGGGGTGGGGGTGGGGGACAGAGGGCAGGAATAAGAGACAAGGACAAGGGATGAGGAGAAAGGAACTAGGGGAAGGGACAGGGCTATCTGCTATAGAGGGACAGAAGGCTGCTTCTGGATGGAGAGGAGACAGACGTATCCTATAGGCAAATGGCAGTTTATAAAGGAAAAAAGGGGAACCCGTGTGCTAGGATAAGTTGCTTTGCTTTGTGTGGCCGTGTTAATTAGGGCAGCCAAAGGGGGCTTTTGATTGCTGGACTTCAGAACTTTGACAGCTGGACCTTGGTGGTTAGCCCAGAAGAGGAAGTGGCCAAACAAGGGAATAGACCTTGGTGAAATGTAATCTAATGGTTTAGCCAAGAAGAGGGAATGGGGGAAGGGCAAGGTCTGCCAGAGCCACGGGCAGCCTGGAGTCCTTCATTCCCACCTTTTTGTTTCATTATTGGGTCACTGGGTGTTGCACGAGTGGGTGTCGTTCTCCCCGGCTGCTTCCTGCTGACACTGGGGCATCATTGGTAGGAACCCAGGGAAGCTGGGTTGTTGGTCAAGGTTGAGAGCAGACTGTGTCAGTCAGTGTCCAGGTTCTGCAGGACCATTTAGAGCTAGGGAAGTGTAGTCTGTGAGGCTGGACCAGGATGTAGCTTCTGAGGAAACAGCTGGGGCTGGCACTGGAGTTGCTAGAGCAGTCTGTAGTCGATTCGAAATCTGCTGGGACAGATAGACTAGGGACAGAGGCAAAGTTACGGAGTTGAGGGGAAAACTTTTATCTTGGGTATACATTTGAAACTTTTAGGCCTATGGTTCTGGTAGTTGGGAAGAGGAGTCCTAAGATCAGAAATGGGAAGAGATCCCACCCTCAGGAATAAACAAGTGAGTAAATTTAGGCTGTTGATTGGCAGGAATCTGTTTGAGAGCTCTTGAGAAAAGCCAGGAAATTTAGATTGGTTATACGAGGTTATTTGGGGAGCGACTGTTAACTGAAAGTAGGATCTGGTCGTTTTGGGGAGAAAACAATTGAGAGGCTTCCATTGCATCAGAATAGGCTTTCCTGGGGTGTTCAGGTGGGTTTTAAAATTGAACCATTTGGGCTGGAGAGATGGCTCAGAGGTTAAGAGCACTGGCTGCTCTTCCAGAGGTCCTGAGTTCAATTCCCAGCACCCACATGGTGGCTCACAACCATCTGTAATGAAATCTGATGCCCTCTTCTGGCCTGCAGGCAGAACACTGTATGCATAATAAATAAATCAATCTTTTTTTTTAAATTTTAATTTTAATTTTTTTTTTTTTTTTTTTTTTTTTTTGGTTTTTCGAGACAGGGTTTCTCTGTGTAGTTTTGCGCCTTTCCTGGAACTCACTCTGTAGACCAGGCTGGCCTCGAACTCACAGAGATCCGCCTGCCTCTGCCTCCCCCGAGTGCTGGGATTAAAGGCGTGCGCCACCACCGCCGGCTAAATAAATCTTAAAAAAAAATTGAGACATTTTGGGAACATGAATGATGGGAGAGGCTCTTGGCAAACAGTGAGGATGGTCTCTAACAGACTTTTGGGGTTAGTGTGGAAAGGTTGAGAGAACTTGGCTTTTTTTCCCAGGGTGGGCTTGGATGGTCAAGGGGCAATCAGTTGGTAGTGGTGGGCATTGGCTACTGGGGTATTGCTGGCTAATGGAGGGCATTGAAAGGAGGCAGAGCCAGTGGGGACGTTATTGGAGGGGTCAGTGAAGTCGAGAAGAGAGCGTGTTGGATGACCTTGACCCAAGTGAGGGTTTGACCATGAGAGTGTGTGTGTCGGAGAGGAGATGGCGTGGGTTTAGTCACGTCCTGTAATTGGGAGTGTAGAATTTGTTCAGAGTGTTTGATGTCTGAGGACATCTGGACAGTTAATGAATTTAGGGCAGTCAGTTGGCAGTGGATATTAGACAGTCATTTGGACAGAAGAAAAGTTAGGAGTGTGAGAAGAGAGATGAGATTTGTTGTGTTTGGGAATGGTTGGCGGTGGGGAACAGATGATCTTGAGGGAACCAGAGGATGAGGATGAAGATGCCAAGTTGGGGTTAGAGTATTCCATGTGCAAGGAGGGTTAAGTATGTTGCTTATATAGTAAGGTAGACTAGAGGGAAGTGGGGTGAGTTGTAAGGGGTGAAGGGGTGCCTTGATGGACTGTCATGTTGGAGCAGTTATTATCTTTATTGATAATGGAAGGGATCTGTCTGATGTGAGCATCTGACAGGAAGGAGCTGCCATGCATATAAAAAAATACAGGCAGAAGTAGCTAGAGGACCCTTTTGTGTATAAGAGGATGGGGAAGGAGGCCTTTGAGAGTTTCTAGACAGGAGAGAAGAGGATCTGGGGATAAGTATGGAGGGGTTGAGGGAGGACAAGTAAGGAATGTGATGGGGTTTTTTTTGGTTTTTGCTTTTCAAAGTTTCTCTGTGTAGCTCTGTCTGTCCTGGAACTCACTCTGTAGCCCAGGCTGGCCTCGAATTCACAGAGATCCACCTGCCTCTGCCTCCTGAGTGCTGGGATTAAAGACGTACCTCACCATTGCCCAGCCTGAGTGATGAATTTTCAGTAAGAGAAGTTTGGAGGGATGGAATCCAAGATGGTGGAAGGGATTGGGGGTCCATGGTAAGTTAGGAGTTGAGGGAGATAGTGGTGGGAATAGATTGTGAGAGGGAATCCCCAAGTTTGTTTGTTAGATTTAGAGGCAGGCAGGGAGGCTGTGGCAAGAGTGTACAGACAAGGAGGCCAGCCAGGGACAGTGTTGTCTAGAGTTTTGGAGAGGTAAGCAACAGGGCAAAGGTCGGTCCTAGGAAGTGTTTGTGTGTTTTGGAGGTGTAAGGATGGAAAGGTTTGTATAGATACGGGAGGTGAGGACTAGACCAGAAAGGAGAACAGTTTAAATTGGAGGAGTGCTTGTAGATGGGAGGAAGGTGGTCATGAGAAGGCCCAGAAGCTGCTTGGTATAGGGAGTGTATCAGGAGTGAGTATCTAGGGATCCATGAGTGGAGGAAATTGGCCATGAGGGCAGAGATGAGGAACAGAGATGGGCAAGGTGTTGTTCTAAAGTGAGGTGTTTATGGATTGGCATGAGAGAATCTTAGGTGACTTGGGGAGAGTTGAGCTTTGGAAGGTGAGATTTGGTAACCTCTGGAACTGAGGAAACTGAGGCGTGAGGTCGTGTCAGGTTGACTGTTAGAGAGGGGCTGCAAAGGAGGAGGTCGTCTATATACTGAAGCAGGCTGGAGGAAACAGGCAGGCAGGCCAGGCCCGTGGGGTCCGGAAAGGGCATATGGAAGGTGACCTTATGGTGGAGAGGGACAATGGTGGTGTTAATGG
Organism: Peromyscus eremicus; assembly: GCF_949786415.1. Taxonomy (NCBI): domain Eukaryota; kingdom Metazoa; phylum Chordata; class Mammalia; order Rodentia; family Cricetidae; genus Peromyscus; species Peromyscus eremicus. The sequence goes on along the minus strand of NC_081416.1, from coordinate 163,152,345 downwards.
AGTGAAGGTCTTGGGTTAGGCAGGAGATTAGGTTTTTTGACAGTCAGTATGGGAATATTGTAGGCAGAAAAAGTGGGGCATAAAAACTGCTTGGATAAATGGATTGAATGATGGGCTTGAGGCCTAGGCAGAGACTTGTTAAGGGTGTTGGTGTTTGGAGATGTAGGCAGAAGGGTTTTTGAGTGTAATAGAGATAGGTTTATGATATGCAGCATATGTCTCTGGTAAAATGAAACAGTTTTTTGCTTATTACAATATAAAGCATATAACAGGTATACCACATAATTCTACAGGCCAAGCAGCCATGGAAAGATCAAATTGAACTCTAAAGGGTATGCTAAATAAACAGAAAGGGGTAACAAAACCCCCCAGAAATAGATTACATAATGCTTTATTAACTTTGAATTTGCTCAATGCTAGTGAGAAAGGAACAACAGCTGCGGAGACACATTGGATAATAATAATAATAATGAAACTACAGAATTAAATCAGCCTATATGCTTTAAAGATGTACTGACCTCAGAATGGAAACCAGGATATGTGTTACGTTAGGGATGAGGTTTTGCTTTTGTTCCTACAGGAGAAGATAAGCTGTGGATACCATCAAAATTGATAAAGGTTCGATTTGAACAAGAGAGACTTCTTAATTAGAAGAGGTGATAGCTCATCAACCAGCATGACCATCCAATTTAAACTAACTTATACCACTAACAAATGCCTTTTTATTTAATCAGATATAACTTGCCAAAAGGGAACCTCCTCAAAGTTAGGCTTAGAGAAGGGTTTTTGTTTTTGTCTTTCAGAATGAAGGCTAAGGAAACTGAAGAACACTGGACAAATGAGACATCTGAAAAAAAAGAACAAATCATCCAGAAAAAATGTCCCAAGCAGCAGAATAAACTGGCCTATTGGTATATATATATATATCACATATCTAACGGGATAAAATTTCATAAGTCTTCCTAAATGTTTGTTTCTGCTCTTCTCTACAGACACATAACACAAATGGTCTTTATATAGTCCCAGTTCAATTAAAAATTAAAGCTGGCTTTGGAGTTGGAGAATGGCTCTCTCTTTCTTTAAACCTAAGCATGTTGTTAAAAGAAAATGCAAAATCTCTGTATCATTTCAGAAGAGCCGCCTGATACGGGACAGAAGAAAAACCAAAATTAAGGGACGATTCTATTACTATTAATCTCATGATCCTTTGGTTTTATTTTGAATCTTTAAAACTTTCCTTAGGCCGGGCGGTGGTGGTGCACGCCTTTAATCCCAGCACTTGGGAGGCAGAGCCAGGCCGATCTCTCTTAGTTCAAGGCTAGCCTGGTCTACAGAGGAAGATCTAGGACAGGCACCAAAACTACACAGAGAAACCCTGTCTTGAAAAAAACAAAACAATTTTTTTTAGATTTATTTATTTATTTATGTATACAATTTTCTGTCTGCATGTATGCCTGCAGGCCAGAAGAGGGTGCCAGATTTCATTACAAATGGTTGTGAGCCACCATGTGGTTGCTGGGAATTGAACTCAATACCTTTGGAAGAGCAGCCAGTGCTCTTAACCGCTGAGCCATCTCTCCAGCCCCCAAAAAACTTTTCTTAAGGTATGATCTTTACATCAAAATTTATAAGATTAATATATATTGTTGGACCTCAAAGTTTAGGGTCTCAAGTAGGCGCCCCAAGAACCCAGACTCCAGTCCAGTTGATGCAACAGCATGAGGATTTATTAAGCTTCTATATAGAAGGGCAAACTCTGCTCCTAAGAGCAAGAGCCGCATCTTACTGCAGCCCCATGGGGGCTTTTAAAGGAAAAACCCATAAAACCCCACAAGATTACAATTCCCATACAGTTTCATTGCCTGATCACAGGGTAATCACAGAGGGGGTACAGTTACGTAAACCTCAAGGGCGGGAGTGGAGCTTACACACAGGTCACGGTGGTCCTTCCTGGAACACCTGCAACTATCCCAGTCACAGTTGAGCATATCTCTTAACAGAAATCTTTTTACATTGTTATATTGTTACAGGGGTGATTGAGTAGTGGCTGAGTCAGGTTGCCCTGGGAACTAGATTTTTAGTTTCTCATTTCCTGGTGCTTGAAGTTTCTCTCTTTCTGAGGCTTGGGGTGTAAGCCTGAAGGGCTAGGGTCTTTCAATATATATTGGTTTTTCAAGACAGGGTTTCTCTGTGTAGCTTTGTGCCTTTCCTGGATTTTGCTCTGTAGACCAGGCTGGCCTTGAACTCACAAAGCTCCACCTGCCTCTGCCTCCCGAGTGCTGGGATTAAAGGCATTTGCCACCACCGCCCAGTTATATTTTTAAAGTTTTTTGTTTGTTTTTTTCGAGACAGGGTTTCTCTGTGTAGGTTTGCGCCTTTCCTGGGTCTCGCTCTGTAGACCAGGCTGGCCTTGAACTTACAAAGATCTGCCTGGCTGTGCCTCCGAGTGCTGGGATTAAAGGCGTGCACCACCACCGCCCAGTCTAATATATATATTTTAAACTTTTGTCATGATATTAATGGTCATATAGAATACTAACTAATTCTAGAAAAAAAGGCTTCATCTAGCTTTCTGTACATGATTTTGGGTTTGAGTCTCTATCAGTTTTCTGCAGGGAACCAGGACCATGCCTAACAGCGACTTTGAAGTCTCCAAAAAGATGATGGGGCCCCACAACAATGATTCCATCAGGACTGTGATGACGCCACCAAGCTGACAAACACCATCCAAGGATCGGCTTTGGACTGCTGACTGCTCAGGACAGTATCGAGAAGTCTGACTGAGACTATCCAGCCTCACAGACTCGTCTAGCCAGGACTTGAGACAAGCCCTGCACTTTCGAATTATGCAGAGACTGGACAACAAATGATACAGGACTTGACAGTTAACTCAAAATTTTTCTTCTCAGGATCCCCTAAAGATGCCTTTGTCCCCAGACAGCAGGAAGTAATTTTAAGAACATGATGCCCACATTCCCAAGAGGTGGGGTGGGTGACTTTTGGCCTTTCTATGTGTTATAGTATTGTCATTATTTAGGATGGTTGGTTACAAGTTGTTAATTGATAATGGTCAGGAAGAAAGCTAAACAAAGGAGATTAGATTCAGGCTTCTTGTTTGAAAAAAAAAAGAGCTGGGCGGTGGTGGCACACGCCTTTAATCCCAGCACTTGGGAGGCAGAGGCAGGCAGATCTTTGTGAGTTCAAGGCCAGCCTGGTCTACAGAGCGAGATCCAGGAAAGGCGCAAACCTACACAGAGAAACCCTGTCTCGAAAAACCAAAAAAAAAAAAAAAAAAAAAGAAGAAGAAGAAAAAAATAGGATATAGATTATAGATAAGAGGTAGATTATTGAATGGGGGAGAAGATATAGAAATGATAGGATAAAAGGGTAGATTATTGAATCTATTCTGAAAAGAAAAAAGGGAGGATATGGAAATGATAAGATAAAAGTAAATTATTGAATCTACTTTTAAAAAGCAACTACTAGTTTTAAATATTTTACATTGGATTAGATTTTTGTATATTTTATACAAATTATGTATATTGACACAAATATAAGATGATTTTGTTAGAAAACATTGTACATATATTTCTATTCTTGTTCAAGGTATTGTACCTATACAGTTCATTTAACAATGTAATGCAAATTGCTAGTCCTTGAAAATTATTATTACCAACTAATTAGGATATAAAGAAATGCAGGTTAGTAGTTAGTCACCTATTACAATCAAACTGGTAATCAGGTTAGGTATGTTTTCAAGGTCAAACAGAGGTATATTGTAGATACACAGGTCATCTTCAAATACTTCAGAGATCTAGAGAATATAGCATTTAAGATGTTTTAATAATATAGATTCTTTTTTTCTTTTTATGATTATGAGACATGTCGGCTCCTGCAGCACCAATCTACTTCAGAGAAGATATGGGCATCAAAGAAACTCCATATGGAGTTAACTTCCTTTGTGGCAAAAGTTAGCCACTGGGCAAGAAATGCAGAAAGTCACTCACACTGTGCAGGCGGCACCCACGTGGACAGTTTTATTATTAAAGGGGGAGGGCAGAGGGAAGAGAGAGAGAGAGAGCAGAGGGAAGAGAGAGAAAGAGAGAGCAGAGGGAAGAGAGAGAAAGAGAGAGCAGAGGGAAGAGAGAGAGAGAGAGCAGAGGGAAGAGAGAGAAAGAGAGAGCAGAGGGAAGAGAGAGAGAGAGCAGAGGGAAGAGAGAGAAAGAGAGAGAGGGAAAGAGAAAGAGAGGGAAAGAGAGGAAAAGAAAGAAAGAGAGAGAAAAAGAGAAAGCGTAGCCTCATGTTAGGAGAGAGGGAGAGAGGAAGAAAGAAGAGAGAGAAGGGGGAGGGTTTTTTTCTTAAAGGCGACTTTACATAAGATGATGTGGTCAGGACACTGGGCAGGTCCCCAAGGGGCGGGTCTGAATGCTAACATTCTCTAATAAAGGGCCCCTCAAATGTTCTGACACAGGACCTTGTCCTTGTCTTGGCCAGTTCCATTTTTGTCCCTCTGGTCTGTTCCCTCTTGTTATTTCTCTTTCCCAGTGGATATGAAATCCCAGGAACAGGGGTGCACAGATATCTCAGTGGTTAAGGGCATTAGCTGGCTGTTCTTACAGAGGACCCAAGATTTGATTGACAGCACCCACCATAGACAGTGGCCCACTGTCTATGACTTCAGTTCTAAGGAATCCGATCCTTCTTCTGGCCTCCATGGGCACAAGGCACACAGATGGTTCGTGGAACTACATACAGGCAAAACAGTCAGCACATAAATCAAATAATCTTTTTTTAAAAGTACATGTAGGTAAACACACTCATACATATACATTTTTAAAAAAACTCCAGGATCAGCAAGCCCTGCAGACAAGCATCTTATGCTTAGAACCAAAACTTTCCCCAAGGCCAGATGGGGAGATGAACATCTGTAATGGCAGCACTCAGGAGGCTGAGGCAGGAGAGATCTGGAGAGCTGCCAGGGCTGCATAGCAAGACCCTGTTACAAACAAAACACATCTGCCACTCAAGTATGAAAGATCCCAGCAGGAGCTGGCAGAACCAGGTCTTAGACAATGATAGACCAACCCACAGCCTGGCCTGGCCAGAGCCAACACCCTCTGCAGCCATCAGTATGGGGAAGTCAGTTTTCTTCAACTACTAGGCCTACCAGCTTCCCATCTGGGCACTGAAGTAATCCTCAGCCCTCATGCAATCCCTTGCCCAGGATGGTAAGGACAAAACAGGCTGCAGAAGAGCATGGAACTCACGCACACACCCTGGGATAAACAGTGATTGGGCATTTGCTTTGGGGTGGTGCTGTCTTCCTCTCCCTGTCTCAGAGGGCCCAGGGACCAGCGCAACCTCAGACAAGAGGTCTTGGAGGACACTAAGTTATATGTGTTTGGGTTTGGGGTGGTGCTGACCCTGCTTCCAGGTCCAGCTTCTCAGTGAATTCAAAGAGCATGTGACATTTTACCAATATAATGTGGTGGTATTGTGTTCCCCAAAATACTGTGTATCCTAATAAACTTATCTGGGGTCAGAGAACAGAAAAGCCACAATATTAAACATAGAGGTTAGGCAGTGGTAGCACACGCCTTTAATCCTAGCATTCCAGAGACAGAAATCCCTCTGGATCTCTGTGAGTTCAAGGCCACATTGGAAACAGCCAGCCATGGTGACTCATGCCTTTAATCCCAGAAAGCAGCCTTTAATCCCAGGGAGTGGTGGTAGAAAGCAGAAAGGTTTATAAGGCGTTGAGGACCAGAAACTAGAAGCAATTGGCTGGTTAAGCTTTCAGGCTTTGGAGCAGCAGTTGAGCTGAGAGCCATTGGGATGAGGACACAGAGGCTTCCAGTCTGAGGAAACAGGACCAGCTGAGGAACTGGCAAGGTGAGGTATCTGTGGCTTGTTCTGTCTCTCTGATCTACCAGCATTGACCCCAATAACTGGCCTCGGGTTTGATTTTATTAGTAAGAACTTTTTAAGATTCATGCTACAATATAATGTATATTAAATACATCTTTGCACATAAACACACACATATATACACTAATTGAATGAAAACAATGAGGACATGACTACATCTAGGTACAGTTGAGGAGAAGGTTTATTGTAGATGTGAGGGAGAAAACAGCCAGAGGCATCTGAAAGGGTCCACACTGAACTGGGCCAGCCGAATAAACTGGACCATAAGGTGGGGTGGTGAGAGCGGAAGAGTGAGGAACCAGGAACCGAGGAGACCAAGAGGTCCAAGAGAGCAAGAGGACACATAGCCAAAACGGCTGATTCTGTAGAGAAGAGAGGCTGGGGGAAGAGAGGTGGAGCCCATGGGCTGGAGAGGTTGAGGGTAGGGGAGCTCTGGAACAGGTTTTGGTGATGCTGAGAGACACTGGTGGCCAGCATCCAATCCACTCTGAGATACACGCGCACGCGCACGCACGCACTCACGCACACACGCACCTCAGTTATCCATCTGTCTTGGGTTTCTTTGAGACCTAATCCTTATTTCTGAAAAAGCAAGGGTCAGTGGCTGGATCTCAGGAGTAGACCAATTTCGTTGCATGACTGAGGTAGTGTGGGCTCTGGCCTCAACTTTGTAAGAATTAGATTAACTGGTTACGGCATGGTGATAAGTGACACTTTTAATCTCAGCGCTCATGAGGCAGAGGCAGGAGGATCTCTGAGTTAGAGGCCAGCCTGGTCTACATAGAGAAGCTAAGATGGTGAGATCATGTCTTAAAAAAAGTTAAATAAAAGCAAGCATTAGTGCTTAATAAAGTTTTGATTTTCCACCAAGGGGTTGCAGTGGGGGAGAAGCAAACCTCTGGATATTTCCCATCTAGAGTCTACATGAGTATTTCAATCTCTTGTGAAAAGTTGGTCTTATTACTTTTATGGGGGGAGGGAGTCTAGGCTACCTGTTTATTCATATTAAGCTGATGACAGAGTCTCACTACCTAGTTCAGATTGGCCTCCAACTAAAAGCAATCCTCTTGCCTCAGCCTCTTGTGTGCTTATTACAGGCATGTGCCTGTACCGAATTTGCCTATTTATAGTTATTTCTTCCTATCATGAAGCTGAATGAAAGACAAAAAGAAATAAAAAGGAGGACATGGCTGTTTCTAGGTATGGCGGAGGGAAAGTTTATTGTCGATTAAAGGGAGACATAGTCAGAGGCAGAGACATCTGGGAGAGTCCAGAGTGGACAGGACCCTGAGCCAGGCTATGTAAGGAGAGGGGGGAGGTGTGGTGGTTTGAAAGAAAATGTCTTTTAAAGGAAGTGGCACTATTGTGGCCTTGTTGGAGGAAGTGTGTCACTATGGAGCCAGGCTTTGTGGTCTTATGTATGCTCAAGCCACACCCAGTGAGACAGTCTACTTCCTGTTGCCGGCTACATGTAGCAGCTCCTCTCCACCATTTTGCCTCCCTGCCCACTGCCATGCTACCTGCCCTGATGATACATGATGAGACTGAACCTCAGAGACTGTGAGCCACAACCTCAATTAAATGTTTTCCTTTATAAGAATTGTTGTGGTCATGGCGTCTCTTCACAGCAATGGAAACCCTAACTCCGACAGATTGGGAGGGAGGAGAGCTGGGAGAGTAAAGGGTAGACGAATAAAAGGCCTGGGTAACCAAAATGGCGGGTTTATTATAGGGACAGGCAGTCCAGCCCCTGAACTAGAGAAGTTTAGGGTATGAAGAACCAGCCTTAAGCCGTTTTTTAGTAAAGACAAACTAGGCTCATTCCTGTTTATGATTAAACCTGTTTCTCAAAGATTCGGCTATGATGTACCTGTAACTTCAACTACAAAAGGTTCTATACTGTATGTTCCAGGAATGGCAATCATGTCTTTGTTTCAAAACGTTGTTTATAACCATCTCACAACCCTACCTTTGTTTCTAAAGGTTGTTATGACTACCTGTTGTTATGCCCACCTTACAACCATGTCTTTGTTTTAAGAGGTCCTTAGGACTAACTTGTTATGAGTTTCTACTCCTTTAGTCTTGCCTATTTTGCCTACCAAATCCCCCATTTGGAAACTCCCTACCTCTGAGCCATAAAAGCCTTGTCTTCCTCACATCCATGGCTGACCACTCAAACCCCACCTTAGGGGGAGGTAGCCAGTGTACACAGATAAAAAAGCTTGCTTTGATTAATTGCTTGCTTCAATTAATTTGACCATGATGATTTGGGTCTTTCTCTTCCCATCTTTGGGATTAACAGGTAGGGAACATGGTATATTAGCCATACCCTGTGGTCCGTCCCAGATAGGGACTGCGAGATGCTGGGAGAACCTGGTTGCCAGGTCGACTTTGGTATGTTAAATAGATACTTCACCTACTTGTCCTAGGTTTGAGACCTAACAGAAGCTTTATTTTGTGAGGGGCTGAGGCTGTAGCTGTGGCTGGATGCTTACGTAGCACATGTAACACCCTGGGTTTAGTTTTGGACTCACTGCTATAAGTGAACTTATTTTTATGACATTTATTTATGCATTGTGTGTGTTTGAGTAAGCACGTGTGGCGAGGTGCTTACAATTTTGGGAGATCAGGGAATTGAACTCAGGTCCTCAGACTCAGTGGCAAGCACCTTTACCTGCTGAACCATCTTGTCATCCCCAAATTTAACTTATTTAGAACCGATATGCAGGGCTGGAAGTGGATCTGCTATTGCAACAATGGGGAAGTGTAGCCGGAAATCAAAAGTTCAAGGTCATCCTTGGAATATGAGACCCTGTCTCGAAAATCAAAACAAAAAAAAGTAGAGAACTTTAGACAATTCAAAAAGGTAAAAACATGCTTCATTAGTCATGTGTGAAAAGACAAAATAACTTTCCGGAACATTTTTCTGAGAGTCCTAGAGAGGAACTACCGAAAAAGACTCACTTCCGGTAAATGTGCCACTTCCGGACGAGGCCACTCATTTGGTGGCTCCCGGCGGACCGGAAGTCTGTCACCCCTCCCGGCCCGCCTATTTCCGGAAGTGACGTGCAGTGGGGTTGCCGGAAGAAGTGGCGAAGTTACTTTTGCTTTGCGCTCAGCCTGTGTTGTTGCTCCGAGCTGCTCCCAGGCTTCTGAAGTTACTTCCGAAGTGCTGAGGGGAGCAGCTGTGGGTGCGGACACAGAGGCAAGTGCGCAGGGGCCGGCGGAGCGGGCGGGGCCGGGCCGGGTGCGCGGGCTGCCGCGGGTCCCGCTCAGCGCGCGCCTCCTTCCCTCGCTCTGCCGCAGCTCCCGCCTTCCGAGGCCGTTTCCAGGGCAACGGAGTTGGCGACCCCACGCCCCACCGCCTCAAGACCGCCAGTGCAGTCATGAGCCCCGCCTCCCCCTGGTGCTCGGAGAGGGGCGGGGTTTGGAGTGAGGTAGGCGTGGCTCCAGGGGGCGGGTATGGTGTAGGGGAAGCATATGATTGGTGAGTGGGACAGATGGGGCGGGGCATGGTGTAGCTGAAGTCTGAAGTTTCTTGAGCGGTGGTCGTTACTCTTTGGGGTGGGGCCTGGATCATTGCGGGGGGACGACTTAGGGGTGTAGAGAGGGAACGGATAGGGAAAGCATGATTGGAGAATAGGGGCGTGGCCTGAACACTAATGGGGGCGTGGCATTGGGAAGTTGGTTGGCTGATAGGCGGCCCGTGGAATAGTGGAAGCCTAAGGGGCGGGCCTAGAGTTAAGTGGGTGGAGCTTGGAGGCAGGCGCATGGAGGGCGTGACATATAAAAGCCTATGATTGGCTTCTGGGGAATGGTATGGGCGGGACCTAGACAGGAGCCGGGAAAACTCTGGGTATGTGCCCAAGAGTGGGAAGGGAGGGCCAAGGGACCTGATGGGAGGGGTAAGATCTGGGGTCTGTATTGGGGCAAAACCTTGAAGAAACCTATGGTAGGAGGGTATGGGTTGTGGCCTGATGGGTGGGGCTGGTCAAAGTTAGGGTTGCTTATGATTGCGCAGTGGGTGCACACAGAAGAAGAATTTGAGAATTGTTGGGCTCTCTTAGTGTTAAAGCAGTGGAAACTGTCATGGGAGGTCATGATTCATAGAGAGGAGGAGGGAGCAGTGGGCTGGGCTGGAGCTGAAGTGGGCGGGCATTGTTGAAATCGGCCGGATGTTTGTAGGGACTAGAATTGGGAGTATATATGGAAGTAAAAACACTGAGGTGTGGTGGCACAGCCCTCTAGTGCCAGCGCTTGATAGGCTGAGGCAGGAGTGCCGAATATCCCAAGACTGGGTAGGGTAATGAGTTCCAGGATGTGGCAGGCAGAGGCCGGAGATGTTCAGCCACATAGTTCGGTTAGCCTGGGCTGCATGAGATCATATCACAAGAGTCCTGCGTGTTGGAAGGAGAGGCACCCTTATCATGACCTGTAATTGGCTGGGTTCCCTGCGTCCCAACAGGCTGCTTCGTGACCCACCATGTCTTCCTCCACAAGTTCTCTGGATACTCCAGTGCCTGGTGAGTGACCCACTTCCCCTGCAGGGCCCCTCCCACGGTGCCGGAGAAGCTCACCGTCCCTCTTCCTTCCTCTAGGGAATGGTTCCCCTCAGCCCAGTACCTCCTCCGCTTCGCCCACCATCAAGGAGGAGGGGCTGGAGACCGATGCCCCTCCAGGCCCCGAAGGGTCCAGCTCTGCCTACATCGTAGGTGAGATGGGGAGACAGGCGGGCCTCTCCTTCCTTTCCCCTTGACTCCTCGGACTCACTCTTGGGCCTACCGACTGTCTGTCTTCCCCTTGGCGTCGCAGCCCTGTCCTCACACCCTCACTTCGGGACGTCCCACGGCCTGTCCCCAGGCTGCTGTCTCTCTTTGTCACTCTCTCTCTCATGGCCTCTGCTCACCCCAAGTCATCTTAGAGCCAGAGGATGAGCCGGAGCGCAAGCGGAAGAAGGGTCCGGCCCCGAAGATGCTGGGCCACGAGCTGTGCCGCGTGTGTGGGGACAAGGCATCGGGCTTCCACTACAATGTGCTCAGTTGCGAAGGCTGCAAAGGTTTCTTCAGGCGCAGCGTGGTCCACGGCGGGGCCGGGCGCTATGCCTGTCGGGGCAGTGGAGCCTGCCAGATGGACGCCTTCATGCGGCGCAAGTGCCAGCTCTGTCGGCTGCGTAAATGCAAGGAGGCTGGCATGCGGGAGCAGTGTGAGTGGGGGGGGAGTACGTGAAGGCGGAGGCTGGCATGCGGGAGCAGTGTGAGTGGGGGGGAGAAGGGGAGGCTGGCATGCGGGAGCAGTGTGAGTGGGGGGGGAGTACGTGAAGGCGGAGGCTGGCATGCGGGAGCAGTGTGAGTGGGGGGGGAGTACGTGAAGGCGGAGGCTGGCGTGCGGGAGCAGTGTGAGTGGGGGGGGAGTACGTGAAGGCGGAGGCTGGCATGCGGGAGCAGTGTGAGTGGGGGGGAGAAGGGGAGGGGGGAGTACTTCAAGGCGGGGTACACCACTGAGGCCGGCTGTCCTGCAGGCGTGCTTTCTGAGGAGCAGATTCGGAAGAAAAAGATTCAGAAGCAGCAGCAGCAGCAGCAGCAGCAGCAGCAGCCGCCGCCGCCCGCGACTGAGCCAGCATCAAGTGGCACAGCCCGGCCTATAGCCTCCCCTGGCACTTCGGAAGTGAGTGGCTCTGGGGACGGCGAAGGTGTCCAGCTGACGGCGGCACAAGAGCTGATGATCCAGCAGTTGGTTGCCGCACAGCTGCAGTGCAACAAACGTTCCTTCTCGGACCAGCCCAAAGTCACGGTACTGCCTTGCGCAGCCCAGTGGGCAGAGCCCCCTTGGCCGGGGAGGGTTTCGCAGGGCATGCAAAAGAGTCCCATGTGACCCTGGTCTCCTGTCCCAGCCTTGGCCCTTGGGTGCAGACCCTCAGTCCCGGGATGCTCGCCAGCAGCGCTTTGCCCACTTCACCGAGCTGGCCATCATCTCAGTCCAGGAGATTGTGGACTTTGCCAAGCAGGTGCCAGGGTTCTTGCAGCTGGGCCGGGAGGACCAGATCGCCCTCCTGAAGGCATCCACCATTGAGGTAATGGCCAGGCTTTAGGACAGAGACCAGAGCTGGATGTCGTGCAAGTCGGTCCTAACCCTTGTGGGGTGTGGTCAGCAGGTGTTCCAGTCCTAACGAGATAGCTAGAGCGGCCAGTGAGCCAGCCGGGAGAAAAGGGAAATGGGCTGAGGTAGAAAATGACAGGATGAGGTTAGATGGACTGTTAGAGGAAATATGCCCCGAGACTTTTCAAAGGAATGCCTATTTGAGCCAAAGCAAGGATAGTGAGGAATGTTGAGTGTCGACTGTATGCAAAACTGTGTTCTAAGCGTCAAAACGCTAGCTGGTGCCTCGTGATTATGTGGGGCAAGTGTCCTTGGATGGGGCAGTGGGTGGCAGAGTTGGCCTGGCAGAGGGGTGGCAGGCAGTTGGTCTTCGCACATGTGACTTGGGCGCAGCTGAAGAGCCCTGTACCTTGTCATCTTCAGATCATGTTGCTGGAGACAGCCAGACGCTATAACCATGAGACAGAATGCATCACGTTCCTGAAGGACTTCACCTACAGCAAGGATGACTTCCACCGCGCAGGTTTGTGGAGGGCACTGGCGCAGGGTCCTGGTGTTTCTGCCCCATTGGACCTCCAGGTTGGGCACTGGCAAGACCATGTTCGTCAAAGCCAGATGCATGGGGAAGCCTTTGCTGTCACCTGGCACCCTGGTAGGAAATCAGGAAGGAGCACCCACTCCTAAGGCTGACTCATGGGGCTCTGTCCTGGGGAGGTCACCTGGCTGTCTGCCTGGGAGTAGGACATCTGGGCCGATTGCCACCCAGTGTGAACAGAGGCTTGCTCACTCAGCACTGGGCTCCCCATCCCTTCTCCCCAGGATGACTTTCAGTATCCTTAGGCATCCACTTCCAACCCTGACTTTCTTCTTTAGGCTCCAGCCCTTCCACTATACAAGAAAGTCCTAGGATTCTTCCGGTGCGAGCTTAGCAGGGCAGGTGTTGGGGGGAAAGAATTTGCCCTAAGGCTCCTAGGGCAAAGGCCCCGTAGCCAGGCTTGAAGTAACCATACGGAGCCCCAGGCAGTCAGGCCTAGGAAGATAGGATGGAAAGACAGTAGGCATCCCACCCCCAGCTCTTGCACTGCTTGGCCCCAGGCTCAGCCACTCCTGCCTGGGTCCTCACAAGGACCGGTGGTTCTCTGCTGCTACTCTCCTAACATGTCTGTCCTTACAGCAGCCCACGGTGCTCCCATCAGCTCCCATACTCCCTCTGCTAGGACAGGACATCCTCCTTTGCCTTGGTCCATCCTCTCTCCCAGGCACTGGCTACCTTGCTCTGAATTTGCCCATCAGCACAGTCCAGCAGGGCAGCCTAGAAATTGTTATCCTTTACAGAGAAGGGGTGTATTGTGTTGGGTTCTAAATCACTCTCCTCCAAGGCCTGGCACACAGTAGGTACACTTAATAATAGTTATGAGTAAGTCATAGCATAGCTGAGTCTGAGCAGTGGGAGTACCTAGGCGTTTACAGTGTGGCCTAGCCTGCCTCCTTCCCCTCTGCCTCCATGAGGACAGATCTGGGACCTGAGAGGATGTGACCTTCCAGGGTCTGTGGGAGGGAAAGGGTGTGGGTGCTGTCTTGGTGGTATGTAACAGACACTCACAGGGTCCGCACTAGGAGGGAGCAGGAGTAACTGTCACTGGCTGTTTTCACCGTCTGAGTACCCGGGACTAGGGTCAGGGTGTAAAGCTGGTGTGGGACCGCCACTCTTGCAGGCTTGCAGGTGGAGTTCATCAATCCCATCTTCGAGTTTTCTCGGGCCATGCGCCGGCTGGGCCTAGACGATGCAGAGTATGCCCTGCTCATTGCCATCAACATCTTCTCAGCGGACCGTCCCAACGTGCAGGAGCCCAGCCGTGTGGAGGCGCTGCAGCAGCCCTACGTGGAGGCGCTCCTCTCCTATACCCGCATCAAGCGGCCGCAGGTATGGGAGCTGCCGTCCCTAGCGGGCAGGCTTGGTGCTGGGGTTAGGTGGTACCCGTTGGGGCGTGCTGAGCCTAGGAGGTCAGAGATGTCCCAGCCTCTGGGTTGGGTTCGCGGTTGGTTGTCTAGACTCAGCGCGCCTCCCCAGCAGCACCTACCTGCCTCTTTTTTCCCTGTAGGACCAGCTCCGTTTCCCACGCATGCTCATGAAGCTGGTGAGTCTGCGCACCCTGAGCTCTGTGCACTCGGAGCAGGTCTTTGCACTGCGGCTCCAGGACAAGAAGCTGCCGCCTTTGCTGTCTGAGATCTGGGATGTACATGAGTAGGGGCCGCCATGAGTGCCCCAGCTTGGTGGCATCTTCTTGCAGATGGACGCTTTGCCTTTCCTCATGGGGTGGGAGGACATGGTCACGGCCCAGCTCTGAGGGGCTCAGCCTCAAGCCCAGTGGCAGTTGGCATCAGGAGGCCCCTCCCCACCCACCGAGTCTTCCAGGAGGGGTGAGGGTCACAGGTCTTAGCCTTTGACCTTCCCAGCTGCCCTCCCACCCAGCTTACACCTCAGCCTACCACGCCATGCACCTTGACTGGAGAGGTGAGGGCTGGTGTCTCCCCACAGTTGGGAGACCACAGGTCCCCTCTTCTGCCCCTTTTATTTAATAAAAACAAAATCAAAAACAAGGAAATAAAGTCTGAGTACAAGCCAGCCCTGAGCCCAGTGTGAGAAGTAGGAGGGGTGGCCACCTCCTTGCCCAGGTGACTCCTTGGTTCAGACTCTAGGTTCAGACCACGGGGTGGGGGTGGGGTGCAAACGAGGACAAGGTGTCCTTACACAGCGTAGTTCGGGCTCTGGAGGCCAGAGGGCAAGGTGGGTGGAGCTGTAGGGAAGGGAGAGGAGCTTTATGGGGAAGGTGTGCAGAGGACACTGGCTAGGGGCAGGTTTCCAAGTTGGGAACTGAGCATCTGGCCTTGAGTGTCATAAGCAAGTCAGGAAGGGATTTGTGGGGCAACAGAAGTAAGTTAATAGGCGATCCTGCGTCATGCGAGATCACTTGGGGAAACTGAGAAAGAGAGCCTTTTCTAGCAAAGGCAGGAGGAGGTAGGCACCCACCGTGGCAGTCCGCCCGCGTCTCTGCAGGGAGCGCTCGGGATCCGCAGGTCTGGCTTGCCGACTGCGCCAGGTCGCTGGGGGCGGGGCCTCGGGCCATAGCGTCACGAGGGGCGGGGCCATCTGTAGGAGGGCGGGGTTGTGGGATCCGCTAGGGAGAGGGGTGTGCCTTGCCCGCCCCTAGCGGGCCAGGGGCGGGGCCCAGCGGGCGCGCCGCAGCTCTGGGCCTGCGCGCATAGGGTTCAGGGGTCACGGCGGCGTAGTTTGTGGCGGGAAAAGCTGTTTGATGCGGGTGAGTAAGGAAGAAGGGAATGGGGCGCTCGGTCGGTCAGCGGAGGGCTCGAGCGGAGGGTTCGCTGACTATCTGCAGCCGCGGGCAGGACAGAGCAGGGCGGGCGGCTCAGGGGGTCCCTGGAGCTGAGGAGCCGGGGCGCGTGGGACTGTCCCGGGTGTTGGCTCCTGGGTGTGCGCGCAAGCCCGGCCTTAGAGGTGCGGGAGCTGCGGGGCACCGCTGTTCTAGGAGCTGGGCCACAGCATCAGGAAGTCCAAAAAGAAGTAGGAATGGGCGGGGCGTGGTGACCCACGCCTTTTATCCCCTCACTAGGGAGGCAGAGGCAGATGTATCTCCGAGTTCAAGGCCAGCCTGGTCTACAGAGTGAGTTCCAGGATAGCCAGGGCTACACAGAGAAACCCTGTCTCGAAAAACCAAATAATAACAATAATAATAATAAAAGGAATGGGAGAAAAAGCAATGCCTCGGAGCTGGAATGCCTGCCTTTCTTATATTTAGTGCGTGCGCGTGTGCCATGGTGCCCACGTGGCGATCTGAGGACAACTTTATGGAGTTACTCTCATTCCACCATATGGGTTCCCCATGATCAAACTCAGGCTGTTAGGCAAGCGCCATTATCCACTATCTCCGCTGTCTCACTGGGTCCCATGTGATGCTTTATGTAATAATAATAAAAAAAAAAAGCCAATTGATATTGGGCGGTGGTGGCGCACGCCTTTAATCACAGCACATGGGAGGCAGAGACAGGTGGATCTCTGAGTTCTAGGCCAGCCTGGTCTACAGAGCGAGTTCCAGGACACGCTCCAAAAGCTACAGATAAACCCAGTCTTGAACCCCCCCCCCCAAAAAAAAATTAATAAAAATAAAAAATAAAAAGTCAACTGATATTGGGTGGGGGCAGCCTGCTTACCCAGTCTGGTGTTTGTTGGGGGAGCTGAGACACAGCCCTAGAGCAGCATCACTAGAGGGGCCCAGAGGAGGAACCAGGCCTGAAGCTAGTGATGGTTGAGATGTCCTGGGGGAAATGAGCGGTTACTGTGTTGGTGCACCACAGTGTGGTGGGAGCCAAGACCCACCTGCACTGCAGGCTGGTGCAGCTTCAGAGAGCATCCGTGAGTGGGTGGGGTTTGCATCTGTGGCAAATATGTCCTGAGGGGAAGGGGAAAGTTGTGTCTCCAAGGTGGTTGTCAGGGGAGCATCCCTGCCCAGAATAAGGGGAGACTGGGATGACAGAAGCGGTTCGTGGGAATGGGAGGTTCTTGAGTGCCAGCCCTCCAGGGGCGGCTCAGGAGTGCTTGGATCTGGCAACCCTGGAGAAGTGAATGGAAACGTAAACAGTTATTCAGCTTCTGGAGACAGGAGGATGGCAAGTTCTGGTACTGTCAGGGCAACTTAGATCTTGTCTCAAATTGAGTAAAAAGAGGGCTGGGGATGTAGTTCAGTTGTACAGCCTAGAATCCCCCAATGAGGGGTGTGTGACTCGTGGTAGAGCCCTGCTGTGTTACATTCCACAGACCACACATGCTCTATAGCTCAGGCTGGCTTTGAATTTGCCCTGAGGTCTACAGCTTGGATTATGGTAACACCAGACCCAGTGTCCGGGAGGTATGTAGTGAGTGACATATGGGCAAAGCTGTTCCTTATAACATCAGCTTCCCACTCTGTTCCCTGAAGGCCAGCCCCACGGCTTCCCCGGTGAGAGAGGTACGCTCATTTCCTGTGCATTGCAGAGCCATGCTCCCCCCCCCCCCCTTGAGGTCCGGGATCCTCAGGAGTGCCCAGCGGCTTCTTTTGAACGACATATGAGCTTGTCTTTTCGGTTGAACTTCACCATCAGCCCTCCAGGCAGAGCCCCCTAAGAGCAGTCAGCTCAGCATGGGATAGTGCAGGCCGTTCCTAACAGGAAGTCCTTAGCCGAAGCTGCCTGCCTTTCCCGGGACTGTTTCAGGGGCTTCTTCTATACTTTGGGGCCAGACATGGCATCCTCAGCCCTTTTTCCAGATCTGATCTTGCAATGATTCGTGGGGCTAAGCTTGAACTCCTGATCCTCCTGCCTCAGCTTCTCAGGTAGCTGTAGGTTAATCATTTCCTTAGATGTCTTTGTCTTTTTTAAATATAAAACAAAAGCAGAAGCACTCCATCCCACACCTTGACTTACCTACTAGAGACAAAGCCTCTTTGAGAAATTTCCTATCACCATATGGCTTCCTCATTCCTTTATACAGCTGCATAGTACTCCCATTGAATGATACTAACGGATTCTATTGAAACTGTCCCCCTGGGGAAGACATTTAGGTGGTTTCCAGTCCTTAGGGATTTTAAACAATGGTACCGGAAATAACCTTGTAAAAGCAGGTTCTTCATATGACCCAACCTGTTAGGGTCAGGTCTCATATGTGGAATTGCCTGCAACCTTTTCTTTTTCTTTTTTGACTGAGGTGTGATTTAGTCAACTGTACAGGTGTGCGGAAGGCAAACATCTTCCAGAACATTCCTTAATACGTCCTCAGATCCCAGCAGTCGCCTCACTCTGGAAGCAGACACTCTTGTGGCTGTTCTCTGGACTTAGTTTGCCCAAGAACTTTTTAAGATTGATTGATTTATGCTTTGAGTGTTTGCTTGTGTATACATATGTGCACAGCGTGCATGCAGTGTCTGCAGAGGGAGGCCCTTGTGTATACATATGCACACAGCGTGCATGCAGTATCTGCAGAGGGAGGCCCTGTGTATACATATGCACACAGCGTGCATGCAGTGTCTGCAGAGGGAGGCCCTTGTGTATACATATGCACACAGCGTGCATGCAGTGTCTGCAGAGGGAGGCCCTTGTGTATACATATGTGCACAGCGTGCATGCAGTGTTGGCAGAGGGAGGCCCTTGTGTATACATATGTGCACAGCGTGCATGCAGGTTTGTTTTATTTTTAGTTGTTTGTGTGTGTGCAGCTCCCCTGAGGCCAGAAGAGGGTGGCAGAGCTGGTGTTAAAGAGTTGTGTGGCGGTGCTGGGAACAGAACCAATTTTTTATTGTATTACAGTTGCCCTCCCCTCCCTTGTCCCACCAGGTCTCCCTCTGCTTTTATACCCCCTCCCCCACAGAACAAGCCTTGAATTTTATTACTCTCCCTCTGCTTTCATACCCCCTTCCCCACAGAACAAGCCTTGGTTTTTCGAGACAGGGCTTCTCTGTGTAGCTTTGCACCTTTCCTGGAACTCGCTTTGTAGACCAGGCTGGCCTTGAACTCTCAGAGATCTGCCTGCCTCTGCCTCCCGAGTGCTGGGATTAAAGGCGTGCGCCACCACTGCCCGGCTGAATTTTATTACTTACAAGAAGTTTTATGTTCTTTTTTTCCACTGTGGATGTGCCTTCCACACATTCACAGTGACTTTCTGTTCCTCCGTAAGGAAACTATGCTGGTCTTGTCACAGGCACAGCACACATGGGGCCCTCGCAGCTCTGTTGACGTGTTTTTGTTTTGTTGAATATCATAAGAACTTTAGGTCTCTGGCCGGACAGTGGTGGTGCACCCTTTTAATCCTAGCATTCAGGAGGCAGAGGCAGGCAGATCTCCAAGTCTGAGGCCAGACTGGTCCACAGGGCAAGTTCCAAG
Source organism: Peromyscus eremicus (assembly GCF_949786415.1). Lineage (NCBI taxonomy): Eukaryota > Metazoa > Chordata > Mammalia > Rodentia > Cricetidae > Peromyscus > Peromyscus eremicus. The sequence goes on along the minus strand of NC_081416.1, from coordinate 163,133,391 downwards.
ATAGCCAGGGCTGCACAGAGAAACCCTGATTTGAAATACCAAAAAAATGGAAAGAACTTCAGGTCTCAAAACAAACTCCTTGAAGTTGGCCTGGGTGCATGCCACATGTGAGTTTTGTTGATTTCCAACCTTCTTGGAATACAGGAATACGCAGTCCTATCACGAGGGATTAAGAACAGCCTCATTTTATTACAAGCTGTATTGTAGGAAAGCCTGCAACGGTATGTCAAGCACTGGGCCATGTTTGTTGGTTTTCGAAGCAAGTCTGCCTCATTCATGAGGGGCGTTTACAGGAGCTTGGGTGGCTGCCCCACTGACCGTCATTTTTATAGCCAAATATTCTCACACTACAACCAAATATGCTGAGTTGATGCATGATGGGGGCAGTGGGGATGCTGTCTTTGTCTTCCGTAGTTGAACCGAGATGGTGACTAAGTACATGCGCTGGTGGTGTTGCAGCAGGCCAAGTGGGCAGCTTGTGCGTTTGCAGCGAAGGCCGCCACTGCCAGTAATACTGGGTTCATCGCTTGTTTGGTTCTGAATTGGCTTTGGGGTGTTAACTGTTGACGAGTTTTTCACAGTCCCCGAATTCACTTGGGGTTGTAGCCCACGGTGTGAACAGCTTTGCTCGAGGTGCCTGCGTGTGTTCTGCACTGTTGTGTAAGTCGTAGTATGGACTTTGCTTTTGCATTGGCATGAAGTTGAGCATCTTGAAACAAACAGCTCAGCCCTATTGAGTATATTGAGTATGTTGTAGAGCATCATCCCTGTCTAGTTCTAGGACATTCCATTACCCCAAAAGGAAACCCCATTCCCACCAATGTCCACAGCCCCTCACTGGGGGCTTCTAGGCAAGTGTTCTATCACTGAGCCATGTCCCCAGCTCGCGCTCTCTCTCTCTCTCTCTCTCTCTCTCTCTCTCTCTCTCTCTGCTGTGTGTATGTGTTTGGTTTGTTTGTTTGCTTGCTTTGAGACAAGGTCTGACTAGCCCCTGATTTGCTTGGAACTCACTATGTTGACCTGGTTGGTCTTGAACTCACAGAGATTTGCTCACCTCTGCATCCCAAGTGTTGGGATATACAGTCATATTAAGTTGCCCAGACTGGCCTTGAACTTGTTACCCTCTTTCCTTAGTGTCCTAAGTTGCTTGAGGTGGCTCTACACTACTAGGTCCAGCTAAGCCCCCAAAACTAGCACAGGAAAGACCCAAGCTGATTCACCATTGCTATCCGAAGATCCTGAGCAGCCTGGGACAACAGCCTCCTGTCTGGGTGGGGCCTAGTCACATACCTTGCAGACTACCCTAAGTGGTGGAGTCGTCTATCTGGATGTGGGGTGATCTTTAGGAGTAGGCGGGGGTTAACTTGAACCTGGGCAGCTGCCTGGCCTCCCTGCTGGGTATGAATCTACTCCATGTTTCCAATATCCCCTTGTTCTCAGCCTGCCTACTCAAGAGCACATATATGAAGTTGTGTGTGTGTGTCTGGTCTTTCCTTTATAATAGTTTCCAGAGGGCTGAAATAAAAGTAGAATGAAGCAACCCCTGTCAACACCGCCATCGGTGTCCCTGTGCTGGCACTTTCCCGCACACTCTGGCATTCATGTGGGGTGCTCTCTGCCTCCTCAGCAGACCCACACTCATGGACTTTCCCAAATTAGCCTGAAGCCTGCAAAGGTCATGAGCACTCACCCCTCAGGTCCTCATATCCTGACTTTGGATACATTTACTGAATCATAGCAGTTACCTCTTCAGCCTGTATGGCCTAGATCCAGTCCCATCCGGTCTGCAGTTACATCCATATCTGCAATATGCGTATCTGCAGATTCTGTGGTTGGTTGTCAGGGTTTCAGCCCATGAGGGCAGGTAGGGGTGGCGTGGAGCCAGAGAAGAGTATCACCTAGTGATCTACTTTGGCCAGCCAGGCCTCACCACTTTGAAAATAACTGTGCCGGCTGGGGACTTCTGGACATGTCTTGGGCTACAGTTGAGAGGAAGCACACAGCCCCCTCCCTGTGTGCCTCCTTTGTTGTACATACTGCTGGATTGGGGGCGTGATAGGGAGCTCGTTCTTTGGTCCTTGCTCCTGGCTGTTTCAAGCGTCCAGGTCTACTTGCTTCCTGGTGATGGTGGTGTTCGACTTCCCATTGCCTCCTCAGACCTGAGAGAAGCTGCAGGGTTGATTCGGCTTAGAGCTTCAGTTTGTGTTACTGGGCTGTGCTGCTTCTGAGCCCATGGGGAGAGAACATGGGGGGGAGCAGAACCGCTCACTTGGTGACAGAAGCAAGGGGCTGGAGAGGACTGGGAACGTGCTATCCTTTCAAAGCCAGGTCCCCAGAGATCTACTTCCTCTGGGTCTCTAGCACTTTCTGGTCATGCTTCTGTTTCTGAATACAGGGGCTGGGAAGATGGTGGAGTGGGTAAAGGGCCTGCCGTACAAGTAGGAAGACCTGAGTTCGATCCCCAGCATGCAGGGGAGAAACCCGGAGTAGTGGCACATCCGTGACCCAGCACTGGGGAAGCAGACAGGCAACTCCCTGGGGCAAGGTGGCAGCCAGCCGAGGCTACGTGAAAACTCAAAGTCAGAGAGAGACCGTCTCAAAAAACAAGGTGGGCAGTGCCTGAAGGATGACATCCAGGCTTGACCTCTGGCCTCCACACACGTCCAAAGATGAACATGACCAGGCGGTGGTGGCGCACGCCTTTAATCCCAGCACTTGGGAGGCAGAGCCAGACGGATCTCTGTGAGTTCCAGGAAAGGCGCATAGATACACAGAGAAACCCTGTTTTGAAAAAACAAAAAACAAAAACAAACAAACAAAAAAACAAAACCAAAACCCCCAAACAACGAAAGTGAACATGAATTATGAGTTCATTAGTGGACTCACCCAGTGATGAGAGTCTCCCCACCATGTTACCAGCTGGGGACCAAGCTTTCAACACATGAGTCTCTTAGAATACCACGTACCCAGACTGTAACTGAGGAATGAAATGGCATGGCTTCCATTCAGAAGTTCAGCGATTAGGGTTAATCACGGTGTGTCCTACACCATGTGGGAAGGTGGAGCTGGCAGGGACCTGGCAAGGCTAGGGTGGCGGCCTATATTTGACCACTGTGGAGTCTGGAGAAGGATCACGGCTCTGTGAACATGAAGTCACTGCAGAATGTACCACCTTTGGGTTTGGTCACGGTGGGTGCCTGGGTAGGTGAAGGGTCCGTCGAGCGTGGGGAATGCCTAGACCTGTGGGTGGAAGCCGCACATGAGAAGGCTTGGGGCCGTGGTGGATGTACAACGGGAGTGGGGAGTGAGGTCTACTCAGACCCCCATTGAACCCCAACTTGCCCACAGGATGGATATTAAGCGGCGACAAGGACCCGGCCCTGGGGTGCCTCTAAAGCGGGCTCGTGGGGGCCTCTGGGATGAGGATGAACCATCACAGTTTGAGGAGAACTTGGCGCTGCTGGAGGAGATAGAGGCTGAGAATCGGCTGCAGGAGGCGGAGGAGGAGCTGCAGCTGCCCCCAGAGGGCACTGTGGGCGGTAGGCCCCGCCCCGCCCCGCCCCCACACCTGGTTATAGAGATTGGGGGATAGCTGGCATCTGCCCAGCTATCCTTTGACCCCAGTGGGGTCCTTCCTGGCTGGCTCCCAGGTTGATTTCAAACTCCTAGACTTGAATATTGTCCCAGCTCATTCTCTCCAGTGTCTACGCTGCCCTTCCTGGTTGAGCGATTTTAGTCCTGGATCCCGAGTCTGTCCCGCCACCTCCACCCAGCTTTCCTCTGTGGAAGACCCACCCGTGGAACCTCTTGTCTCTATCCAGGGCAGTTTTCCACCGCAGACGTTGACCCGCGCTGGCTGCGGCCCAACCTACGTGCCCTGGACCCCAACACGGAGCCCCTCATCTTCCAGCAGCTAGAGATCGACCACTATGTGGGTGAGCTGGCAGGGGAGGCAGGGCTCTACCAGTATGCTGGTGGCCACACAGTCACCACCGCATTGGCTGGACTGAGGCGGGGGGATGCTCAGTGGGGAGCCAGGCTCAGAGTGCTATGAACTGGGCTCAGCAGGTAAAGGTGCTTATCACCAAGCCTGACTTCAGTCCTCAGAACCCACATGGTAAAAGGAGGGAACCAACTCCCAAAGATGTCTTCTGATTTCCACACATGTTGTGGCTCATGCATCTCCTCCCTACTCATAAACAAATGTTATTAGAATATTACATTGTAGGGTAGGATAACCGCAGCTCAGTGGTAGAGCTCCTGCCTAGAGTTCCCAGTGAGGGGGCTGGGGTGTGGCTCAGTAAAGGGCCCGCTTCTATGCAAGCTCTGCCTGTGTGGGTGGAGAAGGGCACCTGCAAGGACTTTGGAGGGCAAGGTCCCAAGGCTTCAGTGACGAGCCTAAGGACCTGACGGGTGTTCTGTGACCACTCCTCCAGGCTCAGCGGTGCCACTGCCAGGAGGGCCCCCAGTATCCCGTAATTCAGTGCCCATACTGCGGGCCTTTGGGGTCACCGATGAGGGCTTCTCCATCTGCTGCCATATCCACGGCTTTGCACCCTACTTCTACACCCCTGCACCTCCCGGTGAGTGTACCTGACCTGTGGGGCTTGTTCCTGGACCCCAGAACTTCTCTTGCTCTTCTGACTGGCCTTCCACACCAGGTTTTGGGGCTGAGCACCTGAGTGACCTGCAGCGAGAGCTGAACACAGCCATCAGCCGGGACCAGCGTGGCGGGAAGGAGCTCTCGGGGCCAGCAGTGCTGGCCATGGAGTTGTGCTCCCGTGAGAGTGAGTGTAGCTGGGGACCAGTGGGGTGGTGGGGAGCCCAGGTACCGGGTGCCAACCTCCTTTCTCTGCAGGCATGTTTGGGTACCATGGTCACGGCCCTTCTCCGTTTATCCGCATCATCCTGGCACTACCCCGCCTTGTGGCACCAGCCCGCCGCCTCCTGGAACAGGGTATCCGTGTGCCAGGCCTGGGGACCCCAAGCTTCGCGCCCTATGAGGCCAACGTGGACTTCGAGATCCGGTGCTGTCCCGTCTTCCCTTTACCCCACCCAGGTGGCCCTGGCCAGCTGACCACCCCACCCAGGTGGCCCTGGCCAGCTGACCACCCCACCCAGGTGGCCCTGGCCAGCTGACCACCCCTCTTCCAGGTTCATGGTGGATGCTGACATTGTGGGCTGCAACTGGTTGGAGCTCCCAGCTGGGAAGTATGTTCGGAGGACAGAGAAGAAGGTAAGGGGCTTCCTGGGGCAGGGGCAGGCCAGGGAACCTGGGCTCACTGCGATGTTGCGGCCCACCACGTGTCTTTCCCCCAGGCCACACTGTGTCAGCTGGAGGTGGATGTGCTGTGGTCAGATGTGATCAGTCACCCACCAGAAGGGCAGTGGCAGCGCATTGCGCCACTGCGTGTGCTCAGTTTTGACATCGAGTGTGCTGGCCGCAAAGGTCTGTCCCCAGAGCCTGGGTTCCTCCCGTCTCTCTGGACATCAGTGATGTTCCAGGCCCCTGTGGAGGGGTGAGTGGGTGGGAGGAATGCTCCCTACAGGGAGAGCTCCAAGTGCAAATTCACCAGGGTGGGTTGTTCCACCCGTTTGGTTAGAACGGGGAGCTGGGAGAGGCAGTGATCAGTTGTGGAACAGAGTGAATGGACTGGAGCCTCTGGAGCATCAGCCACCCACCCAATGGGGCTGCCCACTAGGGCAAGGGCGGAGCAGGACTGAGGCCCCTCCCTGTGTACCTCCTCTCTGCAGGCATCTTCCCTGAGCCGGAGCGTGACCCTGTGATCCAGATCTGTTCCCTGGGACTGCGCTGGGGCGAGCCAGAGCCATTCTTGCGCCTGGCACTCACGCTGCGGCCCTGCGCCCCCATCCTGGGTGCCAAAGTGCAGAGCTATGAGCGGGAAGAAGACCTGCTCCAGGTGGCCCCTCCCTCCTCAGGCCCCCATTTGCCCCATGTCCCCAGCCGTACTTGTGACCCTTCTGCATAGTGACACCATGGCTCTGGGTTTGGAGGCTGTGCATTTTTGGATAAATATTTTACTGAGTTCCATGATATTTTTACAAGTGCCAAGGTTGTCTTGAACATTCTGGAAATGAGGGTATCTGAGGCAGTAGACAACCTGCTTGACCCTCTGTGCTTCCCTCACAGGCCTGGGCCAACTTCATCCTCGCCATGGACCCTGACGTGATCACCGGCTACAACATTCAGAACTTTGACCTCCCATACCTCATCTCTCGGGCGCAAACCTTGAAGGTGAGGAAGCTGGGAGCCGCCTCCTGGATCTTTCCCCAGGGCCGTCCTTGCACTGTACATCTCTACCCATGGGTGTCACCGCCTCTACTCAGGGTGTCACCATGGCTGGCCACTCTGGAGTCCCAAATGTAACTTACCTCACTCTAGCTGGAGGCAGAAGTATGTTGACAGGAGGCTTCACATCCCGGTCATCATCGTCACTGCCGTCATGGCTGGGCCTTGCTTTAGAATTCACTGGCAAGGTGGGAGGGGGAGGGGGAGGTTTGGAAGAAGGAAGCGGGTATTTGTCTTGGTGGGTGGCAAAGGCTGGGTGCTGTTGAAAGGGCATGGGAGCTGCACACTGGCAGCTGCAGCTCTGGGTGTCGGGGTGTGGGGTGCTGGTGTCCTGTGAGCTCCAGGGCAGCCCCTGAGCCTGGCCGCAGTGCAGGTCCTGGCCGCATCTGCTTGGGCCGTCTGGGCCTCCCTGCAGTCCTGTTAGATCCTTCTTCAAGGGCCAGCTCTGTTGCAAGTGGGGTCGTGGGTGATGCACAGGGGGACCCAGCATCTTTTGGGGGTTCAGTTTAGCCCCAAATAGAATGTACTCTGTCATTTACCTGCTTTCTGTGTTTGTAGCAAGTTTGGTAATAAATAGGCTGAGCAGACCTTGTTACCCAGCTGCGTGGAGACACCAGCCCTCATGTCCCGGGCGCTTCACCCTAGCCCCACCGACCTCCTCTGACCCCCTCTCTGCCAGTTTGTACCCCAGCTCCTGAAGGCGCCCCTCTTGGTTTTCAGAACCTTCCCATAGGGCTTCTGTCTGTTCTTCTCTCAGGCACGGTCCTGTAGTGGGAAGTTTCTTGGTCCTGCCTAGCCCCACGGTGCAGACAAATCTCTTCATTCAAGCTCTCAGCCACGTAAAAAATAATCACTCAGAGGCTTACATTAATTACAAACCGTATGGCCCATGGCTCAGGCTTCTTGCTGGCAGGCTCTTCCGTCGAAACTCAACCTGTCCCTGTTAATCTGTGCTTTGCCCCGTGCTTCACAGCATCGCCTGTCCTCTCACATCTTGCTTCTCCTGGGGTGGCTCACAGCTTCTGCCTCACTCCACCCTTCTTCATCTCCGTCTTCAGTTTGAATGTACCGCCTAACCTTGTTCTGCCTCACTCCACCCTTCTTCATCTCCGTCTTCAGTTTGAATGTACCGCCTAACCTTGTTCTGCCTCGCCATTGGCCAAACAGCTGTATTTATCAGCCAATGAGAGCAACACATGTTCACAGTGTACAGAAAGACATCCCACAGCACAGTCCTTGTCTCTACCTGTCACCAGTCTCTCAGTCTTCCCAGGACTGTAGCTCTCAACCCTGTCCCTGGTCTCTACCTCATCCCACTCAAGCAATCTCTGCCCTCAGCTGCCCTGCTCCAGCCCCAGGAGTGCCGTGGCTGGTCCCTGTCCCTGCTCTGTGGTCGTGTGATCAGGTTCAAAGTGAGGCTGACCGGCGCTGCCCACTGCCCCTCTCCAGGTGGAGCACTTCCCTTTCCTGGGCCGTGTGACTGGTCTCCGCTCCAACATCCGAGACTCCTCCTTCCAGTCGAGGCAGGTGGGCCGGCGGGACAGTAAGGTGGTCAGCATGGTGGGTCGAGTTCAGATGGACATGCTGCAGGTATGCGGGGAACCCACCCACCCACTTAGCACTCAGCCCCCAGGCCGCATTCCGCAACTCTGAGGCCTGCCCTGTACCCATGAGGTCCTTACCCATACTCTGAGGCCCTGCCCCACTCCGCTCCGCCCAGGTGCTGCTGCGGGAATACAAGCTCCGCTCCTACACGCTCAATGCTGTGAGCTTCCACTTCCTGGGTGAGCAGAAGGAGGATGTGCAGCACAGCATCATCACCGACCTGCAGGTGCTACCACTCCACCAAGGTCCTCCCAGCCCCTGCCTCACCCTGACCTCACCCCAGCCTCACCCCTGACCCCACATGCCTATCTCTAGAACGGGAATGAGCAGACGCGCCGCCGCTTGGCCGTGTACTGCCTGAAGGATGCCTTCCTGCCGCTTCGGCTGCTTGAGCGCCTTATGGTGCTGGTGAACAACGTGGAGATGGCGCGTGTCACAGGTGTGCCCCTTGGGTACCTGCTCAGCCGAGGCCAACAGGTCAAGGTCGTGTCTCAGCTGCTGCGCCAGGTGGGTGGCTGCGCCTGGTTGGCCACGTCCATCACACACACACACACACACACACACACACACACACACACACACACGCACACACACACTTCCGGTACCTGGATACTCACCCGCCCCCCATCCATCACACACACGCACGCACGCACGCACGCACACTTCCGGTATCTGGATACTCACCCGCCCCCCTTCTCCAGGTGGGTGGCTGCGCCTGGTTGGCCACATCCATCACACACACACACACACACACACACACACACACACACATGCACACACACTTCCGGTACCTGGATACTCACCCGCCCCCCTTCTCCAGGCCATGCGCCAGGGGCTGCTGATGCCTGTGGTGAAGACTGAGGGTGGCGAGGACTACACGGGAGCCACTGTCATTGAGCCCCTTAAAGGGTGAGAACCCTGCTGAGCATGGTGGGACACACACGTCATCCCAGCACTCAGGAGGAGTTCAAGGCCAGCCTGGGCTACTTAAGGCCCTGTATATTAAAAATGTTTGAAGGTAAGGGCCAAGGGTAGGGGCAACATGGGGGGTTGACTTCCCCCAAATCCTTCCTCAGGTACTATGATGTCCCCATTGCCACCCTGGACTTCTCCTCTCTATACCCATCCATCATGATGGCCCATAATCTGTGCTACACCACACTGCTACGACCCGGGGCTGCTCAGAAGCTGGGGTATGCTGCCTTCATCCAGGACGCCCTCTAAACCACCCTGAGCCCTGTATCACATCTTGATAGAGCAGGTCCATAAGTAGTGATCCAGGGAAAAGGAGTCATGGGAGTCAAGGGTTGGAGACAGGCTGTGGATGGGGGCTAATGGAGAGGCTGAAGCAGGGCCTGGGGGAGGCTGGGGGAAGCTGGGGAGAGGCAGGCTACTGGGGACCTAGGTAGTCCAAAGCCCAGTCTCTGTGCCTCGTCCTTTCCCAGCCTTAAACCAGATGAGTTCATCAGGACACCCACTGGGGATGAGTTTGTGAAGTCCTCCGTGCGGAAGGGCCTCCTGCCTCAGATCCTGGAGAATCTGCTGAGTGCCCGGAAGAGGTGGGTTCGGGAGCCTTTGCCCTGGCTTAGTGCTCAGGCCCCTGCGGTGACCTTGTCCGGGCCTTCTGTAGCTGTGTCTGCATTAAATGGGGCACCTTCCCAGGCAGCACCTGCAGCCTGCCGGGCCTACGTTCTGAGCAGTGCACCGCACAGCAGGCTAGAGTTGGCACCTCTCTTCAGTCAGGCACCCTGACCAGTGTCCATGCCTAGGTACCTCCCTGAGACCCATGGTCTCCTTGAACAGCCTTCCTCCTGCCTCCACCTAGGGCCAAGGCTGAGCTGGCTCAGGAGACGGACCCCTTGCGGCGGCAGGTCTTGGATGGACGGCAGCTGGCACTGAAAGTGAGTGCCAACTCGGTATATGGCTTCACTGGTGCCCAGGTGGGCAAGCTACCATGTTTGGAGATCTCCCAGGTGAGCCTTCGGGATGCTAATGGGTGGCTGGGTTACTAGTGGCCTGCAATTCCAAGTCATTTGCGTCAGGGGGTATTCCATATGGCAGGAACCACAGATGTCAGGCCATCCTCTGCACCCTGATATACAGGGTCGTCAGAGACCAGAGTACCTGTCCTTGGTACTCCCTGCCCATGGCCGAGTGGGACTGGGAATCCGGTCTTAGGTAATATTTACAGTACAAGTGGCTCCCAGGCTCCGGCAATGGGTCAGATGAGGTGGGTACTCAGGATGCTGGGTCACTGGACATCCCTACCCCAGCAGCGACCCCTCTGTTCACCTCTTCCACATCCCTGTGAAGGGAGGTGGGGGAGGAGGGGCACAGCTCCTCCTCCAGTGACACAGCCAGGCTGGATTTGCTGGGTCACATGATGACCCCTGTCAGCAAGCGCCAGGGTCGCTGTCCCAAGTGTGAGGACCTTGGCTAGTACTAGCTGGAACAGGAATAGGAAAGAACTGCCCCCATCTCCTTAACCAATGTGGCAACCCTGGGTTCAGACAGAAACGGACTAACAGTGGAGAGTGTGAGGCCTCAGTGCTGCCAGGATGGTCGGTCTGTGGCTGGCCCTGCTGCAGGGGCTGGGGTGCTGCTCATCAGCCCAGCTCACAGACCCAGTACTTGGCTCTCAGCAGTGAGGAGTAACATCTCAGGAGCATTAGCTAGGGAATGTCCAGAGCAAGATGGCAGGGTTTTCACAGGATGGCTTATGAAGGCATGGAGGCTATGACTGACAGAAGCTACTGTTCCCTCCATCTCTAGTTCCCCTGATCCCAGATTCAAACCAAGCATGTGCGACCCAGGGTCCCTGTTAACTCACCTTGTAAGCCTAGATCTCTGTGTGGCTCAAGGGCTCAGGGAAGCTGATGGCCTGGAAGGATGCCCCAGGTACTCAGAGGGCATCTCCCAGGAGCTGGGCCTCAGCCAGACCTGCCTCGGCTAGTCACCTGTCTGCCTGCCGTTCTCACTCCTGTGTGGCCTCTCCTAGCGTCCCACAGGGATGGGGTGGGCGTTGGAATCTCTGGCCAAAGGAGCCCTTGACAATCTTGGCTGTCTCTCATGGCCTCTTATGGGATAACAAGCTACGGAGTCATTCCAGAATAAAATAAGAGGAAAGCAGCATGGAGCAGGTGGACAAAAGACAAGGCAGGTGTGGATTTCTCAGATGGCCCCATGACCACATGAAACCCAGGCAGTCAGAGAGCATTCTGCCTGCCTCACACCAGTACCCAGCCAACCTCATCCTAATTTGTAAAGAGACAGATCAGGATGTGGTGGTGTGGGCCTGTATTCCTGTCTACTCATGAGTCTGAGGCAAGAGGCCTGTCTAGGCTTCAGGGAGTTCAAAGTGGTGTGACTTAGCCCCTATGGTGAAATAAAAAGAATGTTGAGGATATAGCTCAGTGGTAGAGCCCCTGCCTAAAATCCCCCAGTGTGGCGGGGGGAGGGGGGTGAGGGGGCATAGGGGGAGTGGGGGGGTTGGTGTGGGGGGTGTTGGGTGTGGCTCAGTGGTAGAGCCCCTGCCTAGAATCCCCCAGTGAGGGGCTGTGGGCGTGACTCAGTGGTAGAGCCCCTACCTAGAATCCCCCAGTGAGGGGCTGGGGTGTGGCTCAGTGGTGGAGCCCCTGCTTACTATGCATAAGACCCTGGCTCCATTCCTAGACCGGAAGGAGAGAATGGCCCCTTGTCCCCTGAGAATGTGCACACTTTTGAGCGGTGGTCACCTGTTTCATAGACCTAAGATATATGGTCTGTGATGCTTGGAAGTGGCAGAGGTGTGTCCTTGCAGAGTTGGATCCACGACGTGAAGCTTTTGGGTCCTCACTCTCCCTGGTTCTGCCTCTAACAGAGTGTCACTGGGTTCGGGCGTCAGATGATTGAGAAAACCAAGCAACTAGTGGAGTCCAAGTACACCCTGGAAAATGGCTACAATGCCAACGCCAAGGTTAGTCTGGTCATACCCGCCTTCTCTCCAGGGTCCTTGGGCTTCCAGCCATGGCAGCTTCTGGGTTGAGAAGAGACATTCCTCTCACATGTACCCTGGCAGGTGGTCTACGGTGACACTGACTCTGTGATGTGCCGATTTGGTGTCTCCTCGGTGGCTGAGGCAATGTCCCTGGGTCGGGAGGCCGCAAACTGGGTATCCAGTCACTTCCCATCACCCATCCGGCTTGAGTTTGAGAAGGTGCGTGTGTCCCCTGCACTCAGCTCTGGAGACAGTAGGGGTCTTGGCAGTTAGCAATGGTCTCTTAGTACTTGTGTGCCTGCAGAGGCTGACACTGCAGTAGTGTGGGGATGCCCAGGTTAAGGACGTCTTGCAGTGCTCTGGGCCTGTTCCCACTCCCATGAGTCTCTTGGGTATCCATTCTTAGGACACAGAAGCCCAGTGTTCTGGGTTCTGAGCCAGAGGCCTCCCTTGCACAAACCAGGGGTGTGCATGGACCCTGCAGTGCTCACCTGGCTTCTCCCGCTGCTCACACATGCACCCCTGGCTGCTCCAGTCCTTGGGTCGGGGACCATCTCAGCTCTGGATTCCATGATTTAGGGGCCAGCTCTGCGACTATGGTGTGATGTCAAGTCAGGTTCCTAGGGTGCTGGAGGGTATCAGGCCTCCTTAGGGCTCATTTCACCAAGGTCACAGGCTCTTCTTTGCTTCTCCTGCTTCTGATGGGTCTCAGGATTGGGGGTGGGGGGAGGGCACAGGGTCACCGCTCATGGGTCTCTTCTAGGTTTACTTTCCATACCTGCTCATCAGCAAGAAGCGCTATGCTGGTCTGCTCTTCTCCTCCCAGCCGGATACCCATGACAGAATGGACTGCAAGGGCCTGGAGGCTGTGCGCAGGGATAATTGTCCCCTGGTGGCCAACCTAGTTACATCCTCTCTGCGCCGAATCCTCGTGGACCGGTATGTGTATGTCCCGCCTAGACCAAGAAGCCAGCCTCCCTCAGACCCGGGGGCCCAGCACCCTGCCCTGGGACACAGGTGTCTTGGCATGACGGTGGGGCAGTGGTGAATCAGGCTGGCGGCTGTGATTGCCTCTGGCCTTTCCTGCCTCTGCACTTGCCCTATCCAGTCTCAGCCCATAGTGCCTGATCCCTAGCTCCTAGCTGATGCAGGAGTTGCAGCCCTATCCTTAGCAGTCCCGGGTGACACCCTCCATCGTCTCAGGGATCCTGACGGTGCCGTGGCCCATGCAAAAGATGTCATCTCGGACCTGCTCTGCAACCGAATCGACATCTCCCAGCTGGTCATCACCAAGGAGCTGACCCGTGCAGCGTCAGACTACGCTGGCAAACAGGCTCACGTGGAACTGGCTGAGAGGTGGGGCAGTCACCCAGCCTCCTGCAGCTGGGGCCATTCAGCCCTCCCCAAACCTCACCCATCTCCCCTATCCGCAGGATGAGGAAGCGCGACCCCGGCAGCGCGCCCAACTTGGGTGACCGCGTCCCCTATGTGATCATTGGTGCTGCCAAGGGCGTGGCTGCCTACATGAAGTCGGAGGTCAGGCCCACCTGGGCTGTGCCCCTCCCAGAATCTCACTTCTGCTTTCCTTGGGGCGGTCAAGCCCCTGGGCCTGACTGCCTAGTGCCTCCTTGTACAGAGCTGGCTGCTGTACGGTCTCCGCCCCTCCCTGCCCAGGGTGCCAGCATTTCTGTTTGCTTTTATCATTTCAAGCCACCCAGTGAACAGTGACCCAGTTCTCAGCCTTGTGACCTCTGACCCCTGCACCCCCTCCATGGCCCTTCTCATGTGGGGAAACTGACTCTTAGTGACCTGAGGGCCCCCACCCAGGCCAGAGTCATGCCCCCAGGTGCACCCCTTCCTCACAACCTGCGGGTGGTGTCCACAGTTTGCCCCAACCCGTGCCCCTCTGCAGCTGTTGGTAACCCCAGCCTGCCCACAGGACCCCCTGTTTGTGCTGGAGCACAGCCTGCCCATCGACACTCAGTACTACCTGGAGCAGCAGCTGGCCAAGCCCCTGCTGCGCATCTTTGAGCCCATTCTGGGTGAGGGCCGCGCAGAGTCTGTGCTGCTACGTAAGTGGAGCCCCTAGGAGGGGGTGTGGGCGAGGAAGGGGCAGGGGCAAGGCTGTCAGCTCCTCTCCTCTAGGTGGTGACCACACACGCTGCAAAACCGTGCTCACCAGCAAGGTTGGTGGCCTCCTGGCCTTCACCAAGCGCCGCAACTGTTGCATTGGCTGCCGCTCCGTGATCAACCATCAGGGTGAGACCCAAGCCACAGCTCCTACAGCCGCTGCTGGGGCTTCCACAGGCTCCACTCTGCCCACACTCCAGCAGAGGGTCCTCACCCGCCCCGGGGTTCCCCAGGGGAGTTTTCCCCACACACTCAGGCCCTTGTTCTCCAGCCTCTGGGGACTTTCAGAGGCCGGGATGGGCCGCGGGTGGAGAAGAGCAGAGATGCAGGGATGGAGGCAAGGGCCTGGCTCTGTCCCAGCACCCCTGTGCTGATACCCACCCCGCCCCCAGGAGCTGTGTGTGAGTTCTGTCAGCCACGGGAGTCAGAGCTCTATCAGAAGGAGGTGAGTGAGGTAGGGCTGGAGCTGGGGCAAGCCTGACCCCCACAGTCCTGCTCAGCCCACTGTGTGCCCAGGTGTCACACCTGAATGCCCTGGAGGAACGCTTCTCACGCCTCTGGACACAGTGCCAGCGTTGCCAGGGCAGCTTGCATGAAGACGTCATCTGCACCAGGTGCGTGCGCCCTCCCCCATCTACGCGCCCTCCCCCATCTGCACGCGCCCTCCCCATCTGCTACCAAGACTCCTGACCCAGACCTCACTGAAGAGAGGGCAGGGTCTGCCTGGCTAGGCGCCCACACAGCCTCCCCTAGGGTGGGGCCGGGCTTTCCCCAGGGAACGGGCGGGCGGGGCGGGTTCCCACGCCAGGTGACAGCTGATATACGGCTGGCTACCTCTCGGCACTGCTGTTATCGGCTCCCCTGTGCCCGCTAAGCAAACAGCCCCCTCCCCTGGGTGGGCAGCAGGTAGGGGCCAAAGTCCTGGGAACGGCCCCTGACCACCACCCTTCACAGCCGCGACTGTCCCATCTTCTACATGCGCAAGAAAGTTCGCAAGGACCTGGAAGACCAGGAGAGGCTGCTGCAGCGTTTTGGACCTCCGGGCCCTGAGGCCTGGTGACCTGCAGAGGGACGGGGAATAAAGCTTAGACTTTGTGCTACTGGCTGTGTGTTGTGGTCTCGGGGAACAGGTTGGGCTTCATGGCTCAGGCGCTGTACGATCCCTTGGGGCCTCAGTGCCTCTGCCTGTGCCCACATAGGGCTGGCATCTCTGTTTCCCTTCTGAAACCTCGAGTAGGACCCGCCACCCTGCTTTGCTCCTCCCCACGGAGCTGGTGGTCGCCCAGCTGGCACCGGGTGCTGTCCTGTTTCCTTCAGGCCTCGGGCAGCCCTTGGCACATCGGCTTCCACACCTCGGCGCAGCAAGGGGACCCTCCCTGACGCTGGTACTTCCACGTGGCATGGGGTCCTGGCGGTCTGTCTGCCTGGGCTTCCCCTCCGCTCTTGGGAGGTCCCGTCTTCACAGCTGTTCCTGGGCCTCACTGCCCCAGGCCATCTTGCCCTGGTCACCATTGGCTCCCTCCTGTGGCATCTTACTCCAGGGCCTACAAGCCCTCATCTCCTTGCCCTTTCTCAGAACTCTCTCCACCCCCCGAGTCAGCCCTCCATCCCCAGTGGTGGGGAACCCCAAATCCAAATGGCTTCTAGGCCCACCCTCCCTGCCACGTGACCAGAGGGTTGTGCAATCCAGACCCCTCCCCAAGGGGATTTTTGAGGAGGGCCCCCGTGGCCCGCCCCTGGAGGATGGGGGCTGGGCCAAAACGTATAAATATAGGGGTAGTGGCCAGAGCCAGCCCAGCCTGCCGTGAACCACCATGCTTGCCCTGGAGGCTACACAGTAAGTGGGTAATCCCTAAACCTGTACTTGGGACTCCCACCCCACTCAGCACCCTCTGCTTCTGTGGCCCCCAAGGCAGCTGATAGGGGGTGGTCCCACTGTCTGCACAGAACAGTTCTCCCATCAGCTCCGTTCCTAGACAGGTTTCCAGCATGGCATGTTGTGGAGACACTCACCCCCATCCTGCCCAGGCCCTCCCAAGTGTGTCTGTCCTCTGCATGGTATTGCACGCTCCATTTCTGGCGCTCTGCCCCTTGAGTTTTGTTTGTCTATTTCCTTCTGTCCAACCGTTCCCTTCAGTTCCTGGCACTTCCCTAGCCGCCCGTCCTGGGGCACGAGAAACCCCGTCCCTTTGCTCACTCCCTTTCAGACTGTCCGTCTCTAGCCCTGCTCTTCATTCAGTCCATTGCTTCTGGTCTCAGCTGGGCTTGCTAGGAAGACACTCAAACTGAGCTCCCTGGCCACCCTGTCCCCAGCTGTCTGGGGACTTTCTCCCTCTTACTTTCCTTGTCTCCCCCCAGTGTCTGGGCATGCAAATCCCAGGGGTAGTGGGGGACATTTGCCTGGCACCCGCCCCCTACTTCCTGTCCTGATGGGGGTGTGGGGGTGACTGTGGGAAGGCTGGGCGCACACAAGAACAGCCAGCAGACTGCAGAGCTGTGGTGGGTGATCACAGCTGCCATCGCCTCCCCTGTGGGCCCCACAACCACGCTGAGTCTCAGGTGGCCGAGGGCAGCCCTGACATGGCCCTGTGTCTCTCTCCTGCCAGGCTGGAAGGCCCACACTTGAGCTGTTTGGTGAGTCGGAGGCCCCCATGGGGGGGAGCGGGCCCCTGTGTGGCCCATGGGGACTAACTTTTCTAAGATCATCTGCTTCTGGCCTCAGTTTCCAGTCTCTGTCTCCCAAAACCCCCATCCCCACCTCACCTGTCTGCTATCTTTCTAAAACTTGAGGCTACTTCCTTGACCTTGTCTACCTGTCTATTTCATGTTCTATGTGTACAGCCCCTTCTTTTGGGGCTTACGTTATGGATCTTACGCCTTTTAACTATGGTATTTAGGACGCCAACTATTTTCCCCAACATTTTTGAACTCACAACCCAACAATGAGACCTTTCCTGTGGTGGCAAGAAGCCCCCACTTCCTTGAGTTTTGTTGGGCTTTGTTTTGTCTTAATTGAGATGGTCTCTCAGTGTAGCCCTAGCTGGTATAAAGTTCATGATCCTCCTGCCTCAGCCTTCAGAGTACTGGGGAGTTTAAAACTGGTATGTGTGCATCAGTGAGTGTCTTTATTGTATGCACCCCTGTAGCCATTACCAGACCCAGAGCTAGAAAGATTCCGCCATTCTGGAACATTCCCTGGCGTTCCCTCCTATGTAGTCTCACCCAATATTCTACGTTGATTCATTTGGAGTTTTTGTTAACTGACTCATGCATAGGTCTTTTGGGCACCTAACCTCTTTCCATCCACAGCATGTTAGGTACCTGTCCAATGCCTTTGCTGCATGGTCTGCCACCCACCAGTACAGTGTGTTTATCCTTCTTCTTGCTGAGAAGCTTGTGATCTGGGATCAGAGCAGACCTGCCTCAGGCTGCTCTAGCTCCCCAGCATGAAGGGGAGTGTGTGGAGGAGGGGTGTGCTGGAGTCAGTGGGGTAGCACTCATCTGCTTCAGAGCTAGTCTCCACTGCCTCTACAATGGCTGTGCTGAGGCAACATAGAATTGTTGAGATGAACTGGTGCATGCCTGTCACCCCAGTACTCAGAGGATAGCAATCACTTCAAGTCCTGGGCTAGCCTGGGCTACAGAGTGAGTTCCTGGGTACCAGTTGCGTAGTGGAAACTACTAGGGTTCCTTGAGGGTGTCCCTTACTCATGGACTCAGCCTCTGTCTCTGTCTCTGTCCTTGTCGGCCTCTCCCTTCTTTCACACGCCTGTCTTCCAAAGGTTGGGGACGGGGGAGTCTCCAAGGCCTGGGATGACTCTGTCCTCACTCCAGCAGTACCCAGAAGGTGTCTTCTATGACCTGGACAGCTGCAAGCCCTTCAGTTACCCAGATTCAGATGGGGGCCCTGGTGAGTGACCCCAGCTTCCTAGCACCTTAGGCTCCGTTCACAGAGGGGGAGCTGAGACCCATGGGAGCTCTCCCTCATCATGGAAGCCCCTCCCCAAGCCACCTCCCTACCCCCTCCAGTCCATCTGCTCCCCCATGCAAATTCTGGGGTCAGAGATTTGCACAGCTTACAAAGGCTCCTCTGTGTGGGACCTTGAGGGAGCGGGTCTTCTGTCCACCTTTGGCTACTGACTCTGACCTTTCTCCTAGATTCCACCTGGGGCTGGACAGAGGCCCCACCTGCCCCCTCCATCGCCCCCTATGAAGTCTTCGACCCCGCTACGGCTGCCTTCGCCCACTCCCAGGCTGTGCAGCTCTGTTACGGTCATGGTCTCGGCCCCTCTGCCTACAGCCCTGTGGGGACCCTAGACCCAGCCCCCAGCTTGCAGCCTCCAGGGCCTGGCCTCCAGGTGTACCCCTCAGAGGACTTGGTCAGCCAGGTGAGAGGCAGGGAGAGCTCGGAGGGAGACGTCCCATCTCGTCTTTCTTCTGCAACTCTCTGAAATGAACTTCTGGATTGTGCCTGGGCGGGGGACACCCTTCCGTCCCTCCTCTGTACTTCAGTGCAGAGGGCAGTTCCTGGGTCCATGCCATCTACTGGCTGTGTAGCTTTGGGCAACTGCCTTAACTTCTCTGTGTATTGAGATAACCAAGGCCAGTGTCGACACTGTACAGAAACATGGAGACCCAAGTAGTGAGGGCTGCAGAGGTCGGGGGGGACTGAGGGACTGATGTGCAGGTGACCCTGGTCTCCCACAGACCCTGGGCCCCTTGGCTCCGTACCCCAGCCCTGTGCTATCAGAAGAGGAAGACATTCTGCTGGACAGCCCTGCCCTGGAGGTCTCGGACAGTGAGTCAGACGAGGCCCTCTTGGCTGGCTCCGAGGGGAGGGGATCCGAGGCAGGTATGTGGGTTGGAGAGTTGGTGGGAATACTGACTGTGGGTCGGGGGAGGGGCTGAAGGAACCAGGGTTCCCTAAGCACTTACTAATACCCCCCAGGGAAGTTCCCAAATCCATGCTACTTGTTGGCTGTGTGACCTTGGCCAAGGGCATCAACCTCTCTGTGCCTTGGTTTCCATTGTGCACAAAGCCACAGTAACAGCAGCAGTAACAGCCCAACACCTACCCACAGCCAGTCTCCACCTCCTTGTGCCTCTGTGTCTGACCGCCTTTCAAGATTTCTCTGTTGGACATCAGTTTCCCATGTAGAAACCCGTTATCTTGTACTGCTTCACTTCCCAGCCCCTTGCTGTGGGGATTCTAGGCAAGGGGCTCTATCATCCTTCTTTTTACTTTTTTTTTTTTTTAATTTTTTGAGACAGGGTTTCTCTGTGTAACATTCCTAGCTGTCCTGGACAGCTTTGTAGACAAGGCTGGCCTGGAACTCACAGAGACAGAGATCTACCTGCCTCTGCCTCTCAAGAGCTGGGATTAAAGGTGTGCGCCACCACCGCCTGGCCCTCTTTTTACTTCAACTAAGTTGCCCAGGCTGGTCTTGCACTTGTGATCCCCTTTCTCAGTCTCTGGAGTAGTTAGAATAATAGGTTTGAGCCAACTAGGTCCGACTCAATTGTGAAAAACTGAAGTGTGTCAGAGGGCTATCGATCTGGGGGTCCCTTCAACAGACTCCCCCTCTTAAAGTGGGTACCCAATACCCTGCAGGTGCACGCAAGAAGCTGCGCCTGTACCAGTTCCTGCTGGGGCTGCTGCTGAGAGGGGACATGCGCGAGTGCGTGTGGTGGGTGGAGCCGGGCGCCGGCGTCTTCCAGTTCTCCTCCAAGCACAAGGAGCTGCTGGCTCGCCGCTGGGGCCAGCAGAAGGGCAACCGCAAGCGCATGACGTACCAGAAGCTGGCGCGCGCGCTGCGCAACTACGCCAAGACGGGCGAAATCCGCAAGGTCAAACGCAAGCTCACCTACCAGTTCGACAGCGCGTTGCTGCCAGCCACCCGGCGCGCCTGAGCACCCCGCTGGGACCCTTTCTGGCCCCCAGGTCCCAGTGCCCCTGGAGCCCCGTCTGGGGCTGCCAGAGTCCTCAGCTCTCACCAGGGCCTCCCCCAGAGTCCCCTGTGCCATATATGGGACAGGATGGTCGTGTCTGAGGGGGTGTCTCATGAACATGTCATTCTACATGCTCCTAGCATGGCAGGTTTCTCCCTGGGGGCTCCTGGTGGTGGTTGCGGTTCCGGAATCCACATTGGTACTTCTTGCCGGAGCCGTGTGATGACACACGTCATCGTACCAGCAGGTGGCGCTGTCTACAGCCCCCCCCAGCGCCGCACCCCCCCCACCCTGCTCCGCGCGTGTGTGTGTGTGTGTGTGTGTGTGTGTGTGTGTGTGTGTGTGTGTGTGTGTGTGTTGGGTGGGTGGGTGGGTGTCCCTCTGTGCTGCCCTGAAGCCCTTGTCAGATCTGAGATCTAGTTATGTCTTTATCTGGAGTCCTCTGATTCTATGACTTTTCTCTGTGTCCACCTATGACTTTATTGGAAACAAGGTCTCACTATGTAGCTCAGAGTGGCCCCCAACTTGTGATAATCCTCCTCCAAGTGCTGGGATTACAGGGGCACACCACCACACCAGGCTTGTTTCTTTTTTGAGGCAAGGTTTTACTATGTGATCCAGGCTCTCCTCAAGCTTGTGGTGATCCTCTCGCCTCAGCCATCCTTGGGGACCCTCTGGGATCCATGTATGACATGATTTGTTGGGTAGGGTGGGGGTGGGTTGTTTGGTAGATCTTGTAGACTGGGCCCTTCTGGGGTCCTTTGATCATATGGAAAGTTCTCTAGCATCCCGAGGCTCTCAGCAGTCTGAGTTCACATACTGACTCTCCTGCGTGAGGTGCACCTGGATCATTCTAGCGCCTGGCCAGTGTGGGGTGTGTGGTGGAGATGCAGGTGTGTCAAGACCTGTTATTTTTGAGGCTGGGTCTCATGTAGCTGAGACTGGCCTTGAACTCACTATGTAGCTGGGCTGACCTTGAGCTCCTGCCTCAGCTGGAGTGCTCAGATTACTGGCACCATCATGAGACTGTTTCTTTCCTTTTTCTCAAGTCAGTCTATCTTTGTGGCCCAGGCTGGCTTCAAACTCATAATAATCTTCCTGCCTCAGTGTCTGGGGTGCTAGGATTACGAACATGTTCCACCAAACCCTGCTTACCCCATCCATCACTAACCAGACTTCTAAAGCTGGTTAACCCCCACCCACAAGGCAGGCAAATTAAGTCCTTGCAGGTGTTTTCTTCAGAGGAAAACGCGTTTTTACAGTGATCTTTCAAACTAGGAAGCTCCTCCACAGTCCAGACATCTGAATGGGAAACTTTGGACAATTGGTGACCTCTGGCCAGCTTTTCTGTGTCTAGAGGCTGGGACCAGCCCTGTCCTAGTGTTGGCCCAAGACCCTGCCCAGTGCCTGCCTGTCTCACCCCTGTGGCTTCGTCAGCCGCCTGTTGGGGCCCAGTCCTTTGCCCTTCAAGTGCTGGATACAGCCAGCTGCAGGCCAAGCCAGCTCAAAATGGTTCTCATTGGGCCTCCATGGCAGAAACAGAACCCAAGGCTTCCAGCCCAGGGGGGCGGGGTCACCTAGGCCTAGGTCCCTCTGAGGAAGAGGAGGAAGAAGGCCTCCTGCAACCCTGATAAACCTGACACATGAACTCACCTCTGGGTGGCCAGAACGGGAAAGAAGGATCATGGAAGATTTGGATGTCCATGTGGCCCAGGCTAAGCTGGCACCTAGTAAAATTCTTTCTTCAAAAGCCAACCTCATCGCTCTACATGGATAATAAATAAAGTCCTAAATCAAGGTTACAGCTGGGACCCTTTATCAAACACTGCCCCTGCCCCTCCACCGGATCTGGCTGGTACTGAGTCTGAGGCAGCTACAGCAAGGAGCAGATGAGGGAGGAACGGTGAAATCCCTGGGCTCTTTCCGCTCACTCCTCCACGCCAGGGTTCTAGCTTTTGTGTGTTCGTTTTTTAAAGATAGGATCGTTCTTACATTGTAGTTCAGGCTGGCCTCGAAGTCACGCCAATCCCCCTGTTTCAGCTCAGCCTCTGGAATTCCGCGATTCAAGGGTGTGCCACTGCACTGGGCCACTATGTAACTTGCCTGTCCCCACGGGAGCGAGGTGGAAGTTTGCCGGGCAACCGAAGGCGTCACAGGGAGGCTGCCTACTAGTTGGCTTAGTGCCCCCAGAGGCGGGCAAGTTTCCGGCTGTCAGGGGATTTTGTAAAGTGGAGAGGAGGGAGGGGAGTAGGAAGAAAGAAAAGAGATGGGGGCAGCTCGTCTTGGCTCCCCTGACCCAATCCTTTCTCTGACACCCTCCTGGGCCAGCCACACCTATGGTGCCCCGAGCCCCTCTATTCGTCCTTACCCCCTCCTCGGCTCTCTGGTGCTGGGAAGGAGCCGGCCCGGGCAGCCCTCCAGGGCCTTCCCGGCCTCTGCACCCGGCCGGTGACCGGCAGCCGGCCAGGCCGCTCCCAGGGGGACCCACACCAGGACAGGGCGGGAGGGACACCGAGACCTCCTCCCCCCGGCAGGCACCCGTCCTGCCTACGCGGGGAAACCGGACTCTCTCTCCCGGCTCTGGTTTCTAGAAAAACTCCTGACTCGGGCTGGCTCAGAAAGGCTTCCTGAACCTACCCCTCCCGCGCCCGGTGCACCTGAGACCCCCAGCCCTGCTTCTCGTCCTCCTCCTAGGACCTAGTCGGCCCCTCCCCACACACTCCTCTCCTTCCAGGACCCAGGGTTCCCCTCCTCCTTCATCTCCTTCCTTTTCCCTTGTCTCCTCCCCCTTTGTCCCGGGACACAAGTGCCCTCTCCGTTTCCCCTCTCTCCCCATCTTGTGGTCTGCTCCCTTCTCCTCCCCCATCCCAATTTCTCCAGGACCTAAGGATCTGGGCCCCTGCGCCCCCAGACCCCCTCCATGACCATGCAGTCTCTACCTTTGCACCTCCATAGACTCAGGTGTCCACGCTCCCCCAGCCCGTCCCCACTGGGGCCTGGCATTCTTCCACCCCTCTCGGTCTACTAGCTATTTCTCGCCCTTTAGAGCATTCGGGAGGAATGTGGGGCGGCCCTGCGATGCCTCCTGGGAGTCTTGAGCCTTCATAAAGGGCTCCTCCTAGGAACCCACCGGTCCCCACTAGGGCCTGGCTAGAGCTACTGCGGTCCCAGTCCTGGGAGCGGGAGGAGGTCGCCGACATGCCTGAGGCTAAACCAGGTGGCTGGCCAGAAACCTTCCTGGGGATGGGGTGGGAGATGGACTGCAGACTAGGGCATGTCTCTACCGTGGGAGGAGGGGGTTCTTTGCCTGTTCCTACATCTAGGGGGAGTGTGGGTTCCTTTCCTGCTTGGGGAAGATGGGCCCCTTCTCTGTGCACAGATGGATTACTTCCTCGTGCAGGGTGGTGGGGTCTCCTGTCTGTGTAGGGTCAGGAGTCACCCTCCCTCTTCCGGGACTGGGAGACCCATCCTGGGTAGAAATCTCAGCTGTCTAATTATAAATCGGGCTCGGTTTTCTTTCTCTCCCTCCCCTCTCTGCTTACTTCATCCTTTCTTTCTCCCCCCCCCCCCCTCCAGCCCTATAGGCTGGTGTCAAACTCACTCTGCAGCCCAGGCTGGCTTGGAAGTCCCAATCTTACTGCCTCAATCTCCCAAGAACTGGGTGGCAGGCATGCGCCCCTACACCCAGCGAGGGGACTCCTTTTCTTGGGGCTCATGGGATCTTGCTTGTGCACTGCTGGGGCTCAGCTTAAGGATAGGGTCCTCTCCAGGTGGGAGAACTCCCTCAAGGTAGTTGAGTCTCCTCACTGAGTGGAGATTGGGGGCTTTCTAGAGCATGGAGTGCTTCTATGGACACAATAGGACTCCACATGCATGGGATGATACTTTTCTGTGTAAAGATGAGAACCCCCTTGGTGTGAAAGTTGGGCTTCTGTGCAGGAATTATGGGTCTCTTTTCCATGGGTGGAGATCCTTCTTTCTCCTGCTCCGAGGGGCATGGACTCCAGAGCCTCCCGCCTGCTTGGCGAGCACTAGCCCTGTCCCAGACCCCAGTGTCTCTCCACGTGTGGTTAGGTGTACTCCTTGGGGACAGGAGCAGTCTGTATGCTGGCTGGGGCTTTCTCTTTTTCTGGAAGTGGGCATTGCACACGAATCCTGGCATCACCTTCCCCAAGGTGGCTGGTCCCCTGGTGTCAGCCCAGCTAGACTGAGGTGGACACCAGCTCCCTTGCACAGACTGACCCATGGGTCAGTGACCCGCACCACATGGGAGACTGCTGTGGTCAGCACCAGTGTCCAGTTTCCATCCCAGGGGAAGGGCTAATTATACCCCAAATCTGAAAGGTCAGGCTGGCGGCCAGAGGCTGGGGCGAGGCTACGAGGGTTGGGGGAACCTGATTCCATACTCAGGGTTAGGATCAACTTATGCCGGGAATGGGGGGATCGGTAACCCACCATCTGAGGGAGGAAGGCCTGATCTGGACCTTGTGTCTGAGGGAGAAGGTTTGAGGCCTGGACCCCCAGGTCTGAGGAAGAAGGTCTAGGTCTGGACTCTGCATTCTTGGGGAGGAGAGCACTGTATTATGCTGAAGTCTCCACATCTCCTGTGTCAGCAGCCAAAAAGGCCCCCAAAGGGAAGGATGCGCCAAAGGAAGCCCCTGCTAAGCCGGCTCCTGCAGAACCCCCCAAAGGTGAGGTGCCCCCTGGGGCTCTGCCAACTGTCTCTGCCTGGCCCCTCTGCACAGTGGCCCTAGCCTTTCCTGTAGCTGTCCCCACACAGTGACAGAGCCACAGTCCTTCCTGGCTCCCCAGCACCCCACCCAGGCTGGCACTTCACTCTGAGTGATGTCTCAAGTAATTCTTGCCCAGTCCCCAAAGGCTGTGTCCATATTTCCATGTCCTTTGCCTGAAAGTCCATTCAGGACCATCCTGGCCATAACCTGCTGGTCTACAGAAGGGGAAACTGAGGCCCAAGGGGCTGAGAGAGCCTAGCAAAGTTTATGTCCTCTGGATAAAAATGCAAGCCACACCTCTAGTCTCTGGTTTCTGAGCAGAGGGATTCTTACTGACCCCAGAACCCTTCCCAAAGAGGGCCTCTGCTTCCCCTAGACCACTGCTGATACCCTAATCCTTTCTCTTGAGCAGAGGACCCACCTGAGGGCCAATCCCCAACTGCAGAGGAACCCACAGGCATTTTCCTGAAAAAGCCGGACTCTGTGTCAGTGGAGACTGGTGAGCACTTGAGAAGAACAGTCTAGAACCCGAGTCTGAGGGAGGAGGCTTCATTCTGGACCCCTCGATCTGAAGGAAGACTCCTGGGTCTAAGGGAGGAGAGCTGGGGAGGACTCCTGGATTGGACGGAGGAGGGCTAGGCCTGGACCCCCTGGATCTGAGGGAGGAGGGCTGGGTCTTGAGAGGGCTCAGGGTCCTCTCTGGAGAACTGGGTTCCTCCCTGCCTCCCTCCTCCAGGGACGGACACAGTGATTCTGGCCAAGGTGAACGGGAAGGAGCTCCCGGGCAAGCCTACCATCAAGTGGTTCAAGGGGAAGTGGCAGGAGCTGGGCAGCAAGAGTGGAGCCCGATTCTCTTTCAAGGAATCCCACGACTCTGCTAGCAATGTGAGACCCTGGTGGGATCAGAGGTGGAGCTAGCCACCCAGCTGGTGCTCGGGAGCTCTGGCACCCCCTTGAGAGAGCCAGCGCCTGGGGCAGTGGCTGAGCTCTACAGGGTGGACTAACAAGCCTGGCAGTGCAGAGGGCATGCTTGTGTCCCTCACCCACCTAGAGGCCCCAGGGAGCCAAGATCCTGCAAGTTGGAGGACGAGTTGTCCTAGACCGAGAACTCTGCTTTGGGGCCGGGTGGAGACTTGGGCACTGTGAGTCACAAGCGCCATGCCCCTGGCCCCCAGGTGTACACCGTGGAACTCCACATTGGGAAGGTGGTCCTAGGGGACCGCGGGGATTACCGTCTAGAGGTCAAAGCCAAGGATGTCTGCGACAGCTGCCCGTTCAACGTGGATGTGGAGGGTGCGCTGGCGATGGGGGTGGGAGTGGGTGCGCAGGCGGGACAGGGGATGCTGGCAGGGTGGGGGGTTCTAGACTGAGCTGCGGTGGATGCAGGTGTGGAGGTGGGGCGGTCACAGTCTCTTGGAGGAGAAGGTCTAGATTTAGTAATGGGGGGCAAGGTCTTCAGGCCTTGTGTAGGAGGAGGTATGGAGTTAGGGGTACAGATGTTTAGCAACTTGGGGTATGCATACAAATGCTTAGGAGGCTTCCAGGTTTGTGTAAGTGTGCTGAAGGCTTGGGTAGCTAGGGCCTCCCACCTCATAGAATCTGGATGTGCGGGTTCAGGATGGGGTGTATAGACTAGGCAGGTTTAGGAGCAAGCAGGGGTCGTGCATCCTCTGGGGTTCTACAGCTCACAGTGTGTGGGGTTTGAAAGTGAGGGGCTGGAGGAATGAGACTGTCCTGACCTGGGGGGGTAAGGACCAGCTGTCCAGGAGGATGCGGCCTGGTGACCAGGGGAGTGGGACTCCAAAAGGTAGAGAAGTTATCCCTGGTGCATGCCTTTCACCCAGCCCTGAGGCTGAGGCAGGATGATTCATGCCAGCTCCACATGAGCCTGGGTTACACAGTGAAATCTTGTCTCAAAATCCAAAAAACTGGGGAGGGATATGCAGGATGGTTTTTGTTCTAGGCCAGGCAGGGCTACATAGTTTGAGACTCTGTTTCAAATACCCCCCCACACACACACACACGAGAGAGAGAGAGAGAGAGAGAGAGAGAGAGAGAGAGAGAGAGAGAGAGAGAGAGAGAGAAAGAGAAAGAGAGAGAGAGATACAGAGACAGAGACAGACAGACAGACAGAGACAGACAGAGAGGGAGCACACTGTCTAGGCCTTCAGAAAGGGTGCATTGACCCAAAAGATGGAGGAAAGGGTACCCAAAAGAGGCTGTGAATTGTGAATGTCTGGGCAGGATATCCTGGTCTTTATCTTACTTCTCTATCACCTGTCCCCAGCACCCCGACAGGACTCATCTGGTCAGAGCCTTGAGAGCTTCAAACGTTCGTGAGTGCCTCTGGGTCCTGGGAAGAGGTGCCTATTGGCACTGAGAATCAAGGGAGGCTCTCCTTGGTGGGTGGAGATGGAGGACAAGGAGTGGAGACTCTGGGACTGATCTTAGTGCGGTTCACACTCCTTCATAATGATCACAGGGGTGACGGGAAGTCAGAAGATGCGGGTGAGCTGGATTTCAGCGGCTTGTTGAAGAAGAGGTGAGTTGGCCTAGCTAGCAGAGAGGGGACAGGTGGGGTCTTGGGAGAGGGATGATGGCCAAAGTGCCAATACCTCATTTCTTATCAACCTCCCTGGATTTTCTCCTTTCCCTCCCTCCCTCCCTCCCTCCCTCCCTCCCTCCCTCCCTCCCTTTCTTCCTTCCCTTCATTTTCTTTCCTTCTCTGTGTGGTGTGTGAGTGGGGAGGGGTGGGGGCAGAGGTTGATTTCTGGTGTCTTCTATCACTCTCCACTGCCTTTCTTTCTTTATTGTGTTTTGAGACAAAGTCTCACTATATAGCTTTGGCTGGCCTTGCTTGGAGCTTGCTATGTAGACCAGTCTGGCCTCAGATTCATAGAGATCTGTCTGCCTTGAATATTCAGTTGCTGGGATTAAAGGTGTGTACCACTATACCTGGCCTTGCACTTTGGTTTTTGAGATGGGGTCTCTCACTGAACTTGGAATTCAATAGGCTGGCTAGGGCAAGCTGACAAGGTCCAGGGGTCCACTTTTCTCCATGCCCCACCCCCAGGACTTCATTTTTATTAGCCTGTGGGTTTGTGTACATGAGTACAATAGCTGTGGAAGCCAGAAGAGGGTGCTGGACCCCCAAGGGCTGGAGCTACCAGTGGTTGTAAGTTGCTTGATGTGGGCACTGGGAACTGAATCCGGGTTCTCCAGAAAAGCTGTGTGTATAATTAACGCAGAGCATGCCTGCAGTCCACACTGGCTTTTACAGACATAGGTCCTCATGCAGCAAGCACTTTGCCCAGAGCCATCCCTCCAGCCTCCACCCCTAAGCTTTCTGTTTACTCTGGTACTGTCTCCTCCACAGCTTCATTCCTTCCCACCAGCCCATCCACCCCTACCCCTGCCTACAGCGACATCCAGTCAGCCACCTGCCCAGCAAGTCCTCGACCTACTCACCCTGAAGCCACGCCACACATCCACCCTGCTCACCCAGGCTTCCAGCCTCTTACTGGTCCAGCTATGCATCCCTCCACCCTACCACCTACCCATCACTGGTCCCCTACCCACAAATCCATCCACTCATCCTCCATCCACATAGCTATCTACCTCTCCATCTTCAAACCCACCTACCCACTTTACACATCTACTCTTCCCCCACCAGCTTCCCAGCTCTCTACCCACCCATCTGCCTTTACACTCAGACATCTATCTGTCAATCCGCCCATCTACTCTCCACACTCATTCCCTACACCAATCTGTCCTTCTTATCCATCCACCTCCCTGCCTGTTTATTCAACTGTACCTGCACCCCTCCTCCCCAACAGCACCCAACATCCTATCCAGACATCTGCTCCCCCCCACACCCAGCCAGCCAGCAGTATCCTTTCATCTCTTCAACCCATCACTGACACACCCAATCCCTTAGAGCTTTCTGTTAAAATTAGCAATGTGAGCCAGGCAGCGGTGGCGCACACCTTTAATCCCAGCACTTGGGAGGCAGAGCCAGGTGGATCTCTGTGAGTTCGAGGCCAGCCTGGTCTGCAGAGTGAGTTCCAGGACAGGCTCCAAAACTACACAGAGAAACCCTGTCTTGAGAAAAAATTAGCAATGTGAGGTTGGTATTCTGTAGGTAAAAAATAACTGGACTGGGGCTGTGAGGATGTAATCAGTAAAGCGCTTACTGTGCAAGTGTGAGGCCCTGAGTTTCAATCCCCAGGACCTGTGTAAAGCCAGGGATAGAGCCATGTTTCTGTAATCCCAGCAGGGCTGAAATCAGGATAGATAGATTCTTGGAGTTTGCTGGCCAGCCAGCCTAGACCAATCAGTGAGCTCCAGGTTCAGTGATAGACCAACCATGTCTCAAAAAGTAAGGTGGGTTAGGGAGATGGCCCAAGGGTGCCCGTGACCAAGCCTGACGTCCAACATTCAGTCCTTGGAGAAACAGCTGACTCCTGAAAATTGTTCCCTGACTTCTACACATGTGCTGTGGTGTGTGAGTGCATGTGCACACACACACACACACACACACACACACACACACTAAAAAGAGTTAAAGACATTTTAAGAAACGGGGTAGAAAAGTGATTGAAGACGATAGCAACTTCTGGCTGCACACACAGATGCACACGTGCACACATGCAGAGCAGAGTGGATAGATGGCAGCAATGTACTGCTGTTCTTCAGAACACTTACTCTTTCTCATGTATCCACCGTGGTGGTCATGTGTCCACCTTCATGGCTCCAGTTTTCCCACTGACAGCTCTGTTTATTGATTGATTCCTCTGTGGGTCTTCTACCCACAGCCACAGGCTTGGCCATCTTGCATCTACTTGTGACCCAGTGCTTGCTCAACCATTTCTGATGTCCTAGCCATGCATGCATGTATCCTGTTCTTCTCTATCCGTCCTTCTGTTGGTCTGTCCTCTCACCCTCTGCTCTCAATATCGATACAATGTCCATGCCCCAAGTTCACCCATGCATCTACTTTGTCCCTTCTTCCTTCCTTCCTGAAGATTCCTGCATGCATTCCTCCCTCCATGTGCTGCACATCTTGTGAGGCCATCGGTCCACTAGGGGCTGGGCTGAGATGGAGGCACAGAGAAGCCCCACTTGATCCTGGCCTGACTCCTTCAATGCCTTGGGAAGATCCAAAGACAGGGACACACATGAGGCAGTTTGGTGTGGTTGGAGGAAGTGTCTGCAAGGACCTGAGACATCAGGGCAAGACCAGGTCACTGTCTTGGAGGACCATAGGTACCTCACAGAGAAGAAATCATTGGTACTAGCATTTGTAGGATGGAAAGGGACACAAAGGCAGGGACATAAGAGGCTGGAAGCAGCAAAGAGCCCCAAGAGGCAGAGAAGAGGCTGGAGTGCTAAGGACAGGGCATGAATCTGGTTTGGATGACTGGAATGGTGGTGGTGGAAAGATGGGTAGGTTGGTGATTTCCAGGATGAGGAGCTGGGGCTCCTTTCTGAAGGCAGTGGGGAGTCATGGCAAAGGTTAGAACAGGGAGGGGATGGCTTCTGATGTGAATGTCAGAAATGTTCTGTGGAGACCATGGGTGAAAAAACCTAGAAAGGGAGGTGACTGATAAATATTTGTTGGATAAGTGGATGGATGGATAAGTGAATGGGCACATGGGTAGGAAGGTGAAGGGATGGATGGGTAAGTGTATGGGGGAGATGGGTAGAAAGTGAAAGGGTGGATAATAGATGGATGGATGGATGGATGGATGGTGAGTGGGTAGATGTGTAGGAAAGTAAAGGTATAGATGAATAAATGAATGGATAAATGGGTAGGAAGGTGAAGGGATTAATGTTTAGTTGACTACTTGGATGGATGAATCAATGAAATTGATGTGGAAATGGGTAGTTGTATGGATGGATGGATGGATGAGTGGGGGAAGGGATAGAGAATAGATTAAGGATGACTGTTTACCCAGTTAGATGAATGAGTGGGTAGACTGGGTGGACAGAGGGATGAATGAGGGACTGGATAGATGGAAGATGGATGAAAGGGTAGAGAATTGCGGAAGAGAGGGAAGGATGATTGGATGATAAATTCAATGGTGTTTATATAGTTAGATGAATGAGTGTTCAGATGGATGGGTAGGATACATGGACAACTAGAAATGGATAGATGTGTGGGTAGCTGATAAATAAATGAAGAGATAGATTTATGGAGGGGAGGTAAGGTGGAAGAAGAGATGGATGGGTGATAAATGGAGAGAAGAGTGGATAATGAATAAATGGGTGGGTATTCAGGTGGATGTGTGGAATAGAAGGATGGATGGATAGGTGAATAAATTAGTGGGCGGATGGGTGGATGATTGTAGGGATAGGTGGGTGGGTAAATACCTGGATGGTTGGATGGATGGACAGATAGATGATGGATAGATGGATTGATGTGTGGCTGAGGGCTGGATAATTGGGGAATGGATAGATAAGTGGCTAAAAGGAGGGAAGGAAGATGCTTGGGCAATGATCCAAGAGGGAAAGAATAAGGCTCAGAGTTACCAGGTAACTGATGAGTCACACAGCAAATCTCATCATGGGGTGGTGGGGTACCTTAACCACCTCACTACTGGTGTCCCTGCTCTCCAGGGAAGTAGTTGAGGAGGAAAAGAAGAAGAAGAAAGATGATGATGATCTGGGCATTCCCCCAGAGATTTGGGAGCTCCTGAAAGGGGCCAAGAAGAGCGAGTACGAGAAGATTGCCTTTCAATATGGTATCACTGACCTCCGTGGCATGCTGAAGCGGCTCAAGAAGGCCAAGGTGGAGGTCAAGAAGAGTGCAGGTCAGCATTGAGCCCCGAGAGACGGGATTGTCCTGAAGTCCTCCAACACTGGGGACATCTGTACCTTGGGCCCAGCTTTTGGTCCTAATCTGACAAGTGGTGGGCCTCTCTCTCAAAGGTCTCTAAGTCCACAGAGGCCTCCGGACTTGACCTTGGAGAGACTGAGGTCTGGGAGGAAGAACTGGCTCCTTTAGAGATGATCAGGGCAACAAGGAAGTCTCCTCTCTACCCCCTGGTCTCCTGTCCTCGATGAGCATCTCCATATTCCTTGATCCTCCCTCTACCCTGTGGTCCTCTCTCCATCCCTAGCCTTCACTAAGAAGTTGGACCCAGCCTACCAAGTAGACAGGGGCAACAAGATCAAGTTGGTGGTGGAGATCAGTGATCCAGACCTCCCTCTCAAGTGGTTCAAGAATGGCCAAGAGATCAAACCAAGCAGCAAGTATGCACAGGGCAGTTGCTGCACAGAGGGAGGTCTGGAGTGAGCGCCCGGCAACAAGTATGGGTTTCAGCTTTCCCTTCGGGTTGTGTCTTCTCTGATGGGTGCTCTCACGGCAGGTATGTGTTTGAGAATGTGGGGAAGAAACGGATTCTCACCATCAACAAGTGCACGCTGGCGGATGACGCTGCGTACGAGGTGGCGGTGAAAGACGAGAAGTGCTTCACGGAACTCTTCGTCAAAGGTGGGGCCGGCGCCGTCCTGAGCCCGGGGGAGCAGGGAGGAGATGGAGCGGGCCCTGAGACTGCTGGCTTCCTCCCTCTCACTGCACAGAGCCATCCTGAGCCCGGGGGAGCAGGGGGGAGATGGAGCGGGCCCTGAGACTGCTGGCTTCCTCCCTCTCACTGCACAGAGCCTCCAGTCCTGATTGTCACCCCACTGGAAGACCAGCAGGTGTTTGTGGGTGACCGAGTGGAAATGTCTGTAGAGGTGTCTGAAGAAGGTGCACAGGTCATGTGGTGAGTTGAGCTTTGGTTTCTTAGCTGAGCACAGCTGCCTTGTTCAGGTTCTGCACAGCTGCCTTTAGGTTCTGCACAGCTGCCTTTAGGTTCTTCACTGCAGCCCTGGTCTCTAGCACACCCAAAACTTCCTAGGAGGTTCTGATCTTTGCTCAGGAGGCACCTGAGACCCCAGTTAATCTCTTTAAATCCCCCCTTTGCTCATGACCTCCTAATTCTAGAACTGACCTCTGTTCATCCCATCTGTTTATCTTTAGGATCTTTTCCTGATCCATCCTGTTGCACTGAATATTAATTCATCTGTCAGCCAGTCATTTGTCCTTGGATCCATCCATGTGTCTGTTATCCACTTGTCCATCACCCTCTCGTCCATCCAGCATGTATCCATCCACCATCTAACCACCACCCATCCATTATCCATCACCCATCTATCATCCCTCTACACATCCATCCATCTTTCTATCACCCACCCATCATCATTCTATCTACTGTGCATCCTTCTATAATCCATTCACCTACCATCTTTCCACCCAACCATTATCAGTCCATCATCTCATTATCCATCCATCATCCCTCCACCTATCCATTATCCATCCATCCTTATCATCCATCCATCCATCCATTTTTCTATCCATCACCCCTCTATTCCTTTCCCCCTCTTTCCACCCATCCATCACCATCCATCTGCCCATCTATCATCAATCTATTTATCTATTCATAACTTCATCTACTCATTTCTCCATCCATCCCCCCAACCCAACCCCCTTTACATCAACTCATTAAGCCATTTATCTATCATCTTTCAACCTATCATTATCAATCTATCCTTCTATCATTCATTCACCCACCCATCCCTTACCCCTCCCTCCATTCATTCTCCATCTAAACCAAGCACATTCCCACCCATCCCTGATCTATGCACGATCTATCCTCCCACCTCATTGAGACCACTGATCTGTCTTCCCTCCACCTAGGATGAAAGATGGTGTGGAGATGACACGGGAGGACTCCTACAAGGCACGCTACCGCTTCAAGAAGGACGGGAAACGGCACATCCTCATCTACTCTGATGTGACCCAGGAGGATGGGGGCCGCTATCAGGTCATAACCAACGGTGGCCAATGCGAGGCTGAACTCATTGTGGAAGGTATGGCTTCCTCTCCGAGGGTTGCAGAGAGCTGAGGCTCCACATCGATGTGTATGTCCTCTCCCACCCCAACCTGGCCAGACTCTCCATCTTGTGCCCAGACTGGCGCAACAGTCATGCTGCCTGCTGCACTCACATCTGTCCACTCCCCTCACCATGCATGACACGGAATCAGATGTGTTTTGGAAGGCATGACAGGACCCTGTGAATGTCCCAGTTTACCAGCTTACTGTTATATAAAATGCCACCCCAGGAGAAAGTGGGTCAGAGAAGGGTCCCTAGGACCTTATGTCCCGAGAGCCTATACTTCTACAAAGAGAAAAGCAAAGCAAAATCTATGTCACTCACATCCAAATAAATACATTTTTCCCCATATCGGCCATTAAACAAGCGCACACTGCATTGACTCACAGGAACAGCCTGCCAAGGTCAGTTCTCAGGTGATACTGTTGTCCAGGGGAGAGAAAGAGAAAAGGAAGGATGGAGAGGAGGTGACAAGCGTGAACACACACTCACACACACTCACACATACACACACACATTCACACACATACTCACACACTCACATACACTCTCACACACACACTCACACATACACACACTCACATACACTCTCACACACACTCACACATACACATACACACACACTCACACACATACTCACACACACACACTCACACACACGCACACATACACACACTCACACACACTCACACATACACATACACACACACTCACACACATACTCACACACTCACACACACACTCACACACACGCACACATACACACACACACTCACACATTCACACACACACTCACACACACACACTCAGCTCAGCTCTCCTTCCCCAGGGGTTCTGTGTGTCAACACCTTCTGAGTAAAATATTGGGAAAATAAATTGCATCTTATTAGGGCATGCTAGCCAGGAATCCACTTATCTACACCCCAACCTCTCACTGGAGAATTCTGGGCAGAGGCTCTACCACTGAGTATGCCCCCAACCCACCACAGGGCCTTTGCATATACCCTTCCTGGGAGGCTCTCGGCATTCTCTGTGGCATCTCCCCTGCCCTTCTCAGCCCATTTCACTCCTGTTCATGGAATTTCCTTTTTCACTACTCCCCATCACAACGTGACCTTCCATGTCCAATAATTAGTTTGGGGCTTACTCATAACTATATCCCCAGAACAGCATTCAGCACTCAGTGGGTGCTCACTAGTATTTGTGGCCTGATTGGAGTGATCAGCTTCCCACCCTTCTTCCTTCTTATCCAGAAAAGCAACTGGAGGTCCTGCAGGACATTGCGGACCTGACCGTGAAGGCCTCGGAGCAGGCTGTGTTCAAGTGTGAAGTGTCTGATGAGAAAGTGACTGGCAAGTGGTACAAGAACGGGGTGGAAGTCCGCCCCAGCAAGAGGATCACCATCTCCCATGTGGGCAGGTGAGGCGCAGGCTGAGGAGACAGTGGGGTGTCTGAGTCCTTGGACTGGGTGGGCGGGACACATGTATCAGCTATGGCTGTGTCACAGACTCACTGGTTGAAAAGGAGGCTTGTTTTAATACGAGTCTGTGGGTTGGTTGGCAGCAGGCTGACCCATCAGGTCTCACTGCAAAGGCACGTGCAGGGAGGGGTCAACTTGGACCATGTTTGGCACACACAGGGAAGCAAGAGGTTAGAATTCTGCAGGCGGTGTGTGAACACCTGAGATAAATACCTGCTCATCTGCTGAACGCCTGAGAGCCATGACTCTGGTCCAGTGCCACATCCTCCTGGGTTTCTTCATGAGAGCTGTTTGTCCCTGTGTTCTTGTAGCTGCTGGTAGCCTTGATAATGATCGTAGCCAGTCTTGATGCTGACAGGGAACTTTCTGAGTGCCAGGTCTACCCTAGATGTTTCACGACTCTGAGATAGTGTTATCATTACCTCTGTTTATGGATGAAGAAATGGAGGCACAGAGAGGCTTGGTAGCTTGCCCAAAGCCACACAGCTAGGAAGCGGGATTTAAGCTCAGGCCAGAACATCACAAAACCACAAGTTAAAAACAGTGGCTGTGTAAACATGAGGACTTGAGTTCAATTCCCAGCACCCATAAAAAGCTGGGGCGTGTTGGTGTGTGCCCATAACCCCAACACTGGGAGGCAGAGACAGGAGGATCCCTGGAGTTTGCTGGCTAGACAGCTTAATTGGTGAGCCCCCGGTTCCAGTGAGAGGCCCTGTGACAAAATGGAGGAGAAGGGCTGGAGAGAAGGCACAATGATTAAGAGCACTGGCTGCTCTCGCAGGGGACTCAGGTTCAAGTCCCGTCATCCACGTGGTGGCTCCCAACCATCTGTAAATCCAGTCCCAGGGAACCAGTGCTCTTTTCTGTCCTCTGTAGCTACTGCACACACATGGTGCACACAGACATGAAGGCGAACATGCATACGTATAAATAAATCTTAAGGAAAAAATGTGGATGGTGCCTGAGGAATGACATATGAGGAAGACCCCTGGGCTCCACACTCCTCACGTTGGCGTTCACAGAAGCACATGGGAGGACCTGACCCCACCCACCTCCTTTCTGCCTTCTAGAATCCACAAGCTGGTGATTGATGATGTCCGCCCCGAGGACGAGGGAGACTACACATTTGTGCCTGATGGCTACGCCCTGTCCCTCTCAGCCAAGCTCAACTTCCTGGGTAGAGACAGCCTTCCTTTTCTACTAGGGATGGAGAACCCACCCTCCCAGACCTCCAGAATCCCAGAATTTCTCTCTTCAGGATTAAAATCCCTGGTTGTAGAATGGAGGCCATAGCAAGTGTCTGTGGGGCCCATGAATATAGTCAGTGGGATGTTCAGGGCACGGTACATGCTACGTGAGTATCCATAGGGAGTAGGGGTGGCCTGGGTGTCTCCCTCCCCTAGGATCCAAGACTCAGGTTTTCTTCCAGATGCTTCCCTCTGCCCCCGGATTATGAAGGAAAGATGAGGGAGGGACATGAGAGTTTAGCTCTAACCATCTCAACTCCTTCTCCTTCCAGAAATCAAAGTGGAGTATGTACCCAAGCAAGGTAAGGGCCGGGTGGCCCCAGTATGACTCATGACTGAGGGAGGAGGTTGGGTCTGGACCGCTGGGTCTGAGGGAGGAGGCTGGGTCTGGACTTGGAACGTTGCTTCTCTGGGGACTCTTTGATGGTTTGGGAAGCCAGGTCCACAGTGCCTCTTCTGTGCCTGTAGAGCCCCCAAAGATCCACCTGGACTGCTCAGGGAAGACCTCAGATAACTCGATTGTTGTGGTGGCTGGAAACAAACTGCGGCTGGATGTGGCCATCACGGGGGAGCCGCCCCCCACGGCCACCTGGCTAAAGGGAGATGAGGTAGGTTCTGTCCTTGTCCCTCTCCCTCTGGCTCTGGTAAGTGGCTCTCGCTGTCTCAGCTTCCGTTTCATTCTCTATGGAATGAGGACATCTTCCTTCGGTGTGGACCACTTCTGAAGACTGCAGGCTGGACTGGTCTATGCAAGGCATGGGCCCAACATTATGCTCACCTCATAATGGCTGGGACACACTGAGAGGAAGG
Source organism: Peromyscus eremicus (assembly GCF_949786415.1). Lineage (NCBI taxonomy): Eukaryota > Metazoa > Chordata > Mammalia > Rodentia > Cricetidae > Peromyscus > Peromyscus eremicus. The sequence continues at coordinate 163,096,211 of NC_081416.1, read as the reverse complement.
GTCCAGAGCCCCAATATCCTCTTCAATGGCACCCCCACTTACCAATGACTGGATGTCCTCTTGCTAGGTCCTGCCACTTTGGGTTTTTGTTTTTGTTTTGTTTTTGTTTATTTTTTGAGACAGGGTTTCTCTGTGTAGTCCTGGCTATCCTGGAACTCACTCTGTAGACCAGGCTGGCCTCAAACTCACAGAGATCTGCCTGTCTCTGCCTCCTGAGCGCTGGGATTAAAGGTGTGCACCACCACATCCAGGCTTTAGGTCCTTTAGGACATGAGTCTTTGGGTAGCATTCATGCAAACTGTAGCGTCACCGAGGTCCTCTCTTCTGGAACGTGGACAGCACGGTTCCATGTTTATCCACTCTTCCCCCAGCTAACCACTACAGGTGCCACCCTTATCAGATGCAGTCCTTTGGGGGAGATGACACAAGCCACAGTTGCTTCCCAAGATGCCCAAGACTGAGACATGGGGGCCAGAGAGCAGGAGCTGTAGGAATGTAAGGTCATTTTCCTCACGTCCTGGAAGACGTGATGACTTCCAGGGGGTCTTAAGAGTAGGAGGAGGTGGGCTGGAGAGATGGCTCAGCAGTTAAGAGCCCTGGCTGCTCTTCCAGAGGACCTGGGTACAATTCCCAGCACCCACATGGCAGCTCCCAACTGTCTGTAACTCCAGTTCCAGGGGGTCTGACGCCCTCACACCAATGTACATAAAATAAAATTAAAAAAAAAAAACATAGGAGGCGGCTTGAGGCAGAAGTGGAGTGGTTGGGATTCTAGGCAGGGCCTCTATCACTGGATTTTATGCCCAGCACTGCACAGATCAGACATGGTGGTTCACACCACCATCTCTGCACTTGGGAGGTAGAGGCAGGGGGATCAGGAGTTCAAGATCATCTTCAGCTACAGAAGAAGTTCAATGTCAGTCTGGATTACAAGAGACCCTGTCTTAGAAAGAAAACAAGAAAGAAAAAGGAGTGTCAGGCCGTGTGTATATAGATAAATTGTGACTTTTGGGAACAAGACATGTGCTTAGTGAAGGGTGTGGGGGGGACAGGAAGGATGGAGGAGGAGTCAGGTGAGTCCGCTGAGTCAGAACTCACACACGTGTGGCCATAGTGAGGTCCTGAGGCACGCCGGGTTTGGGAGAGTGATACAAGCCTGGCTGCTGGGCGGCCCTGTGCAGGTGTTCACAGCCACGGAGGGCAGGACGCACATTGAGCAGAGACCAGACTGCAGCAGCTTTGTGATTGAGAGTGCAGAACGGGCAGATGAGGGCCGCTATACCATCAAAGTCACCAACCCTGTGGGCGAGGATGTGGCCTCCATTTTCCTGCGGGTTGTGGGTAAGCAGGGGTCAAGGGGGATGATGCATGGGGTGGCTCATTGAGGCCTCTAGGGGTGCCCCTGACACTCTTACTGTTCCTCACCCCCACCCAGATGTTCCTGACCCTCCAGAGGCCGTTCGTGTCACCTCAGTTGGAGAAGACTGGGCCATTCTGGTCTGGGAGCCACCCAAGTATGATGGAGGACAGCCCGTGACTGGTTAGCATCCTCATACCAGTGTCCCCGTGACTCCAATGTTCCCTAACCTTTGATTCATCTTTCACCCCTGAGTCCACAGCTTCCTTGTGGGTCTCCCCAGAGAACTAAGTTTCCATGATTTCTTCTCTTGATTTGTGTGTACATGCATGTGGAGGCCAGGCCCACCTTGAGTGTCCTCTTCCATCACTCTCCACCGAACCTAAAGCTCGCCTATTAGGCCAGACTGGCTGGCTAGTGAGCCCAGGGAGCCTTCTGTCTCCGGCACTGAGATTACAAGCGCATACTAAGACACCCAGCTTTTATGTGGGTGCTATGGATCCAAACTCAGGCCTTCCTGTTTGTACAAGCACTAACGACTGAGCCATACCTGTAGCCCCCACCCCGGCCCCCTTTTGAGACAGGGTCTTACTGTGTCGCTCTGTCTGGCCTAGAATTCACTTTGTAGACCAGGCTGGCCTCAAACTCACAGGTATCAGCTTGACCCTGCCTCCTGAGTGCTGGGATTAAAGGTGTGCACCACCATGCCCGGCCAGATTTCCATCTTTGTTACTTTTTGACCCCATTAACCTTTCCCAGGGTTCATTGTTCCCCAGTGAACGGAGATAAGTATAATTTTGGCTTCATAGCCTGGGGATTTCTGTGACCCTTGGCTTCCCAAGGCCACGCATGGCAGCCACCAGAAGGCTCTGTGAAGCTGAGAGTCGATCTGATGGGGGTTGCATGATCCTTCCTATGTGACCCTTCCTGCCCCGAATGTGACACTAGATCTCACCATGGCCCCCCCAACCTTCTGCCTGGGGAGCCACAGGGTACCTGATGGAGCGGAAGAAGAAAGGTTCTCAGCGCTGGATGAAGCTCAACTTTGAAGTCTTCACTGAGACAACCTACGAGTCCACAAAGATGATCGAGGGCGTCCTCTATGAGATGCGGGTCTTCGCTGTCAACGCCATCGGTGTCTCACAGCCCAGCGTGAACACCAAGCCCTTCATGCCCATTGGTACAATGGCCCGTCCCTCCCCGCATGCCCCTCCCACCTACCCTGCCCCACATCCATTTCCAATCCCACACCTGGCCTTTGACCCACAGAGCTTGGAACTCGTGTGAGTGTGTGTGTGTGTGTGTGTGTGTGAGTGTGTGTGTGTGTGTGTGTGTGTGTGTGTGTGTTGCTGGAGACGAACCCAGACCTTGCACAAAACTCCAGCTCCTCACTGAGAGATTCTAGACACAGGCTCTACTACTGAGCAACGCCCCCAGCCTCTCACTGGCAGATTCTAGGTAGGCATTTTACCTCTGAGTTACAGCCCCGGCACCCCTGCCTCTTTTTTTTGGTCTTTTGAGACATATTTTCTCTGTGTAGTCCTAACTGGTTTGGAACTTGATATGTAGGCCAAGCTGGCCTTGAACTCACAGAGATCCTCCTGCTTCTGCCTCCCCAGTGCTGGGATTAAAGGCGTGCGCCAGCACACTGGCTTTTTATTTTGGGTGCTATTTTAATCTCCTTCAAGCCCTTTCTTGCTCACTGACTTCTGGCCCATCACAGTGATACTAGCCTCTGACCCCTGCCCTCTCTTGCTGACCTCTGGTCCTTCACTGGCTCCTGCCTCCCCCTCTGGATCCCTGCAGCCCCCACAAGTGCACCCCAGCACCTCACAGTGGAGGATGTGACAGACACCACCACCACACTCAAGTGGAGGCCTCCAGATAGGATTGGCGCCGGCGGCATCGATGGCTACCTGGTGGAGTACTGCTTGGAGGGCTGTAAGTGGCACTTGGTCCTATGTTGAGCTGGGATTGGACTTGGGAGATGCACAGGGGCTGGCATAGTGCCTGGGATAGGCTGGACCGCTCAGGCCGGTGCGTCGTCCGCTCTCCGTCCACCTCCACGCAGCAGGGGCTCCTTATCTTTCTGTTCCTCCCTCTCTTGTATTTTCCTCTACCTCCTTCCCTCCCTTCCCCTCTCCTCTCTTCCTTGTCTTAATATTCTTCTCTCCCAACCATCTCTGTAACTGTCATCTCCATTGTCCCCACCCCACCTCTGCTGCATGCCCCCACAAACACACTCACACTCACGCACTTGCACATACCCACACATACTCATGAAGCACATTGGCATGCAGTCACACACTCACACTAGTACACACATACTCCTTAAAGCCATGCACTCACACTCAAATATTCATTTACCCACCCATGTACATGCACACTCAAATATGCACACTGGCACACACACACACACACACACACACACACACACACTCACAGCCTGCCGTGGGGTTCACAGCCCTGGCTGCAGAATGTCTTCCATGCATCACTTCTCTGGCGGTCAGGACACCACACTGACACCATCTGCCCAGCTGTATCAGTAACCGAGCAGCCCCAGCCCTACCTGCCCTGCCTGTGGCTGTGTGGTTTTGGTCTCTATGATTCAGAACCTTCATTTTGACTTGGAACTGTGACCACCACATCAGGTCATGCAGGAAAGTGGTAACGTTGCCCATCAGCTTCTTGCCCCCATCTCTTCCCAGTATTCCCCTTTTCATTCTCCAGTTGGGCAGCACCTCACCCTCATACCCCTGGAATTTCTTGCACCATGCTGGAGCTGTGTAACTTCAAGTAGCTTCTTAACCTACCTGGGCCTCTAGTTTCCTTGTCCTTGAAGTGGGGGTCACAGCAGCGCTGGGGCAGGTCTGCGTCTCCGCGTTGCGATGGGTGTGGCCCTTCACGCCGTTCTCAGGAAGGCCTGACCAGTGCTGCTTCCATCGCTGGATTCACGGAGTCCTCACTGTGCTGGGGCTGTTTCTGGGGGACAGTGGGAACCAGTGCAGAGGCCAGGGGAAGGGCCAGTTCCACATGTGACTCCTCTCTCCAGCTGAGGAATGGGTCCCGGCTAACAAGGAACCCGTGGAACGGTGTGGCTTCACTGTCAAGGATCTCCCAACTGGAGCCAGGATTCTCTTCCGGGTTGTTGGGGTCAACATTGCAGGGCGCAGTGAACCAGCCACCCTCCTTCAGCCGGTCACCATTAGGGAGATTGTGGGTGAGTGATACCCGGTCCCTGACTCAGCCCTCCTGAGGACTCAGTGTCCTTCAGTGAGGGTCCCTCAGATGGCGTCATCCCTCTCTAGTGTCCCCAGCCCAACACCAACCCCCTCTGTTCACACCCTCAGAGCAACCCAAGATCCGCCTCCCCCGCCACCTGCGTCAGACCTATATCCGGAAAGTGGGGGAAGCTCTCAATCTTGTTATCCCCTTCCAGGTACTCAGGCTGGGATCAGTGTGGGTGCTGGGGTTGGGGACATGGACAGGGCCAGGGTCAGAGCTGGGATCAGTGTGGGTGCTGGGGTTGGGGACATGGACAGGGCCAGGGTCAGAGCTGGGATCATGGTCAGGGCTAGGGTTGGGGCTGGGGTTGGGGCTATGGACAGGATTGGAGTTGGGGTCATGCTTAGGGGTGGGGCTGGGGACCAAGACTGTGGAGAGGGTCAGGTTCAGGGCCAGTACCATTGTTTGTGCTAAAGTCAGAGGCAGGGTCTGGATCAGGGCTAGGGCTGGGGTCAAGGTGGACTTCAGAGATAGGGTTGGGATCAAAGCCATGGCCAGAGTTCAGTGGGGATCAGGGCCTAGACTAGGGTCAAGTACAAGTCCAGTACGGTATCAGGCCCAGGGGCAGTGATGTAGCCAGGCCCTCGGGCCTGAAGAGCCCACTCACCTGACATTATAACCTCTCCCAGGGCAAGCCCCGGCCCCAGGTGGTGTGGACAAAGGGTGGGGCTCCCTTGGATACCTCCCGTGTGAATGTGCGAACCAGCGACTTCGACACGGTGTTCTTCGTGCGTCAGGCGGCCCGCTCTGACTCGGGAGAGTATGAGCTGAGTGTGCAGATAGAGAACATGAAGGACACTGCCACCATCCGAATCCGGGTTGTGGGTGCGAGGCCGGAGCTGGGGGGGTGGGGGGTGGGGTGGGGATAGAACAGGCTCAGGAGCAGGTGGAAGAGGCCAGTAAGGAATGGGAGGAGAGGGAAGTCAGAGTAGGGGAGAGGCTGGGACTGGAGGACTGGAGGAACATGGCCAAAGGGAAGACAGGGAGGCTTGAAATAGGAAGGGTGAAAGGTGGGGCAGGGCTCAGGTGGCACTGTGCTTGTCTAACGTACATGAGGCCCCAGGGTCCACGTCCAGCACGAGAGAAAGTGCGGTGGTCTGTGCCTATAACCTCAGCACTCATGGGCTAGCAGGGGGAAGATCAGGAGTTTAATGTAGTCCTGGGATATATAGTGGCTTTTAGACCAGCCTGAGCTACGAGTCAAAAAGAAAAAAAATCCAGGAGGGAAGGGAGAGGCAGAGCCAGGCATCAGGGCCCCTTGATGATGTGCAACCCCCAACCCTCTTGGCAGAAAAGGCAGGGCCAGCTGAGAACGTGGTGGTGAAGGAGGTGTGGGGCACCAATGCACTGGTGGAGTGGCAGCCGCCGAAGGATGATGGGAACAGCGAGGTCACGGGCTACTTTGTCCAGAAGGCTGACAAAAAAACCATGGTGAGGGAACAGAGGGGCCTCAGGGGCTGCGGGAAATGCTGGTGGCCTTGGCAGAACAGAGCTGAGCTTTCTGTTCCACAGCTGGGACATTGAGGCTAGGCGATTGGGTGGCTGAGAGTGAGTGGGCCGAGTATGAAAGACAGGCTGTGTCCTGCCCTTCCTGGGTCTGTACCCACGTGTGTCCTCCATGAGCTTGCCTTCCTTGGTCCCTCCTTGTCCCCATTCCAGGAGTGGTTCAACGTCTATGAACACAATCGCCACACCAGCTGTACAGTGTCCGATCTCATCGTGGGCAACGAGTACTACTTCCGGGTCTTCAGCGAGAACATCTGTGGTCTCAGTGACTCACCCGGTGTCTCCAAGAACACAGCTCGGATCCTCAAGACAGGTGCGGGGCCTGGCTGCCTGGCCTTGAGCTGCAGCTCCTGGCTGTTGGTCCCTGGCCGGGGCTGGGGTGGGACTCACCTTATAGGTGTCTCTTCTTCCTTAGGAATCACCTTAAAATCACTGGAATACAGGGAGCATGATTTCCGAACGGCCCCCAAGTTCCTGACACCGCTGACGGATCGGGTAGTGGTGGCGGGATACGCTGCAGCTCTCAACTGTGCTGTGAGAGGCCACCCAAAGGTGCCGGGGCAGGGTCTGGGGGGCCACCACACCAGCAGCTCCTCCCTGCAGCCTCCTTGGTGGAGGCCAAGTGTCAGACAATCCTGAACCCTCTTGCCCTTTCTCTGCCTCACGACTGCCAGCTACACCTCGTTCATGAAGCCCACCTTTCCTGTCCTGTTTGTGGCCACTGTCACTCCCTGGAAAACCTTGGGCAAGCATCTACACCTGCAAAGCTCCCTGGGGGTTTTCCTCAGCCAACCAGTTACAAGTTCACTCTTTTCTTTAAAAATACCTTAAAATTTATGTGTCTGTATGTGCACTTTGTGTGTGCAGTGCTCTTGTAGGCCAGAGAGGGCTCTGGACTCCCTGGAACTGGAATTAAAGGCAGCTGTGAGCTGCCCAGCAATGGTGCTGGGACTGAACCCAGCTCTTCTGGAAAAGCAGCAAGCACTTTTAACCACTGAACCATTTCTCCAGGCTCCAGGGTTGTTGTAGCCTAGGATGGCCTTGAACTCAAGATCCTTCTGCCTCCACTTCCTGAGTGCCGGGCTTTTAGGTGCGCACCACCAAGTCTGGGTATTCTCATCCATTCATTCATAAATCCGTCCACCATCTCCTTTAACCATGTGCCAATTAATTCATTTTTCTCAGCTTATTCATTCATCCCATTTGCTGAATTACATCATTGTTTCCACAAATATTTTCCTGGACTTCACGTGTGCTTCACAAATGGAACAAAGAAGTTCCGTTTGTGTTGTGTGTGTGTGTGGGAAGAACTGATCTAAGTTCTCACAGATAATATAAACTGTGAATGGTGATAAGCATAATAGAGAAACACAGGCAGTTCTGGGACAGTAACCGAGGCACCCCAGTCCAGGAGGTGACTGGTGTGGGAAGGGCAGGGCAGGCAGGAAGAGCAGTGTTGGAGGAGGAGGGAACAGTGTCAGGGTCCTGAATGGGAAAGGTAAAGAAAAGGGAGGAAGGGTGGCCAAACTGGGGGCCTTAGGGTGCTACCTTTTTTGAGAACAATGGGAGGTCGCTGTTTCCCATGAGCACGAGGCATCATGTACTTGTCTGTACAGAAGAAAAAACTGGGGATCAGAGAGTAAAGTGACTGGTTCAAGTCCACCCAGCCAGGTAGCGGCATGGGCTTCTGTCGAGGGCACCCCTCTAAATCAGCCTCCTCTTTTGTGCCCCTCCCTAGCCAAAGGTGGTGTGGATGAAGAACAAGATGGAAATCCATGAAGATCCCAAATTCCTCATAACCAACTATCAGGGCATCCTGACGCTGAACATCCGCCGCCCTTCGCCCTTCGATGCAGGGACCTACTCCTGCCGCGCCTTCAATGAACTGGGGGAGGCCCTGGCTGAGTGCAAGCTAGATGTCCGAGGTAAGGAGGGAATGGCCCCACACTGGCTGACCTTCATCCAGGGCCCTTGGCAAACCTACCCAGATGCCCCAGGCCGGAAGAGGGGACAGGTCCTGCAAAGGCCTTGGGGTTGGAGAGCACCAGTCCCAGCTCACGCTTCACCTTCTACCTCTGGAATCCTCTGTCAAGCCTCCTTCTGTCCTTTGCCCCGGAGTCAGAGTTGAGGTGACCCTCCCCTACTCCTCAGAGCCTCCCCCACCCCCGCAGTCTCATCAGCCTGGAATTATTGTCTTGTATCTCAGCCCTGTCCCTAACTCCCACCTCCTATATTCATCCACACTGTGTCCCAGACGTCCTATGTCACTGGTAGGGCCACAGTGGCTACATGTTATCCCTACTCTGGGCCTCTGCACATGATGAACCATCCTCCGAGAGAACTGTCCATCTCCTTTGCTGGCTCCAGTCCACGCACACTGCTGGAGGAAGCAGACCAGGTCTCCCAGGGTGCACATTAGCATAGTCCGTCCCTGCTTGATTTGGAGACATTTACCCATGCTGATGTGCCTGGCCCTGTGACAGCTTAGCACACAGGGACTTCAGCCCCTCAAGGAAGATTCCAGGATCACCCACCAGGCCCAGTGACTTCGTTGTGGATTCAGGCTGATCCACCATATACTTTGCAGTCTTCTTTGTGGGTGACTAGGTCATCTCAGACATACCCCCATCGCAGGCTCCTGCTGACTTCTGACAGCTGGTAGTTCCTCAGAAAGTCCCCATTTGGGATTTAAAATGACATTAAACTGTCAGGGGTGTGGTGCACATCTGTCATCTAGCACTCAGGAAGCTGAGGCAGGAGAATCAAGAGTTTGAAGCCAACCTATGCTACAGAGCAAACTCTAAACCAGCCTGAGTTACACAGTATGATCTTGTCGAAATCCTATAGAATGAAAAAACAAGGGCTGCAAAGGGGCTTGGTGGTTAAGAGCAGTGGCTGCTCTTCAGAGGACCGGAGTTCAGTCCTCAGGACGCACATGGTGGCTCCCTCTCCTGACCTCCACGGGCTCCTGCATGCACATGGTGCGCATAAACTCAGGCAGGCAAACACACATAAAATAAATAAATTTGAGAACAAAAACGCAAACTAAAATGGCCAGCCACGGCAAAGTACAACTGTAGCCCTAGTTCTTAGGAGCTGGCACCAGGAGCACCAAGCCTTGAAGGGATGCCGTGAGACCCTTTCTCAGAAGGGCCACATGAGGCTTTTTCTCAAAAGAAAAAAAGAGAAGAAAAAGGTGTGAGGCTGGAGATGTGGCTTATGGGTACAGTGCTTATCCAGCATAAAGCCATGGGTTCCATCCCCAGCACTCTGTAAACCCAGGCATAGTGGTCCATGGCTGTGATCCCAGCACTTGGGAGATGGAAGCGGGAGGATCAGGAGTTCAAGGACCTTCTCAGCTACATATCTGAGTTCAAGACCAGCTGGGCCTACATGTGGCCCTGCTAAGGGAGGGAGGGAGGGAGGGAGAGAGGGAGAGAGAGAGAAGTGATCATAATGACTTCACTGGTGTTCAGGGACAGTCACTGGATGGGAACTTTCTTGCCCCCTCTGCTGGTCACATGGTTACATGCAGTATAGGGTCCTGGGGGATTTTAGAAGACATGGTGCAGCCCACCTCACTCTGCCTCCCCCATCTCTCATTTCTTCTGCAGTGCCACAGTGACAGCTCATCATCTGTCAGAAAAGTCAGCCTGGACACCAGTCCTGCAAACCTTGGGATGGCAGTCATCTTCCCAGAATGATCATTGTGATAAAATGCTGTTACTCAAATTATGTGTCCATCCTTCCAGAATCTGTAGTTCTTGTCCTCTTGTGGGTGGGGTTAGTCACTCTGGGGTAGGAGATGGCCACCACCACAAGGCAGCCTTAAAGATCAGATACCATTGAGGTTGCCATCTTGGAAGATGGCGTTTGCTGAGGGAACTGCTTTGCCATGGCATTTACAATCGTCAAAGGTGAATCTCATGCCCTGTGGCCTGAACTCTCTTGAACATTACCTACAGAGAGGAGGAGACAGGCTGGTCACCACCCTCAAGCGACAGCACTTCCAAGCTCATCAAGACAGGCTTGGGCACACCTGCCATCTTAGCAAATGGAAGGCTGAGGCGAGCTAGAACGTCAGAGCCATCCTGGGCAATTAAATGCATTAAAATAAAAAAGAGATAGAGCCCTTGAGTGGAATCCCCCAGTGAGGGACTTAGGGTGTGGCTCGGTGGTGGAGTGCTTCCTTAGAATGTGGGAGGCTATGGATTTCATCTCTACAAATGAAAAACGAGAAGGCAACCGGAAAAGCCTTGGAGAAAGTGGGTACTAGGGCAACAAGGACACAGAAGGCTAGAAGAACAACCTAGAAGCAGCCTGTTGCTGCCTTGGTGATTGTGGCATAAAGAGCCAGGACCTGGGTGTTGGTTTTTAAGAGCCCGATCTTTATTAACTTTAAAATCCATCTCTGGCTCTGAGCTGAGCTGGCTTGATCTCCGGTCCTTTGGCGATCTGGGAGGATCTTGTCCGAATCAGAGCCCCCAGAGTTCTGAGACCTGCGGGTCCAGTCTGGCCTCTATGGCTTGATGCTAAGGAGAAGAGTGTGTATCTGAGGGCCGGACCACCACGTGGGTGTGAGGTTGGGACAGGTAGGCCCATGGATGTCTTGGGAAGAGGCCTCACCTTCCAGAACTGGCCTCTCCTGTTCCCCTTTCAGGGAACTGGGCATGTGTGGCCAGGCTGAGCCCACCCCTTCAATGAGTAGGCTTTCCTCTCTAGACCCCACTTGGTGTCAAGAGGAGGCTGGGGGAGGGCTGTGTGCTCTCTCTTGGGAACCTACAGGCAGTTGGGCTAGGAATACCAGCCACACAGTTCCCACTTTGCTGCCAGACCCTGTCGCCTTCTTAGAATCCCTAAGAAGCAGGAGGAATGAACGGGTATTCAGGCCCAGGGATTCAGGCCTAGCTCTCCTCCCTCAGACCCAGGGGTCCAGGCCTCAGCCCTCCTCCTCCAGACCCAGGCATCCAGGATCCAGCCTTCCTCCCTCAGACCCAAGGGTCTAGGGCCCAGCAGTCCTACCTGGTCCCTCTCCATCCTTCCTGGCCTAACATCCCTGGGCTCGCGGCCCCGCCCTCACCTCCGGGGGCTGCAACTGTCCCTGCTGGCCTTCCTCCTCCTCCTCCTCGTCCTCCTCCGGCGCAGTGTCCTCATGTGTGAAGGGGACCGCGCTGGCGGGCGAGTGGAAACGCAGGCGGTAGAGCAGACGCACCCAGCGGCCGAACTCGCGGTCGCGGGTCTCTGCAGACGCGCGCAGCTGCAGGTAGAAGGCACGACCAGTGCGGAACTTGACCTTGAGCTGGTGGCGGCTCTCATCATGCACAAACAGCTGCACGAATTGCAAGGGGAACAGCCTGACGGGAGAGGGGCGGCTCAGTTGCGGCCTCTGCACCTCGTGTTTCTAGCCCTGTCGCGATCCCTGCGGGCACTCCTAATGCTGGATGGGCCGTGGACCATCTACGGGGGCCCTCTCTCACATCCTGGTCCTGTCCCACGGCCAAGTCCTCACAGCTGCACCTGAGCTGCATCAGGCCATGCTTAGCATCTTAGCTTGGCCCAACCAAAGTCAGGGCGAGGTCCTCCCTGTGGACCAGAAGGCCCTGCTCGGGGAGGTCTCCTCTGGCCTAGTATACTCTCCATCACCCCATGTGACAGTTCTGCATCTCTGCTGTTTCCTCCCCTGTGCCTACAATGTGAGCTCCTTGGATTCTGAACTCTGGCCTGATTTCGCCCCGTCTTGTTTTCCCTAATATGGTAAACCACTGAAAGGATGCTTGACGAATATTTGAATAAACAAATTGCTCAGGCTTTCAGCTAGATTTAAGGTCCTACAAAGGAAAGGAAGATATAGTCCCAAGAGAGTAAGTAACCTGGCCCAGGCCACACAGTGGGGGTGGAACAAGGCCTTTGTTCATACCCCTGGAGTTTGTTAGCTACAGCAGTTTCACCACAGCCCCCTCTGGCCTGGTCACATTGCCTCTAGGACCTAATGTGTCCAGTCTCCTCACTCCTGTGGACACAAACACATATAACACATGCTCCCTATTACCCGGTGACCAAGTCAATGGACAAAACCCGTGTCCTTCTGTGGACAATGGGTACCCCTAACCTAAGTGTAACAGCAGTTGGTGACATTTACACACTGCTTACACTGTGCCAGGTGCTTCATGAAAGACAAATAGGAAGGACTGTCCTGTGCCCCCCTCCGCCCAATGTTCCAGATGAGGAGACTGAGGCACAGGAAAGAGGAAGACAATGTTTTGATCCCAAGCTCTGGGATTGCTGACTTGTTCAAGAATGTCCCAGTCACAGGGACAAGTTGGACAAGTCAAGTTGGCTCAGCCTGGATCCAGGAATAGCCTGGAGTAGGGTGGGGCTAATTGCCAACAGGGTTGGTTTTGTTTTGTAGACAAGGTTATCAGTATCCCAGGCCCATGGTGTGGAATTGGTTATGTCATTGAGTCCAGCCCTGAACTTCTCCTCCTCCTGCCTCCACCTCCCGAGGGCTGGGATTACAGTTCTGAACCACTTTGTCGGCTGCAGGCAGGAAAGGACAGTCAGTCAGAGGGACTCCAAGCTTGCATTTAATATTCAAGCACTGTTATTGGAAACAGTGCAGTTTACCAGGGCAGAAACCCGCTTTGAGTAATGTTCTCCACTAGGCAAGGAGACACCTGGGTGAATTCAGGTGCATTTTCCCCTTTCTTTCTGCTTTTTTTGAAGCAAGGTTTCATATAGCCCTGGCTGACTGAAATTTGTAGACAGGCTGGCCTTAATCTCAGAGATGTACCACCTGCCTCTGCCTCTGCAGTGCTATGATTAAAGATGTGAACCACCCTGTCCAGCCAAAATCTTTCTGTTCTTCCCTTCCTCCCTTGTGCATGCTATAGCCCAAGGCCTCTTTAAATGACTTGAATGTATATGTGCACTGGCATGTGGTGGTGCTCATAGGTCAAATGTGTTCCTTCATCATATTCTCCCACCTCATTTTTTGGGACAGGGTTTCTCACTGAACCTGGAGCCAAATGATTGGGTAGACTGGCTGGCCAGCAAGCTCTGAGGATCCTCCTGTTTAGTCTTTCCCAACACTGGGATTATCATGGGACCTGGCTTTTTATTGTTTTGGTTTTCAAGACAGGGTTTTTCTGGCTGTCCTGGAACTCATAGAGATCCACCTGCCTCCCAAGTGCTGGAATTAAAGGTGTGTGCCACCACCACCCGACTGGTGCCAGGCTTTTTACATGGCTGTTGGGGATTCGAACTCAGATTTTCATGCTCGCCTGCGAACATCCCCCCAGTAGCCCCTTTTTACTTTTTACCTTAAGACAAAGGTCTTACTAAGCTGTCCAGGCTGTCCTGGAAGCCACTCTTATAGCTCAAGCTGGCCTTGAACTTGTAATTCTCCTGTCGCAGCCTTCCAAATAGCTGGGATAACAGGCTTGTACCATTAGGCTTGGCCAGTTTCTATTTTCTCCCTGTCTTTCATGAACTGAGATAGGATGGGAAAGGATGCAGGTCCCACAAGAATACCAGAGTGTGCCCATGTACTCCAAGTATGGAAATGTTTGCTGTTCGCAGCTGAAGCAGGGCAGGGGCCTGGGCTGGGAAAAGGGACGTTCTGAGTGTGAGGTTTGTACTTGGCAGTATTTGATTTCTACATGTGAAGTTTTCAGTGAGAGGAGCAGAGCATAACTGTGCACTTGAACTCAGTACTTTGAGATCAGGATTGTGAGGGGCCTCAGGTTCCAGTCCCAGCTCCTCGCATGCTCTATGGGATCATGGGCCGTGGGCCTGGGCTCTGAGCCTTACTTTATCTCTCTGGGACAGAGGAGCACCTGGAAAGCAGAAAGCATTGTGTGAACAGTCACCACCCTGACCCTGTGGTGTCACTGAGAACTGTCCTTCCTCTTCTCGCCTGACTTCTGACCTTGTGAACTTCCCTGTCATCTCTCTGAGTGGAGACGCCTGGTAAGTATTTTGGTGGCGCTCTTGGTCCCCAAAACCCGGGTAGCAGAATGGTGGCTGTAAGGTTGGAGGAGGTTGGGACCAGGAAGGGCAGTCACCCGAGGAGCTGCAGGCGTCCACTCTCCTTGTCAGGGCCAGCCAGCAGCAGGAGGTCTGGCAGTTCCAGGGCTGGACTAGAGGCTGCCACCCCCATGGTGACCTTGTTGGCGACTTCTCCAAACCGGGTCACCTGGGGCCAGAGGTTAGAGGCAGGATAGATGGAGAACAGAATTGAACGGAAATCTGGTGGGTGTCGGGAATCTTGACAGGGTCACGAACTAGGGGAGCTGAAAGCAGGTTGGGGGCTGGAAATATGACGGCTCAGTATATTGCACCCGCCTAGAACCCCCTAGTGCGAGGCCCCGGGGTGTAGCTAAGTGGTAGAGCTCCTGCCTAACGTGAGCCCTGGGTACTAGCCACAGTACCACAAAAGAAAAAAGGTTGTGGGCCACATATTTTAGGATTAAGGGATAACAACCATATATGTGTGCAGTCAATGAAACTGAGACAAAGGCTTCTGAAGCCACAAACAAGCCAAAGGCTTGGCGGTGTGCGGTGAGAGGGCTCAGGGGTTATGTGAACACTTGGGGAGTTCGGCAGGGCGATGGATCATGGGGGCCAGGCACAGTTCGCAGAGCCGGGGCTCCGTACAACCAAGGGGCGGAGGTCCGGGGCTCCACACCTGCACGAAGTTGCTCTCAAAGATGGGGAAGTCGCGCAGCTGGTCGAACTCGCCGCTCAGGAGGTGGCGCTGGAGGCGCCCAGGGCGGCACGGGGCGTAGGCGGGAACCACGGGGCGGTCTGCAGGGGCGAAGGGCTGGCATCCACCCCAGGAGGCCAGGTACGACTCCCCCGACAGGGGACGCACGCGAGGCAGCGGCCTCCGCATTGCCGGTCCCATGCCTTCCCGGGCTCCCTCACCAGGGCCAACCCCTCCGCGCAGGGAGCCTCCTCTCACCTGCCATCCCATCTGAACCGGCCTCACCAGCTCCACCCCGGACTGGCTTAAGATCGCGCCCGCCCTTCATCGCCACGCCCCGGCCCCGGGTGGGAACGCAGGGTGGAGCCAAACCGGAGGGCTAGGGGGCGGGGTCTAGCGCCTGTGACATCACAACGAACGCCTAGCGTCCGATGACGTCACGAACGTGGCGGCTCTCTCCTGGGAGGTACAGCCGGGAGGGTGAGCCTTAGAGACCCGGATGGAGAAATGGCCGCCGTACCCGAGGGGACAGGCGACCGGGTGCTAGTGCGCAGGGGCGGCACGCGGCGCAGGCGCAGGCGCCTCGGCATGCACCCTGTGGTTCCCAGCGTGCTTTACGGCGCTGGGCTCTTCTCAGCTCCTCGGTATGGTGACCGCGGGTGCTAGGGCGACCCGGCTGCTCGTGCTCTTGCTGATAGCAGCCGCGGCTCCTAGTAGGGCCCGAGGCAGCGGCTGCCGGGTCGGGGCTACCGCGCGCGGGGTGAGTGCTCGCGGCCGGGGTGGAGCGGCCCCCTGCGGGCGCTAGATGGGCTCGCGTCGTGAATACTCATGAGAGGATGCGGGCTGTTTGGAACCTAAGCTGACTGAGAATGAGGCTTGGCGTGGTGGTGCACGCCTTTCTCCCCAGTGCTCGGGAGGCTGAGGCTGGAGGATCAAGGAAGGAGTTTGAGGCCAGCTTGGGCTGCATGAGATTGTCTCAAAAATACAAAAAAGAGTGGGTGTGATGGTGCACGCTTTCAATTTCGGTATTCGAGAGGCAGAGACAGGTGAGTTCGAGACCAGCCAGGGCTACACAGTGAGACCCAGACTCAATAAAGATAGAGCGCTAGCGCCCGAGCGCTAGGGGTGGAGTTGTATTCCTGAATTTGCATGAGGGAGCCAGGTCGTCATTGGCATAAATGTTGTAGGATGCCTGGGTAGGGGAAGCTTGAAGTTAAGACATAAAACGCAAAGGCCTTGGCGTGGAGTTGCAGTCCTGACATCCTAGGAGTTCAAGGTCAGCCTGGGCTACCTAAGGCCCTGTTTCCCACACACACAAAAAAGGATGCTGGAGAGATGGGGAAATAAGAGCACTGGCTGCTCTTCCAGAGTATTCGGGTTCGACACCTAGCACCCACCCGGCTGCTCACAACTGTCTGTAACACCCTCTTCTGGCCTACCAGGTACCAGGTGTGCACATGGGGCACAGATGTACATGCAGCAAACACCCATATACAAATTCAAAACAAAACAAATGAAGCAGGTGGTGGTTATACTTATCTGTAATCCCAGCACTCAGCAGGCTGAGGCAGGAGGATCGTCTTGAGTTTAGACCAGCCTGGGAATGGTTTAGTGGGACTGTTTCAGAACATGGAAAAAAAGTGTATGATCAAGAATGTACTGGAAAAGGGTGGAGTTCTTGACAATGTGAGTGGTCAGGATATTAACATGTATGCAAAGGAAGCCAGTGCCTGTGAACTCATGAATGAGAAGCTTGACAGTGACCTGGGGAGCAGAGAGCATGGTGGTGCTTGCCTGTAATACCAGCACTAGGAGGTGGAGGCAAGGGGATCATGAGTTAGAGACCAGCTTGGACTATGCAGAGAGACTATCTCAACAACAACAAAAAGGAAAAACCCAACTAGCCAAACAAACAAAGATAATGACCCGGGCCTTGGACATGAGAATAACATTTAAGCATGTTTATATGGTTTTCTTTTGAGCTATGGAAACTACTCTGAATATTCATGAGCGGCCAGTCCTGGGGAAGGCACCTATCATTTAATATGAACATGAAGATAAGGCTTGTCCTTCAATCTGTCATTCTGTTCTGGGGCCAGTTGGTTCTGCCCTGCCCAGAATTTGAGTGGTCTTTACCTGAGGTCCCTGTCTTTCCTGTAGGCTGGGGCTGATGGCCGTGAAGGTGAAGGCTGTGGTACTGTGGGATTGCTGCTGGAGCATTCATTTGAGATTGGTGAGTTCATTGTGTGTTCAAACTTACACATATCCAGTGAGACCTAACAGCCTGCTGGGGAGAGGGTGGAAACAGCGGATAGGTGAAGAGAAGCTGTTTTTACATGCCCCATACCTGGCTTCAAGGGTTCAAGGATTGAGTGCTTCCCCAGCATGTCCAAGGGCTTGGATTGCATCTCTGTTAATGGAAATTACACACACACACACATGCATAGATACATGTGTACACATACGTGTTTGTGCACGTGTACATGTGTATGTGTACATGTGCATATAACAAATGTACATGTGTGATGGCTAAAGAAACCCCATTTTATGCCAGGCATCCCATCTTGATACCTACTAGCTGTTTGTCCCTGACTCCAGCACCTGGAAGATAAGTTCTCAGTAACCCTGACTTAGTGACCCCCCCCCCCCCAAATGTCTGACCATCTATCTACTTGTTATTATATGGCTAATTGTTTTTTTGGCTTCTGTAACTTGCTCAAAGGTTGTTTTGAGTTGCTGTGACCACTTGGCAGTTTTTGCTTGCTTGTATAGATATGGAAGGTCGCCTTTAGAAACCCTTTCCCATACTCCTTCACGACATGCCTGAGATTCAGCTTTAAGGCTGTCTAATCAAGAAACCTTTTAATTATTGCCAGGCGGTGGTGGCACACGCCTTTAATCCCAGCACTCGGGAGGCAGAGCCAGGCGGATCTTTGTGAGTTCGAGGTTAGCCTGGTTTACAGAGCGAGTTCCAGGAAAGGCACAAAGCTACACAGAGAAACCCTGTCTCGAAAAACCAAAAAAAAAAAAAAAAAAAAAGAAACCTTTTAATTATTGCCAGGCGGTGGTGGCACACGCCTTTAATCCCAGCACTCGGGAGGCAGAGGCAGGCGGATCTCTGTGAGTCCTTTTAATTATAATTGGATTGAGTCTATGGTCTTTTCCCAGGACTCACAAACTCCGTAACACATGCGTGTGCTTTTCTTTTTCTTTCACATTTTTAAAATTTCCTTTTCTTTCACAGTTCTAGTTATAGTCCATCATAGTAGGGAAGTCAGTCAAGAACTGTAAACAGCTGGTCACATCACATCTACAGTTCAGAGCAGAGAGAGTTAATGTATGCCTGCTCACTTGTGCTCAGCCCCTCTCTACACTTAACGCAGTCAGGGACCAAACCACAGTGGGGGCCTTCCTACCTAATGAATGTAATCAAGACATTCGCCCACAGCCCAGCCTGACCCCAGACAGTCCCTCACTGAGACTCTTTCCTTGTGATTCTAGATTGTGTCAAGTTACAATTAAAACTAGCCATCAGGGTCCCTGACACTCATACTCATGTGGCCAGCTGTCAAATATTGACAGGATCTCCCTCTATAAAATGTACTCTTGATTTGCTCTAATAAAGTTTTCTTTCATAGAAATTAAATAGAACAAGTTAACATCACATGTATACATCTGGGTGCACACATATGCATGTGTGTATATATATTTATACATGTATGTATACATTCATATGCACACATATATATGCATCTGTGTGTGTGTGTGTGTGTGTGTGTGTGTCTGGGGCACGCGGGGCCCCTCTTTGGGGAAGGCAGAGCTGAGCCAGCCTCAATATCCGCCTGACGAAAGGGACTGCGACCAGTCAGCTCAGAGCTTGCTGTTTACTTTGCGCACAGCTCCGTAATGGAGTCAGGCAGTTGTGACAGTCAGGCCCTGGTTGACCCAGAGAGTTTTATAACCATCCCAGAGTTATCCGTGAAGGCAGTGCAGGCCATGGGGCCTCAGGCTGGGCTGCCCTGACAGCAGGCAAGTGGGCCAAGAAGCCACCTGTCACTGAGATGGGCTTGTTGCTGAGCCCATTTCCCCACAGGTGACGGAGCCAACTTCCAGAAGCGTGGCTCGCTGCTCTGGAACCAGCAGGACGGCACCTTGTCCGCGACGCAACGGCAGCTCAGTGAGGAGGAGCGAGGCCGCCTCCGGGTGAGCGTGGGGCCCAGGGCTGGCCCCTGCACATGAACGGGCTTGGCGCCCAGCTCAGCCACCCTTCCCTATGGGGTACCTTCTTACCTTCCCAAGAGGCTCCTTCAAGTGCAGCCTTGTCTGCTGGGCTCTGCCCTTGCTCCCACAGAATGCTGGCATGTTTACAGTTTTACTTCTGCCCAGTGTGAGGGAGGCAGGGGAACTTGCTTTGCTCCAGTGGCCACGTGCCTGGGTGTCTTCTGTGTGCAGGAAGGCAGCAAGAGGCCTGCTGGCTGCCTCTGCCTGCTCTCCCGGTGATTCTCTGCCTTAGCTGCCCCCACAGGCAACCATTTGTGGTACCTGGGTTGAGGTGTGTATGGGATGGGGACCAGTGTGGCTGCATCCAGGCTCAGTAGTGCTTAGATGAACATTTGCTGATGTGGTAATGATGGCTTCTCCACCAGGGGGAGGGCAGCCCAGCTGTTTTAGCCTCACTTGGTAGCCAGACTCTTGTCAGCCAAGGGTTGTAGGGGGTGCTGTGAAGACAAGGCCGGGGAAGTATTCTCTTGACCAGCCTGCTGTGCTGGCACTGACCAGTTCATGGGCCCCTGCGTACCCTCCAGGATGTGGCTGCCGTCAATGGCCTCTACAGGGTCCGGGTCCCAAGACGGCCTGGGGTACTTGATGGCTCAGAAGCTGGAGGCTACGTGTCTTCCTTTGTCCCAGCGGTAAGTCACTCATGAGGACTGCCTACATCCTCATTCCTGCCTGCCTCAGTGTCCCCACCCTTCATTGAGGCCCTCCTGTGAAGTCCCGTAGTTGTTGATGGTCCAAGGGGCCTGGGGATGGGTGTGGGGGTCTGGAGGATGCTTGTGCATTTGTGGGGGACCGCAGCAGAGCCGGGTAGCTCTCCCTGAGTGCTCCTCCCCCACCCCATCTCCCACAGTGCTCCCTGGTGGAGTCACACCTCTCGGACCAGCTGACCTTGCATGTGGATGTGGCTGGCAACGTGGTGGGACTGTCGGTGGTAGCGTACCCCGGGGGCTGCCGGGGCTCTGAGGTAGAAGACGAGGACCTGGAGCTGTTCAATACATCTGTGCAGCTGCGGCCTCCAGGCACTGCCCCAGGGTGAGTGCTGGAGGGAGGCCTGGGCCCCTGGCTGCCGAGGCACCCGGCTCCAGGGCTTTAGCCTTCACCTCGCCCCTTCCCTTCCGTGTTCAGCCCGGAGACTGCAGCCTTCATTGAGCGTCTGGAGATGGAGCAGGCCCAGAAGGCCAAGAATCCTCAGGAGCAGAAGTCATTCTTTGCCAAATACGTGAGTGTGGCTCCTTCTCCTCCCGCAGCAGGTGGCCTGTGTGTGTTCCTCTGGTGGGAGGGAGGCTGAGGGCTGTGGGCCCCATCTGAGTTGTCCAGGCCTGAGTGGCTCTAGAAGCCCAACCGCCTGGCCTGGGCTGGGGGTCTGCAGACACAGGCATCCCAGGCCTGTCGGGAGCAGAGCAGCGTGGAAGGTAGCTGGGTGTGGACACACAAGCTGTGGGCATGCGTGGAGGGCTAGGCGGGAAGGGGCAACCCAGTGTTGGGAGAAGTGAGGGAGTCTGAGGAGGTCGAATCCATGGGAGACCCGGGACCAGGAGGCAGGAGCCCTGGAGTAGTGTAAGAGGTGCAGGTGGAGGTGCAGAGGAGCCCGGGAGGGCGGCTGCTGGCCTGAGGAGTCAAGGGGCAGGCCCTCCTGAGGAGGCCGGCTGTACGTAGTCCTCTATCCCTTGAGGCTGGAGACTTCTGCCAGGCCCAACAAGGTGAGGACCCAGCAAGGCCAGCAGGACTCAAGGGTGAGGTGGGAGGGTGCTGAGGCCAGTGACAGTGGGCCAAGCACCTTCCCCATGGGCCTCAGAAGCCCCCATGTCCGGACCTGAGGCCCGGCAAACCTCAGCCCTTGCGCCTCTGCACTTGCTTGAGGGCTGGCCCTTCCCGTGACCAGCCTGCTGACCTGCCTCCCTCCTCCCTCAGTGGCACCTCATCCTGGGGGGGGCCGTGTTGCTCACAGCCCTGCGTCCTGCTGCCCCAGGGCCTGCGCCAGCGCCAACGGAGGCCTAAGTGAGGACCGAGACCCCTGCCCGCCTTGCCCTCTGCCCACACCCTCCTGCCCCTGCCTTGGCCCTGCCTGTAGTGACTAGGGGACCCAGCCCCTCCCTTCCATGGCCCCCATCCTGGACCAGCCTCATCACTTACGTCCCTTCCTCTCTGTCTCTTTGTCCACCTGTCCCACCTGCAGTGGATGTACATCATTCCAGTTGTGCTGTTCCTCATGATGTCGGGAGCACCAGACGCCGGGGGCCAGGGCGGCGGTGGGGGTGGGGGCAGCGGCCGGTGAGCAGCTGTTCCACCTAGAGTCCCCCAGAGCTTCCTGTCCTTGGCAAGCCCAAGAAGAAGTTCCTGTCCCTCCATCTCCCTGTTGCATGACCATGGAAGGCTGTCCCTTCCCAGGATCCCGTTGGCCTTCTTGCAGGTCCTTCCTTCTCTCCCTGAGCCTCTTTGTGTTGACTGAGAGCCAGGGTGCACCTCCCTGTAGCCCCTCAGGCCCACTGGCTTCCCTGGGTGCTGTGTACCTGTGTCCTGCCGTGCGGCACTGTGTCCCTTTGCCGAACACCCATTAACACCACCCACACCACTCCGCCATGTAGTTTGGGAACATGCCAAGTTCTCTCCAGCCTCTGTGCCTTTGTCCCCATGCCCCATGCACCCCTCACTGTCACACTTAGGCTCCTTGCCAAGGATGTGTGGCCAGGAGGCCTCTGCTGCTGGTGGCCGGGTCCGCCTGCCAGCGTGTTGAAGCCTCCGGCCCACTTTCCATTTGGCATACTGTACTCTTTGCCCCCCTTCCTGGTGCCCCAGAAAACTATGGTGACTTCCTTTCTGTCTCTGGATGTCCCACTCGGGGTACAGCACCAGGAGAGAATTGTGGGTCTCGTCATTAGTCTGTCTTTCGTAATGTAACTCTGGCAGTTTGTGTGCATGTTTTGAGAGCCTGGTTTGAGCTAGCTGCTCGCCAGCTGCTGCTGTGGCCGTCCGTCCGTGTACTTGCACATGTGTGGCCATGGGCGTGGGGATTGCTGTGTAGCCTCAGCTGTGTTGTGTGGCTGTTGATTAAACCGTTCCCTAAACAGCCGCCGTTCATCTCGCTTCCTGCCTTCTGTGGTTGTAAATAGTCCCCGAGGGCTGCTGTCATTCGCCTGATTTATGTTTGAATGGCGTCTTAGGACGTGTTACAGAGGGATGCCTGGGGCAGACTAAAAGTGTGGGAACAGGGACACCTTCCAAACTGCAGGAGGAGTTCCTGACCCTCCCGGCACATTTGTTCATTCCCTTCCCAGAACATCTACACTTGTTGGCACAGCAGCTGCACGGTTCGGATTGTCTCCCTCACTGGATGGCCGGGGTGTAACCTGGCCTCGTGTGTTGGTGCATTTGCTATCAATTGGAATCCCAGCATTCAGTAGGCCAAGGCTGCCTGAGCTCCATAGTGACTTTAAGGCTAGCCTAGGCTACATAGCAAGACCCTGTCTTAAAGAACCAGTGGGGTTCAGTTGGTAGAATGCTTGCTTCACATGCGTGAAGCTGTGGGTTCCATTCCCAGCAGTGCATAACCCAGCTGTGCATGGTGGCACATACTCATGGCAGCACTCGGGAGCCAGCAGGATCAGAAGTTCAACGTGTTGCTTGTCTAGTTAGCAGGTTTGAGGCTAGCCTGGGCTACTTGAGACTCTCTCCTCACAAATAACAAAAACCAAGGCCGTTCTCTGCCCTGTGAGGACCAGTTTCCTTAGTCCGGTGACTGCAGGTGTGACCTGGAGTCACATTGGTGCCGTGGTGATGCCGCGCCTGACAGGAGCAGCTGAGAGGAAAGGCTGAGCAGCCTCATGGTTCAGAGGGCTTTGGCCCATCCTTGTGGGGTTGGCCTGACAGGGCTGCTTCGTTCGTACAAGCCAGGATGTGACGGAGGCTGCTCGTATCCTGATAGACAGGACGCTGAGGGAAACGTAGTAGTGTGGGTCAGACAGACCTTTAAAGGCCCACCCCTCAAGGTCTCCCAGCCCTCAAGGTCTGCTCCCTCCAGCTGGGTCCCACCTGTGAAGGTTCCCTAACCTCTCAGAACAGCACTGCCTGGGACATGGGTCTGTCAGGGATGTTTCACTGTCACACCATAACACAGTGCTCCAGTTACGAAAGCCTCCCCAACAGGCCATCCTCAGGTGTGGGCTTGGGAAAGGGCAAAATGCCACCTGTCTCACCTGTTCAGCCGCCAGAAACCTCCAGCCTGCCATCTCCACATCAGCTCACAGTCGTGTGTCCCCTCGTGGTGTCCCCTTCCTGGGCCTCCATGCCCCCAGCTGCTTCTCCCTGGCCAGTGTGGCTACTCAGACCCCTGCACACCATAGTGTGACAGGTGGCCTGGGGCCCAGGGGCCTTGGCCAGTTCTCGTCCCCTTGCTGTTGATGGAAGTTGACTGTTCTGCATGGAGTGGTGGCCTAGCGTCTTGCCAACTTCCATGGTGACCAGGATGACAGCCGCAGAGGCTGTGCTTCCTGTCTCCATTCTGTGCTGAGCTCTTTCTTGATTACTACAGAGGCACAGTCTGATGGCTTCTTCTGGAAGGTTTGCTATGCAGATCTCAACTTTGTCTGATTGTGAGTGCTGCCTTCTGGGCTGGGATGTAGCTTGGTGATTAGATGCTTGCCCAGTATGACTAAGGAAGACGCTGGGTTCCATTTACAGCACTGCCGAACAATCCAGAATATATAAAGAACTGGAAAACTAAGAAATCAAAACAGCTTAAGGGGTAGATGAGCTAATAAAATGAATAGACTGCCCTCAAAGGATGAGAGACAGATAGTAGAGATGAAGTGTTCACAGGTTGTCAGGGAAGTGCAGGCTGGGGTGTGGCGCAGGTAGAGCGCTTGCCATTACCCACGAGGCCCTGGGTTCAAACAGCAAGAGCCTATGTTGAGATTCTGCCTCACCCCAGCCAGTTAAAGCAAGTGCAGGCTGGGGTGTGTGTGACATCGAGCTCTCACTGCTGGTGGGAGTGCAAACCATCCCAACCTCTGTGAAGTGGGTACAGAAGGTTCTCAAGAAATTGGTGTTAGGTCTTCCACAGCAGCTAGGTCTGATGCAACTCTGCCTCGTGAGCACTTCCCTGAAGTCCTGGACGCCAGCGTTCCAGAGGAGCTCCTGCACGATGACTGCAGAGCATGGAACTACCCCTGGTGTCCAGTGACAGCGGGGTGGGGGAGGAAAATACAAATACACAGTGGAATTGTTTTCAGTCATAAAGAGTGAAACCGTGTTTACAGGAAAAGTGTTGCAGCTAAGCCTGGCTGAGACACATGAAACACATAGCCTCTCATTTGTGGTTCCTAGATTTTATAGACATGATCAGAAGTGAAACTATCCAGAAGGACGAAGAATAACAGGAGGAGAAGGGGAGGCGGGGTGGGTGCGTATGGCGGATGTGCTCTCATACAAGGCCCACGTTTGGGACTGGTGGGATGGTTCAGCTAAAGGTGCCGCTAGGCCTGATGACCTGAGATCCATACGGTAGACAAATGACTCCTCAAGGTGTCCTTAGACCTCTCCTGCAGGTCGGAGCAAGTTGTGTGTGTGTGAGGGAGAGAGGAGAATGAATTTTAAAGCTTGTGCATGTGCCAGAACTTCTGAGAAGCTCCAGGTGCAGAGCCTTCTTGGTACATTTGGTGGATGGAGCTGTGGTGTCTGTAGCTGGTGGCTTTGCCTCCACTTGAGGTTGTTTTCAGCCAGGGCTTCTGTGCTGAATCCATTGGACACTCTGGGGCTGCAGCCCAGCTAAACTCAGTTCTTGAGTTCCCAGAGAGCTCGCTGTCCAGGGTGCTAGGGATTTAGACATAGAGTAGCTCCCCATCCCTGCTCCCCTGTGGGAGGCAGCTGCTGTCAGTGCAGACAGAGGGCAACAGCAGTCTCTGCAGGATGGTCTTGCAAAAGCCTATAGCTCTGTGTGACACATGCTGGCGGAGGCTCCAGCCACCTCCCCCCATCTCTAGCTTATTCTGTTCACAGCCAGTCATCAGTGGGTCTTTGGGTCTGCTTGGCCAGTGCTGCAGGAGACCTGCGCACCTGCGTTGTTCCTGTTTTCTTTCTTTCTTTCTTTCTTTCTTTCTTTCTTTCTTTCTTTCTTTCTTTCTTTCTTTCTTTCTTTCTTTCCTCTCTCTCTCTCTCTCTCTCTCTCTCTCTCTCTCTCACTCACCATAATGTATCTGCAGGATGCTTGGCCAAATGACTTGCTGGGTGAGATCTGAGCTTGCGTGTGCACATTATGCATTCTCACTTGTGCTTTGGGCCATGTTGCCACTCCGCCTCAGCTCGCTCCCATCAGTGGCTCCAACAGCCTTGCTTCCCTGACCGGCCCTAGATCCTCCAGACTGCAGCCTCATCTGCCACTCAGCTCCCTGTGCCTCTGCCCCTGCACAGTGGCTCCTGGATCATTGCTCTAGAAATACTGTCATTGGTCCAGCCTTAGGACAGGGTCCTGCTCCGCACCATCCCCCACCTCACCATTCCTGCCCCTTCAGGCTGCCCCAGAGGTAGCCCTGTAGTAAGACACCCACCTGGAGCTACATCTGTTTGCTCCTGGACCTTCAGTCTGGCCTTCACCCTGACCTTCCCATCCATGGCATTCCCCACCCTCTGTCCATCCCATCTTGGGCTTCCAATGCCAGAGCTGACCCCATTGCTGCCCTCTCGTGGCTTCTAGCACCCACAGGACAAACTCTCAGCCCACTCATCCTGGCCTGGCATTTGATGCCCATAGTCAGTGCATCAGGCCAGGCTTCTTAAACTCTGTCTTCCTGCCACAATCACTGTGTCCACTTAGCTGGTCCCAGCTCAGCCCTTGGTCCTTTTTTTCTTTTTCTCTCCCACCTCCAACAGGGTTTCTGTGTGTATTCCTGGCTGTCCAGGAACTCACTCTGTAGAACAGGCTGGCCTTGAACTCAGAGATCCGCCTTCTCATTAAATGTGTGTACCGCCACCAGCTGGCTGAATTGTCTTAATTAGCTGTTGATGGGGGAGGCACAGCTCATTGTGGGTGGTGCCATCCCTGGGCAGGTGGTCCTGGGTGCTATAAGAAAGCAGGCTGAACAAGCCATGACGAGCACACCAGTAAGCAGCTCCCTTCCATGGCCTCTGCATCAACTCCGGCCTCCAGATTCTTTCCTTGTCCCGAGTTCCTTCATGGTAGACTACAATGTGGAAGTGTAAGCCAAATAAACCCTTTCCTCCACAACTTCCTTTTGGCCATGGTGATTTCCTCACAGCAACAGAAACCTAACTAAGAAATAGAAACCTAACTAAGATACCCGCCATCGCTTGCACCCACCTTCCATTCAGCAAGATGATGGCTTGTGCACAGACCTGCAGC
The DNA here is from genome assembly GCF_949786415.1 of Peromyscus eremicus. Lineage (NCBI taxonomy): Eukaryota > Metazoa > Chordata > Mammalia > Rodentia > Cricetidae > Peromyscus > Peromyscus eremicus. Next base: position 163,069,727 of record NC_081416.1, on the reverse strand, counting down.
CGGTTTGCATAGTCAAAGACCTGTTTTCCATTCTGTCCCCTGGTATGCCGCGTCCACCCCCTGGAATTCCGACACTGTCCTGCTGACTCACAGTGTAAGGCTCAGAGGTGTAAGACTCCATAGTCAGAGTCTGGTTGAAGCCAGGTGTAGCACAGACTTGTAATTCCAGCACTGAAGGAGTAGAAGCAGGAGGATCAGGGTCAAGGTCACCCTTGATTACATAGGGAGTTCAAGGCCAACCTGGGTAACATGAGACCCTGTCTCAGACAAACAAGCAAACACTTGCTGTGAATGTTTCTGTATTAGGAGTAAAAGTGTTCATTTTTACAGAATTTTCCATATCCTTTCCTCCACAGCTTCCCTCACCCCAACTGTCCTTTATTGGGGACAAATTTCAGTGCCTAATACAGCTGGGTTGCAGTTTCACTCTGTGCCAGGAGGTGGTGACAGTCCCATTAGCTACACACACACACACACACACACACACACACATACACACACACACACACACACACACACACACACACTCTGCTGTGCTGAGCAGTGTCGGTCCTAAGAAGCCTCTGTCCTGGCAGCTGCTGGTCTTCAGTGTCCTGCAGGTGTTGCACAGATGTTTTCATCTGGAAACTGAAGTCAGTGGAGGCCTTCCATTGCTGATGCCTGAAGAGGGTGGAGGGCCTGGCAGGGGACAGAACAGTCTCATCACCCTTCACCAAGCTTAAACTTGAGTCTCAGAGCCCATCCCTGGCCAGCCCAGGATCACATGCTGTTCTGGCCCCTCAACTTACACACTGTGTCTGTGGGCAGCTCTCTCTTTCCTTGCTCTGAGCTGATTCTTTGCTTCCTGCCTTCAGGGTCTGATTCCTCCAGGAAATGTCCAGCGTCCAGGACAGATAGGAAAAAGGAGTGTCACAAAGACCCTGCCCCACACCTGGACTCTGGCTTGGTAGCCATGCTCCAGGTAATCAGCTTCCTGCCATGACCTTTTGTGGCCACTGGTGGTCCACCTCCCTCCCAGGGTCTGGGAACCTCCCAGCACCAGGAGAGGAGTCCACTTAGAGGCCCTTGGGGTTGAGAGCTGGGGGAGAAGGGAGGGAGGGAGTGCAGAGGAAAGAAGGAATAAAGAAGAAGAGAAGAGGAAGGAGAGAGGCCAAAGGATGAGAGAAAGGAAGAGAGAAGAATGGACAGGGCCGGGAGACAGGTCTATCAGTGAAATGCTTGTTGTGCAGCACGGAGACCCAAGTTTGAGTCCCTGCACCCACACAACAGCCTGGCACGTGCCTGTAACCCCAGTGCTGGGGAGGTAGAGACCAGTGGATTCCCAGGGCTTGCTGCCTGGCCAGCCTCACCAAATCAGCAAGTTACAAGTTCAGTTAAAGTGGGGAACCTGGCTGTGATGGCGCACACCTTTAATCCCAGCACTCGGGAGGCAGAGGCAGGCAGAGCTCTGAGTTCAAGGCCAGCCTGCTCTACAGAGTGAGTTCCAAGGCAGTTAGGCTACACAGAGAAACCTGCCTCAAAAAACTAGCCAATAAACAAAATAAATAAATAAATAAAGATTAAGTAATAAATAAATAAATAAATAAAACAAAAAAGATTAAGGTGGAGAACAACAGAGGAGACACCAGATGTTGACCTCTTAGCCCCACACATGTATTCACAAGTGAGTACACTATAAACACACATGCACATACAAACTAAAAAAAATTTAAATGGGTGATACCTAAGATTGACTTCTGTCCTATACCACACACACACACACACACACACACACACACATACACACACACACACACACACCCGGAGGTGATAGGAAGAGTGCAAGAAAGAGGCGGGAAAACCAGGAGGACCACAGGAGTGCAAGGGACAGAGTATAGCACCACGAGGGACACCAGAGAGAGGGGGTGAGCTAGAAAGGAGATGGGAGAAGCGATCAGCGTCATGGAACAGGATAGAGAGGTGAGTAGGAGAGACTGAAGAGCTAAGATAAGAAAGGGAGGGAAATGATCAAGGAAGACAAACAGCAGAGATGCCACGGGAGATGGGGGCACCTTGTAAGTTTAAATGAGGAGGGCGGGATTATCAGGATGGGGTTACAGAGCTGGTGGGAGAGCCTGGGTTACAGAGAAACTGGAGGAAGAGAGAGTGGTGTAGGGAACAGAACAAAAGAAGATCCCAGAAGGAACAGTGAGAGCAAGGACAGAAAGGAAACAGGGCAGAGAGCCCCAGAAAACGGAGAATGGGAAGCCTAGGGAGGGGAAGGAGGTGTGAGTGGAGAAAAGAGCAAGGAAGACATGGCAGGTAGAGGAGGGAACTGAACACCCTTGATCACATTTATTATGGGACTCAGAGCCAGACAGGACTGCGTGGGGGCACCCAGGAGGATATCAAACCCTGGGTATCCTGTCTCCACTTCCTCTGAGGCAGGGACCAGTCTAGAGACCCAGCACAGGTGAGAGGGGAGGGTCCAGAGAGAAAGGGGGAAGGCTGAAAGCAGGAGAGGACAAAGAGGAGTCAGGACGAGGCAGGAAGGTGCTGTGAGGGAGAAATAAGCAGGGGTGGTGGTGCACACTTTTAATCCCAGCACTCAGGAGGCAGAGGCAGGCTGGTTTCTGAGTTGAGGCCAGATTGATCTACAGAGTGAGTTCTAGGACAGCCAGGACTGCTACACAGATAAACCCTGTCTCAAAAAACCAAAAGGAGACAAAGAAATTAGAGTGTGTCTAAGATATAGAGCAGAGGGAGATAGAGGGATAAAGAAAATTGTGAAGGTGCCAGAGGAAATGAGAGGAAGAGGAGGAGAGAGAGGGGAAGAGAAAGCAAGGCACTGAAGCAGTGGACTAGGAGGTGACGGTTGAGGAGGAGGCTGTAGAGTAGAAAGAGTTGCAGAGAGGATAAGGAAGAGGAGAGGAGAAGGGAGGACAAAGGCAGAAGAAGAGATTGTAGGAAAGGAGAAAGAAAGGAAGACAAAAGGAGGAAGGGACTAGGAACAAGACAGAGCGGGAGCAAACAGAGAAAGGTGAGGAGACATGGATGGGTGGGAAGGAGGAGGAGGACCAAAAAGAGGAGGAAGAGAAGAGGAGGGAGAAGGAGAGAGTATGGCAGAAAGAGAGGACAGAAGAAAAGGAGAAGAGGAAAACAGGAGTTTGAATGGGTAGAAGAAAGGTCACTAAGGAAAGAGTGGGCCAGGAGAAAGTGGCCGAGCACAGTGCAACAGGAAGCTAATAGGAAATGGGAGACATCAACAACAGAAGAGCAGGAGGAAGAGGAAGGAGAGGGACAGAAAGGAGAAGTGAAGAGGAGGAAGGGGAGAGGAGCAAGTAGCAAGCAGGAGGGAGGACAAGGAAACAAGAGACACAAAGGAAATGGAAGAGGAAAAGGAGATGGAGGAAGGCCAAGAGGAGAAGAAGGGAAGGAAGGAGGACAAGGCTAAGTAGGAGAAGGCTGGGTGGGAGGAGGGAGGAGTAAGAGAAGAAAACAGGAAAAGGAGAAGGGTGAGGGAGAAGGAGAGGAGATGGAGGAAATGAAGCAAGGGAAGACAGAATGCTAAAAGAGGGGAAGGAAGAAGAGAAGATCCAGAAGAGAGAGGAAGCAGAAGAGGGAACACAGGAGAAGGAGACAGGAAGAAGATGGAGAGGAAGAGAAGGAAGAAGAGGGGATAGAGTAGATGGAGGAGGAAGAGGAGGGGATAGAGTAGATGGAGGAGGAAGAGGAGGGATAGAGTAGATGGAGGAGGAGAGCATAGAGTAGATGGAGGGGGAAGAGGAGGGGATGAAGTAGATGGAGGAAGAAGAGGAGGAGATAGAGTAAATGGAGGAGGAGGGGATAGAGTAGATGGAGGAGGAAGAGGAGATAGAGTAGATGTTGGAGGAAGAGGAGGGGATAGACTAGATGGACGAGGAAGAGGAGGGAATAGAGTAGATGGAGGAGAAAAAGGAGGAAGAGGAGGGGATAAAGTAGATGGAGGAGGAAGAGGAGGGGTAGAGGAGGTGGAGTAGGATGAGGGGGTGATAGAGGAGTAGAGGAGGAAGAGCAGGGGCAGAGTAGATAGTGGAGGAAGAGGAGGGGATCGAGGAGATGGAGGAGCAAGAGGAGGGGATAGAGAAAATGGAGGAGGAAGAGGGGGTGATAGAGTAGAGAGAGGAGTGGAGTTGGAAGAGGAGGTGAAAAGGAGATTGTGAAGGAAGAGGAGGAGATAAAGTAGATGGAGTAGGTAGAGGAGAGGATAGTGTACATGGAGGAGGAAGAGGGGGATAGAGTAGATGGAGGATGAAGAGAAGGAGATAATGTAGATGGAGGAGAAAGAGGAGAGGATAGAGTAGATGGAGGAGAAAGAAGAGGGGATAGAGGAAATGGAGGAGGAAGAGGAGGGGATAGAATAAATCGAGAAAAAGGAGGAGATTGAGTAGATAGAAGAGGAACAGGAGGAGGTAGAGTAGATGGAGGAGGAAGAGGAGAGCATAGAGTAGATGGAGGAGAAAAAGAGGAAGAAGAAGTGATAGAGTAGATGGAGGAGAAAAAATAGGTGATAGAGTAGCTGGAGGAGGTAGAGGAGGGCATAGAGTAGATTGTGGAGGAAGAGGAGAAGATAGAGTAGTTGGAGGAGGAAGACGAGAGGATAGAGTAGTTGGAGGAGGAATAGGATGAAGAGGAGGGAGTTAAGTAGTTGGAGGAGGTAGAGGAGGGATAGAGTAGATGTACGAGGAAGAGGAAGAAGAGGAGGGGATAGAGTAGTTGGAGTAGGAAGAGGAGAGGATAGAGTATTTCAAGGAAGAAGAGGAGGGCCTAGAGTAGATGGAGAAGGAAGAGGGGGATAGAGTAAATGGAGGAGGAATAGGATAAAGAGGAGGGTATAGAGTAGATGGAGGAGGCACAGGAGGGGATAGAGTAGATGGAGGAGGAAGAGGAGGGGCTGGAGTAGATGGAGGAGGAAGAGGAGAGCATAGAGTAGATGGAAGAAGAAAGGTAGGGATAGAGTAAATAAAGGGGAAGAGGAGGAGATAGAGTAGATGGAGTAAGAGGCGGGGCTAGAGTAGATGGAAGAGGAAGAGGAAGGAATAGAGTAGATTGTGAAGGAAGATAAGTGGATAGAGTAGATGAAGGAGGAAGAGGAGAGAATAGAGTAGATGAAGGAGGAGTAGGAGAAAGAGGAGGGTGTAGAGTAAATGGAGGAAGAAGAGGAGGAGATAGAGTAGATGTTGGAGGATGAGGGGTGATAGAGTAGATGCAGGAGAAAGAGGAGGGGATAAAGTACATGGAGGAGAAAGATGAGGGGATAGAGTAGATGAAAGAGGAAGAGGAGGTGATAGAGTATATGGAGAAGAAAGAGGAGAGCATAGAGTAGATGGAGGAGGAAGACGAGAGCATAGAGTAGATGTAGGAGGAAGAGCAGAGTATAGAGTAGATGGAGGAGGAAGAGGAGGGGATAAAGTAGATGAAGGAGGAAGAGGAAGAGATGGAGTAGATGGATGAGCAAGAGGAGGTGATGGAGTAGATGGGGGAGGAAGAGGAGGATGAGCAGGGGATTGACTAGATGGAGCAGGAAGAAGAGACGATAGAGCAGATGGAAGAAGAAGAGGGGGGATAGAGTAGATGGAGGAGGAAGTAGAGGGGATAAAGTAGATGGAGGAGGCAGAGATGGGGATAGAGTATATGGAGGAGGAAGAGAAGAAAGAGGAGGGGATAGAGTAGATGGAGGAGAAAGAAGAGGAGATAGAGTAGTTGTTGGAGGAAGAGGGGGGATAGAGTAGATGGAAGAGGAGTAGAGGATAGAGTAGATGGAGGATGAATACGAGGGGATAGAGTAGATCGAGTAGGAAGAGGAGAGCATAGAGTAGTTGGAGGAGGAAAGGGGGAGACAGTGTAGATGGAGAAGGAAAAGGAGGGAATGGAGTACATGCAGGAGGAACAGGAGAGCATAGAGTAGATGGAGGAGGAAGAGGAGGGGATAGAGTAGATGGAGGAGGAAGAGGATGGAATAGAGTAGATTGTGAAGGAAAAGATGGGGATAGGGTAGATGGAGGAAGAAGAGGAGGAGATAGAGTAGATGGAGGAGAAAAAGGAGAAAGAAGAGGGTATAGAGTAGATGGAGGAGAAATAATAGCGATAGAGTAGATGGAGGAAGAAGAGAGGGGATAGAGTAGACGGAGGAGGACGAGGATGGAATAGAGTAGATGAAAGGGGAAGAGCAGTGGATAGAGTCAATGGAGGAGGAAGAGGAGGGGACAGAGTAGATGAAAGAGAAAGAGGGGGTAACAGAGTAGAGAGAGGAGTGGCGTTGGAAGAGTAGGGGAAAAGTAGATTGTGGAGGAAGAGGAGGAGATAGAGTAGATGAAGTAGGTAGAGGAGAGGATAGAGTAGATGGAGGAGGAAGAGGGGGATAGGTAGATGGAGGAGAAAGAGCAGGGATAGAGTAGATGGAGGAGGAAGAGGAGAGGATAGAGTAGATGGAGGAGAATGAGGAGAGGATAGAGTAGATGAAGGAGGAACAGGAGGGGATAGAATAGATTGAGGAGAAAAAGGAGGCGATAAAGTAGATCGAAGAGGAACAGGAGGGGGTAGAGTAGATGGAGGAGGAAGAGGAGAGCATAGAGTAGATGGAGGAGAAAAAGAGGAAGAAGAGGCGATAGAGTAGATGGAGGAGAAAAAATAGGTGATAGAGTAGATGAAGGAGGTAGAGGAGGGGATAGAGTAAATGGAAGAGGAAGAGGAGGGGATAGAGTAGCTGGAGGAGGTAGAGGAGGGATAGAGTAGATGGAGGAGGAAGAGGAGGGGATAGAGTAGATTGTGGAGGTAGAGGAGAAGATAGAGTAGTTGGAGGAGGAAGAGGACGGGATAGAGTAGATGGAAGAGGAAGAGGAGGGGATAAAGTAGATGGAGGAGGCACAGGAGGGAATAGAGTAGATGGAGGAGGAAGCAGAGGGAATAGAATAGATTGTGAAAGAAGAGAAGGGCATAGAGTACATGGAGGAGGAAGAGGAGGTGATAGAGTAGATGAAGGAGGAATAGGAGGAAGAGGAGGGTATAGAATAAATTGAGGAAGAAGAGGAGGAGAAAAAGTAGATGTTGGAGGATGAGGAGGGGATAAAGTACATGGAGGAGAAAGAGGAGGTGATAGAGTAGATGGAGGTTAAGAGGAGAGCATAGAGTAGATGGAGGAGGAAGAGGACAGCATAGAGTAGATGGAGGAGGAAGAGGAGGGGATGGAATAGATGGAGGAGGAAGAGGAGGAAGAGGAGGTGATAGAGTGGATGGAGGAGGAAGAGGAGGGGATAGAGTAGATCAAAGAGAAAGAGGAGGGGATACAGTAGATGGAGGAGAAACAGGAGGGGATAGAGTAGATGGAGGAGAAAAAGGAGGAAGAAGAGGGATAGAGTAGATGGAGAAGAAATAATAGGCGGTAGAGTAGAGGGAGAAAGAAGAGGAGGGGATAGAGTAGATGGAGGAGGATGAAGAGGGAATAGAGTAGATGGAAGAGGAAGAGGGGGTGATAGAGTAGAGAGAGGAGTGGAGTTTGAAGAGGAGGAGAAAAGTAGATTGTGGAGGAAGAGGAGGGGATAGAGTAGATGGAGTAGGTAGAGGAGAAGATAGAGTGGATGGAGGAGGAAGAGGGGGATAGAGTAGATGGAGGAGGAAGAAGGGGCATAGTGTAAATGGAGGAGGAAGAGCAGGAGATAGATGGTGGAGAAAGAGGAGAGGATAGAATAGATGGAGGAAGAAGAGGAGGGGATATAGTAGATGAAGGAGGAACAGGAGGAGATAGAATAGATCGAGGAAAAAAGGAGGGGATAGAGTAGATCGAAAGGAACAGGAGGGGGTAGAGTAGATGGAGGAGAAAGAGGAGAGCATAGAGTAGATGGAGCAGAAAAAGAGGAAGAAGAGGTGATAGAGTAGAAGAAGGAGGTAGAGGAGGGGATAGATTAGATGGAAGAGGAAGAGGAGGGGATACAGTAGGTGGAGGTTAAGAGGAGAGCATAGAGTAGATGGAGGAGGAAGAGGAGGGGATAGATAGATGGAGGAGGAAGAGGAGGGAATGGAATAGATGGAGGAGGGAGAGGAGGAAGACGAGGCGAGAGAGTGATGGAGGAAGAGGGGGATAGAGTAGATGGAGGAAGAAGAGGAGGGGATAGGTTAGATTGTAGAAGAAGAGGAGAAGATAGAGTAGTTGGAGGAGAAATAGTTGGGGATAAAGTAGATGTAGGAGGAAGAGGAAGAAGAGGAGGGGATAGCGTAGTTGGAAGCGGAAGAGGGGGATAGAGTAGATGGAGGAGGAAGATAGGGAATAAAGTAGATGGAGGAGGCACTTGAGGGGATAGAGCAGATGGAGGAGGAAGAGGAGAGCATAGAGTAAATGGAGGAAGAAAGGGGGGATAGAGTAAATAAAGGAGAAGAGGAGGGGACAGAGTAGATGAAGGAGGAAGTGGAGGGAGTAGAGTAGATTGTGAAGGAAGAATGGGGGATAGAGTACATGGAGGAGGAAGAGGAGAAGATAGAGTAGATGAAGGAGGAATAGAAGTAAGAGTAGGGTATAGAGTAAATGGAGGATGAAGAGGAGGAGATAGAGTAGATGTTCGAGGATGAGGGATGATAGAGTAGATGCAGGAGGAAGAGGAGGGGATAAAGTATATGGAGGAGAAAGAGGAGAGGATTGAGTAGATGGAAGTTGAGGAGGAGGTGATAGAATAGATGGAGGAGGAAGAGGAGAGCACAGAGTAGATGTAGGAGGAAGAGGAGGGGATAGAGTAGATGGAGGAGGAAGAGGAGGAGATGAAGTAGATGGAGGAGGAAGAGGAGGGGATAGAGTAGATCAAGGAGGAAAGGGTGGATAGAATAGATGTTGGAGGAACAGGGGGGATAGAGTAGATGGAGGAGGAAGAGGAGGAGATGAAGTAGATGGAGGAGGAAGAGGAGGGGATAGAGTAGATGGAGGAGGAAAGGGTGGATAGAATAGATGTTGGAGGAAGGGGGGATAGAGTAGATGGAGGAGGAAGAGGAGAAGATAGAGTAGATGGAGAAGGAAGAGGAGGGTATAGAGTAGATGGAGGAGGAAGAGGAGGGTATAGAGTAGATGGAGGAGGAAGAGGAGGGTATAGAGTAGATGGAGGAGGAAGAGGAGCAGATGGATTAGATGGAGGAGGAAGAGAAGAGGAGGGGATAGAGTAGATGGAGGAGAAAGAGGAGGAGATAGAGTAGATGTTAGAGGAAGAGGGGTGATAGAGTAGATGCAGGAGGAAGAGGAGAAGATAGAGTAGATGCAGGTGGAGGAGTAGAGGATAGAGTAGATAGAGGAGGAAGAGGAGGGGATAGAGTAGGTGGAGTAAGAAGAGGGGGGATAAGGTAGATGTGGGAAGTGGAGGAGGGGATAGAGGAAATAAAGTAGAAAGATGGGGATAGAGTGGATAGAGGAGCAAGAGGAGAGGTAGCAGGGGATATAGTAGAAAGAGAAGGAGATAGAGTGGATGGAGGAGGAACAGGAAGGGAAAGAATAGATGAAGGAGGAATAGAAGGAAGCGGAGGTGAAAGAATAGATGGAGAATGAAGAGGAGGAGATAGAGTAGATGTTGGAGGAAGAGGGGGGATATAGTAGATGTAGGAGAAAGAGGAGAACATAGAGAAGATGGAGGAGAAAATGGAGGAAGAGGACGTCATAGAGTAGATGGAGTAAGAATAGGAGGAGATAGAGTAGATGGAGGAGGAAGAGGAGGGGCTGGAGTAGATGGAGGAGGAAGAGGAGAAAGAGGAGAGGATAGAGTAGATGATGAGGAATAGGAGAAGATAGAGTAGATGAAGGAGGAAGAGGAGGGGATAAAGTAGATGGAGGAGGAAGAGGAGGGGATGGAGTAGATGGAGGAGGAGGAGGAGAGCATAGAGTAGATGGAGGAGGAAGAGCAGAGTATAGAGTAGATGGAGGAGGAAGAGGAGGGGATAGAGTAAATGGAGGAGGAAGAGGAAGAGATGGAGTAGATGGATGAGCAAGAGGAGGTGATGGAGTAGATGGGGGAGGAAGAGGAGGATGAGCAGGGGATTGACTAGATGGATCAGAAAGAAGAGACGATAGAGCAGATGGAAGAAGAAGAGGGGGGATAGAGTAGATGGAGGAGGAAATAGAGGGGATAAAGTAGATGGAGGAGGCAGAGATGGGGATAGAGTATATGGAGGAGGAAGAGAAGAAAGAGGAGGGGATAGAGTAGATGGAGGAGAAAGAAGAGGAGATAGAGTAGTTGTTGGAGGAAGAGGGGGGATAGAGTAGATGGAAGAGGAGTAGAGGATAGAGTAGATGGAGGATGAATACGAGGGGATAGAGTAGATCGAGTAGGAAGAGGAGAGCATAGAGTAGTTGGAGGAGGAAAGGGGGAGACAGTGTAGATGGAGAAGGAAAAGGAGGGAATGGAGTACATGCAGGAGGAACAGGAGAGCATAGAGTAGATGGAGGAAGAAGAGGAGGGGATAGAGTAAATAAAGGAGGAAGAGAAGGGGATAGAGTAGATGGAGGAGGAAGAGGAGGGGATAGAGTAGATGGAGGAGAAAAAGGAGAAAGAAGAGGGTATAGAGTAGACGGAGGAGAAATAATAGGCGATAGAGTAGATGGAGGAAGAAGAGAGGGGGTAGAGTAGATGGAGGAGGACAAGGATGGAATAGAGTAGATGAAAGAGGAAGAAGAGTGGATAGAGACGATGGAGGAGGAAGAGGAGGGGATAGAGTAGATGGAGGAGGAAGAGGGGGTGACAGAGTAGAGAGAGGAGTGGAGTTGGAAGAGTAGGGGAAAAGTAGATTGTGGAGGAAGAGGAGGAGATAGAGTAGATGGAGTAGGTAGAGGAGAGGATAGAGTAGATGGAGGAGGAAGAGGGGGATAGAGTAGATGGAGGAGGAAGAGCAGGGATAGAGTAGATGGAGGAGGAAGAGGAGAGGATAGAGTAGATGGAGGAGAATGAGGAGAGGATAGAGTAGATGAAGGAGGAACAGGAGGGGATAGAATAGATTGAGGAGAAAAAGGAGGGGATAGAGTAGATCAAAGAGGAACAGGAGGGGGTAGAGTAGATGGAGGAGGAAGAGGAGAGCATAGAGTAGATGGAGGAGAAAAAGAGGAAGAAGAGGCGATAGAGTAGATGGAGGAGAAAAATAGGTGATAGAGTAGATGAAGGAGGTAGAGGAGGGGATAGAGTAAATGGAAGAGGAAGAGGAGGGGATAGAGTAGATGGAGGAGGACGAAGAGGGAATAGAGTAGATGGAGGAGGAAGAGGGGGTGATATAGTAGAGAGAGGAATGGAGTTTGAAGAGGAGGAGAAATGTAGATTGTGGAGGAAAAGGAGGGGATAGAGTAGATGGAGTAGGTAGAGGAGAGGATAGAGTGGATGGAGGAGGAAGAGGGGGATAGAGTAGATGGAGGAGGAAGAGGGGGATAGAGTAGATGGAGGAGGAAGAAGGGGCATAGAGTAAATGGAGGAGAAAGAGCAGGAGATAGATGGCAGAGAAAGAGGAGAGGATAGAGTAGATGAAAGTTGAAGAGGAGGTGATAGAGTAGATGGAGGAGGAAGAGGAGAGCATAGAGTAGATGTAGGAGGAAGAGGAGGGGATAGAGTAGATGGAGTAGGCAGAGGAGGGGATGGAGTAGATGGAGGAGGAAGAGGAGGAGATAGAGTAGATGAAGGAGGAACAGGAGGGGATAGAATAGATCGAGGAAAAAAAGGAGGGGATAGAGTAGATTGAAAGGAACAGGAGGGAGTAGAGTAGATGGAGGAGAAAGAGGAGAGCATAGAGTAGGTGGAGCAGAAAAAGAGGAAGAAGAGGTGATAGAGTAGATGAAGGAGGTAGAGGAGGGGATAGAGTAGATGGAAGAGGAGGGAATAGAGTAGATGGATGTTAAGAGGAGAGCATAGAGTAGATGGAGGAGGAAGAGGTGGGGATAGATAGATGGAGGAGGAAGAGGAGGGGATGGAATAGATGGAGGAGGGAGAGGAGGAAGAGGAGGCGATAGAGTGGATGGAGGAGGAAGAGGGGGGATAGAGTAGATGGAGGAGGTAGATGAGGGATAGAGTAGATGGAGGAAGAAGAGGAGGGGATAGGTTAGATTGTAGAAGAAGAGCAGAAGATAGAGTAGTTGGAGGAGGAACAGTTGGGGATAAAGTAGATATAGGAGGAAGAGGAAGAAGAGGAGGGGATAGCGTAGTTGGAGGAGGAAGAGGGGGATAGAGTAGATGGAAGAGGAAGATAGGGAATAAAGTAGATGGAGGAGGAAGAGGAGGGGATAGAGCAGTTGGAGGAGAAAGAGGAGGGGATGGAGTAGATGGAGGAGGAAGAGGAGAGCATAGAGTAAATGGAGGAAGAAAGGAGGGGATAGAGTAAATAAAGGGGAAGAGGAGGGGATAGAGTAGATGGAGGAGGAAGCGGAAGGAGTAGAGTAGATTGTGAAGGAAGAATAGGGGATAGAGTACATGGAGGAGGAAGAGGAGAGGATAGAGTAGATGAAGGAGGAATAGGAGTAAGAGAAGGGTATAGAGTAAATGGAGGAGGAGATAGAGTAGATGTTCGAGGATGAGGGGTGATAGAGTAGATGCAGGAGGAAGAGGAGGGGATAAAGTATATGGAGGAAAAAGAGAGGATTGAGTAGATGGAAGTTGAAGAGGAGGTGATAGAGTAGATGGAGGAGGAAGAGGAGAGCAAAGAGTAGATGTAGGAGGAAGAGGAGGGGATAGAGTAGATGGAGGAGGAAAGGGTGGATAGAATAGATGTTGGAGGAAGAGGGGGATAGAGTAGATGGAGGAGGAAGAGGAGAAGATAGAGTAGATGGAGAAGGAAGAGGAGGGTATAGAGTAGATGGAGGAGGAAGAGGAGGGTATAGAGTAGATGGAGGAGGAAGAGGAGCAGATGGATTAGATGGAGGAGGAAGAGAAGAGGAGGGGATAGAGTAGATGGAGGAGAAAGAGGAGGAGATAGAGTAGATGTTAGAGGAAGAGGGGTGATAGAGTAGATGCAGGAGGAAGAGGAGAAGATAGAGTAGATGCAGGTGGAGGAGTAGAGGATAGAGTAGATAGAGGAGGAAGAGGAGGGGATAGAGTAGGTGGAGTAAGAAGAGGGGGGATAAGGTAGATGTGGGAAGTGGAGGAGGGGATAGAGGAAATAAAGTAGAAAGATGGGGATAGAGTGGATAGAGGAGCAAGAGGAGAGGTAGCAGGGGATATAGTAGAAAGAGAAGGAGATAGAGTGGATGGAGGAGGAACAGGAAGGGAAAGAATAGATGAAGGAGGAATAGAAGGAAGCGGAGGTGAAAGAATAGATGGAGAATGAAGAGGAGGAGATAGAGTAGATGTTGGAGGAAGAGGGGGGATATAGTAGATGGAGGAGAAAGAGGAGAACATAGAGAAGATGGAGGAGAAAATGGAGGAAGAGGACATCATAGAGTAGATGGAGTAAGAATAGGAGGAGATAGAGTAGATGGAGGAGGAAGAGGAGGGGCTGGAGTAGATGGAGGAGAAAGAGGAGAGGATAGAGTAGATGATGAGGAATAGGAGAAGATAGAGTAGATGGAGGAGGAAGAGGAGGGGATGTAGTAGTTGTAGGAGGAAGAGGAGAGCATAGAGTAGATGGAGGAGGAAGAGCAGAGCATAGAGTAGATGGAGGAGGAAGAGGAGTGAATGGAGTAGATGGTATAAGAAGAGGAGAGCATAGAGTAGATGGAGGAAGAAAAGGAGGGGATAGAGTAAATAGAGGCGGAAGCGGAGGGGATAGATTAGATGGAGGAGGAAGCATGTTGATAGAGTAGATGGAGGAGGAAGACAGGTGATTGAGTAGATAGAGGAGTGGAGGAGGAAGTGGATGGGCAGAGTATATTGTGGAGGAAGAGGAAGGGATAGAGTCAATGGAGTAAGTAGAGGAGAGGATAGAGTAGATGGAGGAGGAAGAGGGGATAGAGTAGATGGAGGAGGAAGAGGAGGGTATAGAATAGATTGTGGAGAATGAGGAGGGGATAGAGTAGATGGAGGAGGAACAGGAGAGCACAGAGTAGATGGAGGAGAAAAAGGAGTAAGAGGAGGTGATAGAGTAGATAGAGGAGAAAGAATAGGCAATGGAGTAGATGTAGGACAAAGAGGAAGAAGAGGAGGGGATAGAGTAGTTGGAGGAGGAAGAGGATGGGATAGAGTAAGTGGACTGGGAAGAGGAGAGGATAGAGTAGGGGAAGATGGAGCAGGAAGAGGAGGGGATAGAGTAGATGGAGGGGGACAAGTAAGAGATAGAGTAGTTGGAGGAGGAAGAGGTGGGAATAGAGTAGAAAAGGAAGAAGAAAAGGAGCAATGAGAGTAGATTAAGGAGGAAGAGGAAGACGTAAGACAGATTACGTGGAGGAGCAAAAGAAGGAAGAAGAGGGTATAGTGTAGATGGTGGAGGGAAAAGGAGGAAGAGAAGGGGATAGTGTAGATGGAGGAGGAAGAGGAGGTGATAGAGTAGATGGAGGAGGAAGAGGAGAAGATGGAGTAGATGTAGGAGGAAGAGGAAGAATAGGAGAGAATAGAGTAGTTGGAGGAGGAAGAGGAGAGGATAAAGTAGCTTGAGGAGGCACAGGAGGGGATAGAGTAGATGGAGGATGAAGAGGAGGGGATGTAGTAGATGGAGGAGGAAGAGGAAAGCATAGAGTAGTTGGAGGAGGAAGAGGAGGAGATAGAGTAGATGAAGAAGGAACAGGAAGGGATGGAGTACATGGAGGAGGAAGATGAGAGCATAGAGTAGATGGAGGAAGAAGAGGGGATAGAATAAATAAAGGAGGAAGAGGAGGGGATGGAGTAGATGGAGGAGGAAGAGGATGTATACCATAATTAGACAAGACAGGGAGGTGCATATGGAAGATTAGAGGATAGAGGAAAGGGAGGAAAGGGAGGAAAAAGAGGGGGCTGGAGTAGATGGAGTAGGGGAGGAAAAAGATGAGAAGATAGAGGAAATGTGATAGAAATAATGAGGAGAAACACAAGCATGAACAATAGGAATGCCAGAGATTAGGGAGAGCAGCAGGAGAGATTAGGTTAGACACTGTAAAGGGGACTGAAGGACATGGCAGTAAAATAAGGAAGAGGCGGAGGAGGAAAGGGGAAAGAGAAGGGAAAGATCCTCCTATGTGGGGATGATCATAGGGAGACGTTTAGAGAAGTAGAAGAAAAAGAAAGGCAGAAGAAGGGAATGAAGAGACAACAGGATGAAGATGGATAATATTAGAAGTAACAGAGGGAGGAGCAGAAAGTAATTGAGGGGTAAGAGAAGGAAAAACAAGAGTTGAATTTAGGATAACGAGGAAGAGGAAAAGGAAGAATAGAGTAGAAGTAGGACATTAGTTGAGGATTAGATGAAGGAAGAAAAAAAGAGGAACTGAATTGTATTGCAAAATAAAAATTAAAAAAATTAAAATAAATAAATAAATAAAAGTAAAAAAAATATTAAGGGATGATGCAGAGAGGTTGTACAGGAGTAGAGGAGAAGATAGAAGGGAGAATGTTAAAGAGAAGTCAAGGAGTGGGAGATGAAGTGATGCCAGAGCACAAGGGAAATAAAAAGGAGAGGAGGACATGGAGGAAGAGGGAGTGGAAGGAAAGGAATAAGGAAGAGGAGGAAGAAAAGTAGAGACTAGTACTAGTAGAAGGATGAGAAAGTAATGAATGTAGAAGGAAGAACAAGAGACACGGGATAGGAAGGAAGAAGTGGAGCTTGCAGATGAGGGCAAGGAGGAAGAGAGAAATAGAAGTAGAGAGGATGAGGAAGGGGTTGTACAGAAGGAAAGATTAGGAATAGGAGAATGAGCTAGAAAGGAGATGGGAGTTAGAGGAAAGGGGAAGAGGAAATATCTGGAAGTGGAGGAGAGTGACTAAGGTGAGAAAGAGTAGTAGAATAGGGAATGAGAGGAAGATTAAAAGAAGACAAAAGAGCAGGAGAGAAAGGAGGTATAGTGAGATATAAAATGATATAGGGAGATGAGAAAGTGGAAGGGGAGGAGAAACAAAAGAAGTAGGAGAAGGAAGGTGAAATAGATCACAGGAGGAAGAGGACAAGAAGAGAGCTGAGGAAGGAAGAAGAAAACAAGATGAGGGCTGAAGAAGGAGGAAGAGAGCTGAGGAGGGAGGAAGATAACAAGAAGAGAGATGAAGAAGGAGGAAGAGGACAGGAAGAGAGCTGAGGAAGGAGGAAGAGGACAGGAAGAGAGCTAAGGAGGGAGGAAGAGGACAAGAAGAAAGATGAGGAGGGAGGAAGAGGACAGGAAGAAAGATGAGGAAGGAGGAATAGGACAGGAAGAGAGCTGAGGAGGGAGGAAGATGAAAAGAAGAGAGCTGAGGAGGGAGGAAGAGGACAGGAAGAGAGCTGAGGAGGGAGGAAGATGAAAAGAAGAGAGCTGAGGAGGGAGGAAGAGGACAGGAAGAGAGCTGAGGAAGGAGGAAGAGGACAGGAAGAGAGCTGAGGAAGGAGGAAGAGGACAGGAAGAGAGCTGAGGAAGGAGGAAGAGGACAGGAAGAGAGCTGAGGAAGGAGGAAGAGGACAGGAAGAGAGCTGAGGAGGGAGGAAGAGGACAAGAAGAGAGCTGAGGAGGGAGGAAGAGGATAAGAAGAGGGCTGAGGAGGGAGGAAGAGGACAAGAAGAGAGCTGAAGAGGGAGGAAGAGGTGTATTTTAGGAAATGTCAAGAAGATGGTGAGGAAGAAAAAGGGAAGTGAAGAGGCAGAGGAAAGAAAGGAAGAGGAGTGAGGAAAGGAATGAGGATGGGGAGGAGGAAGACAAAGGAGAAAGACAGAAGGCAAAGAAGAGAAGGAGCCATAGGACTAGAATAAGGAAAATGCAGGAAAAGGAGAAAGTGAAGGGAAGACAAGAGGATGAAGAGAAGGAAGAGAAAGGATGCAAGAGGAAAAAAGAATGGGAGCAGTAAGAGGAGGAGGAAGTGGTGGGACAGAAAGTGGAAAAGGTGGAAATGGGGAGTCGATGGAGGAAGAAGAAGGGAGGATGAGCAATGAGGAAGTGGAGGAGAAGTCATAAAAGGAGAAAGAGGAAGTTGAAGGAGAGGGAGGGGAGGAGGGTGGACAGTAAATGAAAAAAGGATAGAAGGGGAAAGAGGAAGCAAAGAAGAGAAGGAGAGAAGACAAGATGATTAAGAGGAGGAGGAAGTGCAGGAGCAAGAGAGAAAGTGAAATGGAAAAGCAGGGAGAAAATGAAGGAGGGAAAGTGGAGGTGGAGGCAGATGTGAAGGAGATGAAAGATGGATGAAGAAGGAGGAGTTGGAGAAGGGAGAGTGGGGGATGTAGACAGATGAGGAGGAAAAAGAGTAGAAAATAGGTGAGATGGGAGAGAAAATGAGAGGAACGGAACAGAGGAAGTGGGAGAAGGTAGGAGAAAGGAAGAAGATGGAGGAGGGAATAGAGAACAGGGGGAGGATATGGAGGAGATGAGCAAAGAAGAGATACAAGAGGAAGATATGGGGGGTTAGGATATGAAGGAGAGGAAATGGAGGAGGAAGAGATGGAAGAGGAAGAGATGAAGGGATCGCAGAAACAAGAGGAGATGGATAGAATAGTAAGAGACAGTTGAGGATGAGGAGAAAGACAAGATGGAGAAGGTGGAACAGCAGGAGGAGACAGAAGGAGTAGGAAAAAGATAGATGAAGGAGGAAGAGAAGGTAGAGGAGGAGAAGATGAGGCAAAGGAAAGATAGAAGAAATGAGTGAGGTGAAGATGAAGGAAAAGACAAAGGATGAGGTGGAGGAGTGGGATATGGAAGAGAGGAAGCAGAAAAGGAAGTCAGAGGAGAGGAAGGAAATGGAGGAGGAGATGGAAGAAGCAAGGTAAGGAAGATATGAAGGAGGAAGAGTAGAAAGACAAGATGAAGAATTGGGGAATAAGATGGAGCAGAGGAATATATAATGAAGAGATGCAGATGGGAGATCGTGGAGGAGATGAAGAAGGTGATGGAGGAAAAGGAGATGTGATGGAGGAGTAGGTGCAAGAGAGGAGGGTAAGAAGGAGATGAAAGAGGAAAAGACAGGATATTGAAATGTAGAATGATGAGGAGGGGCAAGGAAAGGAAGGCATGAAAGAGGATGTTGAAAAAGATGGAGATGAAAATGGAAAGGGAGATGGAGGAGGACAGGAGTGAGGAGATCATGGGGTTAGAGAAGAGGGAAGGGGTGGAGGAGAAGGAGATGGATGAAGAAAAGGAGATAGAGGAGAAAGGTGAATGAGAGAAAGAAGATGGAAGGGGTGAGGGATGCAGACATAGAAGACAGAGATGAAGGAACAGGTGAGAGATGAAATTAAAAGAGGATACAGAAGAGGAAGAAATAGAGGAAAGATAGAAGATAGAGTAGGAAGGAGATGAAAAGGAAGAGGTGGCAAAGAAGGAGGAGATGGAGATGGGAAAAACAAGAGATGATAAGGGGATGGAGAAGTGGAAATGGAGGAGGAGAAGGAAATGGGAGAGAAGATGGAGGAGGAGCTGGAGAAAGAGAAGATGGAGCAGGAAGCAACAGAATTGAGAGGAGGAGGCAATGGAAGAGGAGGAAGAGATAGGAGGAGATGTAGGAGGAGGAAATTGAGAAAGACAAGGAAAGAAATGGAGGAGAAGGAAGATGAAGAGGAAGAGATGGAGGAAAAGGAACAGTCAGAAGGAAGAAGAGGTGGAGAAGAAAGTAGAGGAGTAGATGGAGAAATAAGGGATGTAAAAATAGGAGATAAAGAAAAAGAAAGAGATGGAATATAAGTAGGAGATTGATAAGGAAAAGGTAGACAGGAAGAAGAGATATAGGAGAAGGAAGAGCAAGAGATAAATGTGAAAGATGGATGAAGAAGAGGAGATAAAATGGGAGAAGGAGATGAAGAAATAGGACAATGATGAGGGGAAGATAGAGAGAGAAGAAAAGGGGAAGAGAAGAAAGAGAAGGAGATAGAAGAAATGGAGGAAGACAAAGGGAGGAGATAAAGAAGGAGGATACGGTGGTAGAAGAGAAAATGGAGGAAGAGACAGAAGAGGAAGATAAAGAGGAAGAGGAGTAGATAAAGGTAGTGAAAGAGGGGAGGAAGAAAAGATGGAGGAGATAGAAGAGGAAGATAAAGAGGAAGGAGAGTGGATAAAGGTAGTAAAAGAGGGGAGGAAGAAAAGATGGAGGAGGAAGTAAAAAAGGAAATGGACAAAAAAGGAGGAGGAAGAAAAGATGAAGGAAGAAATTGTTAAGTAGGGGGGAAAGGATGAGATGGAGAAGAATGAGGAAGGTAAGGGAGATAGAAGAGGAGCTAGAGGATATAGGAAAAGAGAAGGAGAAAGAGAATGATATGGAGCAGGAGAAAAGGAAGAGGAGGAGGAAAAACAGGAGGAGATGGAGCAGGAGGAGAAGGGGAAGAGAAACAGGAGGAGATAGGAGTAAGGAGAAAGGAGAGGGGAGGAAGAAGAGGAGGAAGTGATGGAAGAAAAGGAAGGGGAAAGAAGAGAAGAACAAATGATTAGGAAATGGAGGAAAGGAAAAGAGAACATGAGAAGGGGAAGGAAGATGAGGAGGAGAAGAAAAATATGGAAGAGAGGGGAAGATGAAAGAAAGAATGTGGAGGGAGAGGAGGAGGTAAAAGGGAAGAGGGTCAGGGAAAGGAGAGAAGGAGGGAAAGATTAGGAAGAAAAGAAAGAGGAGGTAGAAGGAGGAAATGACAGAAGAGTAAAGAAGACAACACAGGATATGAGAAGGCTATGGAGGAGGAGGCAGAGAAAGAAATGGAGGAACAGGAACAGGAGGAAGATAGAAGATGGAAGAAGAATAAGAGGAGAGGAGGGAAGAAGAGAAAGGAAGGATTAGAAGGAAATAACAGAGGGTAAAGAAGAAGAGATGATGAAGGGGATTAGAAGCAGAGAAGGAAGAAAGGAATATGGAGCAGGAAAGGAGAAGGAAGAAAACAGAGGACGAAGAGGAAGTAGAGAAATAGGAAGAGGATATGGAGATGGAGGAAGAGAAGAAAATGTAGGAGGATAAGGAGATGAAGGGCAAGTAGAGGGAAGAGGGGAAATAGTTATAGAAGATGAGGTGGAGAAGGAGGAGGAAGAAAGGAAGAGGATGTATAAGATGATGAAGAGGAGGTGTTGGAAAAAGAGGAGAAGGAAGAGAGGGAGGAGATGGAGGAGGAAGAAATGATGGAGGAAGGGGAGACTATGGAAGACGGGGTGGGAAACTGGGAATCAGAGGATTAAGAGATGTAATTGGAGGGGGAGATGGAGGATGAGGAGAAGGGGAGCCAATGAAGATGAAGGAGAAGGATGAGATGGATAAGAAAATATGTAGGAGAAAGAAGAAAATGAGGAGTAGCTGTCGAAAGAGGAGAGGGGGAAAGTAAAGGAGCAGAAAGAGAAGAGATGGAGGAGGAAGGAGATAAAGACTGGGAGGAGATGAAGAAGAAGCAGGAGATGGAGAAGAAGAAGAGGATCAAAAGAGACACAGGAGGAAGACTAGGAAGAGGAGGAGATTGAGAAGGAGGAAGAGATAGTGGAGGAGATGGAAGAAGAGGATATGGGAGATTAGGATGAATAGAAGTAGAAGGAATTGGAGAAGAAATCAGGGAAAATGAAGGAGGAGATAAAGGGAAGGAGGAAGAGGGGGAGAAGATAGAAGAGGAAGAGGCAGAGAAAGAAGAGGTGGAAAAGGAGGAGGTGAAGGAGATGGAGGAGTACCAGGATGACATTGAGAAAGAGGAGGAGGAAAGGGAAGAGAAGGAGGCCATGGAGGAGGAGAAGGAGGTGGAAGGAGAGGGATGAGGAACATCAGAAGATGGAAGAGGAAGAGATGGAGAAGGAAGAGGAATAGGAGGAAAAGTAGATGAAGGAGAAGGTGCTTGAGGCAGAGGAAGAAGACATAAAAGAGGAAGAGAAGGAAAAGGGAGTAGAAGGAGATGGAGTAGGAGAAGCATGAGGAAGAAGAAGGAAGGGACATGAGAAAATGGAGGGAGGGAATGAGAAAAAGAAGGGGAGAGACGAGATGGAGGAAGACAAGGAAGAGATGGAGGAGATGCAGGAAGAGAAGATGGAGGAGGAAAAGGAGAAGAGGACAAGGTGGCAGGAGGAAGAGAATTAGGGGAGGAGGAGGAAATAGGAGAAAAGGTAACAGAGGAGATGGAGGAGGAAGAGAAGGAGGAAGGAAAGGAGATGGAGGTACAGGGGAGAAGGAAATGGAGAGGGAGAAGAGAAAGCTGGAGAAGAAGAGAAAGAAGTTGGAGGAGGAAGAGGATGAGTATGAGGAGGAGGAGGAGGAGGAGGAGGAGGAGGAGGAGGAGGAGGAGGAGGAGGAGGAGGGGAAGGGAGAGGACAAAGAAATGGAGGAAGAGGAGGAAAAGGAAACAGATGGCTGGCCTGGGAGGAGGCTGCAGCGCCTGAGTTGGGTGGTGATGGGAGTGCCCAAGCATCAGGTACTGCATTGTATGTGAGGAGCTTTGTGGAGCCATATCATGTGGGCAGAGATGGGAAGAGGTCAGAGAAAGATGGCATGTGACAGAGTTGTGAGAGACACGGAGTGGGAATCACATTGGGAGGAAGAAAGAGGGGAGTAGGGGACCCAGGCCAGCTGTAGGGGTGCACCCTCTTCCCATCAGCCTTAGTTTCCACATTTGTTCCTGGAGATGAGTGCTGGTCCATTTTACCCTAGCTGTATTCCCAAACGGCACCCCATCCCTCTTTCTGGAATAGTTGTAGCTTCCCCTGCAGAAGAGGAGACAGAGAGCCAAGAGAGGCATAGGTGTGGATTGTGTGGTCCACAGTCAGTGCTCAATTAGTGCCCCTTCCTTTTCCTGGGGTGTGTGTGGGGGAGCCAGTAGGAAGAAAAGGACAGAAGGGAGGAAGGGAAAGGGAAGGAAGTGTTTATAAAAGCTTAGCATACTGCTGGTGCCCAATAAATGCCCATATTCTCCAGGCAGAGAAGCAGGAAGCAGAGGCTGGCAGAGACCATTGTTAGTGGGGACTGGAGGGCAAGAGAGAGAAAGCATACTAGCAGTACTCAATAAATGTATTCTTTGTCTTGAAAGAGAGTAAACAGAGAGAGGAGAGAGGAGAGGTGGGGGAGGGGAGGGTGTAAAGAGATAAGAGAGGGTGAGTGAAGTGCCTGGTATACAATAGGGGTCAAAGTGTGTTCATTCTTCTCCCAGGAGGGCAGAAAGGGGGGAGACGAATAAGAGATGAGAATGGGTGGGGGTGCAGGAGGGAAAGGAGCCCAGAGTCTGGGACCTCATACACAGCAGGTGCTCACAAGATTCCTAGTGGGGAGGGGCCAGACCCACTGGGTGGGGAGAGCGGACATAGTGGAGGGACAGCAGAGCTGAGCAGAAAGTGCAGAGGCAGAGGGTAGAAAGGGTGGACAAACACCAGGGGGACCAGAAGGACCCTAGGGCTCAGGCAGAGACAGGAGACTGGAGGTGGCAGATGCCCCAGGCCTGGTCCTCAGGGTCACTCCCCTGCCTAGGGCGGAGTAG
This sequence comes from Peromyscus eremicus, assembly GCF_949786415.1. Taxonomy (NCBI): domain Eukaryota; kingdom Metazoa; phylum Chordata; class Mammalia; order Rodentia; family Cricetidae; genus Peromyscus; species Peromyscus eremicus. Next base: position 163,047,278 of record NC_081416.1, on the reverse strand, counting down.
AAAGCCACTGGCTTCTCTGAAGGAGCTGGAGGCAGGAGCCCCCAGCTGTCAGGACAGGAGACAAGGGTGCATTGTCCTGGCTCTGGCACAGCCTGGTCCAAGGGGGAGGGGAGCCTGGTCTGCCGGGTGTGGGGTGCTGCCTGGCCTCTGCATCCCATGACCCACTGTTCCCTATCTGGGCTGACCTTCCTTCCTGCCTTTCTTGTCTTGAGTCCCTGCTCTCCACCCCTCTGTCCTGTTGAGGGGCAGGAGGGAATGACCCTGCTGCCAGGACTGAGCCCCTCACCCAGGATCTGGGCTGGGCGTGGGTGGGGACAGAGGGGGAGGAAAGACGGAGGCAGAGAAGAGGGAGCCAGCACAGAACCAGCTTTATTCAGGAAAGAACACAGGGCCTGGGCCCCAGCAAAGAGAGACCTGAAAATAGGAGATGGGAAGGAAGGGGTAGGGAACAAGCAGGCAGAGATAGAGAGGGAGAATCAGAGAAAGGCAGAGAGATGGAGAGAGAGAGAGAGAGAGAGAGAGAGAGAGAGAGAGAGAGAGAGAGAGAGAGAAGGCAAAGATGAGAGAGACAAAGACAGACATGGAATGAGAAATACAGAGAGAGGGAAAATCAGGTCAAGACAGAGACAGACACATACGGGAACATCAGAGATAGAGGGAGTATTGGATTGAGAGATGGAGAGAGGCAGAGATGAAGGGAGATAGAAAATTAGAGAGAGAGAGAGACGGAGAGACACAGAAGCAGAGAGAGAGGGAGGGAGGGAGACAGGGAAAATCAGGCACAGAGATGGAGAGACAGAGAGACAGAGAGAGACAGAGAGATGAAGGGGGGGCAGACACAGGCAGAGAGAGGTACAGAAGGATGAGGTTGGAGGCCGTGGAAGGTAGAAGGGGCCCAGTCAGGAGAGGCAAGCGGACAGGTGGAGAGACACCGGGCGCCTTGTGGGCCACCACGGCAGCAGGACCTCTCACCTGGCCTCGGTGTCTGCGTCCCCAACCCCAGCTCAAGCCCTGCAATTTAAGGGGCACCAAGGGGCGGGTCCTGTCCCTATCCACACCTTATCTGGCCAGACCCTGGCCTTGCAGCTAAATTGAGCCTCAGCTGTCAGCACAGGCAGCAACAGCTGACAGTCAGCCACACCACCAACCCTCCCCCATGGCCTGGGCCTCAGGCCCCTGGAGGTCAGCACGGAGCCCCACGCCCATGGGCGTCAGGGAACCCACCAGCTTCAGGACAGGCCTGGTCAGCCATGTTAGGGCCAAGGTGCTCTCCTCAGAAGCGAGGTGTCAGTGGGGCACCAAGTCAGCACTAAGGGCAAACAGAAGGCATTGAATCGGTGCAGGCCTGCACCCTTCCCTCCACAGGCTCCTCATTTAGAACCTTATTTGGTCACAGCTGAGGGTGCACCTGGGATGTCACAGGCCAAGAATAGAAACACTCAGGGAGTCCTGGCAGCTGTCCCCTACCCGGGACTGGACAGGCGACAGGTGGGGGAGGGGTGGGCAGGAAGCAGGGAGATGGAGGCATAGAGAAGGTAAGCAGCCCAGAGACCCAGAGGGACTTCAGAGCCATGGGAAGAGATGGGGTAGTGGGGTGTGGTGGCTTACACCTGTAATTCCGGTACCTGAGGCAGGAGGATCATGGCAAGTTTGAGACCAATTTGAGCTATACAGTGAGACTGTGTCTCAAAAAGGGGAAGAGGGCGTACACACACACACACTCACACACACAAACACATACACACACACACACACACACATACACATACACACACACACACACACACACACACACACGTGGACAAATGGAAGAGTTAACTTGGACACATATGGAGAAGGACAGGCAGACAAAAGAGACCCAGGGAGGGGCTAGAAGGCGGGAAAAGACAGAGGCCAGGAGGCAGCAAAGGTCCCAGGCTCCAGGGCTGAGTGCTCTGGCAATCCAGTATGTGTCCTCCACATGCTGCCTTGGTTTTTACTTTGCAACTTGCCCTTTGACCTCAGAAGTCTTGAGAACCAGATGGCAGCAGCTTGAGCCCCTGCCTTTTACTAGCATGGTGCCAGGATGTGGCCTTCAACTCCAGATGAATTCACTACCAGTGTAGATCCTGGCCAAGGCAGGGTGTCGTACCCCAATCTGGGCCCCTCCTCACCCATAGTCTCTCCTGGGTCCCTGTTACCCAGGCCTGTCCCTTCAGCTGAGGACAATCTCTCCCCTTGTTTCCTACAGGCCCTAGGGCTCAGGGCCAGATCCTGGCCCCCTCCTTCCCCTCTTGGGGCTCATGCCATCACCTCCACTGTTTCTTCAGGGCTCCTCCTGGCTCCAGTCCTCCTTCCACTCTGTCCCAGATAGGTCTGTCTGTCAACACCTCCCCAAATAACTGTGGTGGTGACAGCAGGGCTGCAGTACTCTGGGTACATCAGCAACTTCCAATTCTGGGCCCTCCAGTTTCACAGCCTCTTGAGGATGTCTGGCTGGCGACTGATGGAGGCACTTCTCTTTGCTCCAGTCTGGTGCCCTAGGAAAATATTCCTTCAACAGCCCTTCAGTCTGTTCCTCACCTCCTGCAGGGCTGAGCCCAACTGCTCCTTCTCAGGCGGCCCAGCACACCTGAGAAAATGGCAGCAGCTGTGCCAGTTTCCTGCCCTCCTCACAGCTTCAGATCTCACACACTGGCTGTCCCTGTGGGGGTCAGAAATTCTAAATGGGCTCCCCTGGGCTTACCTCCTGCTTTAAAGGACCCTGTGACTTCATCCAGCCACCCACCAAGTCCATTGTTCCTGAGGGAGACTGGTTATAACCAGTCCTATCTGCTGCCCAACTCCCCTGCACTTGGGAAGTCAAGGTCACAGGCTGCTGGACCCATGGCCATCTTTGGGGACTACTGTCCAGCCTGCTTCCTCACTGATGGTCTAAACCTTAGAAAGGAGTGGTCCCTGCTTCATCTTATGTTACCCTACTGATTTGGGGAGACAGCATGTTGGTCTCTGGCTTCTGTCTCCCTCTGGGCACCGGTCTGTGACCAAGAGTCATCCCCAGGAGCTCAGGTGCAGATAGCAAAAGAGCAGATTTATTGAGGCAGCAGTGGTTGGGGGAGTGGGGACCCTAGGGCAGGGCGCAGGCCTCCCGGGGCCTGGAGTTGCAGGCACTGGATCCTCAGGGCTGTGGCAGCAGGCAGCTGTTCACAGGCAGTGGGTCAGCTTGTGTGCAGCCAGCAGCCGGTCTCCTCCACCTCCTTGGTCACCACCAAGAGCACCTCACACAGGCCTTGGGCCAGGGCAGCTGCCAGGAAGGCCCTGAGGAGATGAGGGAGACTGAGGTCTGGGCAGTTCAGACAGGCCCATCTCTCTGCAGGGTCTTCCCAGTGCTGGTCTCAACCTCTTACTTCCGTCACCACTCACCTGACACCATCCTCGTCCCCCAGCGCTTCAGGTGCCCGAAGCTTTGAGTCCAGGTTATAGTAGATACCATCCACCTGGCGCAGGGCCACCCAGTGCCGGCGGCGCAGTGGCAGGGACAGCAGCCCCAGAGACACAGGAGAGGGTAGGTTCAGGATCAGGCCTAGCACCTGGGGCAGGGCCAACTGTGACAGCGGTCTGGGGAGGGGAGGGACACAGCATGAGGCCGCAGAGGCCCTCGGATACTGCTTCCCTCCCCGGAGTGGCCACTCACCCACCCCCTGACCCTCTACTTGTCAGGGCCGTCTTCGCTTTTGTTTAGCAGGGTCTCGGGTGTCCGAGGTGTGCACCACTGCAGCCGTTCATGGGGTGCTGGGGATGGAACCCCAGTCTCATGCATACTGGTAAGCCTTCTGCCAATGGGGCAGCCCCTCAACTTTCTGTTGTTTGCCTCTCTGAGCCAGGGACTCCATACGCAGCCTAGGCCGGCTTCCGATTCAGTTTTACCTCAGGCCAACAGGCTGGTCTCACCACTCTTAACCTAATCCCCGTCTTTCCCCACCCCAGTCATGAGGCGCTTATGTGGACCCTCACACCACCCTTTTGACCAGTACCAAGTTTATCAGTTTAGCCCATCATTCAGTCAGTCCCCATCTGCCACAGCCTCCCAGGCGAAAACCTCCCCATCTACCTTGAAGCCATCCTCCGCTTTATCCCACACACCCAGGCCAGTGCAGCCCACAGCCTAGGCCCTACCTTCTCCTGTCCCACCACACAGCGGCCAGGCCTAGGCCCTGCAGGGCAGCCATGATCACGTTGACATCATAGTTGCCGGTGCCCAGGAGGCTGCGATGGGGGTTCAGCCGGGAGTCTGGGGCTAGCCTGGGGGTGAGGGGGGCAGAGTCAAGGTTGGGAATCCTGGAAAGGCTTCCATCTTCCCACACAACAGGAGAGGTCCAGCGCCTGGCCTTTGACTCTTCTCTCTCTTCAAGGCCCACACAGCTTATCGGGCCCCAAGGCCTGTTTTCTCTTCCATCCCCAACCCCTGTACTCTCAGCCTGGCTAAAGCTTTTGTCTTTTTCCACTCAGAAACCCTCCCCAGACTCCAGTCTCCCTCCAGCCCGCTCCAGAAGCCTTGAGCTGTCTTGCCGCTCTCACATTCCCACCTCTCCACGACTCTCAAGTGCCCTGGACGAAGTCCCTGACCTTCCATCCACCCTTCTCGTCACGGCCTCTTTCCAGACCAGCCTCAGATGTCATTTCTTCTGGGAAAGGAGCCATTAGACCCCCAGACTGGCCTCAGAACCCCCTCGAATGACAGAGTGCCTCTTTCATTTGGTAATGCCCTGCCCACTCTGTTCACAGCCCTCCCTGGTGCCCCATCTCCCCAGGACAGACTACTGCCTCCTCCAGGGGCAGGTGGGCCTTGCATAGCCTTGGCACCAGCTCTTACCAGCCACCTATTCCCAGATGTCCTGTACGCCCAAGCCTTTCTTCTAGCTCCCTCCAGATGTGGCCCTGCTCTTCTGAAGAGCTGGACCCTTGGAGACCAGTGACATGGAGGGAAATACCTGTGTTTGCTCTCTGTGTCCCTAGCCCTCTCTTCATCTGCCTCAGCTCCAGCTGTTCAGCATGCCCCTGGCATGAAAGAGCTGGTGGCAGGGGAGAGGAATAGTAATCTAGAGAGGAATTTCTTCTAACATAAATCTACAGTTTGAGGATGCTGGATCAGCAGCAGTGAGAAGACACACGGACTGCCTCTGGATGTGGATATAAACTGCAGGCTGGGGTGTCTGTGTGTCTGTGGAGGGACTGTGGGGCTAGAGGTGGGACTAGGAAGAGAGTTTCTTAAGAAAGTGATGGCTGAAATTCTGAGGGGCACCCGGGTGACCAAGAAGAAAAAGAATGCCTTGTAGAATACAGGAACAGCCTGTGTAAAAGCTCGGAGGCACCACAGTGGGGCTGTTTGGGGCCAAGGAGAGCAGTGAAGGAAGACAGCAGAAAGGCAAGGACCCAAAGCCTTGGAGTTCAGGCTGAAGGACCTGGGCTATTCTCTGGTGCTGGGGACCACAGAGGGATGGATGCAGTGGAGGCGCAGGCAGCCGTGGGGCTATGTGTGGGATGGACAGGAGGAGAAAAACAGCTAGGAGGCTGTGACAAGGGTTCAGGTAAGAGAGGTTGAGGCCAAAGCTGGGGCTGAGGCTGTGGGAAGCGGCAGGTGGAAGGGTAGGCAACAGCTTCGGGATCTGAGCCCTGGCCCCGCTAGTGCCCCAGACAGGCTCCCGTGCCTCTGAGGCCTGCTCTTCCAGGGCCAGGTCCGATGGCAATCACCTCTTGCAAATTTCGTCTGCAGCCTCCTGGCTAAAGAGCTGCTGTTGGAGGACGTTGTTGAGAGCGTGGACGGCGCACAGCTCTAGCCGCTGCCGCTCGTGGTACACTGAGGGTGGGCTCGGCCGCGCTTCCGGGGCCTGAGACATGCCCTCCTCGGCTCCTGCTGGGGGTGGGACAAAGAGACGGTGTTAGGGACCCAGGTTCTCCGTCATCTGGGTCTCCAGACTCCTGTGTCCCTGGGCAATGGCCACTGAGATGGGCACCGAGACCAGCTTGGGAGGATATGGGGTCCCTGACCCTGCTACCTAGGTTGTTTCCGGAGCAAAGAGGCATCTTCATGTCCCAGTCTGCTCACCTGGCAATAGAGACCCACCCCACTACATGTCTCTAAGCAAAACGGTCCGGATCACAGTAACCTAGCAACGGAATATCGCCCCTTCTGTCCCAAGGAAACAATACCTTTTTGGTTCCCAAGCAACAGAGCACAACCCACCCCCTTGGTAACCCGGTCTGTTTTCTGATCACCTAGCAATGGAGGACTCCTCCTTCACCGTCTCTGGGTAACAGGGTCTCTTCTGGTCGCCTAGCAACGGAAGACTTCCCCTCGTCAATAACCAGGGTTCTCTCCTCCCGTCACCTGGCAACAAGGCCCTCTCCTAGTCACTAAGCAACAGGAGCCCCCCCTCTTCCTGTCACCTGGCAACCAGGCACGCTCCCACCCGCCTCCATACGGCCCTCGCCAGGCCCTCACCCCTTCGGCCTCTCTGCTCGCTGGGACCGGCCGCTTTCGCATTCCTTGGGCAGCGGCCGGGTGGTACCACGCTGACTGGGCAGGAGGGACGGACTACAGCTCCCGGAGACCTGCGCGCTCAGGACTGCGATTCCCGAAGGCCTCCACGGGGCGCCTATATTGGACGCGCAATCCGGAAGTCCTCCGGGGACGCTCTGCAGCGCGGAACTACATTTCCCATCGGACCACGCAGCCAGTTCTCGTGCAACCCCCAGGGCTCTCTGCTGCCTAGAGGTTTCTGGGAAATATAGTAACTGGGGCTCTCGCGATAGCTTCCAGGAAGTTGGGGTGTGTGTGTGTGCTCACGCGCTCGCAGCTATGGCGTCATACGCTGTGTGTTGAAGCGTGATGTAATAGACTTAGGGGACAAGGAACCAAAGAGGACAGCGGGCACAATTCTAATGTTTACTGAGACATATAATGTTCGAAGTGACAGCAAGGGCAGTGGGGGAGAAGACTTGTCAGCAGAGGTGGATCCCAGGTCTGGAGGGGAGCTGGCAGCAGCCTGTGGGGAGAATGAAAGACTAGGATGACGACACAGACATGCAGGCGGCCATGGCGGCCGGGGGCTTTGAAATGGTAGTGTGGTACAACCCAAAGAGGATACTCAGAAAGAGATGTGGGGTGTCAGTGGAGAGACTAGAGGAGGACTGAGACTCAGAGAAAGGGGAGGGCTGGGAAAGAAAGGTCGTAAAGCCTGGGAGTGAAAACTAAGGATGGGCAAAGACAGGAAACCGGGGTGGGACACCCGACACGTGAGTTGTGCAGAGCACAGAGGCCAATGGACCTTGGAGGGGTCTGGCCGCACCCAGTAGGCTGTGCCAGAAGGCCGTGACAGTGGCAGAGCCGGTGACCGCGCCAGGCTGGGCTGGGTTCTCTCTGTGGGTGTGCACGGCAAAGCTGCAGCCCGTGGGCCCTGGAGGGCCTTTCAGCTCCACATCCACCACGTGCATGTCTGTGAGGCTGCAGCCAGCAGAGAAGAGCAGTTAGTCCATCTGGCCTGTACACAGCTGGGCCACCTACTTCCTTTGCTCACCTAAGGTCGGCCACAAGCACCCCAATGACACGGTCGAAGCCTAGACTGGGGGCAGCCAGGGCAGCGGCTGCCATGGTGTTAGAGTTTCGGGGAGCCAAGGGGCAGAGCCCACGCACAGGGCCCTCGTAGAGCACTGTGCGGGGCCCACTGCTGTGTGCTGCAGCCAGGGATCCCTCCAGCCGGAAGCCATCAGGATGTGTGGCCATGGTGACTCGAAGGCTCTGGAAGCAATGGCAGGGTCAGGAGGCTGAGACGCTTACATGTTCCCTCAGGTGCAGCCCAGAGGGTTCTCACCTGGAGGCCACCGGCTGCATCCAATCTCTGGATGTCTTCAGCCCCCCACAGGGCTCCTCGGGCCACAAACACAGTATGGCCCCAGTGGTTTGAGGCCTCCATGAGCTGTTGCTCTGTGGTCTGGTCAGCCAGAGCTGAGGGAGACCCCACCTTGGGAGATGGATGGTAGAGAGAGGGAAGGCCAAGACATGGATCACTACTATAGGGCGGGATGCAGCCAACGTAGAAAAGGACTTACTGAGGGGTGAGGGGGCTCACCAGGAGGTTAGCATGGCGCAGGATTTGTACCCCTGATTCGTGGATTATATTTGGATGGGCCACTTCTACCACAAGGTCAGGGTGCCTGGAAGAGGGAGACATGGAGGAGGGCCTTGGAGAAGAATCAGGTCTCCTCAGGGTTTGGAGGGATGTCACTCCTTACCCTGGCTAGGGAGGGAAATGGGACAGTGGGTGCATTCTAGTTTATCTTTGTGTGCACTAAGGCACAAGGAGGCAGGCAGGAGCTTTGGGCAGGCTCCCATTCTGCTGTGAGCCACTGACCTTTCCCCAAGGGTAGTAAGGTCTTGGAGCTGCAGGGCAGGGGGCACACTCCCTGCCATTCGTCCAGGGTCTCGGTTCCATACAAAAACAAGTTCTAGGCCCAGTTCTGATCCCTGAGCCAGAAGGCGGGACACAAGGGATTGTCCTGCAGAGAAGGGGAGGGCTAGAGATCCAAGGAAAGAACAGAGACCACTCCCCTACTCAGGGAGGTGGAGAGGGGGATGGGGAGAGACACAAAGAAGGGCGGGCAGACATGGGGCAGTGAGACACAGAATTCCTGAGAGAGAAAGCCTGAGAGTGATATCCCAGAGACCGAGAGAGAGGGACAGAGGCAGAGAGTGAGAGCACGAGAGAGAGAGAGAGAGAGAGAGAGAGAGAGAGAGAGAGAGAGAGGGAGGAAACCAAAGAGGAGAGGGGAACAGAGGTGTAGAGAGACAAAGAGAGGGGAGAGAGACCCAGAAAGAGAAAGAGATAGACAGGCAGACAGAATACATAGAAAGCCAAAGAGAAGAGACAGAGGCCCAGACACACAGAGAGAGAGAGACAGAAAGAGGGATAGAGACCCAGACAGAAGAGAGACAGAGATGAGACCAAGAGGAAAGTCAGAGAGAGAGAGAGAGAGAAGAGAGAGAGAGAGAGAGAGAGAGAGAGAGAGAGAGAGAGAGAGAGAGACTGAGATACCTCAGAGACCCAGAGAGAAGACAGAGACCTAGAGAGAGGCACACACACACACACACACACACACACACACACACACACACACACGAGAGAGGGAGACAGCGACAGAACCGGAGAGAGGAAGGCCCAGTGTGTGGGCAGAAGGCAGGCTGCGCTGGCAGATTAGCGTGAAAGATACGTGGGAACAGATGTTTCTGGGACTTTAGGATAGGGCCGTAGAAGGAGGCCCCAGGTTAGTTCAGACTCACCCAGGCGGCCATAACCCACAATCCCCACCTTCTGAGGGACTAGAGGGGCCATACTGGTGGCCTTGGCCTTTAGCACGGTGTCCGGTTGTGGGGGCTCTTCAGTGCTTGCTGGGCTCTGTACTGGGCGTAAGCAGTGAATGATCTTTAGAGCTTGACCCTTGACCCTCTCCACTGGAGCCAGAGGGAGGGAGCAGGCTGGTGGGGGGGGGGTGCTTTTTTTCTGGGAGCCCTCTGCCCTCCTGTGCTGGCTGGCGTGGTGGCTTGGGAGCTAGGCCTCGTGTGGCTCTGTGTGGCTCTGTGTGCCCACTAATCCACTGCCTCCTGTGCACCCCACACTCTCCCATGCCTCATGAGGTAGAAAAATCCCTTCGCAGCACCCCCTCCTCAGGCTGGCCAGCAGGTTGTCATGGAAACTGTATTTTGCTTGGGACAGAGGAAGAAGTGGGGACAGGAACTTGGGTCTTCCACCAGGTCCCTTGCAGACCTCTTCATCTGGCTGGAATGTCATGTGGTCCTTCACGCCCACCTGTGTCCTGTCTTCCCCAGTCCTCCATGCCCCTCAGTCCTGGCCAGAGTCCCCTCCCCCACCCTACAGTCTAATTGCCCTTGAGCTCACCTCAGCTGTCCTGGGCATCACTCATCCCACCTCGAGGCTACAGTCCCCTGCCTCTTTGCATTCCTGGTCCCCTGCATCCTCTCCCACCCCCATCCCATTCATGAAGGAGGGGCCTGCATAGCTGGGGGAGTTCCTAAGTGCCCCCAGAATGAGTCCAGCCATCGCCTGGCAGGCCTGGCATAGGACAAGGCAGGCTGCGGCAGGCCAGCTCCCTGCCCCCATTGCCACCTGGTACAGCCGCAGTGTTGCCATGGTAACCAGGATCCTAGCCGAGATAGCTGCAGAGAAGGCAGGAAAGATGGAGAGCGAACTCCAAGAGCATGCGCAACAGCCCTGTCCCGGACTTCCTCAGCACAGAGGGGCCGGGCAGGGAGGGAGATGGGGGCAGACATCCGACAGTTGTCACAGATAAAGAAGCCACTTAGCGCTGGGACAGAGGAGAAGATGCAGTGGGGGTAGAAACATCGGGAAGAGGTGGGGACAGGGAGAAGGGAGCATACGCACAGGGTGCAAGGAGTTCTGGGGGGACTTCCTGCTCTCCCACATCTGGTGAAGGCGTGTACCCTGGGGCCTTCAGTGCCCACACAAGGGTCTAGATCTATGCATGACGGGCCAGGTGTCCATGTGCTGAATGCTTGGCTCTGGCTACCTCTCTACCTCCCTAGGCCTCCTCAGACTTCCTGGGCAATCCTGTTTCTCTGGAGGCTGAACCTTGGACAACGTGGGTCACTCTGAGAGGTCACTAATATCTCCACTCCAGCACCACCCAGTCCTGGCTCAGCTGCACATTTTCCTCCTCGGTGATTGCAGATCCTGCAGGTGACTCTGCCCTCCATGTGCCCTGGTCTGTTTACAACGTCCCTCATGTGGCCCAAGCCTGTTTATTTTGTGTGCCCGCCCTTGTACAAACTGTCTCCTGACTAGCCAGTGATGTGTGTGAAGTGGAGGAGACTCTCCTGTAGGGACACAACCACTTGCACAGTAGTGTCACCAGAAAGTCCTGTGGCCTCCCTGACCTTCAGGTCACCAGTTGTGGCCTTCCTGGACAGCTGAGTCTGCAGATGGTCATGTCAGGAGAGGTTCCGCTGCTGTGAAGCCCCTAAACTGCATGATGGCATCCCTCCTCCGGGGAGGCACACATGGATGGCCCCAGCAACCAGGAGAGGCCGGGATGGAGCTTTCCTGCCAGTTTTCAGAGGGAGCCCAGCCCTGCCAGCACTGTGACCTTGGACTTGCAGCCCTCAGAACCCCAACATCCCACAGTTCTGTTGTCCCAAGCCGTGGTGGAGCATTGCAGTCCTAGGTCCTTCTGGGTTGTGTGTGTGTGCGTGTGCGTGTGCGTGAGTGTGTGTGTGTGTGTGCGCGCGCGTGTGTGTGTGTGTGCGCGCGTGCGTGTGTGTGTGTGCGTGTGTGTGTGCGTGAGTGTGTGTGTGCGTGTGTGTGTGCGTGAGTGTGTGTGTGTGCGCGCGCGTGTGTGTGTGCGTGTGTGTGTGTGTGTGTGCGCGTGAGTGTGTGTGTGCGTGTGCGTGTGCGTGTGCGTGTGCGTGTGTGTGTGTGTGTGTGTGAGTCAGGCACCAGAGTCAGAAAGGAAAGACAGCCAGAGATGGAGATGGAGACAGAGACACACAGAAGGGCAGAGGGCAAGCCCCTAGCACATCCCCGGAAGGGCAGCCAGGAAGATGGAACAATGCTATGTCCTGCGTGAGCCTGTTCCTCTCCGGGATCTTGGGAATGCAGAGTCCCAGAGCTGTAACTTCGGGGGGCCCACTCTCCTCTCCTGGGAGGACAGCATCACTGGCTGGCCATCCTCTCCTGGTCCCACCCACAGTGGCTTTGTGCACTGTCTTCAATACTTTCATGACCAAAAAAATTTTTTTTTTTACTTTTTCCATGTTTTTTTTTTTTTTTTTAAAGTAATTACAGAGCAGGTAGTGATTGACGCAAACCTCCCTTCAGTATCAAAAGAGTCTGTGGGGCGGGTGGGGCCGGCCAGGGCCGCGAGTGGAGCTCGCTGTTGGGGACATTGTCGGAGTTGCCCCCTGGGCTCTGGTGAAGTTGTCTGTCTCTTGTGTTTTGAGGGTGGAGGAGTAGGAGGGAAGGACAGGCGTCAAACTGCAAAGAAAGAAAGAAAAAAGAAAGAGCCGTAAAAGGAGGGTTGGGATGAGGGGAAAGGGTACCCCTCGAAGAAGCTCCTCTCCCCTGGAAGGTGGCGGGCAGGGCAGGTGGGCAGAGGACACGGCAAGGTGGAGGGCCGGGCCACCTCTCCTGATCTCCAGGTCCTTTCCTGTCGCAGGATGCCGGGCGCCGCCGGGCAGCGCGGCACGCAGGAGCATCCCCGGCCGACGTCCTGCAGCGTCCCTGCGCGCCCAGGTTTAGATTTGTGTCTCTTGCACGTTCTCCTTGGAGCCGCTCTTGAAGAGCAGAGGTTCGTGGATGGAGTTGAGGCCGGGGCCCTTGGCCCCGCACCCGCCTCCTGGGTTGCCGCCGTAGTGTGCCTTGAAGGCGGCCGCCACGTAGTGGTGGTGGTTGAGGTGGTCTCGCTCCAGCGCCGGAAGGGCCAGGTGGCTGTCCCCGCCCACGCCCGCGCCTCCGGCCACAGCGGCGGCCGCGGCCACCGACACAGCGGAGGCGGCGGGAAGCTCGTCCTCCACGTTGATGATCTCCACGGTGCGCGTGGGCCCGTGGTGCTTGTGCAGCTGGTGCTGCTTGCGCAGCTTGTAGAAGGCCACCAGCATCACAGCGGCCATGAAGGTGATGGCCACGAAGCAGCCGATGATTATTTTGGTGGTCTTCATGACGTCGTCTAGGTCCTTAAGCGCGTTCTCCGTCACGTCCGTGATGGGCACCGTGAACGCCTTCTCCGTGGGCCGCGAGGAGCGTGGGGCCGGCGCCGTGGTGGACGCCGAGGCCGGGGCTGCGGCATCAGGCCGGCCACCGCCCCATGCGCCGTCGGTCGTGGGCCCCGGGGGCTCCTTTTCCGTACCCCGGGGCTGCTGCGACTCCTCACCCGGCTGTGTCTCCAGCGTCTCCACGGTCACCGTGGTGAAGTAGGTGTAGCCGCCCGCGCCCCCTGCACCGCCCCCACCCCCGGGGCCCCCGCCCCCAGCCCCCCCTGCGGCCACAGGGTCCACGGCCGACACGTTAAGCGTGGCCGAGGCAGTGGTGTTGCCGGCCGAGTTTGTCACCATGCACGTGTACTGGCCCGTGTCCTGCACGGTGACATTGGTGAAGTTGAGCGTGCCATCGTGCAGGACTGAGATGCGCACGCGGTAGGAACCATGCGTCATGAGCGTGCCATTAGGTGTCAGCCAGTTGACAGAAGTCATGGATGTGCCTGTGCGACACTTGAGCTCGGCCGCCATACCCTCGGTAACATTGAGGTCTGTGGGTGGTTCCACGATGACCGGGGCGTAGCAGGTGAAGTGTGACTGGTCCAGCTCACCGATGTAGCGGCCCTTGAGGCCAGCGGGCGCGTGGCAGCGTGCGCAACATGTGGTGTTGCTGGGCACTGTTTCCTTTAGCCACCAGCTGAGCCACAGCACATCACAGTTGCAGTGCCAGGGGTTGTGGTTGAGGTGGACGCGCTCTAGGCGGTGCAGGGGCGTGAAAAGGTCGTGTGGCAGCGACATCAGGTTGTTGTGGGACAGGTTTAGTTCCTCTAGCGACTTGAGGTCGTCAAAGGCATTTCGCTCGATGGTGGCCACTTGGGCATGCATCAGCCACAGCTTACGCAGGCTGGTGAGGCCCTGGAAAGAGCCGGGGCGAATTAGGTCCAGCCGGTTCCCTGACAGCTCCAACTCCTCCAGACGCACAAGCGCTGTGAGGTTGGGGATGTCCTTTAGGTTGCACATGCCCAGATTGAGGTAGCGCAGGTTCACCAGCCCCTCGAAGGCCGCCTCTGATATGTACTCCAGCCGCTTGAGCTCGCCCAGGTCCAGGCGGCGCAGTGAGGGCACGCGGTTGAAGGCATAGGATGGGATGCTTTCGATGGGGTTGTTGCGCAGCCACAGCTCCCGGAGCTTAGACAGGTACTCGAAGGCCTGTGTGGGCACTGTGGTCAGCCTGTTGTCGAAGAGTTCCAGTGTGTTGAGACTAGGCAGCCCATTGAATGCGCCCACCTCAATCTTGCGCACCAGGTTCTTGCTCAGCTGCAGGATCTCCAGGTGCCTGAGGTGCTTGAATGTGTCTGTGCGGATCACCTGCGGGGAGACTAGCGTCAGTGCATCTGACAAGCCTGGGAACAGCAGGGCTTTCCAGTTCACAGCAGGAGAATGAGACTCAGTGGTCAGCATGTGGTGCAAAGGACAAGACCCAGGGCCTCCGAGATGCAAGGTGCTGGACAGGGGCTCTATGACTGAACCTCTGTAGAGCCCCTCACTGGAGGACTCGAAGTAGATGATCTACACCGAGCCACGCCTCAGCCCCTCACTGGGGGATTCTAGGCAGGTGGGTGCTCGATCAGCGAGCCATGTCCAGCCCCTCACTGGGGGAGTCTAGGCAGGTCTTCTACCATTAACCTTCATCCCCAGCTGTCTTTTTACTTTTCATTTGGAGACAGGGTCTCATTAAGTTCCTGAGACTGGCCTCAAACTTTTGATCTTGGTACTTCAGGCTTCTGACTACCTGGGAAGTCAAGCCTGTGCCTCCATGCCTGACTTACTCGTGCTTCTTCTGCCCCAGGACGCTTTCCACACACGCCTGTCACTCACCCTTCAACAGTCCTATAATTTCTCTGCTTCCAAAGGAGGAGGGAGGCTTACTACATGGCTTGCTGGGTGCCGAGCTGGTGGGCCTGCCTCCCTCTTGCTGTCTGTTTTTATGGACAGATACAGAAATCGAGGCTGTGGAGGTAATGAGCAGCACAGCCCTCCCCCAGCACTGCCTCCTCTTCCTGACTGTGGGACATGTCACCTGACCATTGTCCGGGTCAATTCCCTCAGGAGAGGAAGGGGGCAGAGGCAGTTAGCTGAGAAGAGACCGTGCACATGCCTTAGGCTGCTGGAGTTCCTTGAGCCCGACTTCTCCTCACCTCAGGATCCTCACTGTTGTTCGCATGGGCTTGGAGGGCGCTCCACCCCGGGGAGTGGAGCCCTGACCTACTAACCCAAAGCCCTCATTAATGCGTCCAAGGGCATCAGCCCTGAAGCCCCACCCCCACCCTCAGTGTCTGACTGTATATCTCCTCCTCTCCACCCTATCCCCAGCTCCACCCCACCCGCATCCCCCCACCATACCCTGCAAAGGTGTTTAGACCCACAGACGGTCACTTCCCTACTCACAGCATGCTCCGGTATTCTCCTACCCCGTTCAAGCTGCACACCTATACGACAGGGACAGTTATGTCCCAAACAAACTTAAAAAAAAATTGAGACAGGGTCTCATGTAGCCCAGGCTGGCCTTGAATTCACAGGATGTGATAACTTGAATTCCAAATCCTCCTGCCTCCACTTACATGGTGGTATTACTGGATGTAGAGATTACAGGCATTCACCAACATGTGATTCATGCAGTGCTGGGGCTGGAGCCCTGGACTTTCTGCATGCTAGGCAGCCACTCTATCAACTGCATCCTTGCCAAGATCCCCTGAGAGCCACGGCCCCGCTTCAAGCAGCCCATTGCCATCACCTTCCTCCTTCTTCTGTGCTCCCCGGGGCTGCAAACTCACTCCTGCCTCCAAGCCTGTGTACCTGCGCCTCCCTCGGCCTCCAAGCGCTAGCTACTTCCTCTCCTGGTCAACTTCCCAGCCCTTCCATGCCAAGATCAGGGTTGCCTGCTCTGGAGGATGTCCTGGCTGTATCCCCCATGGGCGTGAGGTGACCATGTGGCTGTGTGTCACTCACAGAGCCTGGGCCCTGGGTTTATGAGCAGAGCTTCCCTCTGCCACAGAATGAGCTTGTAACCATGTCCTCTCAGAACTCCTGTCTGGGACACCCACTCTTTCTTGGTGCTGGGGAACCCATGGCCTGGAGGGCTCTCAGATTCATCTGATCACAGAGCCACACCTCCTCACTTGAGTTACGTGGGTGCTTTGCCACTGAGCCACCAGCACATTTCGTGAGGACAGTGAAAAACCTAGGCACCTTGCTGGTCCATGGAGGTGCTGTGGTTTTAGGGGAAAGTGAAGGAGGGGAGAGAGCAGAGCATGGTGACTCACACACAGAATTAGTCCCAGCACTCGGGAGTCTGAAGCAGGATTATTATGAGTTGAGGTCTCCTAAACTGCAGTGAGACCAAGTCTCAACCCCGCCTCCACTCTAGCCCTTAAGAAGAAAACTCAGGAAGTCCCACTCACTGTGGTAGGTTAAGTGGCTGGAGCCTGGACTGAGATTTCAAGTGCGGGGGACAGAGAGAGGGGCTGTGGAGGGAAGGGGCTCCTCAAGGCACACTATCTGGTCCCCTGGGCCAAGCCTGGCTGGCACCAAGTCAGAACCACAAACAGAGCAAGCATCTGTAAGCCTTTCTTTGCTATTGATGGGAGTCACCTGTGCTCTTTGTAAGGAAAAATAGCAAGGAAAGGAAAGTCTGGGAAACAGTATTCAGCCATGTTAGCCATTCAACACATCCATTCATGCCTTTCTTCCTTCTTTGAAAAGTATATATTTTGTGTGTAGGAGTGTTTGCCTGCAGGTGTGTATGTGCACCATGTGTGTGGTACCCACAGAGGCCAGAAGAGGGCAACGGGTCCCTTGGAACTAGATGCTGGGAACTGAACCCAGGTTCTCTGCAAGGGCAGCAAGTGCTCTTAAGTGTGCAGGCATCTCTCCAGCCTCAATCTCCTTTTCTATGTGTACAAAATTATAGATGATTAAATTTTAAGTTTTCAAATTTTTTGAGACTTTGTAGCTCAGGCTGGCCTTGACCTGGAGCCAAGTCTCCTGTTTTGGCCTCCTGAGTAGCCAGGAATACAGGTGTGTGATGGGGTCACCAATCCCAATTGAAGTTTAATCAGATTGGATTGAGAAATGTTGGGAGATTAGTAAAACCCACATCTGAATGTTCCAGACAGTGTGGGTCCAGAGACCAGGAAATAATGAAGCTTAGACCTAATAATACATGTTTAATCCAGTGAGGGGCTGGAGGTATGGCTCAGTGGTAGTGAACTTCCCTAGGATCTCCCAGAGACGGCCTGGGAGCATGACTCAGTGCAGTCCCTGCCTAGAATCCCCTAGCAAGGGGCTGGGATGTGGCTTAGAGGTAAGGCCCTTGTCTAGAATCCCCTGTGAGGAGCTGGGGGTGTGGCTCAGTGGTAGAATACTTGCCTATTGTATGTGAGGTTCTGTGTGCAGTGGTGTAGCCCCACAGGAATACTTGTTCTGAAGTTTCAACTCAGCAGATCATCATCAATACCTGTCCTGTGTTCTGACCTCTGCTTTTCCCCAACACCTTCCCTTCAAATCAGTGGCCAGAGTTATCCAAGGTACAGTTCTGACCTCAGTGACTTCAGTGTGTATCTGTGCATACACACACACACACACACACACACACACACACACACACACACTGCTCTCTACCACGCTCTCCTCTGCTCCAGTCACACCAGGGGCACACACAGGTCCCCTTCACTGGTCATACTCTGTCTAGGTTCTCAGCCCCCTCCTGAGATGCTCTCTCTTTCTGGAACTCCTAGGAAAGACATTTGGTATCTCCTGCTCACCTACCCCAGATGGTTCCACTCATCACACGGAGTTTTTACTAGCTCCATCATATTGGCTGCCACTGGTTTGACACGCTGTGACTCTTGTCTGGACTGTGAGCCTTGTGTAGAGACCTTGGCAATGAGGTCTGTACTCAGAGCATTCAGCTCAATGCCTAGGTCACTGAGCCAGGTCTGAGGGTGAATGGACCAGGGAGAGTAAGGCCGTGTGATGGGTAATACAGCCAGCTTAACAGGATCTAGTCACTAGGACACAAGACTCTGGGTACACCTGTCAAAGTGTTTCTAGATTGGGTTCATAGAAGTGGAAGACCCACCCTGGGTGTGGAGGGCGCCATCCTATGGGCTAGAGGTTCCGGATTGAATAAAAAGGGGAAATTGAGCTGAACACCTGTGGACTGGATGCAGTGTGACCAGGACACTCCTGCCACCATGGCTTCACTGACAGGTTGGACAGCACCACCCAGAACTGTGAGCCATAATAAGCCCTTCTCCCCTGAAGTTGCTTTTGTCAGATATTCTGATGAGAAAAGAAAGTCATCAATACAGACCGGTGCCCAGGTGTGCTGGGGGACTGCCTGCTGATCGTTCAGGATGAGTGACAATGCCAGCCCCCAGTGACCAAATCAGAGTGTGCTGATGCCTACCACCCCAGCACTTGGGAAGCTGAGGCAGGAGGGTTGCTGTGAGTTCAAGGAGGCAGGATTGTGAGTTTTAGGCAAGGTCATCAAACTTACTATGCAGCCAAGGAAGACCTTGAACTCCTGATCCTCCTATCTCCGCCTCCCAAGTGCGGGGATTCCAAGAGAGTGCCACCACACCTGGTTTACACAGGGCTGGCTGGAGACTGAACTCAGGGCTTCATGAATGCTAGGCAATCACTCCAGGAACTCAGTCCCAACCCCACCCTGAAGTCCCTGCCTTTTGGTAGAAAGCTTAGCTTATTTACCTTTATTGTAACCGTGAACTCACAGGAATCACTCAGTGCTACCTGATGTTTGCGCCTATCCTTTCTCACCTGTGGAGTGGATTTCTTCTCATCCCATCTACCCTCCACTGCTTTAGAATTTATAGATGGCCTCTTCTCTCTAGTGCTTATCTTAAAACACGAAGGTGGTGTGAATAGGAATGGATCCCATAGGCTCATGTATTTGAATCTTGGCCTCAGGGAGTGGTGCTACTTGAGGGATTAGGAGGTGTGGCCTTGTTGAAGGAAGTGTGTCACTGGGGGTGGGCTTTGGGGTTTCAAATGCTCAGGCCAGGCCCAGTGTTTCCTTTTCTCTTCCTGCTGCCTGGGATGCAGAACTCTCAGCTGCCTCTCCTGCACCATATCCACCTGCATGCTGCCATGTTCCCCTGCCATGGTAACAATGGACTATAAGCCAGCCCCAATTAAATGCTTTTTCTTTGTAAGAGTTGCTGTGGTCATGGTGTCTCTTTGCAGCAACAGAACATTGACTAAGACAAACACTCTCTTTTTTCTTAGGGTTTTTTTTTTTTTTTCTGTTAGACAGACATCTTATCATGTAATCCAGGATGGCTTCAAAGTCTCCTGCCTCAGTCTCTTGAGTGCTGGGATGACATGTTTATACCTCCCTGCAACAACCTTAAATCGGAACAGGCATGCCTTAAGAGCACAGCTATTGATTCCTTTCTTCCCTTCCCAAACAATACAAGGCTGATCCTACTTCTTCTGTATCTAAACCAAAGAGCCATCCCAAGGGGCCCCAGCAAGGTGAGTGAGTGAGTGAGTGTGTGTGTGTGTGTGTGTGTGTGTGTGTGTGTGTGTGTGTGTAATGGCTCTTAGGCTGCAGTTGGAAATCCTGTCATAGGGTGGTCAGCCACATCCTGTTCCCACCCATACACGAAGGGATGCAAGGCTCTAAAGAGCAAAGTCAGTTGTCCTGTCTCCTCTCAGAATCAGGACTCAAACTTGCCTTCTACTGGATCAAGACATGGAGGCCTGGCCACGTCTGCTGCCGACCACTCAAGCCAGGGGAGCAGGACTTAGGGGTGACCTGTGCTGTGTGAGCTGTAGGGACCACCTGGCCACACAGTTGCAGGTGCTGATCTCTTCATAAGACTCTTTCCTTCCTTCTTCCTCTCTCCCTCCCCCTCCCTCCCTCCTTCCCTCCTCCTTTCTTCTCCCTTCCTTTTTGGCTAGGCTGGCCTCAATCTCCTTAAGAGGCCAAAGACGGCTTGAACTTCAACCCTCCTGCCTCCATCTCCCACATGCTGGGATGACAGGTCTGCCCCATGAAGATCAAACCCAGGGCCTCATATATGGCAGGCCGGCACTACTATACCAACTGAGCTACAATGCCAGCCTCCCTCTGCCCTCAACACCTTTTGAGATGGGGTTGCCACACAGCTCTGGTTGCCCTGGAAGCCTAGGCAAGCACCACCATGCTGGTTTATGGATCTCTGAGGTCTGAATGTCCACATCGTTCTGGGCCTTGGGGATGGACGTGGACAGGACAGACACAGTCCTGACCTTGCAGAGCCTGCAGTATGATAATTAATCACCCATTGTGGTGTAACTGTGGAGCTTCCAGCCTGCTTGGGTGATGGGCCTCAGTACCCCAACACCATCTGAAACACTCTAGACCAGAAGGTGTGGCCCAGATTAGAGGTGGATCTTCTCACCTCAGGAGATCTGGATTAAAGGTGAATCTTCCCACTTCAAATTATTTAATTTTTTGTTTGTTTTTGTTTTGTTTTTGAGACAGGGTTTCTCTGTACATCCTTGACTGTCCTGGAACTCACTCTGTAGACCAGACTGGCCTAGAACTCAGAGATCTGCCTGCCTCTGCCTCCCAAGTGCTGGGATTAAAGGCGTGGGCTGCCATGCCAGACTCAAATTATTTAATATGAAAAAAAAATCCCTCACAGTTGTGTCTAGCCGTTTGTGTTTTAGTTCATTCCAAGTGTCGTCAAGTTGACAACCAAGAACAGCCATGACAGTAGCCTTGTGGCGTATCTCCATCCATTCTGTCAGTTGTATTCCCCTAGGGAACCCTAATATAATCATTGACAAGCACCGTGGTGACCAGCTGTTGGGGCAGGGAGTCCTCAGTCTCTTGCCCAACTCTGCGGTGACACAGGAGACAGGGAGTCCCGGGGTCTGGGGTGACAGACCCCAGCTGGCCACATCCATCCCCTTAGTCCTTCAGCAACATGTGCTGATCCTCGCCTGGCTCCTTGCCAGAGCAGAGGACCGAGGGGGCACTCATGCCGGGGCCTGGCCTCCCGAGGGCACCGCGCATGTCTGTGACCAGTGCTGGAGTTGAGGGAACCGCACTGTTCTGCCGGGGCTTTTAAGAAAACAAACTGTCAGGAGATCCTTTATTAAAAATTTAACTGTGGTAGGAAAATGATTAAGTGGACGTTCATCCTAATGCTATTAAGATAAATTGTTTTCATACGTCCTGAATGTAATGAAGCCGGGAAAAAAGTTGAGCAAGCTTATGAGGGTTATGGTTGTTTTGTTTTTTATGTCACAATTTTTTGTTTTCAAGTTTAAAAGATACTCGGACTGGGGATATGGCTGACTCAGATAAGTGTTGGCCATGCAAGCTTGATGTCCTGAGTTTGACCTCCAGAGCCCACATGAGAATCTGGGTGCAGCGGTACACATCTGAACCCCAACACTAGGGAGATGGAGGCAGGCCGATTCCTGGGGCTGGAGAGCCAATGTAGCCTAATAAGTGAGCTTCAGGTAAAAATGTGAGAGGGGGGCGAGGAAGACACTTGATGCCAACCTCTGGCCTCCACACACACACACACACACACACACACACACACACACACACACGCAACACATACAACATACCACACAGCACACACGCACACACACAGAGCACATACACACACACCACACACAACATACCACACAGCACACACGCACACACACACACACACCACACACAACATACCACACAGCACACACACACATACACATACACACATACACACACACATACACACACACACACATACACACACACATACACACACACAGCACACACACAGCACACACACATACACACACAGCACACACAACATACCACACAGCACACACACACAGCACACACACACATACACACACACCACACACAACATACCACACAGCACACACACACACACATGCACACAACACATACAACATACCACACAGCACACATGCACACAGACACAGCACATACACACACTCACACACACACGTGCACACACAGAGCACACACATACACACACACCACATACACATATGCACACATACCACACACCTACACACACACAGCACACACATACTACACACATACACACACACCACACAGCACACACATACACACACACACCACATATACACATGCACACATACCACACCACACACACACACACACACACACAGAGCACACACATACCACACACATACACACATACCTCACAGAACATACCACACAGCACACACACACACACACATACACACACACACACACATACACACACACACACACACACACACACACACACACACAACAAAAAAAGCAAAGCAGACCAGCTGTTTTGCTGGTGGCTTCCGTGTTTGTCCCTTGTCCTTTGATAGGGTGCCTTCCTTTCCCTCGGGGACTTCTTCGGTGACTAGCACACGGCTGAGGCCAGGCGTTGGTACAGGATGGGCCACTGAGTCCCCCAGGCCAGGACTGGCCTCCTTCCTTCCTTCCTCTGCCAGAGCCTGGAGTCCCCTCCTGCATGAACTAGTGAGTGTGAGGAGCTGTGCTGAGAAAGCGGAGCCCTGATTCCCCCTCCTGATTGCTGTCTCACTCTCCCAGGCCTCTGTGCCTGCTGTCCTAAGGGAGGGCTGGCAGGGCTGGAGTGCCTCCTCCTGCCTCTCCTGGGCCGTGAGGAAGTGCAGCTGGGGAAGATGACCCCCAGCCTTCACTTCCTTCACGGAGGTGGAGTCTCAGAGCCTTAGCCTGCCCAAGTGAGGACTAGGTGGCCCTGGGGCACAGAGGCCACAACAGTGACAGCTGTACACAGGGTGATGGGAGAGACGTGTGGGCCACCATGGCCTTGTTCTACACCATGCTGGTGCTGTAAGTGCCACGCTCGGTGAGCACTCTACCACCTGGGCCACACCCCCTCCCAAGCCCCCAAACTTTCCAGTAGCTCTGACGAGTGCCTGTTATCCTCACTTTGCCCAGGATGAAGCTGAGGTCTGGGCGGTTCCCATAATGTCCCTGAGGCTGCGAGTGGACGGTATATGTCCCTGGACATGGAGCACATGGGAACTGATGGCGGCTGAGCTGTGGGAGGAAGAAGGTGCCTGTGCTCTGAAGGACCTCTTGGTCACAGTGTTTTAGGGTCAGGGCATGGGATGGGTGGGGATGGGACTGAGGTCAAAGGAAGGACATGTTGTCTCCTGGCTGTAGTCCCAGCATGCAAGAGGATTATGGGAAGTTGCAGGCCAGCCTGGGCTATAGAGTAGAACTCGGCCTCACCCCTGACCTTCACCCCTGCACTGCAGCCCCTGGCTGCTTGCAGTCACGTGCATGAGCACACACACATGCAAGATGCAACCCTCTCGAAAATGTGTATTTCCCAATTGCCAACAAAATGTTAATATTCTCACCACGTGCACAAAGAAGATAAACAACCCCCCTCTGTCCTTCCTCTCTTGTGCGTGCACATGCTTGCGCACGCACGCACACAGCCCAACAAACAACACACACACACACACACACACACACACACACACACAGGCCAGGGGAAGGCACAGCTGGTGAAGCATTTGCCCAGTTGGCAGCAGGTCCAGAGTTGGACTCCCAGAACCCACATCAAAAGCCAGGTGTGACGGCAGGTGTCTGTCCTTCAGGCCAGGGATGCCAGGAGCTCACTACCTGGATAGCCTGGCTGACAGCTAGGCACCAAGCCAGTGAGAGACCTCCTCACAGGACATGGTTACTACCTGAGAGATGGTATCTGAAGCTGTCCTCTGGCCTCCACACATGCATGAACACACACAGACACACACACACACACACACAGACACACACACACACACACACACACACACACACACACACACGTCAGGGTGGGGCTGTAGCTCACTTGGTGGAGAGTTCAAGGAGCATGCACCACATAAACTAGGTGTGGTGGCTAGTCATTCAGCCTTTGGGAGGTGGAGGCAGGAGGATCAGGAGTTCAGGGCCACCTTCCACCATGCAGTGCATTCAAGGCCGGCCTGAGATAAATGAGACCTTACCTCAAATAAGAAAAGGAAGGTGGAGAAAAAGAAAAACAACCTGACCCCACAAACAGCTCAGTTGAAGGAGGCAGGTGTGTGGCCCCTCCCCAGGCTCCTCAGATGCGGGAAGGAGGTACCCACCCAGGTGCAGTCTTCAGCCTCTGCCCCCCTATCTACAGCAGGGGCTCTACTGCTGACCTATACCCCACCCACTTTTTACATTTTATTTTGAGAAATGGCTTTAAAAAGTCTCCCAGGCTGTCTTTGAACACTCAGTCCCCCTGCCTCAGCGTCCTGAGTCGCAGTGAAGCCGGGCCTCTGCTACCACTCTGGGCTTTGCATCTGCTACTTCTGTTCACTTGTCCTGATTGCAGAAAGTATCGAAGGCCTTCAATGGACAATATTTAGAAAACAAAACACCATTGGAGAAGTTAAATTCTCAAGAGAGAAGCATGGGTAGTATTTTTGTGTGTTCCTTGTGAAACGTTTCTTTAAAAGATTTATTTATAGCTGAGTGGTGGTGGTGCACACCTTTAATCCCAGCACTCAGGAGGCAGAGGCAGGCTGATCTCTGTGAGTTCGAGGCCAGCCTGGTCTCTAGAGGGAGTTTCAGGACAGCCAGAGCCACACAGAGAAACCCTGTCTCAAAATACAAAAGAAAAGAAAAGATGTATTTATTATTAGGTGTCTGGTTTTCACACTCTGGGTGTGAGTATGTACATCACGTGTCCAGTGCCCACAAAGGCAAGAAGAGGATTTCAAATCCCCACGGAACTGGAGTTTCATGCGGTTGTGAGCTGCTGTGTGGCTGCTGGGTCCCAAACCTGGGTCCTCTGCAAGAACAACCCTTTCAAATTTTTTTAACTAAAAATTTTTCATGGGGGCTAGAGAGATGGCTCAGTGGTTAAGAGCACAGGCTGCTCTTCCAGAGGACCCAGGTTCAATTCCCAGCACCCACATGGCAACTCACCACTATGTATGATTTCCGTTCCAGGGGATCCAACACCCTCACACAGATATGAATGTAGGCAAAATACCAATGGACATAAAATAAAAATTAAATAAATTATAAAAATTCTATGCATATATGTATTTTGCCTACATATATGTATTTGTACCATGTGTGCCTGATGCCCTCAGAAGTCAGAAAAGGACATCAAAATTGGGAGGTTGTCAGACACTATATGGGTGCTGGGAACTGAACCCAGGTCAGTGTTCCTAACAGCTGGACCGTGTCTCCAACCCCACTCCTTGTGAAGTTTTAAAATATTAACACTACGGGATCATTTGGTGTTCCTCGTATTTTTTGAAAGCTCAGTAATATTGAGATGGAGTCTCACTATGAAGCCTTAAACTCCTGGCAATCCTCCTGCCTCAGGCTTCTGAATGCTGGGGTGTCGGTTATGTAGCCCCACACCTCGCTAACTATTTGGTGTCGTATATGGGGCATTTGGAAGTGTCTCGTGATCTTCTTTAAGACCTCATTGTGAATAACCTATGCGGAATCCACAGAGGGAGTGTGGGAAATCCCGCCCCCAGCTACAGCCATGCAGTATCCAAGGTGGGGGCACGGGGTAGCACACACCCGGGTTTTCGCGGTGTGGGACGCTAGGCCATCTTCACACGGGAAGGGTTTGAACCTTGTCTTCCTTCCCGCGGTGGGTGTGGGAGGAGTGCTCCACAGCCTCTGTAGTGCCGGTGGCGCTTGGCTAAGTTAGGTGCACACATAGCCCAGGAGCAGCAGTTCCTCCAGACATACGCTCTGCAGGGCCCAGGAGAGGGGATGCACACACAGGGACCAAGCTCAATGCCCAGCACTCACAGGAAGAACTAAGTGTATGGCTAACAATCGTGGTCTCAGCATAGAGAAATGGAGACGGGCGGATCCTTGGGGCTGGCTGGGTAGCTAGCCCAGCTGATGTGATGAGTTCCAAGCCCATGAGGATCCTGTCTCAAAAATGAGGTGGACAGCTCCCAGCGAGTAACACCCAGGTGGGACTCTGACCACCTACACACACACACACACACACACACACACACACACACCCAACATGTGTGCAAGCAAACAAACTGAGAAAGACCTACCACTCCCACAGGAGTCCCCAAGTGTGATTTTGTAGCAAGGGAGAGGGTAGGTGGGCCAGCAAGGGGAGTCCTGAAGCAGTTAGGGTGACAGAAGAGACACACATGGCTGAGGGAACATGGGGACAAAGAACCAGCTCCACAGTAGTTTTATTTGCATAAATTAAACAGACACATGCATGCACTGCATACACACAGACACACATGCATGCATGCATACACACACACACACACACACACACACACACGCACACACACACACACACATGTACACGGCGGCAGGAAGGCAGAGACCACCATGAGCATCTGAGGGTGGTTGTGGGGCAGGGGGGAGATGAGGATGGGTTAGAGAGGAAGGATGTGTGTGGTAAGGAGCCCGGCCATGTGGAGCAGCTTCCGGAGAAGATGAGGGGATGGAGGGGTAGCTGTCCAACATCTGCTTCCCACACCCCAACTTCTCCAGGGCCTGGTGATCTGT
This sequence comes from Peromyscus eremicus, assembly GCF_949786415.1. Classification (NCBI taxonomy): domain Eukaryota; kingdom Metazoa; phylum Chordata; class Mammalia; order Rodentia; family Cricetidae; genus Peromyscus; species Peromyscus eremicus. The sequence goes on along the minus strand of NC_081416.1, from coordinate 163,020,885 downwards.
CAATAGGCCAGAGTAACCCTGGGGCTGCAAGTTCTGTTAGGTTGTAAAGTCCAGACCAGCCGGGGAACTGGGGAGCACTGGGGAACTGCTGATTTAAGAAAAAGAAAACACTCTGGACTCCACCCTCAGCACCACAAACCAACCAACCTAAACAAAACAAAATCAAGTGAGAAGAGCCACTCACTGTCCCTGCCCTGTGGTGGAGGCTTTCCCGGCCACCCCCCCACACAGCCATGGAGGTCACATTTTGGAGAGAACCCTGTCAGTATCCTTAGAGTCCCTCCAGTGCCCAGTGTGGTTCTCTCTGCCCCCACCAAGTGGAGTGCTCCCAGGCCAGGCTATGTGGAAACAGGTGGTGGGACTCTCAGCCATGCAGGTTCTCACAGGGGAGCACTGTGGGGAAAGGGACCCTGCTCAGTAGGACTCCTGCTCACAGCTGAGGATGCGGCCGGGAATGGCGGAAGTACACCTGGGAGTTGTGGAGGCAGGTGATAAGCCAGCCATCAGGCAACAGTGTGTGTGTGTGTGTGTGTGTGTGTGTGTGTGTGTGTGTGGTCTCTAAGGATGGTCTGTTGAGTGTGTGTGTGCGTGCAAGTGTGCACGCACATGCCTGTGTGCACAGGGCCAGGTATGTGATCAAATGACACCACTGCGTAGTGCTTCTCTGATCTTGAACTCTGACCCAGCAGGCACACGTCTAGGAACAGGTTGCAAGGGCTGAGTCTGGAGCAATGGGGAGATGTGGCATGGACGTCTCCACTTGCAACTGAGCAGTGAGTAGTCTTTCTTCTTTTGTGCTTGCTGTCACCACGCTGAGACCCAAAAGCAAGGCGAGCAAGCACTCTTGGCTGGAGCCATATGCCCACCTGCCCAGCCTCTCTGCTGATGTCTGTAATGAGTGTGTAGAATCCCAGAGCTTGGGCATCCAGCCATTTAACTAGTCTCTTCTTGATGACAAGAATACTATGCTTTCAACAAACCACACTAGGCACCAGGCCTGTTGGTGTATGCATTTAGTCTCAGCACTTTGGAGACAGAGTTCAAGGCCAGCTTGGGACACATAATGAAAATCTATTCCAAAAACCATAAACCAAGCCAAAGCTAGTGGCACAGGCCTGGCATCTCAGGCCCTCAAATAGGCAAGATGACAAGCGTACAGTGTGCCTGGGTTATAGAGTAGGTTCAAGGCCAGCCTGGGCAACTGAGTGAAAACCTGTCTCAAAACAGAAAGTGAACAGAGGGTCAGAGACATGGCCAGTGGCAGAGCCCCTTCCTAGAATCTTCCAGTGTGTTTGGGGCGGCTGTGGCTTAGTGGTAGAGCACCTGCCTGGCATGTTGGAGGCCCTGGGTTCCCTCCCCAATACTGCAAAACAAAAGCCCAGCAATGACAGCTGAGAAAACACTCCTGGCTGCACCATCAGGTGCCAATACCCAACCTCGAGGCAACATTAAACACCGTGGCTCTGGATTCTGGAAAGAAAGCAGGCTGAGGCCATGGCTGAGGGGAAAAGCGATTGATGCACACGCAGGAGGAGCAGCATTCGAGCTCCAGCACCAATGGAAAAGCCAGGCATGGTGGTGGACATCTGTAACCCCAGCACTGGGAAGGAAGACAGGAGGATCCCTGAGGCTTGCTGGCCAGGCAGCCTAGTGGTCTGTACCCTCCAGTTCAGAGAGAGACCCTGCTCCAAAAAAGGGTGGAGCGTGATCATGGAAGACACCTGACATCTACCTGTGGCTTCCACCTGCACGTAAATAACACACACACACACACACACACACACACACACACACACACACACACCGAAGCAAAGAACCTTCCTGCTAGCCAGGCAGGACCCTGAGTATGCGCTGGGACATCGGCTTGGGAACTCCAGACGGGAAGGAGAGCTATCTGAGCCTGTGGGTCTGCGAGTAGCTTTTGTCTCTGTATGTTTATCTAAGTGTATTTTCTAGTTTTCCTAAATTAATTTGTATTCATTCTGTAATAAATAATTAAAAGATGCATTTACATAAGCCCAGAAAGGTATGAAAACAAATGTAAACAGGAGTTATTTATATCTGGGTGGTGGGATGTGATGATTTTTTTAAAACATGGATAATTAAAACCATTACTTTTTTTCTTTTGTTGTGTGCTGGTTCGTTGGTTGGATTTGACACATGGTCTCTCTGTGGCCCAGGCTGGTCTGGAACTCACTATGTAGCTCAGGGTGGCTTTCATGGTTATCCTCCTGGGATGCTAGGTGCACAGCACCATGCCAAGCCAGCATTACATCGCTTGCTCCTGCCACCTGGAAGGTAGGTCCTTGAGGGGGACTAGACTCACGGCCTTTCTGCTCTGGATCTCAGCTTTTATGGAAGACCAGCAACTTCTACAACAGAAACAGAGCCCCTAAATGGTGACTAATGAGAATGTTCTGATTTCTACTGTGATGCTTCATCCTTTGATGATGTCCATGTTGTGGCAAAGGGTCTTCCCCTAGTGAGGGGCATAGACAGCCCAGCAGAGGCTGCAGCTGCAGGGATGTGGGTGCAGACTTGCAGCCAACTGGCAGAAATGGTGACTTACAGTCTGTTCAAGGAGGCAGCTGGCGAGGTGGGCTTGGAGAGACAGAGATAGCCCCAGGAGCACTGGGTGGTGGCTCTGGGTCTCAAGTTTCTCTGGTTCACCCATCCTTGCTTCCCAGCCACCCAGAAAGGGTCTGCTGCCCACCCCCAGGGCTTCCATTCTTCCCAGAGTCTAGCTTTCCAGGAGAGTTATGTGGGACTGCTGACCCCTCTGCTGAGGACTGGGGGTCTGGGACCTTCTGTGAGGGTGCCCTCCTCTCTCCCATCTGTATGAAATGGGTACAAAGCAGTCTGTGTGAGGACTTGGAACTGACTAGATGCCTTTAAAACGGTGGCCTTCAGCCAAGTATGGGTCCACAACTGTAATCCTAGCACACAGGAGATTGAAGCAAGACAGTCACTGCAAGTTGGGGACAATCTGGGCTACAGAGCAGGTGTAAGGTCAGCCTGAGCTATGGAAAGACTTCCAAACCAGTTGGAGATGCAGAGTGAGACCCCGACCTTATCTCAAGCAAGCAAACAAACAAAACAAACAAACGAACAAATAAATAAGAAAAGCAAAACAAAACCCAAGAAACAGCCAACAACAAAGGACTCCCTCTGGTGAGCCCGGCATCTGAGGACAGCTGCAGATGTTGGGAAAGCAGTGGCCAGGGGCTGCCAGCACTCTGCAGCACTCAGGACAGCTCCACCTCAGCCTCCGGTTCCAAATGTCACACCCCAGGGGTGGGAGGCGGCGCCCCACAGCCCCCTCTGCCCCAGCGCTCCAAACAAAGACAGCTAAAGTCATCTGCAGCCCCTACTAACTCCTATGCCAGTGCCAGCCCTATACCCTCGACCCCTTGGTCCCCATCATTCATCCAGCTAGCTCCCCAGGACCGGAATGAGTCCTCACTTTCTAGAAGAAGGTATTGAATCTTGCTGGGAGATGCCATCCCGGGCCAACAACAGCAAGGGTGAGGTGGAAGGGCCTCTCCTGACCACCTCAAGGCAACCTGTCCTGTGGTGTGAGGGCGTGGCAGACACCCCAGGAAAACGCACACAGGCTGGAAATACATCGCAAAGGTGGGCAGGACGACGACGCGAGGAGCTGATGCGCAGGCGCCAGGAACTCCAGGATGAGAGGGATGGGAAGGGAGGCAGAGGCTTACACCCTTTGTGCTCTGACCCACGGGCCAAGCAGCGATGGAGGCGGGCTCACCTGGATGCTGTTCTCTTGCAGGTTCAGGTAGCGGGTGTTGACAGGGATGCTGGCAGGCACCTCGGCCAGCTCCCTCCGCGTGCAGATCACCCGGCTGGCCTGGTTGCTGCAGGAGCAGGCTGCTGGGCAGGAGGTGGCTGGCGGGGAGCCTCCTCCAGCGGCTGAGGTCACGGCCACACCGCCCCCACCGGCCCCCAGGGGTGGGGAGAAGAGCCACAGGAGCAGGAGAGCCCCGTGGGGCCAGGACATCCTACCAGGCGGCAGCAGGGGGCACGGGGAGCCACGGGTGTGGGCTTGCGCCATCCTCAATGTTCATACTCTGAGGGCACGCTGGGGGGCTGTGGGAGGAGAGAGGGTGTTGGTCAGTAAGCGGCGGGACTCTGGTTGCCCTGATTCACCCGCGAAACTCTGCCAGAAGCCCTCACCCCTGCTCACAACCAAAGGTTTAGGGACCTGGCCTGCCTGTGCTGGGCCCGTCTTCTCCTGGGCCATTCTGCAGTAAGGATAACTGAGGCCAAGAGAGGACATTTGCGCCCAAGGTCACTTGGTCAGTAAATAACAAAGTCAGCTAGATTCAAACTTAGGTGTTACCAAGCCTGGGATGCAGGGGCTGCCTTCTTAGGGGCTCAGGATGCAGAGGCAGGAACATTGCAAGTTCCAGGCTAGCTTGGGCAATGCAGTGAGTGAGACCTTGCTCAAAACTAAAAAGGCAACATGTGGCTGAGTGGTGGAGCCCATTCCTAGTGTGTCCAGGGCCCTTGGCTCCATCCCCAAGGCTTTAAAAAAATTTAAAATTGCATTGATTTCAGTTAGACAGGTAAGTATGTAGAGATGGAGGGTCAGACAGACAGTGAGGCAAAGACTCTGCCAGGTGAAGCACAAAGCTAACCAACTCCCATCACACCCAAGCAGGTCCCCGGGGGGGGGGGGCAGCCTCCACCCCTCCACCCCCTTCCCTACATGTCTCCTCCCAGGTGTCACGCACCAGCCTGTATGGGTTTTTATTTCTGAATAGGTCTGTATTCCCTCCTTCCCACCCTGGGGTCCCCCTCCCTCCTCTCAGGCCCTATCCTGTCCTAGACTAGGAGGAGAGGTGATTGGGCTTCTGGGAGGAGGTGGGAGGCTGCAGGGCACCCCCACCCGGTGGCGGCAGAGTTGGAGACCACAGCAGTGCCCCCTGTGCCTCAAGATTGCAGGCACTCTGCGAGGTCCCGCCTGTGGCGGGACCTGTGCCAGCAACTGTCACAGGATGGGGCTGAGGGAACTGACGGAGTGGGAAGGGGCAGTGGGGACCCCCATGTCTCGGTCTGCGGTATGGGAAGTCGGCATCACTGCACCCTTCCAGCCTGTCCCCTGCTTTCCTGAGCCCCAGCTGGGAGGGACTCAGGCTATCCAAATGGCGGGCAGGGAGGACAGTACCTGCAGCCAGCACAGCGGGCGCCCTTCCTATGCCTCGGCCGGCAGGCCGGCCGCCTGTGGAGGGCGGAAGCTGCTGGAGTGTGCGCCAGGCCATCTCAAGGCCCACTGGGTGGCAGAGGGGGTTTGGCCCCAGGACTCGCCCTCTGGCTTTCAATGTCCCCCTCCACACAGTGTCCCCCGAGTGCTCACACTCATAGAGTCCCCATGAGACGGGAAGGGGGTCCCCATAAACACGATACCCACCCACTCACACAAACAGCAGGGACAGACACACCCTCGCACATGGCCTCTCCAATCCACGGACACAGGGCTGTCCCCCCCCCACGCAGGTGCGCATGAGCACACACACACACACACACACACACACACACACACACTCCTGCAGCCTCCAAGATTTTAACCCAGATAGAAATGTGTGTGCCGCTGTGTGTCTGAGCAAGTGTGTGAAGGCAGGAGATGGAGACAGAGACAGAGATGGAGACAGAGATAGGGAGAGACAATGAGAGACAGACCAAGAGGCAGTGACAGAGATGTGAGTGCCATAGAGACAGACCAGAGATAGAAGGGAAAAAAAAAAAAAGGACAAAGGCAAAAACCAGGACAGAGATAGACAGGGACCGCGACAGAGACTGTCACAGAGAGGCAGAAACAGAGAAATAGACGAAAAGAGAGACAAAGATGGAGAGATGACCCAGGAACAGAGACAGACAGAAGCAGAGAGGCGGAGACATGAGGACAGAAGCGTAGACTGAGCTGAGATAGCGGGACACAGAGACAGAGCCCCCCCGCCCAGGACTGGCCACCAGGCCCTGCCCCACACTGGCCTGTCCCAGCAGGGGCTATGGGGTCTTTGTTCCCACACATGTGGCCAGCGAGCCTTCTCCTCAGTCCACCCTGGGTCCACTGTCCCCACTTCCTGAGACTCTGGCTATGACCAGCCCATACCCTCTAAGCCAAGGATCCGGTGCGGTGCGGTGCTCACTGAGCCCACCATCCCCCAGGCCAGCACCCGGGTCTCCTCCCCCACCAAGACTGCCAGCGCACACCCCATCAGGGCTTCTGCAGCGGCTCCCTCCTTCCCCTCCCGCCTCTCCTGCCTCCATCTCCTTGTCCTTGTCTCCCCGCTCCCAGAGCACACACACTGAGGGACACTCACCCTGGTGGCTTGGCTTCTGACGGCCTCTTCTCTGTGCCCCAGGCCCCCCCTCCACATGGCTGCAGTTGCCCCAAGCCAGGCCCTGCCACCCCAGCTTCCTGCTGCTTCCTGCTGAGCTTGTGCTGGGGGGGGGGCGCAGGGGCTTCTTGGGTCTCCCTGCACCCCCCCCTCGTCTGTCGCCCTTCCCACCCTCTAGGGGAGCCCGGCCTTCTTCTCTTGACCACCACACAAGCAAGCCCTTGCCTCCTCCGGTCCTGTGCCCTCCACTTTAGTCCCCCCACACCAGCTTCCTTTCTTTCCACTCGAAGACCCAGCTTCTGCCCCTCTCCCCAGCTCCCCGACTCTGTCTTGCCTCGCCGAGGACCACTGGACCCCTTGTCTGTCTGTCCTCCTCCTCACTGTCCCCGTCACCCTGTCATTGCCGGAAGCCTGGCTCAGCCAGGTTTCATCTGTCTGTCTGTCTGTCCTGGGGCCTGCCTCGTCGTCCCTCTCCCAGCTCTGCCTCTCTTCCTTTCTCTGCGATTACAATTTCTAGTCACACGGCAGTGCAGAGCCCAGCTCGCTCCCTCCCCACCTCCTCCCTCCTTCTTTCTCTCCTTCCAGCGGGGAGGGCGCTCCCTCCCTCCTTCCCTCCACCCTCCACCCTCACTCAACTCCCCCCTCCCAGCTAGCTCGGCCAGGGGGTGGCCTCCCCCTCCCCCGCTAATCAAAGGCTCCGTTATCTAATTAACCCGTTGGTTCTGGGCAGTCAGGGAAGGTCGGGGGAAGCGGGGGAGGAAGGTTGGCGTCTGAGCTGCCAGGGGAGAGGGGTTTGGACTGTGCCAAGCCAGAGCCTCGTGGCACACACCACACACACACACACACACACACACACACACACACACACACACAGCAGCCTCAGCTGCAGAACCAGGCTGGGCTGCGTGGACTCCATGCCGCTGAACCAAGATGTCCCTCCTGCATCCTCAGGGTCCATCCTGGGTTCAGGCACCCATGTATCTGCCTAGGACCCCTACTACCTCATATAGTCACTGATTCGACCCCATTGCAATATGCCACCCAACCTATGCCAGGCAACTTAGGCCCATGTCACCATCACCCTGTCTTTCAGCTGGGGCCAGCACTCATTCTTGCCACAAAGAAAACTACCCCTGATCCCCCCATTCTACCCTGCCTCAGCCACAGCCTAACACCCACCTCCTGGTGCCCTCTGCAGAACAAGCTGGGAAGCTACACTCTGCTTATTCACTTCATGTATCCCTTCATTTATCCACTCCTTCTTCCATCTGTCCATCCATCCATCCATCTACCAATCATGTACCCACCTATCCATCCACTCATTCATCTGTATATCCACCATCAACCATTTCTCCATCCATCCAATCCATATATCTACACTCTACTTATCTGTCTATCATTCCATCCACTCATCTATATATCTATCCTTCCATCCACCTGTCTATTTCTCCCTCTTTGTCCATCTATCCTTTTATACATCCATCTTTTCTTCTATCCATCCATCCATCTGTAAATTCACCTATCTCTATACCCACTCATCCATCCCTTTAGCTATCTTTCCATTCTTTATCCATCCATCAACCATCCATTTATCATCTGTTCATTCATCCATTTGTGTCTGTAATCATCCCTGTATGCACCATTCATCTATTTGCCCCTCCCCCCTCCCTCCCTCCCCCCTCCCCCCCTCCCCCCTCCCTCCCTCCCTCCCCCCTTCCCCCCTCCCTCCCTCCCCCCTTTCCCCCCTCCCCCCCTCCCTCCCTCCCTCCCTCCCTCCCTCCCTCCACCTCTTTGTCTCTGCTTGTCTACCATCCCTCCCTTCTTCCTGTATTCTATCTAAAACCTATTTCTGAAGCCCCCACTATATGCCAGGCACCGAAGCAGATGCCAACAAGTACGTATGCATGGGTACAAGGTGGTTAGTGCTCTGGGAAGCGGCTCTGGGTTGGGCCTTGAATCTGCCTTTTCCCACATGGCCTTTCTGAGTTCTGGTGTCCTCCACTATGAGGCCAATAGAAGCCACCTCCCGGAGTGGCTGGAGGTGGGAAAGAGTGGTGTACTGAACACAGGCTCTCCTGTCTCGACACTGGAAAGCCCACACACAACTCAGCTCATGCTCAGCCAGCTCCTGAACTGGCCACCACCTTGCTCCTGCCTGGACTTCTTATGGCTGTCCTCCATGTTGTGTCTGGATCCACGGGTGGCCAGAGGGACCCTGTTAACACAGCAACCAGATCCCACCCTTCACTGCTTAGGGCTCTCCAGTAACCCCTGAATCACAGAAAAGGGGAAGAGCCTCTGCTCTGACCTCACTGGGAGGGCTGAGCACCAGCCTGGGGGTGAGGGGCTTTGTGGCTGCTCTTCACTCTGCCTGCATCCCTCCACCATGCCACATTCTCAGTGGATGATGGCTGCTGCATTTCCTTTCTCCCTCCGACCATATCTGCCGGAAAGCACATTCACCAGGAGCTGGGGTCACATCTGCTTTGGTCTCTGTTTGGTTTTGAGACCTGTGGCAGAGTCTGGTGAGGGAAGGGATGGACACACTGCTATGGATACTTGGCTGTACACATTTTCTGTTAGGTTACATCTCTGCTTCTTGTCACAGACACACCTGCTAAACATTCCAGGGACACTCTAAGAGTTGCTCAAGTCAGACACACCATCCTGGGACATCCCTCCACCTGAGGTCTTCACCTGTCCCCAGGGAGGTCACTGCCTTTGGCTGAACACCTGTGTCCCATGTCCCCCCTCTCTCCCTCCCTGCCATAGTGCCATCTGGTTGGCTAGATTCTGTGTGCCCCTCCAAATAACTTGTCACTAGGGGCGTCTCATCTTTGCTTGGAACCAGAACCTGCCCATGGAGCTACTTGCTGGCCAGACTGGTGCAGATGAAGCATGGGCTAGAAGGTTTTCTGAGTGTACACCTGAGCTAGTTCCAGGCACAGGCTCCACTAGAGCAGGCTCAGCACACAGCAGCATCTCTACACATTACCAGCACGGGTACCACACCCTTCTGCAGGGTTTCTGCAGGAAAAAGCTGTTCTCCAGACAGCAGCCCTCTAAGAACTGCTGGCATCCCCATTTCATAAACAGGAGAACTGAGGCCCGGATAGCTCCTAGACACTGGCTCAAGGTTGACTATAGAGTTGAGAAAAAAACTAGGCACAGAGACATAGGCTTGTTATCCTAGCTATGCAGAGGCTGGGTAGGAGGATGGCAAGTTCAAGGCCAGCCTGGGCAATTTAATGAGATTCTGTCTCTACAGAAAAAGAAAAAAAGAGGGCTGGGGGTGTGGCTCAGTGGTAGAGCCCCTGCCTAGAATCCCCCAGTGAGGGGCTGGGGGTGTGGCTCAGTGGTAGAGCCCCTGCCTAGAATCCCCCAGTGAGGGGCTGGGGAGTGGCTCAGTGGTAGAGCTCCTGCCTAGTCTGCAAAAAGTCCAAGGTTCCATTTCAAGTACTGCCCATACATACATACACACACATACATGCACATATATATCTGGGATGATAGCTCCATGGGTAATGTGCTTGCTGAGTTCACTTGCCAGAAGCAATGTAAACAAGCTAGTCTTGGTGGTGCACCTGTAACCACAGTACTGAGGATGTGGAAACAGGATCCACGGGCTTGTCAATCAGCCAGCCTAGCCAAACAGGTGAGCTCTGGGACAATGAAAGACCCTGTTTAAAAACAAGGTGTGTGAGGTTGATGAGATGGCTTAGTGGGTGAAGCTGCCTCAGCCAAGCCTGAGGATCTGGGTTTGATGGAGGGAGAGAACAGACTCCTGCAAGTTGTGCTGACCACATGTGCGTGCACACACAAAATGATAAATATGTAAAAAAAAAAAAAAAAAAGGAAAAAAAAAAAACCAAAATCCATAGTGCAGATCTGAGGAACACCGAGGCTGATCTCTGGCCTTCACAGGTCTCTCTCTCTCTCTCTCCTCTCTCTCTCTCCTCTCTCTGTCTCTCTCTCTCTTTCACACACACACACACAACACACACACACACACACACACACACACACACACACACACACGGCCTCCAAGTTGGCCCAGACCACCTATTTGGCTAGGCTGGCTTACTGGCAAGCCCATGACCCTTCAGGAGTCATGGGATTCTGGAGACCACAGTGATAAGTCCCACAGAGGTCACTGAAGTGTAGACTGGCCAAGCAGTCAACCGGGAACCAGCTCCAGCCCTCTCCATCCTTTCTAGTCCCAGGGTACCCAACACAGCCCGCTCCTCCAGCCCCTGGGAGATCAGCCATGGTCTCTCTCCCAGGTCACAGGTGATGTACACCCAGAGGGGTCAGAGACACTGGCTATGGCCAGGTAGGACTGTGACTAGGGATCAGGCCTTGGCCAGGCCTTGAATGGGCAGAGGCCGAGAAGCAGAGAAGCCAGACATCTGGGCAGGGTGGAGTGGGGCCGGGGACAGAGACCAGACACCCCAAGAGTCCAGGTGCTCAAGTCAGGTGCTAAGTCCTCATCGACATCGCTGCCCACCCAGCCCAGTTTAGGGATACATCTTGGGCACAGTGCCGGAGAGGATTCGGGCAGATGGCAGATCGGAAACTCCGGGGCCCAGGGGAGGCAGGGTGAGGAGAAAAGGGAGGCAGGAAGCATTCCTGTCAGCCACACTCATGTGCCTGAGTAAGTTCATCAGGTGAGGACAAGAGAGGAAACTGTCTGCTATGTGGTAGCAAGAGGGGTGAAGGTCAGAGCTAAAAGGGGACTTCCCCACTCTGACAGGTGCGTGGAGAGGTGCCACAGCTGAATACTTACTTCTTCCTGGACAGCAGGCATCAGCAAGGCTGGGGAGGGGGACAGGGGCATAGGCTCAGGGCGGAAGGAAGGAAGGGAGGGAGGGAGACCGGTCCCTCTTACCCACTCTTGTGCCTGTCCTCAGGGCTCTCACAATAAAAGTGAACACACAACCCTGAGCATGATGTCCTCTTAGCTAAGAGCAAAGGATCCTTGAGAAAAGGGCAGAGCAGAGTCCTGGGTGCCCAGGGCCTCTCAGGTGTCCCCAGCACAGCTAGTGTCTGTGGTACACAGCAATGGCCTGCCAGCAGCAGGGGCTGTCTTCCCTCCAGAGTCATGGGGTGGGCCTGGCTTTCCCTGCTTTCCCCGCTTCTTGGTCTGTGATCTCCCCCAGCTCCACTCTCTGTTCTGGTGACATGTCACCAAGCTTCTGGATGTAGCAACTTCTGCTCTTTCAGCTGTCTGTCTCCCACTAGAAGGTGACAGAGACCAGATCCCTGAGTCTCACAGTCCCAGCCTCTGCTTTCATGCTGGCATCTGGGTGTATACTACTGAGCACAGCAGGACAGAGGTACACCACACTGGATCACACAGCTAGGGAGGGTCAGGAGTGTGCAGGAGCGGGCTCCTCTAGTCAGGTAGGGCTGGCCTGTCACAGTAGAAGCCCAGAGACCCGAGGCATAAGCCAGGAGGTAGTGATGAAGGAGGGTGTGTCAGATGTGGGGACCCAAGCATGCAGGGGACAAGGTGTGTGTGTGTGTGTGTGTGTGTGTGTGTGTGTGTGTGTGTGTGTGTGTTGTTCACATACTCCCCTCTGGTCTGTGTGGAGCCCAGCTCAGGAGCGGGGGTAATGGTAGGAGGTGGGGGTGCTGGCTTCCTCATACCAAGCAGGCTACTGGGGACAGTTACAGGCAGGGACAGGGTGACTGAGTCCTGGGAGCCATCTCTCCTGCCTAGAGTGGAGAACCCAGAAGTCAGAGCTGAGGCGGGGGAGCAGGGGGAGGGGGCTATGGCCAGAGTTGAGGGGACAGGAAGGGGAAGAGGGGGCTATGGCCAGAGTTGAGGGGACAGGAAGGGGAAGGGGGCTATGGCCAGAGTTGAGGGGACAGGGGGAAGAACGAAAAGACAGTGAATAGGCAAACCCAGAACCTAGAGGCAGAAGAGGTGAGGAAGAGGAGAACCCTGGCTCCTCTGTTGGCCTGAAGGCCGTGAAGGGAGATAGACAGAACAGGCAGCTGGGCAAGCGCAGAGACAGGCCCCAAGTTCGTATCTCACAGGCCCAGCCTTTGCTGTCCTGCCAGGCAGCGGGGACACAACCCAGCAGAGGGCAAGGGACTCAGAAAAGGAAGATGAAGCCCAAGTTTGTTGGTCCTCAGGAGGTAGAGGCAGGAGAATTTCTCTGAGTTCCAGGCCAATCTGGAGCCTGTCTCAACCCCCTCTACATACGAGAGAACAAACAAACAGGCTGAGGGTGTGGCTCAGTGGGTAGAGAGCTTACCTAGCAATCAGGAGACCCTCTGTTCCATCCCCATAAACCACATGTGGCGGCACATACCTCTTATCCTAGCTCTTGGGAAACAGAGGCAGGAGGATCAGGAGTTCAAGGTCATTTTCATCTATACAGGGAGTGTAAAGCCAGCCAGACTGCATGAGACCCTGCCTCAAAATAATAGCAGTAAGAAAAAACTGTGACAAGCTCTTGTCCTGTGGGCCCAATCTGCCCCTACTAGGCAGGATGAGCAGTCTCTCGTGACAGAGAGCTGGAGGTTAGGGATGGGGACTCAGCAGCATGGCAGGGACCCACCGGCTACCGAGCAGGGCAACTATGAAATTCTAACATGGCCATGTCCAACAGAGTTCTGGAGTAACAGAAATGTCCCAGCTACATGATGGAACCTGGTGGCCACCAACAACAGCTGGCCATTGAACACTTCCCAGCTGGCAGTTGTGACTACATGGATGAGCTTCAACTTGAAATTCTCCTGCCTCAGCCTTCTGTGTGTTGTGATGATGGGTGTATACTACCACACTCAGTCTGGGTATGTCATTCAATGGAGGATTTAAAAGTCAGTGGCCACATGTGGTACCAGGAAATGTGGCCAACCCCAGCCCTGGCTGGGGCCACCTCTGTTTCAGTTCCCAGAGCACGGTGGGACATGATCTCCCACAGGGATCTTAGGGGGTAGATCTAGTCCTATCAGAAGCCTATGTGACAGAGCCATGACATCCCATTTCACAGAAGGGTATTCTGAAGTCTGGTGGTGTGGTCAATGTGGTCCTAATGGACACCCACACACAAGTGGGCTCTGTGGAAGAACCAAGTCTTCCAGACCCCTGTTCCTTGTGATAGAGAGGAAATGATTACACCTGAAACCCAGGAGTAGAGGGCACTGAAACCGTGTTTATTGTTGAGGCTTGGACAGGTGGCCCGGACAACCTCTCGAGAAGGCCACTGGGCCTGTTTCTGGGTTATGCATTCATATTTTCTGTGAAACCAAGGGTGCCTGGTAACTTAGTGTGGTGTTTCATACCTATCACCTCAACATTTGGCAGACACGGGCAAGAGGACTGCTGAATTTGAGTCAAACTTGTGCTATATTTGAAACCCTGTCTCAGAGAAAAGGAAAAACCAAAGGCAATAGTAAAGCCATGAAAATATAAAGTCATGAGAACCACAGCAGACTTTCCCCGACACACATGAACATCCAAACTGCCTGGGCTCCTCCTTGTGCAGGATCTGAGGACGTGGGTTCTGTGTTTCCTAAAGCGGCAGCCAGAGGCTCTCAGTATCCCGAGCCCCCCACCATCCACACCCATGATAGGAAGAATGAAGCCCCCCACCCCACCCCATCCAGGGCAATGGAGGGCTCTGGCTCGATGTAGGCTGTGTTTGAACTTAACCTGCCATGATGACTCGCCATGTGGCCTTGGGAAGGGATGGGCCAAGGCTTCACCTATTCATAAGAGATCCTATTTCTTCAATGGGTTCCTGATAAAACCTTTTTGTAAGAAAATATCTTCCTCCATCTCTCAGACTGTCTCCTGGGGGAGGGGTGTGTGGAGGAGCCTGATGGGACCCAGACTTATTCTCTAGCTCCTTAATGACCCCTCCCTGACAGTCTAAAAAGTGACACTAAGCTCGGTGGAGATTCAAGATGACAGGCACAGTACAGGACCCTCAATGACAGCTACATTCAAATGTACCATTCATATATATTTCTTATTTAGATTTTTCTGAGACATGGTTTCACTACGTGGCCCAGGCTGACCTCAAACTCACAGCAACCTTCTTGCCTTAGACTCTTGGAAGAAGTGATTATTCTTGCTGGGGCAGAAACATAAGACTTCTCCCATCCATGATTCAGTCCCTGACCCACATGTAATTCCATTATTCCGACTGGATCAGAACTGTTCATTTGTTAGAGAGTGGGTCCCCTAGAAGATGGTCCAGGTCTCCTTCCCACAAATGAGACCCCACCCCCGACACACATTGTCAAAGCCCAAATCTCCACCAGCACAATCAGCTCAGATCATCCAGTCCTCTCAGGGTTTATGGGCATGAGCAAGCCTGAGAGACAGACAGCCCAAGTTATGGGAACTTTTTGTTATTTTCAGTACTGAGAATTGGGGCTGGTGAGGTGACTTAGCAGATAAGGGCATCTGTTGCCAAACCTGAGAAACTGAGTTCCATCCGGGAACTCATGTGGTGGAAGGAGAGAAAAGACACACACCAGTTGTCTTCTGACCTCTGCATGCACACCCCAATAACTAAACACCTATAACAATTAAAAAACAATAAAGTATTAAGGGGGGCTGGAGAAATGAGTTCCATGGTTAGGAGTACTTGCTGCTTTTGCATTAGACCTGGGTTCAGTTCCCAGCACCCACACTACTAGTTCCCAACCGTCTGTAAATCGGTTCCTGAGATCCAATGCTTTCTTTCTTTCTTTCTTTCTTTCTTTCTTTCTTTCTTTCTTTCTTTCTTTCTTCCTTCCTTCCTTCCTTCCTTCCTTCCTTCCTTTTTTCCTTCCTCTTTTCTTTTCTTTTTTTTTTTTTTCCGAGACAGGGTTTCTCTGTGTAGTTTTGGTGCCTGTCCTGGATCTTGGTCTGTAGACTAGGCTGGCCTCGAACTCACAGAGATCCGCCTGGCTCTGCCTCCCGAGTGCTGGGATTAAAGGTGTGCGCCACCACCGCCTGGCTCCAGTGCTCTTTTCTGACTCCTCAGGCACCAGATATCAATGTGGTATAGTTACACACATGCAAGTAGAACACACACATAAGACTTAAAAAAATAGAGTAGTGAGAATTGAACTCTAGATAAGCATTTTACCACTGAGCCAAGCCCCCAGCTTCACTCACTGGTACATTCTAGATAGGTATTCCACTGTTGAATCATACCCCAACTGGGAGATTCTAGGTAGAAGCTCTTACCACTGAGCCATGCCCCTAGTAACCTCATTGGAGGATTCTAGGTAGGGGCTCTACCACTGAGCCATACCCCAGCCCCTCACTGGGGGATTCTAGACAGAGGCTCCACCTCTGAGTCATGCCCTCAGGACCCTCTAGGCACCTGTTTTACCTCTGAGCCATGCTCTAATCCTCTTTTTAATTTTTTTTTAGATTTATTTTTACTATTTTATGTGTATATTTTGCCCACAGTATGTCATTTGTACTTGGTGCTCAAGGAGGTGGTAAGCCTCAATGTGGGTGCTGGGAATCAAACCCAGGTTCTCTGCAACCATAAGAAATGCTCTTAACCACTGAGCCAACTCTCCAGCCCAAAGAAGAGGATATGCTTGTTTTGGTTTTGGAGACAGGGTTTCTCTTATTCAGCCAAGGCGGGCCTCGAACTCAGAGGTTTGTCTGCCTCTGCCTCCCAAGTGCTAGGATTAAAGGTGTGCACCACTGCCACCCAGCCCGGTCCTCTTTTTTTATCTTGAGACAGGGTCTTGCTAGGTGGTCTAGACTAGCTTTGAATTTGTCATCCTTCCTCACATCCCAAGTGGCTGAGATGACAGGTCTGTGTCACCAGGCCAGGATGAGAGTCTTAATTAATGTCTTTTTAGAAGTCCAAATGTCCATGAGTCTTTAACATTGTAGTTACATTCCCAGCTCTGGGCCTCAGTATGCTGTGTAAAGCAGTGGTTCCAGCTGGGCGTGGCGGCCTACAGAGTGGCTGAGGCCCCTCCTGTAGATATTTGACCTTGGAGAAGGTGCCTCCGACCAATGGGCCCCAGTTTCTCCAGTCACACTTGATGTGATGGCAGTGTCTCCCTGGGAGGGTTACTATAAGGAGTGGAAGGAATCCCCATGCATCTTGGCACAGGGCTGGCTCTGGAGGCGCCCCACGAAGGCTGTTATGACTACACTAGGCTCGTGTCCTAGGGTTTTCTAGGCAAGAGCAGGACAGCTTCCTTCTGCACCTCCCCACAGTGCTTCACCCTTCCATGGTGCTTCCCACCTTCTTCGAAGTCTAGACGAGCTCTGGGACTCAGTTCAAAGTGCTGGGACCCTGCCACTGTCCCCAGCCTCATCTCTTTCCTCCCCATCAGCTCTTACTCAGCTCAACTTGCCCACAGCCTACAGACGGCTCCTCACAGCTTCTCTCTGGGATGGGCTCCTGTCTGCCCCGTACCAGGGCCCTCCCTGCCCATCTCTAAGTCTTTGCAGCCCCTTCATCCCCGCCTACCATGACAACAGCCTAGTATGTGTTTCCAGGCAACAAGGGGCATTCTGCCACTGTAGTTACTCTCTTGCCATCCTCTGTCTGGCAAAACCACCCTCGCCTCAGGACCAGGAATGAAGGCAGAGAGGCTTCTTCCCACCAGGGAGGGAGAATCCTGAAGCTTAGACACAGCATGTCCCCCCGCAGGGCTCCAGGGAGAACATGGGTGCACTAGTACTGGCTGGCCATGGGGACCCCACCAAGGGGCCCAGCATCTGCCTGGAGGTGAACCCAAGCAATCACCTTTCTGTGTCCCCAGGGCTCCCGTTCTCCAATCCCACGCAAAGGTACAGCTGCCCTTTAACCCCTAGGGAAGCTGATTGTGCTGCTGGCCGTGAGTTGACACAGGAAGGGGATTGTTGGGTATGCAGCTGGTGCCTAGTGACAGTCAGTGGACGAAGACGGATCACACATGACATGGTAACTTCTTGCAGGTAGACCCCAACCTTGGGAACCTACATTTGGGCTCTTCTCCAGTTTAAGGGGCTCTTCCTGCCATTGGTACAGGTGGCCACAGGAAGTCGCTGCTCCTTCCCCCACCCCACCCCTTCCCTCTCTTGCTCTGTGGACACCTGTTGTTTGGGGATAGAGTCTCACTGTATAGCCCTGCTGGCTTGTCATAGACTGTTGAATGCTGGGATCATCAGTGCACCATCCTCCTGGCCAGACACAGGGAACCACAGGCCTCAGGGACAAGTCAGGGATTTGGGAGACCCAGGAAAGGGAGCAGAAATGGGGGTTGGGTCGCCCAGTGCTGGCAGCAGAGAAGGCGGCAGGTATCCAGGAAGGTGCCAGACTGAGGATGGTGGGTCAGGCCCTGGAAAGAGCAGCTGGATGGAGCGGAGGGGACACCCAAAGCCTAGCAGAGAAGATGGGGTGGTCACTGAGGAACGGATGCTGGGGGACGGGGCCCTGGCAGGAAAGCAGAGTCCAAGCCTGAACCAGGCCATCCATGCAAGAGGCCAAGCAGAGCATCCTCCGCTACAGAGCGGTTTCCACATGGACCCTGATGGTGCACCTGCACTCTGCCTGCCGGCTGTCAGGGGCCCTCCAAGCCTGAGGGCTCACTCGCTGTCCTCTGGGGTCTGAGGGGCAACTGCTGCGGGCTCCCCCCCACCGGGAGCCCCCCTAGCACACTCCCTTCAGTCACACCTCACTGCAACAGTGGGGACAGTGGGGTTACTTATCTCTGCAGTCACAGGTGGGGCGGCTTCAGGGCCTCCCTTTCTGTCTCTGAGAGGAGCATGTTCACAGGAGGGCCTCTGCCTTTGTCCTTTTCTCCAGGTCTCCGTGAGCACAGGATTCCAAGTGTGAGGACTTCTTCTTCCCTGGTGTGCGTGTGTGTGCACACGTGTGTGTGTGTGTGTGTGTGTGTGTGTGTGTGTGTGTTCACTGCACACTTTCCTCTGCGTTGATCTGGACTCCTCTCTGCTTCTGGGTGGCAGAATGCTATCTAGCTCCGTGTGCTGTGTGCTATCTATCTACCTAGAGTGGTTCACGGGTCTCAGGCTCCCTGAGTCTGCGGGTCTGGGTCTCTGTGCTGGCTCAGAGAATGTGTACCCCTTCCTATCTCCCAACTGAATTTTCCCTTAAGGGAAATTAACCCTTTGTGTGTATGTATGTGTGTGTGTGTGTGTGTGGGGGTGTTTCTGTGCAATAATGTATGTGTGTCTGTATGGAAGGCCATTCCCCTCTCTGGCTCCCCATCTCTATACTCCCTTTTGAGTGTCTCCCAACAGCTGCTCTTAGGCTTCCCTCTTCTTCTGTGTGTATTTGAATAATCAGGTGGCTGAGGACCAGAAGGAATCAGAGAAGGCCCAGGGAAGAGGAGGCGGCAGGTGGGAAGGGGAAGAGGAAGCCGAGAAGTGCAGCAGTGAGCAGGCAGAAGATGCTCCAAAGGAAAGAGACCAAGCCGGCCAAGGTCCTGGGGGAGGAGCGGGGGGGGGGGGTGCTGCCCGCTGCCTGGACCGGGAGGGAAGCGGACTCGGCTACTACCAGCTGCCACTGTAGCCTAGAGTTCCTGTCTGGCGCTGCGCGGCTGGACTCGGGATGTGAGGCGCATAGCAATGGCAATGGGTGATGCGGAGGGAGGCGCGGCCGCAGCTCCCAGCTGGGGAGGGGGCGAGGGGCACCCCGGGCTCCTCCACTGCCCAGCTGGGGGGCTCCCCGGGAGGATTCCCCAGCCTAGGGAAAGTCACCCGAAGCTGTAGGGCAAGGAAGGGCCAGAGGTGGGAGTATCCAGAGAGGAAATGGTGCTCAAGAACATTGGGGACTCAGAATCTAGCGGGGAGACTGGTTGGTCCCCTGGCTCAAGAGGTGGAGTCCGGAGAAACTGACCACGGAGACCTGGGAGGGACCCTGGACCCAGCCTGAGCTTTTGGCCTAGGATTGACAGCTAGGAGGAAGGAGACCGGGAGAGGGTTCTGGAGAGAATCTGAGGTCTAGAAGTGGGTGGAATCCGAGTACCCCACATGTGAGGAGACAGGAAGACAGACCTTTGGGGGAAGAAGGGTCACAGAATGGGGCTTCCAAAAAATCTGGGTTGAGGAGAAAGGGGGTACCAGCCAGCAAGGTTAGGGGCTTAAGGCAAGGAGAAGAATGGGGCCTAGAGGATCGCAGGCCCAGCTAGGTCTCCAGGAAGGAGGGCGGAGGGACGGGACGTGTAGGGGAGAGGGTCATAGATGGGCCGAAAGGGGAAGTGCAGTTAGAAGGCCCTGGAAGAACAGGTGTGAGGGAGGCCGGCAGTGACTGGGGAGGTCCCCGAGCGAGCGAGCGAGCAGGGGTTCCAGGGAGACTGTGTGAGGACCGCAGCCATGAGGCCCGATGCGGGTCAAGGCAAGGGGGGTCCTGAGCGTAGGGAGGGGCAGGACGCGCAGTCAGAGAGAGGAAGATCGTTGATGGGGAGTGGGATCTGAGGCCTCCTCCCTCTCCAATCACCCCCTCTTGGCTTTCCCATGTTCACTTCCCAAACTCCCCGGTTCTCCCCGGTTGCCACGGCAACCGCTCCTGCCAGGCGCGGTCACCAAGGAAACCCCGTGCCCGCCTCTCCCCCTCCCCATCGCCCGCACGCCCCCCGGCGGCGGGGAGGAGGGCGTGGGGGAGCGGACTCCCGCCCCGGGCCGCAGCCGGGCAGCCAGCTGCGGTCGCCCCGCCTGGGGCGCCGGTCCAGGTCCCGGCCCGCATCCCGGGTCTGCGTCTCCATCCCGTCCAGCCCCATCCTGGATCCGCGTCCCCATCCATCCCGGCCCCAGCCCTGTCCTGCCTCATCCCCGCACGCCGCGCGCCTCGACTCACCGCGGGCTCCGGGCTCCCGGCGAGGGGCGGCATGCCCCGCGGGGTCCGCTCGGGGCGCGGGGCCTGGGCCGGGGGCGTCCTCGGGGTCGCGGCTCCGCCCCCGCCCGGCCCGCCGCCCGCCCGCGCTCCGCGCTCGCCGCCTGCCAGCCTGGCCGCCGCCCGCCTCCGCCGCGGCCCCGCCGCTCCCCCCACCCACCCCCCCAGGCCCCGGCCCGGCCCGGCCCCCGCTCGGACGGTGCGGCAGCCGCCGAGAGCAGCCGAGAGTCCCGTGGACGCGAGCGGAATACTGATGCTGGTGGGGAGCGGGAGGAGGAGGAGGAGGAGGAGGAGGAGGAGGGAGGAGGAGGGAGGGCGCCGAGGGGAGAGTGGCCGGGGAAGCTGGGGAGGGAGGGCAGGAGAGGAGGCGAGGAAGGGGGAGGGGGCACGGGGAGGGAGAGGGGAGAGGGAGGATGGAGGGAAGGGGAGCCAGAGCCGAGGGGGGGAGGGAGGGAGCAAAGGAGGAAGGGAGGGAGGAGGAGAGGCAAGGAGGAGGGAGAAGAGAGAGAAAGGGGAGTGGAGAAGAGAAGGGGTTATAGGGGAAGAGGGAGGGGAAGCGGCGGTGTGGTGGAGGGAGAAGGGGGCTGGGGCTCGAACTTGGAGAACTCCGAGACCTCCATGGAGTGGATGGGATGGAGGGGACCTGATGGGTGCTGCGGGAAAAGTGGGGAAGAGGGAGGCGGGAAAGCGGGAGAGCAGTGGAGGAGAGACGGGGGTTGGGGGTGGGGAGGACGGGAAGGAATGGGTTGGGGGAAAAGGAAAGCCAAAGAAGTATTAGGAGAGGGCCGGATCGAAGTGGGAAGGATGAGAGTTGATGCTCTCACGGAGCCAGAAGTGGCCTGACAGGGATGCCAGGAGGGAACTGAGGCAGGATCAGTGGGTGGGTGGTGTAGAGAGGCCTGGAGGAGGCAGTAGAGCTGGGGAGGTACTGGGAAGCCAGGACAAGGGGGAGCGTTTCTTGAAGTCCACTGTTAGCCCTCTCCTCATCTGATGAGAAGGATGGAGCCTCAGATCAGCCTCCATTCTAGGAAGGGCTTTGGAGGGAGTCTCTCACGAGGGGAGTGGGGCCTGGCTTCCCACAGGGGGGAATGAGCAGGCGTGCTGGCTCTGACCCCCTGTCCGGGACCTGTGCGGAGTAGAGGCAAAGCCCAGCCCCCCAACTCTCACCTTCCCGGGTGCAGGCAGAGGGTGCTGGGACACACTGAGAGGTGTGAAGCTGGTACCAGCCTAGGGGAGAGGGGGGAGGGCTGGAAGCTTGAGAGAGGTCACAAGGACGTCAGTCTTCTCCACTCACCACTGGGTGTTCTCACCTGCTCTCTGCCCCCGCCCCCAAACCTGGGCACTGAGGAAGAGGCTTGGGGCAGAGGGACCCAGTGTCAAAGGCCGGCAGAAGTTTCCCTATCTCTGCCTCCCCCAAGGTGGGGGAAAAAAAACCTGGCTACTAACTTAGGACAGGGAAGAGGGCAAGGGATGAAGATGCCTTTTCTCAGGACCAGGGTCCTTGTTCTGAAAACCCTCAGGGGTCCAAGAGACTAGGAGATTGGCCCTGCCTCTGAAGCAGGCAGCGGCCGAGTCAAGCAGGGGCCAGCCCTGGGACTGGAAGGGAAAGGGCCACACAGACATTTGCTGAGAGCCGAACCTGCTGGGCAGTGGCCCAGGGCTCACAGAGGGGTGAGGTCATGGGAGGATGCCTTAGAAACAGCTGGGGTGGGTACTGGGGGACACACAGAACCGAAAGCCACAGGCACAACCGAAGAGAGGAGGGCTTAGCCAGGACCAGAGCCTACTAGGTGCCTCTTGGCAGTGCTGAAATCTGGTTAGGAGCCTGGATGAGAGACTCTTGGTGAGACCCAGGGTCCTTGCTGACACCACGGACTCTTGGCTGTCTGCTGTGGAACATGGCTCTCTGCTTGAGGATCAGCTGCCGGGAACGTGGGCTTGTGGCTGTTGAAGGTCTGCAGTTCCCTGCACATCCAGCCAGTGGCTACAAGAGGGTCCGGGAAGCCTCTGGTTCTCCTGGAATCTCAGGGTTGCCTGTCCGGGCAGAGGAGGGTGGTTGTCATTGCTAGAGGAGGCCTGGGCAAGGCACTGAGCCTGGGCAGCTCACCCTCTGGGGAACAGGGTAACTCAAGGGCCTCTTCTAGAAAGCTCACAAGCCATTCAGAGAGTAAAAGGCAGAAAGGAGGAAGAAGCTGGTGGGGGAACGAAGCTGAGGAGACTCACAGGCCTGGAAGAGGTGACTTTGCATCCAGGCCTGGATGCTCAGGACAAAGTAGGAACAGGCAGGAAGGGGCCATCAGATGACAGCGATTGGGGGTGGAGGGTGGGGGAGTCTGCCTGAAAGGCTGAGAAAAGTGGAGACACAGAAAGGCAGGAAGAGCAGAGCAGAATCACTTCACAATGTGATGCCAACTTCCATGCCACCTGGTTCTGAGGATGGATCCAGTTTGACAAGTACAATGCCAACCTCCATGCCACCTCAGTTCCACCCTGATGCCTGAGGCTAACCTTCAGCCAAGGCTAGTCCTGATTAGCGGCCACCTTGAAACGGTCTCATGTCGCCCAGGGTAGCCTCAAACTCACAATGTGAAGGAGGATGGCTTTGAACTTCTGATCCTCCTGCCTCCACTTTCCAAACGCTAATGACAGTCATGTGTCACCATGCCTGGTGCGGGGTATGGAACCTAGGGTGGCAAGTGTTCTAGGCATGTGCTCTACTGACTGAGTCCTAGCCTCATCTATTCAATGTTTTCAGCATGGCCTTGAACATACCGGAACCTGTGGTAGGTGAGCCTTATGGTTTGGGTTTGAGAAGCCTCAGCCCCAGGGCTCATGCTTTGAACACTGGGTCCCCAGCTGGTGACACTGTTTTGGTGGCAACCAGAAGTGGGTCACTGGGGTTGGCCTTTGAAGGTCTAGTTCTCCACTTCTCAGTCCCTGCCACATGAATAGCTTCAGCCTCCTGCCTCAGTGCTAGGTATCCTCTCAGGACAGACGGAAAATCCTTAGTATCAGCACCCCCATGATGCACTGAAGCCCCTCAACATCAGCCCCTCAGAACACACTGACACCCCCATTAGGCTTCCTCCGCAGGGCACACTGAAAGTCCCCAACAACAGCTCCCCCTATGACTTACTGAAACTCCTTAGAAACCATGAGTTTTTGCTCCTGAACCATCAGAACAGCTGTATAGTAGGAGACAGTGCCCGCGATCCTTCAAGCCACATGGTCTCAAAACACCAGGCTAGAGGACTCAGCGCCTGCATTCACTCCCAGTATCCATGGGAAAGGCACTGTAGTAGTGGCATGCACCAGCAATCCCAGCCTGAGCAAAAGGAGAGAGGAAGGTCCTCTGGGCTGGCTGGGCAGCCCATTCAGCCAAGTCAGGTTCAGCAAGAGACCCTGGCTCACAAGCAAGTGGAGGGGCTGCAGAGATGGCTCAGTGGTTAAGAACACAGGCTGCTCTTCTAGAGGACTCCATTCCCAGCACCCACATGGCAGTTCATAACTGTCTCTAACTCCAGTCTTAAGAGATTTAATGCTCTTTTCTGGCCTCTGAGGGCACTAGGCACTCATGGTGCATGTACATACATACAGGCAAAGCACTCACACACATAAAACTTAAAAAACCAAAGAGCAACTGAGAAACACATTTGACAATGACTTCTGGATTCCACATGCACATACACACAACTGTACACACACACATACACAAGCCTGCACGCATATACATATGCACATATACACACCTGTGCATATATGCACAAATACACCTACACATATACATACACACCCACATATGCACACAGGTACACAAGCCTGCACACACACCTGCACCACATGTGCACATGTACCTACCTGCATACATACATACCTGCACATGTGTGCATACACACCTGCACATACATGTGCACATAAACACATCTGTACATACATATGCACATAGAAGCATGTATGTGTACACACATAAGCACATACAAACATGTATTGTACACACACATGCATGCAAACAAAAACAAACCCAGGTTAGGGCTAGGCAGCTCATAATTCCAGCACTCATGAGGTTGAGGCAGGAGGAGAGAGAGTTTGAGTCCAGCCTGAGCTATGTGTTGAGATCTTGTCTCAAAATACAACATCAAAAAGGCAGAGGGGAGGCCGGGGAGAATGTTCAGTGGGTAGAAGCTCTTGCCATCAAACCTGGTGACCTGAGTTTGATTCCTGGAACCTACATGGTGAAGGGAGAGAACCTACTCCAAGTGGTGGTCTCTGCCCTCCGTGTGTGACCTTTACATGGTGAGACCAGGAAGAGGCTCTGCCAGCTCCTGAGCTGATGGACGTCCTAAGGCTGCCAGGCCAGGAGGAAGCTCAGCCTCCCACAGAGAGGCCTCCCCTAACCCTGCCTCTTTGCCTTCTCCAAAGAAAATCAAGGGCCAGAACTGCCCAGCTGAGCCCTTCCCTAATCCCTGACTTACAGGAAGCTTAAGGTAGAGTGAAATGGTTTTGCTGTGAAGTCCTGGGGGGTGATTTGTCACACAGCAGTAGGTGACTACAGTTATGGGTAACACAAGCAAATACTCTCATTTATCTTGGCCAATGTGAAGCCATTTTCAGGGAGTAGAAAGTGTGGCTGGAATGAGCAAGATGAGTACCATCTTCAACTTGATTTCCATACAAAATTTCCTACATGCCTTGGGGAAATGGCTGCTTCCATCTCTAGGGTGGGGCAAATGATCTAGAGAAAGCTTCTACCTTAGTTAGGGTTTCTAAACAAAACAAAACAAAACAAAACAAAACAAAACAACAACAACAACAACAAAAAAAAACTATAACCAAAAAGGAAAAGCAAGTTGGGGAGGGAAGAAAGGGTTTATTTGGCTTATACTTCCAGATCACTGTCCATCATTGTAGGAAGTCAGGACAGGAACTCAAGCAGGGCTGGAACCTGGAGGCAGGAGCTGATGCAGAGGCCATGGAGGGGTGCTGCTCACTGGCTTGCTTCCCCTGGCTTGCTCAGCCTGCTTTCTTATGGAACCCAGGATGAGCAGCCCAGGGATGGCCCCACACACAGTGGACTGGACCCTCCCCCATTGATCCCTTGTTGAGAAAATGCCTTACAGCTGGGTCTCATGGAGGCATTTCCTCAACTGAGGCTCCTCCCTCTCTGATGACTCTAACTTGTGTCAAGTTGACACACAAACCAGCCAGTACAGCTTCTGTACCAGAAAGTGCATATATTAATAGGCAGTCACATCAAAAGGACACGGGAGCCCATGGAGCCCTCTGGAATGGGCTCCCATTCACAAATATGGGGACAATGTGAGAGTAAAAGAGAATAAAAGGTATTGTGGTGTGTGTGTGTGTGTGTGTGTGTGTGTGTGTGTGTGTGTGTGATGTATGTGTGTATGTGTGTACGTACATATGCACATTATTATGGCTAGCATCAATGTGACAGTGTACTCATGGAAAGAGTGATGGATCATGACCAATTGGCATCTTCTGCTTGTTTTTTTAGTCAGGGTCTCAAGTAGCCTAGGCTAGCCTCAAACTCCCAAGGTAACTGAGGATAGCCATGAACTCCTGATTGTCCTGCCTTAGCCTATGAACACTAGCACAATGGGCCTTGAAGTTTATAGCACAATCTGCCTTTAGTTCTCTCTGTTTCCTGCTCTGCCAGATGTGCAGCGCTATAGTCCTGTGAGTGAATAGCCTCATGCTCTGCAACCACAGCTGTGAAACAGCCACCACCACGCCTGCCCTGCCATGCCGGACTGGACCTTCAAACTGTAAGCCAAACCAACCCTCCCACCCTTAGGTTGCTTCTTGTTAGACTTATAGTCACAACAAAGAGAAAAGTAACCCCAGCACTAATGTCATCTTACAGGAATTAGACCCAGGAACATGTCAGAAACCATGAAACCCAGAGTGTGGGGCATTCTTGAGGACAACCAGCATACAAGTTCAATAATACTGTGCCAATAACTACTGTCACAGGTCTATCATTCCAGCTGCTTGAGAGGCTCAGACAGGAAGGCCATAAGTTCAAGGCCAGTCTGGTCTACAGAATGAGTTCAAGGATAGCCTGAGCAACTCAGGAAGACCCTATGTAAAAATAAGTAAAAAGAGGGGCAGGGATGTAACTCATCGGTAAGCCCCTGCCTAAAATCCCTCAGTGAGGGGCTGGGGTGTGGCTCAGTGGTAGAGCCCCTGCCTAGAATCCCCCAGTGAGGGGCTGGGGTGTGGCTCAGTGGTAGAGCCCTGCCTAGAATCCCCCAGTGAGGGACTGGGGCGTGGCTCAGTGGTAGAGCCCCTGCCTAGAATCCCCCAGTGAGGGGCTGGGGTGTGGCCCAGTGGTAATTCACTTGCCAGGCATACTTGTGGCCCTCGACTCAATCTTTAGTTTCTTAAAAAGGATGGAAAGCCTACTCTAGTATGAGATTACAGAGCTCACCCAGGGGCAGTGTGTGGTTCCTGCTGCCATCCCAGTTTAGAGAATCTTTGTATTAATGTTTTTCTAAATTTTTTCTTTTTTTGAGGATTTTTTTATGTGCATTGGGTGTTTTGCTTTATTTTGTCTGCATGTATGTCTGTGTGAGTATGCCAGATCCCCTGGAATCCCAGTTGTGAGATGAATGTGGGTTCTGGGGATTGAACCCAGGAAGAGCAGCCAGTGTTCCTAACTGCTGAGCCATTTCATCCTGTATTAAATTTTTTACGATTTGTCTGTGTGTGTGTGTGACGTTTTGCCTGCATGTGTGTCTGTGCACCATTTGTGTGCAGTGCCCATTGGAGCCATAGAAGGAGCTAGATCCTCTGGAATTGTAGGGAGCTGCCATGTGGGTGCTGGTAATTGTCCTCCATAAAAGCAGCCAGTGCTCTTAACGCGGAGCCATCTCTCCAGCCCCTATTTAAAGGCCTAGGAGGTAGTCTTTGGACAACTGGCATGGTGTGAACTTGGACTTCCTTAAAAGCATCCGTGAGCTGGTGTCACTGCTGTTAGAGATGACACTGCACTCACAGGACAGTGTTCTTCCTCTCTGGAGGGTCTCGTGGAAACACTTGTGTCTGACAAGCTCACAATGACAAATGTAAGCAAGCTGTTGGTGTCACAGTTTCCAAAGAAATGCCAGGTTTGAATGCTTGGTCCCCAGTTGGTGGTGCTGTTGTGGGAAATTGTAGAACCTTTAGGAGGAAGTGGGCCACAGGGGGTGGAACTTAAAGCTTTACATCTTTGCCTGTTGTGGAACAGAATATTTGTTTAATTATGTAAAGATGTGTTGTATTTGTTTGTGTTGCAGAATAATTGTTTAACTATGTAAAGATGTGTTGCTGTTTCACCTTGCCTGCCTAAGATACCTGATTGGTCTAATAAAAAGCTGAATAGCCAATAGCCAGGCAGAGGAGGGATAGGCAGGCCTGGTGGGCAGAGAGAAAAGGAGAGCCAGCCAGACAGCCAGGGATAGATAGCTGGGGTCCAGCCAGCCAGACACAGAGGAAGCAGGAAAGCAGGATGGACAGTACATAGATGAGGTAAACAAGCCTCGGGGTAGCACACAGAGTAATAGAAATGGGTTAATTTAAGTTAAAAAAAAAAGCTAGCTAGAAACAAGCCTAAGCTATGGCTGAACATTAATAATTATAAGTCTGCATGTCATGGTTTGGGGCCTGGCAGCCTAGAAAGCCTGCCACATTTGCCCTACTTCCTGCCCCATCTCTGCTTTCTGATCTGTCCAGATGTGCAGAGTCTTGGCCCCAACATTGTGCATATCTGGATGTTTAATGTGTGAGGGGAGATGCGCTTCAGGAACACCAAGGGCAGACTGTCATCCACAGTGAGGACTCCTCCTTCCAGCACAGCACTCTCCTGCTACAAAGCATTTAAGACTGCCAGGTATCAGCTGTCTTCAGAAATGGTCATCTCCACTATAGCTCCCCTCCCTGCAGAGACCACACCATATTATTGTTCATTTCCATGAAACTTCTAAATGTCTCACTGCCTCTGCCCTTGTGTCCTGTTCTTTCCTCAAACACAAGCTGGAGTTATGCCTTCCTGCTCTAGGCCACCACCAACACAGGCGGGCAGATCCAGTGGCTGCCTCTCTTCACCACCACGGGCACTCCTCTAAGTCCTCCATCTCCTGCCCCATCACCATGGAGGGGCTTCTTAGTCTGCCTCTCCTTCCTGGCCCCTAAGCCTGGATAGAGCTCAGAGTCCAAGCTCTTTGCACTTCCCTCTCTCCCGCTAGGTGGTCCCACATGCAGTGACCTCACAGGCACTGTTCATGCTTCCCAGGGTAGGTCCCCAGCCCCATCTCTGCTCAAGCTCCTCCCACATGTGGACACGCAAATGCTTGACAACCCTTCCCTACCTGATGGGCCATACAGAGCTTGCACAGCCATGCTGCCAACCATCCTCACAATGAAGCACATCATTAGCTCAGCTCAGGAAAGAATGGAGGGAATCTTTTCTCTCGTCCAGGTCCAGTCCTTCACCCACTCCCATGGCTCTACATACAAAATGTACTCATTTTCCAACAGTCCCTTTCTTCCATAACTTCTACTACCCTAGTGTCAAAAGCCACCCTCTTTCCTGTGGCCAACTGCAGACTTCCTTGCTGGCTTGATCATGGTCACTGTCACAAGCCTCCAGCCCAGCCTCCGCAGGACAGCTGGAGTAAACTTAGTGACAATTCCCATCATGCTATCTCTGAGGGTGGTCCACTGTGCTCACCATATCTTACAGTCAAAGTCCCCAACCCGGCCTGGTCCTGATACTGCTCAATCCCATCACCCTTCACCCAGGCTCTGACTTCTCCCACCTCGGGGAGTTTACCCATTCCAGCACCAGCTTCTCTTGGTCCAGCACCCTCTGCAGACCGGGTCTCAGTCTGACCACCCTCCTCCCAGTCCTGGCCACACTCCCCATTGACAATGAAGTTTCCTGTTCACTTCTTTGCTACTCACCAAGCTTCCCTCCCTAGGAGTAAACCCAAGAACCAACGCCTGTCTCTTCTCACTAGCTATTCACTTCCCCGAATCCAGGAAACATCAGGCAAACTGTATGTCATTAAATGTGTTTCACATAATAATACACACACTATGTAGTTCTGTGTGTCCTTTAAATGCCCCCTTGTAGACAAAAGTCATCTCTCAGGACTAGAGAAGATGGCTCAGAAAGGTATCCTTGCAAGCACAAGTACATGAGTTGGATTCCTATCACCCATGCCAAAAAAAAAAAAAAAAAAGCAGCCAGTCACGGTGGCCTACACTAGTAATTCTGGCACTGGAGAGGTGAAGGGTGGTCTCTGGGGCTCACTGACCAGTAAGTTTAGCTCCAGGCCGCCAAGTGAGTGAGAGACCTTGTCACAAGAAACAAGGTAGATAGTGCCTGAGAAATGACAGCCAAGGATGTCCTCTGCCTTTCACACAGGTGCACACACACACACACACACACACACACACACACACACACACACACACAGAGAGAGAGAGACAAATCATCTCCCAGCTTAACAAAACACTTTGCTACTTTTCTTGAATGTTCTTGGTGTGATGGAAGCTCCTGTGTTTTCTCAGCCCCTGGTGACCTTGTTGATTCTGAGGGGCCACACAGGACACCTGGTGAGGAAGCTTTTGGAACCCATGTACACTCAGCAGCGTTCCCAGGCCTATGCTCCCTCCACTTTGCAATGCCATGAGTACAGACGTAAGTCTCATTTTCTTCATTATAGAGGTCACATGTGGGGGAGCTCCTGCCTGTTCCTGTAGACGCCTGAGACATCACATTGACTTCCTCCAGCAGGGAACAAGCCTAACGTGGCAGTCCATGAGGTGACTGTGACCAAGAACCCAACACTGGACATAGCCCAGGAGGCAGCTGTTCACAGACACTCAGCGTTGGATGGAGCCGAGAGGTGACTGTGTGCACGGAGAAGAGGCCTGGTCCTAGAGGGAGAGAGACAGGAGGTGATTCTTCCTTTCTCTGCACTTCTGGGAAGTGAGAATTACCATCCTTGCCTTGGAACAGAAGTGCAGCCGTGGGGCCTCTTCATGAGCCCAGACAGCCCCCCTGGGAGGGTTTGAAGGGGAGCGGAACTTGCAGTGTGGAGGAACTACAGCAGGCAGTGCAGTCGGCCTCTTTTGGCAGGATTGTCAGCTCCTAATAACGACACAGAGACTTGATTCTTTATTTATTTTTGGTTTTTTGAGACAGGGTTTCTCTGTGTAGTTTTTGGTGCCTGTCCTGGAACTCACTCTGTAGACCAGGCTGGCCTCAAACTCACAGAGATCCGCCTGCCTCTGCCTCCCGAGTGCTGGGATTAAAGGTGTGCGCCACCGCCGCCCGTCGAGACTTGTTATTAATTATGAATGCTCAGCCCAAAGCTTAGGCTTGTCCTACTGGCTCTTAGAACTTATATTAGCCCATTTTTATTAATTTACTTTCTGCCTCATGGCTTTATTACCTCATCTCCGTACTGCCCATCCTGCTTGCTCTGCGTCTGGCTGGTGACTCTGCCTTTCTTCTTCCCAGAGTCCTCTGTGCCTGGAAATCCTGCCTAGCTATTGGCCGTTTGGCTTTTTATTAAACCAATCAGACTGACACAGTGTGCAAAATGATTATCCCACAACAAGCAGGTGCTAAAGACCAGTGCAGGGGTCCAGCCTCAGGCTTGTGACCAAGGACTGGAATTAGTCTAGGGCGAGACTCCAGGAGGCCCCAGAGTAAGCAGGTACTTTGGGGAGAGAGGCAATCAGAAATGAGAGGCATGAAGTTCTTGGAGCCTGGTATGGAGGTCCTGGCTGAAGCAGGAAGCAGGAGGGCCTTGCTGAGACCCAGACATTGACAACTCAGAGGGCCTCGTAGGACTGCCGCAGCGAGGAGGAAGCGCTGAGCCCGGCAGTCTCCACAGTGATCTTTAGAATACCCTCAGTCCTCTGAGAGGAAGACAGTGTGGGGCAGGTTTTATACCACGTGCACCCACAATGCCTGGGGCTCAGATAATAGCAAACATGAAAAGACAGGAGCACGTGCCAGCCACGCAGACCAGCCAGTGGAGAGAGACCAGGGTGACCGGACAGTGGGACCGAGAGACACGGGGAGTGTGTTTAAGGGCCTACAGGGGGGGCAGCCGTGGCTGTGAGGGGGGAATCTCAGCCATAATAATCTGTAACGATCAGAGAGAAAGTCCTGGTCTCACACACAGGCTTTTGGAAAATAGAAAAGGAAGAAACTGTTTCAAAACCATTTCACAGGGCAGCAGATCCCAACACCCAAACCTGACATCATGAGAAAGGAAATTATGGGCCGATATCCCTCATGGGCACAGATGGAAAAAAGCCTTACCAAAATACTGGAGATCAAAATGGTAATATGTGAAAAGGTTAAGACACTGTGAATGAGGGATTAGACCATGAGCAGTGTGTGTTTAACATTCAAAGAGCAACGGGTGCGAGTCAGCACGGAGCACAGTGAAGGGGAGGCCCCAGCAGGCAACATCTCAAAGACACAGAGAACCCCCAGAACTGTTCTTACTCGAGGAACACACACAGGAAGCCTGAAGCCATCTGCAAAGCCAGATTCTAGAACAAACATGCAGAAGAAAGGTCAATGGGACAATTTAAATTATATTCAATGGAATTCATTATACTAGATGAAGATGAAAAAATTAAGTCCTGCCAAAATAGTATCAAACATAAAGAGTGCCTAGAAACAGCTTTAACAAAGGGTGCCATGTTCACCATGTGCCACAGTGCCTATTAACAAAGGGTACCATGCTCACCATGTGCCACAGTGCCTATAAACAAAGAATGCCATGTTCCCATGTGCCACAGTGCCTATAAACAAAGGGTACCATGCTCACCATGTGCCACTGTGCCTATTAACAAAGGGTACCATGCTCACCATGTGCCACAGTGCCTATAAACAAAGGGTACCATGCTCACCATGTGCCACTGTGCCTATAAACAAAGGGTACCATGCTCACCATGTGCCACAGTGCCTATAAACAAAGGATGCCATGTTCCCATGTGCCACAGTGCCTATAAACAAAGGACGCCATGTTCCCATGTGCCACAGTGCCTATAAACAAAGGGTACCATGCTCACCATGTGCCACAGTGCCTATAAACAAAGGGTACCATGCTCACCATGTGCCACAGTGCCTATAAACAAAGGGCGCCATGTTCACCATGTGCCACATTTCCTAGGGAGTAAGAAGAAATAGGGTGCCTGCAGGTTGGAGGGTATTACCACCTGTGGACGTGGCACAGCACCCACTGAAAGCCCAACATTCTTCTTACAGAAGACACAGGTTCAACACAACATGTCTATGGAAACGCAAAGGATTTTGAGGAGCTAGAACAACTTAGAAAACAAAACCTGACAAGCTATTTGATTTCAAACTTAGCTGAAAGCTCTGAGAGCTTGGGGATTGTGGCTTTGGTGTGAGGACAGATCATTCAGAGCAGAGCAGAGAGAGGTGTATACACCCATATTTATAATCAGTGATTTATTCCAAAACAGAGTGAAAGCAGGGCAGGAAGATGGATTTGTGAATGGTGGTGCTTGCTACCAGCCCTGATGACCTAGTAGATTCAGGACCCACCAAGAACTGATGCCCACAGTTGTCCTCTGATCTCCAAATGCATGCACGTGTATGTATAGGCACGCATTTGCACACACACACAAATAATAATAAATATATGTATTTTTTAAAGTTGAAGTAGGAGCAGCAGAGATGGCTGAGCGTTAAGAACATTGCAGAGAATCTCAGTTCAGTTTCCTGCACCCACATAGTGGCTCAAACCATCTGTAGCTCCAGCGTCAGGGGATCCAACATCCTCTTCTGGCCTTTGAGGGCACCAGACATGCACATACAAGTGGTAAACAAACAGACAGACAGACAACATACTCATACACATAAAGTGAAATTGAAAAATTAAAAAATTAGTCAAAAATGATCAATGGGAAGGAAGCCTGGGGCAGAGAGATACACGTACAGCTCACAGTTAACTTCAAGCTCTGCCACCTACATGAGAGTTCACTCAAGGGCTGGTCAGGTGTGAAACTCAAGCCATCAAGCTGAGAGAGTAAATATGGAAATTCTACAGTGTGAGGTAACAGACAGGATGTGGAGGCCATGCCCATGCAAGTTACACTCGGTGAGGTCTGAGAACGCTTCCTACAAAAACCACAATAAATACAAAGTCAAGACCCAGGCCTGAGGTCACGTCCTCAACCCAAATGTGGAGGACACTATGCATGCAGATCACTAAACAAGTTTTCCTTAGTGACAGCATGTTACCATCAAGTCAGTACAAACAAGGGCCAGGACCCTAAGGAGGCATTTTCCAAAGAAACTGTAACTTGGTAACAGGCACAGAAATGCGGAGAAGCAAAGTGGACAGCGCAGAGCCACTCTGACAGGGGTGAATGAAGGAGAACCTGCCAGACCAGGGGGTGGGGCGTGGAGGGAAGCATGAGGGCCACTCCACAGGCCACCAGTGCGGGTCTGCTGTGGTCCATGCCAACACAGCTACAGCCTTCAACAGGAGGATGGCCAGCGAACTCTGTCACGTGGGTACAGGAGGAACCAACATAAACCATAACGGATGAAAGGACAAGCTGTGGACTGGAGAGGAGTGGAGCCAACACAATGAAGAGCTCCTACAGACCAACAACTAAGGACCAGCAGTCTGTCTGAGAACAGACAAGACACCTAAATATACGTTTCACAGAGAACACGTGTGAGGGATTGATAAACGCACTGCAGGGTATTTATGTTGAGGACCAAGGGCTAAGTGCCCACTTCTCATGCCTAAGTCCCCATTTGTTCCCAGCACCAAAAAAAAAAAAAAAAAAATCAATATATAAAGAAATTTTAAACAGTCCTCTTAGTTTCAATTCTGCTTGGAATGATAAAACAGGCCAACAAAAGCACCTTAAGGGAGAAAGGGTTTATTCAGCTCCCAAGCCCAGGTCACAGTCCATCATTTCAGAGACATTGAGGCAGGAGCTAGTGCTCAGCCCCCTGTCCCCACACTTGTACATACAATCTAAGATCCCCTGCCCAGGGAATGGCGCTGCTCACGGTAGGTGTCTTCCTACTTCACTCAAGGTAATCCCCACGTAGGTCATCCTGGTCTAGACAATCCTGTGCGGTGGCTCCTTCCTCAGGTGGTTCTAGGTTGTGTTGATGTGACAGAAGTCACCATCACAAAGGTGTTCAACATCATGCGTCCAAAGAAAACACACACTGAACCACAATGAGGAAACTCTTCTCCAAGTCAGATGGACCAATGAAGAAGACAATAGCAGATGCTGTTGTGATGTGGGAGGGACTGGAGTGTTTACACACTGCTATGGGAGTGCACAAAGGGGTGTGGTGGAAGGCTCCTGGAAAGGCTAAACACGGTCTACATTAGGACCTGGAGTCTTACTCCTAGGTATTTTCCCAGGATGAAAACACATGTCTACACAGTCCACATGATGACTTGGACAAGGACAGTTGAGTGTGCTTGGTAGTGACAGAACAGTGCTCCCCAAGAGCAATCAACCCATGAGGTCTGTTCATATCACAGACTACTATTCAGCAACAAAAAGGACTGTTGGTGGGAACACCTGTGTATACCGATTCCTAGGCAGACGCCATCAGAAAGCAGTTCAAGTGTACACGAGAGATAGGGAGGATGAGGAGACCTGAAGGCTTTGGCAGTTTCTCACTTCTGTGAGACAAAAGCAACCCAGGAAGGGTTTATTTAGGCTCACAGTTTGAGTACAGTCCATCATGGTGGGAAAGCCATTGCAGCAGGAGCATGAGGTGGCTGGTCACATGGTATCCTCAGTCAGGAAACACACACACACACACACACACACACACACACACACACAGAGAGAGAGAGAGAGAGAGAGAGAGAGAGAGAGAGAGAGAGAGAGAGAGAGAGAGAGAGAGAGAGAGATGCTGGTGCTCAGTTCAACCTCCCCGTTTTATTTAGTCCAGGACCCAGCTCATGAGATGCTGCTGCCCACAGTTGGGGTGGGTATTCCCACCTCAATTAGCCTATAGAAATTCCCTCAGAGGTATCTCCTAGGTGACTCCAAATCCTATCTGACTGATGGAGATGAACTACCACGTGTGCTGATCTCACCAGTGGCCCCCGGAACAGTGAGAACGATGCCAGACAATTGCCTGCCACAGCATGACAGATCTGAGACACGAAGTGAAAGAGCGGCATCACAGGAGAGGCCCATCTGAGACTCAGGATGCACTTAGGACGGGATGGGTCTGGATGAGCGCGGGAGGGTTTCTGCTTCTTCATCGGGCTGCTGACACGCACCCCCATCCACTTTGTAAAGATCTGCTGATGGCTGAGGAGATAGCTCAGTTGGTAAAGCGCCACGCGGGCATGTGGATCTGAGTTCAGACCCACTGCGCCCACACAAAGCTGGGTGCAGTGGCACACACCAGTAATCCGGCATTGGGGAGGTGGAGACAGGAAGATCACCGGGCTTGGTGGGTAGCCAGTCCAGCCAGTGGGTGAGATCAAAGTTTAGAGCGGGTCCCTGCCTCAAAATGAATAAATAAATAAGTAGATGAATATAAAAATGAGGAAAGGAAAGCAATAGAGGAAACCACTTGACATTTACCTCTGACCCCCACAGGGGTGGACACACCTACATACACAAAATTCTTTAAAAAGGAATTTGCTGGAGTGTACATTGTAATCTGTGTTTTCTTTATTTTAACGTGTTTTTTGCCTGCAATGTACTTGTGTGCTATGTGTGTGCAGCGCCCATGGAGGCTTGAGGACGGTGTCGCATCCCTGGGACTGGAGCTGCAGACCTTTGTGAACTGTCTTGTGGGTGCTGGGAATTGAGCAACCAGTGCTTTTAACTGCTGGGCAACTGCTCCAGCACCTTGTGTGTGTGTTTCTCTGTGCAAAATATAACATTTTTTTAAAGGTTTGCGAAATTTGCAGGAGAATGGATGGACCTAGAAAGCACAATATTAAGTAAGGTGACCTGAAAGAAAGAACAAAAAACAAAATCAAAAACATGTTCTCCCTCGTTTGGGGATCCCAGCTAATAGTG
Organism: Peromyscus eremicus; assembly: GCF_949786415.1. NCBI lineage: Eukaryota > Metazoa > Chordata > Mammalia > Rodentia > Cricetidae > Peromyscus > Peromyscus eremicus. Next base: position 162,984,617 of record NC_081416.1, on the reverse strand, counting down.
TAAGCAGGTGAGAATGTGGGTAAAGCCTAACCCTTAGAGAGGAGAGAGAGGAGAGAGAGAGAGAGAGAGAGAGAGAGAGAGAGAGAGAGAGAGAGAGAGAGAGAGAGAGAGAGAGAGAGAGAGTGTGTGTGCAGGCAAGAGGACAGATGAGTCAGGAAAGAATATAGAGGGAACTTTTCCCCTAGCAGTTGGGGCTTGTTTGTTTTTCCAGATCTGTGGATTTGGTTTTCTGTGTATTGAAGTAGCAAGAAGTTTCTGCATCCCAAAAACATCCAGCTTTCCTCCAAGGTCCTGGCTGTGGCAGTTGGACCCCTCTTTAACAAAGTGAGCTGTGACAGATCCAAGCACAACTTTCTCATTAATACGCTTAGAAAAGACAACATGGGCCGGGCGGTGGCACACGCCTTTGATCCCAGCACTTGGGAGGCAGAGGCAGGTGGATCTCTGTGAGTTCAAGGCCAGCCTGGTCTACAGAGTGAGTTCCAGGACAGCCAGGGCTATACAGAGAAACCCTGTCTCCAAAAACCAAAAACAAAAAAGCAAAACAAAACAAAACAACAACAACAAAAAGACAATGTGTTACTGGTATATTGGTTTTGGGGGATAGAGTTTTTATAATCTGAAGTTTTCTTTTTGTTTTTCTTCTATTTAAAACAATATCAAATCCTTCTGTTAAGGAGTTATTTAATATTTAAACTGTATTGCCATACGTAAAATAAGGTACTTTTTAAAAATATATTCTTCTTTCATACAATATATCCCAACTGCAGTCTTTTCTTAAAGTATGGTTTTTAAAGTTTTTTTTTTTATTTCTTATGTTTTTGTTTTTAGAGAAAGGGTTTCTCTGTGTAGCCCCGCTGTCCTGGAACTCTCTCTGTAGACCAGGCTGGCCTGGAACTCACAGAGATCTGCCTGCCTCTGCCTCCCAATGCTGGGATTAAAGGCGTGTGCCACTACAGCCTGGCAAAATATTTTTTCTTAAATAAAAAGGTGTATTTTTTTTCTTTTTCTTTTCTTTCTTTCTTTTTTTGGCTAGGGCTGGGATAAGTTCTTGTTTATCATCTGTAAGGCAGAGGCAGGATGATCAGGAATGTGAGAGGTTAGCCTGGGCGACTTGTCTCAAAAAAACAAAATTAAAAAAAAGTTTAGCTTTTAAGAGAGTAGTTGCAGAGACGGCTAAGCCATTAGAAACACTTGTTTTTGCGAGGACTTGGGGTTCAGTTTCCAGCACCCACCCCAGACTGCTCACAACCACCAGGAATTCCAGTTCTGGGGGATCCAGCACCTTCTTCTGGCTTTCATGAGAACTGCACCCAAGTGTGCTCTCACACACATTTTAAAGAACAGGGCTGGGAGTGGTGGTGTACGTCCCAGCACATTCCCTCAGTGGCTCATCACCTTGGTTTTGAGGCAGGGTCTCTCACTGAATCTGGAACTCACTCGATAGGCTGGCTGGGCTCCCCAGCACTAGGTTAAAGATGCATACTGCCACAGCCAATGTTTCCATGGGTGCTGGGGATCCGAATGTGGGTCCTCATGCTGGTGAGGCAAGCATATTGCCCACTGAACCATCTCCTTGGCACCATGGTGCTCACACATGTTATAAAGCACTTCTCTCTACCTGTACCCTTGGGCCTGCCTAACTTGAATATCCATGCTGATACATCCTTCAAAATTTCACTTTAATGCCATGTGACCAGAGCGGCCCAGATAATTACGTTGTCCCCTCTGGGGGTGATGCCAGTCATTTCATTTTGGAAGACCGTTGTAAGCACTGTAATGTTGGCTGTCTTTATATACGGGCTTCTGACTTGCATGTAGACTCCCAGGGATGGAGTTCGGTGCATTTAAGGATGTGAGCATTTTTCCTTTGTGTGACATGGACTGCCATATTGCTCTCTGAAAGGACAGTAACCTCCCAGTGCTGGGATCACAATCTCGTGCACTACATCGGCATGTGTGGCTGTCTTTGCCTCCCAGTGCTGGGATGAAAAGTGCTGCTACTGTGCCTACGTTTTTTAGGCGGGTTCGGGAGTTTGAACTTAGGTCCCATCCTTGCAAGGTGAACACTTTGTAAAGAAGCCATCTCTTTGGCCCCCACTTTAGCTTTCTTAGAAAACTTCTGTTCATACATGAAGGAAATAGTCACAGAAGAGAGGCAGGCAGATCTTGGTGAGTTTTGAGGTCAACCTAGTCTACATGGTGATTTCTAGGCCACCCAGAGCTACCCTATCTCAGAAACAAACAAGCAAAATGAACAAAACAAAACAAAACAAACAAAAACAATGAAATCAAATTTGAGAATCAGAGAAGCCCTTGGGAGCCCAACTGCTGGGCTTCTAGGGAGTGGCAGGTCACTGAGCTCTGGCCGGGCATCTCTGCAGCATCAACAGCTACACCCGCCTTTTGTCCACACACCTGCCCCTGCTCTTGCACAAGGCTTCTCCTCTAGTAGCTGCCCCCTCCCCACCAGTTATGCTTCCCCTCTCCTACTGGGTAATAGCTGAGGAGGGGCATGTGCAGGGCCCAGGTCTGGACTGGTCCTCAGAGCCCTTCCTGGTTACCAGGGAAGGGCTTTGGTCCTGGGGTTGCTATGTGGGAAGGAGGTGACCTGGAGGTGGCAGTGGCCATTTACTGTGCTCATGGCAGGTGCACACACTCCATCAAGTTGTGGGCAAATTCAGCCCATATCCTCTCATCAAATCTCAGTCCTGGGAGCAAGACTAACTAGCAGAATAAGAGGAATGCTCTCTTGAATTTACCCATTTGACTTAGAGGCTTTTGACACTGTAAAACCCAGGTTATGTACATCTTTGTTTATTGTAATTTGTAAGTCAGCTGACATTCTGGCCTGAGAGTGAGGAACACAGCATGTGTGGTGGTGTGAGGGATGGGACCCAGAGCCTCTCCCGGGTTAGACAGGCTCTCTCACACTAAGCCACCTCTAGCCCTTCAGTGGGAAGATCTAGGGGGACTCTACCACTGAGGCAAACCTAAGCTCCTCACTGGAGGAGCATGTGCTCTAAATTGTTGATCCATCTCTCTCAACCCAGACCTTGAACTTTCAATCCTTTCCCTCATCTTTAGTCACTGAGATGACAGACCTGTGCCACCAGACCTGGTGAGGGACATATTCATGATCATAACACTCAGCTGCCTGCCTGATGCTGCCATTCCTGAAGCTGATCATAGTCTAGAGATTTTCAGTTACTTGAGCCGAGAAATATGCACTGTCTCTAACCTACAGCAGTGAGCACTGGGGTTCTGTGGCTCACAGTGTGACAGAAGGGAATGCTGTTATAGGACACACACACACACACTCACCTGTCTACCCATGCTGCACACCACCCTCTTGCTCCCCCTCCCTCTGTGTCAGTTGGCACAGAGTCCCACAGTGAAAGGCCTATGACAGCAGCATTGTGCATTTGAATGGAGACTGCATATACATGAATTTAGAGGATCTTGCTCCATGAAGTGGAGAAGGAAGGAAGGATTTTATTATTTATTTATTTAAAGTCAGTTCGTGACAGCGCATCACCATGTAGTCTAGACTGCCTCTGATTTATGATGTTCTTCCTCCGCCTCCCGAGTGCTGGGATGGCAGCAATGATTGACCCTAGCCGAAGCAGGTGTGGCTGGTGACTACTTCTTCTGACCCTGAGCAGACAGACATGTCCTCAGGGAAATCTGAGCAGTGATGCTCACAGCCGCATTATTCATCATTGGTAGGAAACCTGACGATGTCCAGCAAGAGAAGATGAAGAAAAACAAATCCAAACACACAGGGTTTCTGGGATACCACTGCCACTTCTTACAAGGTAGAGGACAATAATCTTTAATTCATCTGGTTGCGTTTCTTTTCTTCTTTCTCTTCCTCCTCCTCCTCCTCCTCTTCCTCCTCTTCTTCTCTTTTCAAGACAGGGTTTCTCTGTGTAGCTCTGGCTGTCCTGGAACTTGCTCTGTAGCCCAGGCTGGCCTCAAACTCACAGTGATCCGCCTGCCTCTGCCTCCAAAGTGCTGGAATTATAGGCATGTGCCACCACATCCGGCTTCACCTGGATGCATTTCTAAAACAAAATGTAGAGCTAAAAATACAAGCTGCAGAACAATGTGTACAGTGAGACTCTGTTCACATTAAACACTCACAAGCTGGCCCAAACAATAGTAGTCATTTACTCTATGATACTAGGCATTGGAGATATAGGTATATAGATATGGATATATATCACCTAATATACACACACGAGGACAATCCATTATTACTTGAACACATTCTGTATGGAAATATATGTATAAAACATAATGTAGGCTTTTCCCCTGTAGACATTGACCCCTGGCCTCCACGGTTCACCCACCCACCCACACACTCATACGCCACACATACAATTTAGAGACTAATAGTTAGAAAGATATACTTGCAAAGCCACTTACCAAAGTCTAGATCCAGCCAACACCTCTACCAGCCTTTGGAAGAATGGAGGACTTTACTAAGGGAGGGTCTTTCACCCAGAGGTCGGCTGTTCTAGCGAGCCAGCTTGGCCCAGGTATCCCCTCTCCCTGCCTCCTGAGTATGGGGACTACAAGCAGCCATTAAGTCTTCCTAGCTGTTTTGTGGATTCTGGGGCTCCAAACTCTGGTCCTCATACTTGCACAACAAGTACTTGGTCCACTGAGCCATTGCTACATGCCAGGTTTTGAGGCCACAAACAATCACCAACTGAAGGTATAGCCATTGCTCCCCCAGTTGAGTGTGAACTCTGCCTTGGGTGGCAACAGAACCCTTGGCTTTATCCCCCATCCTCTAAGATTCCATTGAAAATGAACATTCAAATTGTTAAGGATTGTATAATGCCCATAGGGTAGACCTACTCTGATTTCTCCTCAGTTACACTGGTAAGTCTTGTGAGAACTTCAGTGCTCTTAAGGTAAAGGAAAAAAATTCCCTGGCATTTTTAATTACTGAATGGCAACTATGGTCTAAATCACCCAGCCAGCCGTTATCAGCAAACATCAGTTCCCCTTCTTTTTTTTTTTTTTTTTCTTTTTTTCAAGACAGGGTTTCTCCGTGTAGCTTTGCGCCTTTCCTGGAACTCACTTGGTAGTCCAGGCTGGCCTCGAACTCACAGAGATCCGCCTGGCTCTGCCTCCCGAGTGCTGGGATTAAAGGCGTGCGCCACCACCGCCCGGCTATCAGTTCCCCTTCTTAACCCTAGTTGACATTATATATGCTCATTTGTCCCCAGCAAGGTTGAAAGTGGCATGGCTACACGGGTTTTATTCCTACTCTCTCCCCAGCTCCTAGAATGTCTGACACATCATTGTATACATGGTCAATATTTGTTGAATGAATCAAACAAGAAAACAACCCCCACGTGCTTCTGACACCCTGTGTGGGCCACAGAAAAAAGACCAGAGGATCAGAAATAGTGTCACAAATCTAGAAGCTGGGGGAGAGCTTTCACATCACAGCAGCACATTAAGGTGACAACCTACCCAAGTGACTCAAAGAAGAGTCTCGGGTTTTCCTGGTTCTCGGTCCTTTTGGGGATCCGCCATCGGGCTGAGTGGGGGGTCTTGTTGGGGACCCAGCCTTTCATTCTCCCGGGGTCTCCACTGTCTTTGCCTGCGTTTGTCACACCCACCTGACTTCTCTGATTGCCCTCCCCTCTGACTTGTCTCTTGGTGTCCGTGTCTTTTCTGGCGAACCTCAGCCACGCTCTCCCTGATGATGTCGTCCACCTCTTTGACCCAGTGCCACCTGTTACTCACTGCCTACACCCTGCTTTCCTCTCCTCCTCTCTTTTTCTCAACGTCTCTTCTTTCTCCAAACTCACCGCCCCATGTACCGCCCCACTCCTTAGCTAGCATCCTGGCTCTCCAGCCTTGTCCCGTCCTTCCCCGCCCTCTCCGCTTGCTCTCTTTGCCTCCAGCACCGTCGCTGTTGCCTCCGTTGTTACCACCGCCACCTTCTCTGTTTTTGCCGCTCTTTTCTGTGTTCTTTCTGCCCCTCATCTCTCTGTTCTCGGTCTCTACGTCGTGGTTGCCTCTGGGACTGTCTTCTCTGTCTCTGGGACTTGCACCTTCCCTCTGTCTGGCCCCCTCTATCCCTGTCCCCTCTATCTGGCCCCCTCTACCCCTGTCCCCTCTATCTGGCCCCCTTTATCCCTGTCCCCTCTATCTGGTCCCCTCTATCCCTGTCCCCTCTATCTGGCCCCCTCTATCCCCGTCCCCTCTATCCCTGTCCCCTCTATCCCTGTCCCCTCTATCTGGTCCCCTCTATCCCTGTCCCCTCTATCTGGTCCCCTCTATCCCTGTCCCCTCTATCCCTGTCCCCTCTATCCCTGTCCCCTCTATCTGGTCCCCTCTATCCCTGTCCCCTCTATCTGGTCCCCTCTATCCCTGTCCCCTCTATCTGGCCCCCTCTATCTGGTCCCCTCTATCCCTGTCCCCTCTATCCCTGTCCCCTCTATCTGGTCCCCTCTATCCCTGTCCCCTCTATCTGGTCCCCTCTATCCCTGTCCCCTCTATCTGGCCCCCTCTATCCCTGTCCCCTCTATCCCTGTCCCCTCTATCTGGTCCCCTCTATCCCTGTCCCCTCTATCTGGTCCCCTCTATCCCTGTCCCCTCTATCTGGCCCCCTCTATCCCTGTCCCCTCTATCTGGTCCCCTCTATCCCCGTCCCCTCTATCCCTGTCCCCTCTATCTGGTCCCCTCTATCCCTGTCCCCTCTATCTGGTCCCCTCTATCCCTGTCCCCTCTATCTGGCCCCCTCTATCCCTGTCCCCTCTATCTGGTCCCCTCTATCCCTGTCCCCTCTATCTGGTCCCCTCTATCTGGTCCCCTCTATCCCTGTCCCCTCTATCTGGTCCCCTCTATCCCTGTCCCCTCTATCTGGTCCCCTCTATCCCTGTCCCCTCTATCTGGTCCCCTCTATCCCTGTCCCCTCTATCCCTGTCCCCTCTGTCTGGTCCCCTCTATCCCTGTCCCCTCTATCTGGTCCCCTCTATCCCTGTCCCCTCTATCTGGTCCCCTCTATCCCTGTCCCCTCTGTCTGGTCCCCTCTATCCCCGTCCCCTCTGTCTGGTCCCCTCTATCCCTGTCCCCTCTATCTGGTCCCCTCTATCTGGCCCCCTCTATCTGGTCCCCTCTGTCTGGTCCCCTCTATCCCTGTCCCCTCTGTCTGGTCCCCTCTATCCCTGTCCCCTCTATCTGGTCCCCTCTATCCCTGTCCCCTCTATCTGGTCCCCTCTATCCCTGTCCCCTCTATCTGGTCCCCTCTATCCCTGTCCCCTCTATCTGGTCCCCTCTATCCCTGTCCCCTCTATCTGGTCCCCTCTATCCCTGTCCCCTCTGTCTGGTCCCCTCTATCCCTGTCCCCTCTATCTGGTCCCCTCTATCCCTGTCCCCTCTATCTGGTCCCCTCTATCCCCGTCCCCTCTGTCTGGTCCCCTCTATCCCTGTCCCCTCTATCTGGTCCCCTCTATCCCCGTCCCCTCTGTCTGGTCCCCTCTATCCCTGTCCCCTCTATCTGGCCCCCTCTATCCCTGTCCCCTCTATCTGGCCCCCTCTATCCCCGTCCCCTCTATCCCTGTCCCCTCTATCCCTGTCCCCTCTATTTGGTCCCCTCTATCTGGTCCCCTCTATCCCTGTCCCCTCTATCTGGTCCCCTCTATCCCTGTCCCCTCTATCCCTGTCCCCTCTGTCTGGTCCCCTCTATCCCTGTCCCCTCTATCTGGGTCCCCTCTATCCCTGTCCCCTCTATCTGGCCCCCTCTATCTGGTCCCCTCTATCCCTGTCCCCTCTATCCCTGTCCCCTCTATCTGGTCCCCTCTATCCCTGTCCCCTCTATCTGGTCCCCTCTATCCCTGTCCCCTCTGTCTGGTCCCCTCTATCCCCGTCCCCTCTGTCTGGTCCCCTCTATCCCTGTCCCCTCTATCTGGTCCCCTCTATCTGGCCCCCTCTATCTGGTCCCCTCTATCTGGTCCCCTCTATCCCTGTCCCCTCTGTCTGGTCCCCTCTATCCCTGTCCCCTCTATCTGGTCCCCTCTATCCCTGTCCCCTCTATCTGGTCCCCTCTATCCCTGTCCCCTCTATCTGGTCCCCTCTATCCCTGTCCCCTCTATCCCTGTCCCCTCTGTCTGGTCCCCTCTATCCCTGTCCCCTCTATCTGGTCCCCTCTATCCCCGTCCCCTCTGTCTGGTCCCCTCTATCCCTGTCCCCTCTATCTGGTCCCCTCTATCCCCGTCCCCTCTGTCTGGCCCCCTCTATCCCCGTCCCCTCTATCCCTGTCCCCTCTATCCCTGTCCCCTCTATCTGGTCCCCTCTATCCCTGTCCCCTCTATCTGGTCCCCTCTATCCCCGTCCCCTCTGTCTGGTCCCCTCTATCCCTGTCCCCTCTATCTGGCCCCCTCTATCCCCGTCCCCTCTATCCCTGTCCCCTCTATCCCTGTCCCCTCTATCTGGTCCCCTCTATCCCTGTCCCCTCTGTCTGGTCCCCTCTACCCCTGTCCCCTCTATCTGGTCCCCTCTATCTGGCCCCCTCTACCCCTGTCCCCTCTATCTGGTCCCCTTTATCTCTGTCCCCTCTATCTGGTCCCCTCTATCTGGTCCCCTCTATCTCTGTCCCCTCTATCTGGTCCCCTCTGTCTGGTCCCCTCTATCCCCGTCCCCTCTGTCTGGTCCCCTCTATCCCCGTCCCCTCTATCTGGCCCCCTCTATCCCTGTCCCCTCTATCTGGCCCCCTCTATCCCTGTCTCTTGTGTCGTTGTCCCCTCTCTCGCCCCATGACACTGGTCTACTTTGTGGTACTTGTGCTCCCCGACACTATTCTTAGACCTCGTCGTCTCTGTCTCGGCCTGGGAACTCTTGTCTCCGCTGCCCCGAGTGTGGTTCCAATGGGTCCACTGTTGTTCCCGTTTCCTCTCCTTGTCAGCACCACGTCGGACTCCATCCTCTCTGTCCTGACCTGTTCTCTGACCCTGCCTCTGTGCCCTCCATCTGTGCCCTCCATCTTCCTAACCACTCCCTCCGTCCTCCCTCCTTACAGCCCTTACCTCCCGGCCTCTGGCGCTTCCCTGTCATTGTCTCCCTATCACCTCCTGCTTCTCCTTGGTTTACTTATGCTTCGAGTTCCTGTGAGCAGCTGCTTCTCTCAGTCTGTCTCGTGGTCTCTCTGTACTTCTGTCCCGCAACGGGACTGTTGAAAGGCCATCTGCTTTCCTGGGCCTTCTCTTGGAGTGCCACCCATCAGTCAGGCAGTTGGTCTGGCTGTCCTTATCTCGCCTCACTCCTCGTCTCACATACTTTCCCGCCTTTTGTCTCCAACAAGCACATGGGAGCATGGGCGCATGCGCGACAGCCCTGTTGTCTGGGGAGAGGGGGGAAAGCTCAGGTGTTTCTGCTGGCGGCCTTGGCAACTACTGACGTCACGGAAGGCGGGCCCCGCTTATTAGCTGTCCTTCACTAGGGAGGTGGCGTGCGTTGCCAAGAGCCAGGCGCTTGCGGAGAACTTTAGACACGTGTGTCGTCATGGCAACTCTCACTAGCCAATCGAAGCCTCGCGCTATTTCCGCTAATCTGATTGGACAACTCTTACCTCCATGCCTGTTTCTGATTGGATGTCGAAGAACTCGGGCGCTTCCTTTCATTTTCCCCTCTCTCCTGCCCGCCCGGGAGTGTGAGGAGCGCCGGCCATGACACCGGAATCGGCCCGAGTCAGCTGACCGGCCGGCTTTCTCACGTTCCCGTGCCTCCCGCCAGAGGACACCACAGAACGCCCGGCTCTGATGGGCTCCCTCTGTCCTGCCCAGCACGGCAGGAAGAAACCCGTGTCGGGGAAGTCTGTTCTCAAGTCCTTAAGCATGCGAAGGAAGTCGTTATCATTGTCTCTTCTAGCCACGTGACCCAGTGTGTTCACTCAGAGTAGACACATCAACTTGGACCTAGGCCTAGGTCTGTCGTTCTGGCCTAACAGCTGTTATCTATGATTTTCTTTTCCATTAACTGATTTTTAAAATTACCCGTTGTAGGCTTTTAGGGGGGAAAAAAATCTAGCGAAAATACAGAAAGTTTAATTCACCCCTCACCACCTCCCTCCCCAGCTATTAATCTGCTGTTAGTAATATCTTCGCAGCAGTATGAGACATTTGTTTCAACTGGTAAGGCCATATTAACAGTGATGTGTTGGGCAGTCTCAGTCAGTTTGACAGGATCTGGAATCACCATGGAAACAAGACCCTAGCCACGCCTGTGAGGGGTTATCCAGGTTAGGTTAGGCCCTGGCCACGCCCTGATTGGGTTATTTGAGGTGAGAAGACCCACCCTAACTGTGGGCAGTACTATCCCGTGAGCTGGGTCCCGGACTGAAGAGAAAGGAATCAGCATAGTCTTTCATCCCTCTGCTGTTTCAAGTTGCCATCACCATGGTTTCCCTGCCGGGATGGCTGTGCCCTCACACTGGGATAAAATGAACCCTTCCTTCCTTAGGCTGCTTTGGTTGGTAATTTTGTCCCAGCGGTGAATAGAGTAGCTAATACATTTTTTGTTGTTGTTGCCTCCAAGCGCTGGTGATCATGAAGAGGGCTGCTACAAACATTCTAACATGTTTTAACTCTTCTGGGTTAATGCCGAGGAGCGCAACTGAGGCTCCAGGTACTGAGTGCACTTTGTTCTTGTGAGAAAAAGGCCAAAGTATCCTCAAAAACAGCTGTGTGACTTGGCATTCCCACCTGCAAAAAGGAGCATTTGTGGTACTTCATATCCTTACAAGCATTTGGTGATATTGATGTTTTGGATTTGGGACTATAGTGGTTTGAAAGAGAATGGCCCCATAGGCTCATGTATTTGCATGCTTAGTCCCAGTTGTTAAAGTGCCTGGGAAATATTAAGAGGTGTGGCCTTGCTGGAGAAGGGTATGGCCTTGCTGGAGGAGGGTGTGGCCTTGTTGGGGGAGGGTGTGGCCTTACTGGAGGAGGGTGTGGCCTTGCTGGAGGAGGGTGTGGCCTTGCTGGAGGAGGGTGTGGCCTTGTTGGGGGAGGCATAGCCTTGTTGAAGAAGGTGTGACCTTGTTGGAGGAGGTGGAGCCTTGTTGGTGGAGGTGTGGCCTTGTTGGAGGAGGTACTGTGACTGGGCTTTGAGGCCAGTCTCTCTCACCCTCGCTTCCTCCCTCCCTCTCTGTCTGCTCTCTGTGGATTAGGATTTAAAGCTCTCAGCTACTGCTTCAGCGCTATGTCTGTCTGCTTGCCTCCATGATGATCATGGACTAGCCCTCAAAAACTGTAAGCAAGCCCCCAATTAAATGCTTTCCTTTACAAGAGTTGCCTTGGGCATTACATTCTCCTGGGTGGCAGGAGGGTTTTATTGTTTTAATTTGCAATTTGCTGATGACATACAGTATTGAACATATTTCTATGTACTTAATATGTTTAATATTGTGTGTGTGTACATGTGTGAGTGTGTTCATGCCACAGCACACATGTGGAGGTCAGAGGACAATTTGCAGGAGTCAGTTCTCTCCTTTCACTATGTAGATTCTGGAGATCAAATTCGGGTCATCAGGCTGACCTTGAACTCACAGATATCTGCCTGCCTCTGCCATCGGAGTGCTGGAATTAAGGTGTGTAGCACCATCACACCTGGATCTCCACCTTGGCTTTTTTTTGGGGGGGGGCAGGGTTTCTTACTGAATCTTGAGCCCCACATTTTAGCTAGACTGGCTGGCAGGTGAGGTTGTGGGGTCCTCCTGTCTCTCCCTCCCCAGCCATGTGAGGCTGCAGGTGCATGTAGGAGTTGGGGATCTGAACTCTGATCCTCACGCTTGCCCAGCATGCGCTTTGTGCACTGAGCTGTTTCCCAGTCACAATGATTTACGATTTTGATTGTCAACTTGATTGGATTCAGACACACCTAGGGAATTCATAAAACACACCTTTGATTGTCTGTGAGGATGTCTTCAGAAAGGATTAATTAAAGGTAAAGATCCATGCCCCTTGGTGTGAGTGGCACTGTCACTATGAGCTGTGGGTTTGGATGGAGCATCGTATGTACATAAGCATGCTCTCTCTGCGTCCTGGCTTCTGTGATAGAGCAGATTTGCCCCACCAAGATGGGCTGAAACCTTTGTAACCATGAGCCCACCCAAACCTTCCTTCCCTTGTCTGATCACGTTTTGTCATAGGCACAAAAAGTGTACCTGACATTTGTTTGACATGTGTGTATCATCTTTAGTGAAGGTTGAGACCTTTTGTTCATTTGTAAATTGAGTTATCTAGGTTTTTATTTTTGTTTGGTTTTTTGAGTCTGGTCTCATGTGGCCGAGGCTGACTTTGGACTTGCTATACAGCTGAAGTTGGCCCTGCCCTCCTGTTCCTCTGCCCTCCAACACCTGACTGCTATGACAACAAGTATGGGCCTGGCTGGGTTGTCAGAGTTCTTGCTTTCTTTGGAGTTTTCAGAGTTTTTTTTTTATATATTTTGGCAGGAATCCTTTACCTGCTGTGTTTTGCAAAGATTTCTTCACAATTTCGATTCTCTTTGTAAAAATTACACTTATTTGCTTGGTATGCATGTGCCATAGCACATGTGGGGAGGTCAGAGGATTTGTTGTTGCGAGGACTGGCTCTCTCCTTCCACCATGTGGGTCCCTGGTCACACTCAGGTCATCAAGCTTGGCAGCAAGTACCTTTATTCACTGAACCATCTCCCTGGCCCTTTTTTAATTCATGATTTTCATATCATCCCTTCTCATCCCAAATCCACATGCTTTGGGTATGCTCTACCAGAGATGCATGTGTCAGGCCTATTCAATCAGAGTTTTTGATCACACTTAGCTTCAGGGCGTAGCCTAGAAATGGATCTCAGTGTTCAGTACAGGGATGCCTTCTGTTAGGTGGCTAAATTTGGGGAGCCAGAGATATTTTTTGAAGATTTATGAATGTGCATATGAATGCAGATGCCCACAGAGTCCAGAAGAGGGCATCAGGTCCCCTGGAGCTGGAGTTGCAGGTGGTTGTGGGCTGCCTGACAGAGATACTGGAAACCAAAGTCAGACCCTCTGTGAGAGCAGCAAGCACTTTTAACCAGTGACCCGTCTCTCCAGCACCATAAGTTTGTTAGTTTTCAGACAACCTTCATGAGGTTAGGCCTAAGTATAATAAAATATATAGGTTGTTTTTTCTGAGACAGCATCTCGTGTACTTCATGCTGGCTTCAACTTATTATGTAGCCCAGGCTCTTCCTGCCTCAGCCTCCCCAAGTACTGGGATACAGTGTGCACCACCATGTCCAACTCTGATTTTTTTCAGAGATACTTCTGCACCCATGTTCCATTATTCACAGAAGCTAAAAGGTGAGAGGAAGTAATTTAAGAGTCTTTCAACTGATGAGTGAGCAGCACTGAGGATATGGAGGGCTTTGCTAGCATGCACAGAGCCCACAGAGCCCTGGGTTCAGTCTCCAGCTGCAAAAGTGCAACACAACAAAGTATTAGATGACTAGATGAACAAAAGGTTGTACATTAGCAGATAATGGAATGCTGGTTCATCTTCAAAAGGTCTCTGGCCTGGATATGGTAGCTCATGGCTACGATGTCAGTACTTGGGAAGCTAAGGCAGGAGAATCACCATGAGTTCAAGGTCAGCCTGGGAGAGAGAGGAGGGGAGGGGAGGAGAGGAGAGGAGAAGAGAAGGGAGGGGAGGGGAGGGGAGGAGAGGAGAGGGGACCCCTGGAGAGAGGAGTGGGAAGGAAGAAAGAAGAGAAAGGGAGAAGAAAGGAGAAGGGAGGGGAGGGCAGGGGAGGATGAAATGAGTTGATGGGTAAAAGCACTTGCTCCCAAGCCTGATGACCTGATGGGTTTGATTCCCTGAGACCCATATGGCGGAAGGAGACAATCAACTGCTGAAGTCTGTCCTCTGGCCCCCTCACACAGGCACCTGCACACATGTACATAAAACAATAAAGTTTTAAAAATAAACTGAGTCTCCAAGGGAGGAGTCGTGTCATGGTAGTACTCAAAAGATGGTCATGTCCTCAGCATTAGAACCAAGACCAGGGCCTTGGCAGATGCAGTTAAGGATCTCCAAGTAAGATCATCCTGGCTTTAGACTGGTCCCCACATCTAATAGCAGGTGTTCTTCTAACAGACAAGCAGAGAGGCTAAGGGTTAATAGTTCAGTAGGAGGGCTAGCTCAGCATGCAGGAGGCTCTGGGTTCCATTCCAGCTTCACAAAAACTGGGCATGGTGATGCATACCTGTCACCCCAGCACTTAGGAGGTAGAGGCTAAAGAATCAGGCACTCAAGGTTGTCCTGAGCTGTGTGAGATCCTGTCTCAAACAAAACAAACCCAGACGGAGGACAAAGGGCAGTGCTGTGAGGAGACAGCTGGACTGGAGTGGTGGATGCTCGCTATGCAAGGTGGGCTTGCCCACCTCCATCAGTTGCCACGGGACAAGCATGGGTTGGACTCTCCCTCAGCATCATGGGAGGAAGCAACCGAACACATCTTGACTTCTGACTTCTGGTCCTGGAAGATAGTTTCCCTGTGTGCTCAGTCCACCATTTTGAAGTCCCGGCTGTCAGACCAAGAGAGCAGCTGCTCCACAGATTCCCACAGTGGGAGAATTCATGGACGAGTGAGAGAAGGCAGTTGTGAATAAGGGGCAAATGGGGGGCCACGTCAGACATACGGAGCCCCCCCCCTCGATGTACAGTTCTTGCAGGAACATCCATCCATGGCCCCTCTGTTCCTGATAAAGAATTATAAATTTGAGATGCACTTGCCATAGGGACAAAAAAGGGCTGAGGTCTCCAGAGTGTCTGGACCAACGGTGGTGAAGGGAGGAGATAGGGAGTGTCCTACAGCACACTTACCAGACTTAAAGTCACATGACTTAAGGTGGCCATCCAGCCTAAGCAGGACCAATCGCAAACTCTTTCCCAAATATGAGGGTGCCTAAGAAGGCATGGTCCTCGTTTCATCTTCTCAGAAGTCATCTTCTCTCAGGTGGTTTGGTGGGTCCTGGGCGAGTCCTGTTAACGCCCCCCCCCCCTTCTTCCCCCCTCATGGAGGAGAACCCACATGACAAGAGGTCACTTTCCCAGAATGCTCTGCAACCCAGAGTTAGTTACAGCTAGATTTGGGCAGTTCTAGAATTCTCTAGAGGGACAAGATGATTGCATGTGGAGGCCCCTGTCCGAGGTACCTGCCTGCATGTCATTGCAGGATATCCGGTAGACAGCCTGCATGCAAGAGAGGAAGGCCACCTATTCAGTGCCTGACATTACCTGGGATGGAAGGTTCGTGAGAAGTGCACAGGAAATCTCTGTCACTTCATCTCTTATAGTTCAAAATTCTGTTTTGGACTTCATCTGAAAATATCATTTAGAGGCTAAGGCTCAAAGAAATCACTTAGTGGCCTAGCCACACACAGTCCCATGCTCCAGCACACCTCCTGGTCCCAGGGAGACAGAAGCCCAGGTGGAAGGACACCCACAGAGTGTGTTTATTTCTGGTGATGATAGCAGCAGCAGAGGGGGATCGGCCAGACGCAGGTGGGGGACACAAGGGGTGGACGCTGGAGGGTGTGTCTGCTCAGGGGACATCAAAGATTGGTCTGTTGACATTCACGGTGAGGTCACAGGCCAGAACAGCAAGACTTAGACAACAGCAAAGGGACAGACAGACAGTCAGACAGAGGGATGCGGGCAGGGGTCCCCAGACATGCACAACCCTTGCCTCTCGGGGGAACTCTGGGGAGAAGAGACAGACAATGGAGGCTGAGAACCTCCCACCCTGAAACAGGGAGGTGGACCTGCGGCCTCCTAGCCTCACACCTCCAGGATAAGGAGGGGCAGGCCCAGGCCGCCCCGCACCAGCAGCTCGGACATTATGGCTTCGAGGAGATGAGTTCACAGTCCGGGCAGGAAGGGATGGGGTCCTGAGGCTACCTGGTCTGATCCCAGGCCTAGACCAGACCTAGAAACAGGAGTGGAAGGGACAGAAGAGGCTGAGAGGTTAGGGAGTAACCACCGCAGCTGTACCAACTCCAAGGAGGGAGAGGTTAGAAGGCCGGCCTCCTCCCTCAGACCCAGAGTCCGGGCCCGGCCTCCTCCCTCAGACCCAGGGTCCAGGCCCAGCCTCCTCCCTCAGACCCAGAGTCCGGGCCGGCCTCCTCCCTCAGACCCAGAGTCCGGGCCCGGCCTCCTCCCTCAGACCCAGGGTCCAGGCCCAGCCTCCTCCCTCAGACCCAGAGTCCGGGCCCGGCCTCCTCCCTCAGACCCAGAGTCCAGGCCCGGCCTCCTCCCTCAGACCCAGGGTCCGGGCCCAGCCTCCTCCCTCAGACCCAGGGTCCAGGCCCAGCCTCCTCCCTCAGACCCAGGGTCCGGGCCCGGCCTCCTCCCTCAGACCCAGGGTCCGGGCCCGGCCTCCTCCCTCAGACCCAGGGTCCAGGCCCAGCCTCCTCCCTCAGACCCAGAGTCCAGGCCCAGCCTCCTCCCTCAGACCCAGGGTCCAGGCCCAGCCCTCCTCCCTCAGACCCAGGGTCCAGGCCCAGCCTCCTCCCTCAGACCCAGAGTCCAGGCCCAGCCCTCCTCCCTTAGACCCAGGGTCCAGGCCCGGCCTCCTCCCTCAGCCAGAGCTCAGAGGCACACCTGCCTTCTCTGGATCTTGCCCTCACTCTGAGTTCTCTTTCTCTGAGAGTCCTTTGCCGCCTTTCGTGAAGCTGGTTAGCGTCTTCTCCTGGAGTTGGGGATGAAAGAGAACAACCACCTTACCCAGCAGGAAGCTTCTGTCCCACTCCTTATCTACATGCTGTCTTCCTTAGTTCCCAGGGGATGTGGGAAGTGATATCACCATCATTCTACCAGTGTGGAAACTCAGGCACAAAAGATAAATCCCTAAAAATACAAGAAAAGCAAGGTTATGCAAAGGGGCTACAAGACAGGTGCGGGGCTCAGAAGGCTGAAACTTTGTCCTGGGGTACTGCGGAGCCACAGAGAGCTGACAAGCAGGCCATGGGCAGGGTAGTCTAGGTGGAGGCCATCAGTTTGTGGCCACACACAGCACTATGGGCTGAGTCTCAGGGGCTGCGCCTGCCACCAGCAAAGGGCACCCTGAGCCTTCTAACACTGGCAGTGTGGCTTCCTGGAAGTTTCCAGAGAAGTGGAGTGAGCAAGACCATTGGAAAAGTGAATACCCAGGAGTTCACAGCCTCTGTCCTCACAGTGGGGCATCTCTCAAGATCTCAGTCAACCCTGAGCTCTGGGCCTGGCTGTTCAACCTACTGGAAAAGGGGCTTGTGTGTGTGTGTTCGGAGAAAGGAACTGACTCAGGGTTAGGGTTAACCTTAGACTCAGCCTCACTCCACAGCCCAATCAGACCTGGAACTGACTCTGTACTCCAGGCTGGCTTGGAACCCAAGACGAACTCTTTGTCTTGTCTTCCCAAGGTGTGTCTTACAGATGTAAGCATGGCACCCAGTTTATACACTGATTCAGGGTAAATCTTTCCTTAGAATACCCAAGTAATGGAAAACTACCAAGAAACAAAATTAAAGCCCTGAAATCTACATCACTCTAAACATAATTTACCGTAGTTTTACTTTCTTGACTTCAATGAAAGCAAATTTGTCAATATTTTCAAATTGGACATCTTTGCAGAGAAAATGGTCACATTTGACAGTTTCTGTGGACCCACAGGTGAGTGTGAATGTGTGTTTGTGTTTGTGTGTGTGTGTGTGTGTGTGTGTGTGTGTGTGTATGTGTGGTGTATACATGTGTTGCTGCTGTGTGGTGGTGTATATGTGCATGACTTGTGTGTGCTGTATGTGTGATGTGTTTATGTGTGTGCATGTGCCCACACCTGTTACATGTCTGTGCACATAAATACAGGGGCCAGAGCAGGACGTGGGTCCTCTATAGGCTCTCTCTCCATCTCGCCTTGAGATGGGGCTCTCCCTGAAGCAGAAGCTCCCCACTTCAGCTAGGCTGGCTGGAAGTGAGCTCCAGGACCCGGCTGCCTCTGCCCTCAGCACTGTGGTTCCAGTCCTCATGCTTACAGAGCAAGGGCTCTTAGCCACTGCACCGTCTCCCCAGCCTCACTTTGTGTTTTGAGACAAAGTCTTTCACTGAGGCCTGGGGCTCATCAACTAGGCTGTGCCGGCTGGCCAGTGAGCCCCAGGCTCCTGTCTCTGCCTCCTCACCGCTGGGGTTTCGGCATGACTCCAGGCCCGACTTTTACCTGCATTCGGGGATTTAAACACAGTCCTCTCACACAGCAAGCGCTTTACTAACTGAACCGCCTCTCCAGCCCAAGAGACTACTTTAATCAGCTTCTGCAAGACTGAGAGGTGGTTGCACAGCTTCTAATACAAAAGCGGCCACTGGTGGGGATTGGAGAGGTGGCCTGAGGGTTAAGAGCGCGGGCTGCTCTTCCAGAGGACCTGAGTTCTGTTCCCAGCACCCACATGGCCGTTCACAACAGTAAGTCCTATTCCAGGGGATCTGATGCCCTCTTCCGGCTCCCACAAGCACCGCGCACACATGGTGTGCAGCTGTACAAGCAGGCAGAGCACTAATACACATAAAATACACTTTTAAAGACGTGGCCACTGCTGCCCAGTCTCCTCAGCCTGTGTCACCTTCCACTTTGCCCACATGAACCTCCTTGTAAGCCCCCCCCCCCCCAGTGCCCTCTATTCCACGAAGTTCTCCCAGGGCCTGTGCAGAAGGCCTCCTACCTCAGAAGACTCAGACCACAGCCCCTGGGCAAGACACGGACACACAGTGCTCTTTACAATAGACACTGCCCTGTGACATTTTGTTGTGTTGTGTTTGGGATTTATTGTTTTTATTGTGTGGTTTGTGTTTCTGCACATGGCAAGAAAGTGCTCTGTTGCCGAGCTACGCCCTCCCGCCTGATATTTTCTTATTCATTAAAAAATTGTTCTCACCCGCTACACCACCATCTACTAATATTCACACCTTGCTCTGAGGGAGAGAAAAAAAAAAGAGGTTTTATCACTCAGTTTCTTCCTCTATTTTGTGTTTGGCGTATGTGGGAAAGAAGAGCAGCTGGCCACTGCACAGCACTCAGAGAACTGAATCCTCACGGCAGCCCTCACCCGTCACTCTTAGTCACAGGCTGGTGTCCCCCGAAGGAAGCAGGAAGGAAGAGGTTGAGCAACTTGCCTCCAGCCCACGGGCAGTCAGACACGGGCAGTGGGGGGCCTCACTGAGCCCCCAGTGCCCATGCATGACAGCGGCAGCCTCAACTCACCTCCACTAGCTGGTGCCAGTGCTCCACAGGCTTGCGAGGGTTAGCCAGCATCTCTGCCCAGTGCTCTCTGCCATGTGGGTCCGCAGCCTCTGGACCCACGCGACACACACCGATCACCTCGTTGTGGCCGATGCTGGGGATTGGGGAAGTGATTACCGCAAAGGTCAGAGGAGGGAGCCGGCCACGTCCCACCCCAGCTTGCCCCGCCTCACTGGTGCCTCTCACCAGTCATAGTCCACCACTGCGATGCTGAGTCCCACACTCTCCACACTCTCAGGAGCCACGTCGAACACCAGGGCCTCATTATATGTGGGGTTCAGCGTGTTCTTCTTAATGGAGGTCTTCCGTTTCTTCAGACGTCGCCCCTCACTGATCAGAGAGGCCTTCACATAGGGGTCTGCGCAGAGAAGCCAGGAGACTGAGCAGAGGCCTCTGCCCTCAGGCCCAGGGGTCCGGGCCTGAGCCCTCTGGTCTCAGACCCTATCCTTCTTCCTCGGGCCTCAACCCGGACACACCTGAGAAACCAGTGAGGTCCATTGCTTTGAGGTTAGAGGCTTTGATGATGGTCACGGTGAGGCGCCCAGCCGTGGGGAGGTAGCAGAGTGAGAAGTTGAGCTCCCCAAGATCTGCCTTTTCCTGCAGTGGGGACAGAGGGCGGCCTGTGACTCTCTCTCCTCGCGGCTCTCTCCATCCTGACTCCTCTTTCACCCACTGTTAGGTTCCCATGCACTGAACAGTCTGACTCTGGGCCAAGGCCCCACAGCTTCCCTGCCACAGCTGTTCACTCCCATCAAAGCCTGTTTTGTTCTGTAGAGAAGAGGGCGGGACACAGAGACCAGGGAAAGGGGGAGAGGGAATTGACAAGAGAGAGACAGAAACTGAGAGACAGAGAGAGAGACAGACAGACAGACACTCAGACCGGCCAACCTGGGGGTGGTGGCAGGAGAGACAAAGACCAAAATAGAGAGGCAGTTGGAGACTGAGATAGAGACCTAGAGAGAAGAGGGGCAATCATGGCAGGTATAAGTCACCAGAGGACCAGGGCCCAGTGTCAGGGGACCACAGGGGCTGGTGAGACAAGATGACAGCGCTAAGGCTTTGAAGGGTCGGGGATGAAACCAAGCGGGGAGGGAAGGGTTTCACGGGCAGAAAGAAGAGCCTGGGCAAAAGCCTTGACAGCAGTGAGAGCCTGAGCAGGGCCTGAGTCAGTGTGGGTCAGAGGCTGGAGGCCCTGGGCACGGGTCCACGGTGCTCCGGCCACCGCTTCATTGCGAAGTGTCCTGAAAGGAGCAACTGGCCTCCCCAGAAGCTTCCTTCTGCTCTTCGGGTGTCTCCTGTGCTCTGCAGGAATCTTCCCGTCCTTGAGCAATACAGGCCAGGAGGCTCTGTGTGGGGCTCTGTCTTTTCTCCTTATGGCCTCCAGCTACCAACCCTGTCCCCTCTGACTGATCATCTGCTCCCAGCTTGGCACTTGGTTCTCTCTAGAGCTCTGTCCCCTTCTCCCTCCCCATTCTGGTGAGTGGAGGAGTGAAGCCCTCGGGTGATGATGGGTAAGAAGCAGGAGGTTGGGCCAGACACGGTGGAGGCAGAGTGAGGCCCTCCCTCATGTGAGGCACCTCAGCTGGCAGCAGGGTGAACGTGAGTTCCCAGGTCCTGGAGACGGGGCCTGAAGACAAGCAAGCTGACCATGGAGAGCTCCCTATGGAAGAGCTGCCAGCACCTGCTTCAACCACATCCCTGACAGCTGAGGACACTGGGTCTCAGAACTGCCCTTTTCCTCATAGGAGGATATTCTTCTCTCACCCCTCAGCCCCTAGCTTCCCCAAACTTGTAGGAATTGTGGCTAGGAATTGGGGTTGGGTGTGAGGTCTGAGGACCCAAGGGCCAGAACACTCAGCCAGGCCTGGGCATGGCATTGGGGCTGCAGAGGAGCGAACGGCCTCACAGCAGAAGTCATAAAATCAGGGGATCAGGGCTGTGGACTCTTGGATCTGATGCTGGGAAAAGTGGAAGGAACCCACTACATAAGATGTCAGAAGACCCAGGTGGCAGGATTCCCAAGGAACCCCAAAAAGACAGAAGGGAAGAATATGAAAGGGTTTGAAGAATTAAGACCCTCAGAGAGGGTCTGAGTACCTGGAAGTCTGGAAATGAACAAGAGGATGTTGGGATGAGTTGACATCTGGGCCAGAGGGCAGAAAGTCACAGGGATGCATTGAGAAGTCCTGAGATATTCAGGTGGGAATCTAGGCCCAGGGCCTGACAATAGTATTTCATAAAGTTGGGGAGGGCAGAGACATCCCCCCCAAGTCCCTCTACCATCTAGCTTCTGTGTCTGCAATATTCCCTGCAAAATAATGCCTATAACACTCAGGTTTGGAAGTGAGGAGGCAGTGAGTCCCAGGGTGAGGAGAGTGACAGCGGGGGGCCTGAGGGTACAGAGGGGAAGAGTCAGTGCAGGGGCCCACTGTGGATGCAGCCACTGACCGAGCCACCCTCCAGGATGTCCCTCCAGAGCGGGCGGTCCGGCGGCTGCTCAGCCAGTTCCAGCAGGTTGTCCAAAACCACCTGGCCAATGAGATCGTGCCGCGAGAAGCGGTCAAAGTCATAGACGCTGAAATGCAGCTTGCGCTGGGCCAGCTCAGCCAGGGGAACCGAGAACTGAAACGTCTCGTTGAAGACAGGGTTCAGCGTCTTCCTGTGCACCTGGGGATGGAGGCAGAGACAGGCAGGATGTACACTGGCCTTGTTCCTAGAATCATGTGCTCCATGTCTACCCCAAGCATCCTGTCCCAGCCTCCTCCCTCAGACCCAGGGGTCCAGGCCCTTACCCTCCTCCTGCAGACCCAGGGATCCTGACCTCAGCCCTCCTCCCTCAGACCCAGGGGTCCTCCCTAGCTCCCTTCCTCAAATCTGGTGGATCCCCCACACACTGTGAACCCTTCCTCCTTGCCCTGACCTTGGTCTGGAATTTCTTTTTGCGATCAGGCAGCAGGTAGATCTTGACATAGGGGTCTGAGAACCCATTGGAGTCCTTCGCTGGGAGGTCCAGGGCCTGCAGGATCCGCACCACAAGCTGGTCAGAACCATAGAGATACCGCAGGGCAAAACTGATGCGGCCACAGGGTGCCCCTGCCTCCCCAGAGCCCCCGCCGCCTCGCCGGCCACCAGGTCCGGTGCCCTGGTACAGCTCTGGCTTGATCTGACCGATGAGCTTGGCTTTCTCTTCACCGCCCGGCAAGGGTAAGGGCAGGGCGGGGGGTCGCTCCTCGCTGCTCGGGTCTGCTTGGGTGGTCAGAGTCTGCTGGGTGAGGGGCCGGGGCAGGGCTGGGTACCTGTGTGCCAGGAGGAGATGAAGGTGAGGTTCAGATCTGATTCCAGCTGATTCCCAGCCAAGGGTAATCCTGTCCTCAACTGGATAAGACACTTGTGCTTCCTGGGGCTCAGTTTCCCCATCTACAGCAGGGGGTTACCACATTTCTAAACTAGCTCCGGCCAGAGCTGAAGGTCATCAGGACTCCAGTTGGTGGCCAGAATGACTTCTTCATTCCGATACCCCACCCAGATCCTCAAAGTCACCTTCCGCTGACCTCCCACCTCCCTAGCCTGGCACTGCTCTCTGTCGCCATGGCTTGTTCTTAGCTGAACCTGTCCTCTGCCTGCCTGGGCTGCTGGCCTGCATTTCTCCCCGCCCCGTAGATGGCTCAAGAGTTGGCACCTTTCCCCCTTGGCTCACATCCCTTCTGTGGCTCTTCAGTGCCCTCAGGACACAGCCTTACACCTGCCACTTCTAGCCTTGAATGGGCTGGTGTCTGCAGCTTCACATCCCAGGCTTTGCCCGCGGAGAACTTGGTCTCTTCTGTTCCCGCTTTCTCCTGCCTGAAATGACTGCGTACACACCCACCTGCACATCTGTCTTAGCTCCCCGACCGTGTGAATGTCTGTCAAGGTACCTCCACCTCCAGGAAACTCTCAGCTTCCTCCAAGCATGGGCTGGGATCTCCTTGGGGCTCTTGGCAGTGCCCAGAGCTGCTTTCCTGTCTTCCTAGCTTGTACCCCTTGGACTGTCAGAGCCCTGAGGGTGGAGGCCTGGGCCACAGCATGCATCTCAGGCCCAGCTCCTACCAGACCCTAAGCTTACATGCACAGAATGAGGAAGAATGAGAATGGTCAGGTGAACACTGGGTCCAGGTTACTAATCACAGCTTACACTGAATGGGATCAATAATTGCCTACACCTCAGAAACGACACCCCCCTGTCCCCCAGAGACTGAACCTAGGGCTTTCTGTAAGCTAGGCCAGAGCTCTTCTGCAGAACCACACCATTGCACCTCACTGAGGGATCACTCAGCCACACCCCAACTCCTTTACTGGGGAATTCTAGGCAGGTGCTCTCCCACTGAGATACATCCTAGCTTTCATTTTTCTTTTTTTAATTTTAAAACTAGGTTTCGCCGGGCAGTGGTGGCGCATGTCTTTAGTCCCAGCACACGGGAGGCAGAGCCAGGTGGATCTCTGTGAGTTTGAGGCCAGCCTGGGCTACAGAGTGAGATCCAGGACAGGCACCAAAACTACACAGAGAAACCTTGTCTCGAAAAAACAAAAACAAAAACAAAACAAAACAAAACAAAACAGGTTTCGCTAAGTGCCCAGGCTAACCTCAAATTTTAGATCCTTCTGTCTCAGCCCATGAAATGGCTGGGATAACACGTAGCTAGCTTCTAAACCTGGATTCTTGTCTCCAGGCTGCTTCTGTATCTGGGCCCAGGAATCCAAGGCCAGGCCTGCTCCTTTCCTCTTAGTCCAGGAGTCTAGACCTCAGTCGCATCCTCCCTAGGACTCAGGAGTCAATACCCCACTACCTGTCCTGACCCTGATCTCAGGAGAGCCAAGGATACGAACAAGACAGAGAAGAGAAGCAAAGTCTCACGCTGAAGGCCCCAGCCCAACACCATTTCTCACCTGGTGGTAGGTGCGAGACTTGTGACCTGCTGATGAGACTGGGCACTGGGCAAGCCCCCACCACTGGGAGGCAGCAGGAGCAGCCCAGAGCCCGTCCCACCCTCAGAAGGCAGCTCTGGGGATGTCTGGCTTGGTTTGACCCCAGCGGCTACCACAGAGGCCACAGCAGCCTCTGGATATGAGTCCATGTCCAGGTAGGAAGGTTCTGGAGGCTCGGCACCCCCGAGACCACCTGGCTCCAGCAGCTCGGCAAAGGGTGGGTGGTGGGCTGTGTGTGCATGATGGTGTGGGCCACCCAGCAGGGGATGGCCACCTAGGCTGGCTCCCAGGTGGTGCCCACCACCTCCTACTAGGCCTGCCAGCCCAACCCCAGGGGCTAGGTCTTTGCGCAGGGGGCCACCACCCACTGCTGAGCCCCCTTTGTCCCTCCAGGGCACCCAGCACAACTTCCAGGACACGAAGAGAGAGACACCCAAGAGGACGATGCCACAGAACGTCACGATGACTGACAGCAGGCTCACAGAAATGTCTGGAAAGAGTGAAGAGAGAGGTCAGGGGTCATGAGGGGTCAGTGCTGTCCCAAGAATATCTGGCATGTACTATCCTGAGTATCTTCCCAGTGTGACTGAGTTTGAACTCTATGCTTCATCTGTGGTCACACAGCTATACAGTGGTTGCTTTACAGAGGCATTCTGTAAAATTCTGTAGGCAGCAGGTGACAGATTGGAGATGAAAATCCCAGAGACTGTCTCCAGGGTTTGTTCTCTCCACCAATAGCTCATGTTGCTTCTCTGCATAGCAAACTTCTGAAGGACAAGACCCCAAAAAGTTTGGAGACCATCTAGGAAAAACTTTGCTGTCTGTCCCTGGAAATGAGTCGACGCTGCCCTTTGCTGCAGTGGACAGTAATGAAGGCAAACGACAGAGTACAACAGCAATATTTGTTGAGATGTGACAATAGAACTGACACCCCAGGGCACCCTGGGAGACCGACGACATAATCAGTCCAGTTTTGACAACAGGAAGTGGAGGTCCAGACAGGATGTGATCCATGGGGACTGGGGAGATACTCAGTGAGTGAAGTCCTTGCTGCACAAGTGTGACAGCTGAGTTTGATTCCCAGTGCCTGCCCAGAAAGGCCGGGCAGGGTGGCATGTGCTTGTGATCCCAGCACGGGGGAGGCAGGGTAAGGTGCATCTTTAGGAGCTTGCTGGCCAGTCAGCCTAGCCTGCTTGGTGAATGAGTGAGTCTGTTTCAAAAGACAAGGTGGACAGTGCCTGAGAAATAACATCTGTGATTGACCTCTGGCCTACTGTGCAAGTGGGCACACACACATACACACACACATACACACACACACACACACACACACACACACACACACACACATGCCATACTTCAAAACCTATGTTCTTACTATCACATCTCAGTACTGCTTGATGAACAGCGGCCCTAGAGAGACTTCCTTATTCAAATAATCAGTCTCATGACTGCTGTCACATGATATACACACTAATTGATACCTTCTGAATGCCCTTAACACGCTGCCATGTTTTGCTGAGAAAGCCCAGCATGGCCCATTTCTTACAGCCAATGTTTTGTGGCACTCTCAGTAATTAGTACTAGGAGTGAGGTTTTGTGGATCCTTTAGTAATTGATACCAGGAGTGGGGTTTCAGGGATGTAACTCTCCAGGCTGTGAGGATTTATTTTGGAGGTGACTCCTGGGGTTGGAGGTAGAATAAGGACGAGACTTTGCTCTATCTATATGGAGAACCATGGTGGGTGGGGGCAGGTAGCTCAGCCATTGCCACCTGGATTAAATTAAATTAAAAACAGTAATTGCTGTGTTTAAGGAACACTCCAGAAAAAGGAAACACCTCCTAGTTCTAGATCACTTGGCGAAGCAAAAGCAGGGTGTAACATTAATCCTCATGCTACTGTGTAACCTACATGTGATATATTCCATCTCCCAGCCGAGAAGACCGAGGCTGTGAGAAAGAGGGGAGTCTCAGGAACATGTGCCAGGCATTGGTGTCCTGCCACCTCCCTTAGGGTGCTCCTGTCCAAGTGGTCACCCCACCCCACTGAGAGTCCTAAATACTACTGGAAACCAGAGTCCAGGATTTTAGCAACTTTTGTACATGGAAGGCATCAGGCCATCAGGGTCATAGAGGAAACTAGCCAGATGCTTCTAACATTGCCAGTACAGGATCCTCATCCCAGAGAACTCTGGATCCTTCAGGCCTCTCCAGCTCCCCATGCCTGTCTGCTCAGCACAGGGAGTGGAAGGCCAAGGCAGCTATGTACCTAGAACAGACAACACACTCTGCCCAAGCCTGATCAGCCCCTAGAGAGCTCTAAACTCTTGAGATGTCCTCCTTGCTGTCTTGAGCCATGCTGGGCAGTTGATGGCAGTGCTAAATTATGTTGGGAGCTATGGGCCGTCAGCTCACACTCTGGAAAGGCTAAAGATGAAGGGTTGCTGGCCACACAGACAGCCCACCACATCTACCTGGGATGGTGGCTCTTCACTGTCAAGTTGGCTAGGTTTAGAATCACCTAGGAGCTAGGTGTGGGTGGCCCATGTCTGTCATCTCAGCACCTAGGGGGCTGAGATAGGAGGATTGCTCTGAGTTTAAGGCCAGCCTGGGCTACATAGTGAGTTCCAGGCCAGTCTGGGTTACAGAGTGAGACGCTCTATCAACATGCAGAACAACAAGGTGCTGGGGAGGTGACTCAGTCAGCGAAGTGTCTGTCCTACAGGCACAAGGGCCTCAGTTCGCTCTCCAGAGCCCATGTAACACCAGCCAGGCATGGTGGTGCACACCTGTCATCCCAGCGCCCACAGACACAGACACGCAGATCTCTGGGGCTCACTGGCCACTCAGCCTAGCCTGCTCGGTGAGTTCAAGGCTGATGAGAGACGCTGTCTCAAAAAATTAAAAGGTATGTTTCAGCAGTTAAGAACACTTGCTAATCTTGCAGAAGACCTGGGTTTAATTCCTAGTACCAACATGGTACTCACGACCATCTGTAACTCCAGTTTCAGGGGATCTGACAGGCTCTTTTGGCCTCTGTGGGCACCAGTAGGTGTGTGGTGCACAGACATACATGCAAGTAAAGTATATAGACACATAAAATAGAAATTAAAAAAGTGGAAGGCTCCTAAAGAGTTCTCTGACTTCCAAATGCACTCGTGTACATGTACGATCACACACACACACACACACACACACACACACACACACACACACACCAGCAGCAAAAGCCTAAGAGCCTGAAGCACACCTCTGCATATGTGAGGGCATTTCCAGAGAGGATTCTTGGAGGGGGAAGACCCACCCTAACGTAGCCAGCACTGGCTTGTGGGCTAGAGGTCCAAATGCAATAAAAGAAAAAACTAGCACCAGCATCCCCGGGATCCTCTGCTTCCTGCCAGCCATGATGCCCGTGCTGTGCCCCACTGCCTTCTCCACTCGGTGGAGTTACACCTCCAAACCCATGAGCTAAGCAAATCTTTCCTTCTTCGTTTCCACCAGGAAGTTGGCCACAGCGACGCAAAAATTAATGAATATATCACATGACCAAACAAACTCAAACAAAACCCCTAAGTACTAAGGTTTTGGGGAGCTTCTCTGGTGGGTAATGTGTCACATACAATGGGAGAATTAAAAGTGACCTGTGACCTCAAAGGGAGGGAACACTGGACAGTCATTCCTGATGTCTCCTGAACTCTGCACCCCTCCCCGCCCCCTCACCAGCCCCCCTGCTTTTGGCTGGTTTAGTCTGTAGCTTTTGGGCATGATTAATTCTCTCAGAGCTGGGTATGGTGGTTCACATCTGGAATCCCAGCACCTGGGAGACTGAGGCAGGAGGACTGTTTGAAGTTTAAGACCAACCTGGACTCCATAAGGCCCTATCTGATATCATCTCAACCCTCTCCTCACCTAAAAAAACAGAGGGAAATAAAAAGATTCATGATTTCTGAAGGAGATATTTGGTGGCCATAGTTAGGAAGGAGGAAGTCTCCAACTCCAAGGTCAGGAGTTAGATGGACCAAACACACAGCTATTTCTCCCAGTTCAGTGGTTTAGACAAAGCAGCATCAGCAGGCAAGACTCTCGGTGGGGCTATCCATAGGCCATGGAAAGTTGAACAGCCCCTGCTCTGACCTTCCCAGAGTCTTTGCTGCTGTGGAGCTCGGTAGAAAGCAGTGGCCGGTTGGGACAGCTGGGGTTCTGACCTGCATCCGGACCCCGGGGATAGCCTCTGATTCGCAGTTCGTTGAACTCCTGGCACCTGTCGTTGGTATCAGCATCTCGGATCCGGGCACAGAGGTCTGAGACCAGGATGAGGGCCCGCCGACAGAGGTCATCTTCATAGTCCCCAGACATAATGGCCACGTGGTCCTACACTTAAGAGTGGGGTGGGAGAGGTGCAGATGGGGGCAGGAACAGTCGCAGGGATAAGGAAAGAAAGCTATTGGGAGAAGGACCGGTAAAGGGCAGAGGTCAGACGGGGGCAGCTCAGGGCCAGGATTAGAGGATGAAAACGACACATAGGTGCTAAGGACACTTCTTGGGATCATCATCCAATGAGAAGCATCAAGGAGCAAACAGATCAACAGAGCCTCAGCAAAAGGTGGGTACTGTCAGACTAAAGGAACATGCCCCCGGGGACCACAAGGAAGGAAGTCAGGGCAGGCACTCTGACCCAAAGTGGAAGGTGGAGGCAGCCATCCACAGTGGACAGCTTGGCTGGGGCAGGTAAAAGCACTGGGGGCAGGTGGAACAGCTTTGGTGGGAGGCTCAGGGTGGGAAGCTGCTGGAGGGTTGGAGGAAAGAGAAAGAGTGAGAGAAACGGGGGGGGGGGGGCAGAAACCTCAACTTGAGGGAAGGGAAGATAAGAGAGAGGGCTAAGTGAATGAAGTCCAGTAGCCAGGGAATGATGCACACAGAACGTGGAGCACGTTCAGGTTGGGAATGGCATGTACTTCATTATATCCAAGACATGGTGCAGAGAGGGAGGGGGGGGGAGAGAGAGAGAGAGAGAGAGAGAGAGAGAGAGAGAGAGAGAGCGAGCAGGAGTGTGGGCAGAAATACCTTCCAAAGAGAGACAGGTAGCTCAGAAGAGAGAGAAGATGCTGGATCCCTGGTCCAACTGCCAGACAATGGCTGGAGACCTCAGACACAAGGCGAGAGAAGAGAGTTGGGCGCATAGACAGACAGACACATGGTCAGAAAAAAGAGAACAGGATCGAGAGATGGAGGTGGGAGAGGAGAGAAGACAACAAGGTTTGGGGCTAGACATCAGACATGGGAAAGGGGGCCCGGAAGGAAAGACCAAGAGCCAGACAGAGTCAGGTGAAGGGGGGCTGCTGAGGAAGACTCCCATTCGGCCAGGGTCAGACTCACCTGTGCTTAACCCTGCCTTGTCCTGGGTGGCAGCCGAGGTGGCGGAGGGCGGTAGCCCATGGGGGTTGCAGGGTGGACGAGTCTAGCCGCTGCGGACCGGTCCCCACGCTTGCCAGGTGGAAAGAAGGGTGTCTAATCTGGGGACCCAAGCCAGGAAGAGAAAAAAATCAGCCCAAGCTTTGCATCTTGCCCTACTTGAAGTAGCTGCGCGACCCCAGGTGACCCCAGAGAGGTCCAGCCGCCCCCTCCCACCTCCTGGCCCCCAGTAGCGTGTTAAACGCCTAGGGACTACAACTCCCATTAGGTCTTGCTGCTAGTGCTACTGCGGCTTCATCGCACCGGAGCTGCATGGGCTGCTGGGAGTTGAAGTCTTTAATGTATCTCTGGGCTGCAGAAGATGAGTTTTTTTTTTTTGTTTTTTGTTTTTTTTTTTTTTTTTTTGAGAGGAGGGTGTTGGAAGGGTTAAAATGTCAGAGTCCCGAGACGCTGCAGGAGAGGTGAACGGGGTCCAGGACCTCGAGGGGTCACGTGGCTCTAATCCTTAGGGGCCATGGGATGGGTCACTGATCCCAAGGCCATGGGGATGGGTGGGCGAGGGGTGGAGTGCACCCAGGTATTTGGGTTCAGGATCACCTTTTTTCCAGGGCCACGTGCCCCTCCCCCGGGGCGTCCAGCTGGCACTGCAGACTCCAACTCCCCAGTCCCAGATGCGCCCCTTTTTGCACCGACCTCTTCGGGGCCGCCCCCTTGGGATGAGGCTAGGGCGGGGGCGGGGGAGGGGGAGGGGCGGACTCACCGGAGCCGCGGTTGCTGCAGCCCAGCGCGCGCGCCCGCCCGCCGCGGTGCCGCCTGGCTCCTCCCCGCCCCTGTCGCAGCTCCTCGGCTCCTCCCCCCGCCGCTCTCCCCCTCCCTGCCAACCCAAAAGCCAAAATCGCTATGCCCGCGGTGTGCACCTCCCTGGACTCTGGCTGCACGGTTCCACCCAATTCGAGGCCACCTGAGGGACCCAGAAGGCTAGGACTCACAAGTCCCAGGCCACAAATACTCCGTCCTCCAGAGAACAGGGCATCAGGGTTTGCAGCTGAGCAGGCAAGAAGGAAAAGCTGGCCACAGGAGGTCTCAGGTCTGAAGTAGAGTCACAGGCACTAGATTCGAATCCTGCCCTAGTTCCCTTGAGACTTGAAGCATCCCAAATCCTGATGTCCAGCAAAATACAATGGAATTACCTCCTCAGGGATGTAGTCTGAGAAACCAGAAAATGTGCATCAAGCCCTGGCACCAGGTAGGTGCTAACAACTACTTATGGGCAGGAAGCATCGGGTTTTGCAATGTTAACAGCAGCTAATGATAATCGCTGCTCACCATTACCAATGTAATGAGTTAAGAGCTTTGAAGACATCTTCTCGTGGAATCCTCACTTTGGCATAGGGATGAGTGCAATCATGTTATTCCCATTTCACAGAACAACTGAGGCCAATGGAGATTCAATCCCTCGGATGGGGTCCTGATCTACAGACGGCTGGCTTGGAGGTCTCACCCATTGCTATTGTCCTCCTTTCCCCCCAACCAGTTACACAAAATAAACACAGCCTCCAACGGAAAGACCGACTGCTGCCAGGCCTGAGGGCAGAGGTCTCTCATCCCAGTCACTCTGGATGGTGAGGGAGGAGAACAAGTTTTAGGCCAGCCTGGGCTATGAATGAGTTCAAGGCCAGTCTCTGTAGATTAGTGAGACCCTGTCTCAAAATAAAAAGAGGGCTGGGTGTGTAGCTCAGCAGTACAGCAACTGCCTAGAATCCTCCAGTGAGGACCTGGGGACGTTGCTCAGAAGTAAAGCCCCTACCTAGAATCCTGTCCTGTGAGCAGCTGGGGGTGTTGCTCAAGAGTAGAGCCCTTGTTTAGTAGAATCTCCCAGTGAGGAGCTTGGACTATAGCCCAGTGGAAGAGTGTTTGCTTAGTATGTCTGAGACCTTGGGTTCAATGTAACCCTTCTAACTAGATTGCCTGCCTCCATTGTAACCTATGCATGCATTCAGCAGTCATCAGAAGCCTCCAAAAACATTCCTGGCTCCATCCAGGGCCCCATGCTTATGTTTCTAGCATCCGCTTACAGTCTGAGCAGGCATGCATGGGTGTCTGCCCACCAAAGGTGTGACTGGCCTTAGTGGCTAGTCTCACAAGCAACCCATCCCAGCCATGCAGCTCAGCCTGACCAGGGTTCAGGAGAAATCCATCCTGTGGGGAGACACAGGCGGTGACATACACACTCTGAAATGTGCACACAGATGGGCTTGCTAGCTTCGCATGACACATTTCCAAAGAAACACTGTGAGTCTTCCGAGGCAGCTGCAGCAAGAACTAGCCTTCTGTGCAACTCGGGAAAACGCATTTGTGTTCAAACGCCAGCTCAGCACAGGACACAACCCTGGGTGGGTTTATTTCTAACTGCCTTAGTTTCCCTCTTTATAAATGAGGAAGATTTTTTAAATTAAAAACACTTTTTGGATACCAGGTTTTACTATGGAGCCCAGACCAGATGAGAACTAGCAATCCTGTTGCCTCAGCTGAGTGCTAGAATTACTAGCCTGTGTTCCTACACCCCCACCCCAAAGATGATAATTGGTTCACGTGTGTGCATGTATGTGTGTGAATGCATGCACATGTATGTGCAGATGTCAGGGTGCCATCAATCTTTTTATATTCTTGGTTGTGAGCTTAACCTTTAATGGAGGAGCCACCTCTCCAGCCCCTATCTTGTTTTCTGGGATAGGGACTCACCAAGTAGGCTAGGCTGGCCGGCCTGTGAGTCCCACGGATCCACCTGCTTCTACCACCCAGAGCTGAGATTAAAGGTGGGCGCAACCACAGCTGGACTTGTTAATGAGGGTTCTGGGGCTCAAATGTAACACATTTGCACAGGAAGCACTTTACTAACAGTTTTATTCCAGCCCTGATGATTACAAAATCAGATACTACATCATTTTGAAGATTAAATTAATTTATCCTGAGTCCTGCC
This sequence comes from Peromyscus eremicus, assembly GCF_949786415.1. Taxonomy (NCBI): domain Eukaryota; kingdom Metazoa; phylum Chordata; class Mammalia; order Rodentia; family Cricetidae; genus Peromyscus; species Peromyscus eremicus. Next base: position 162,951,951 of record NC_081416.1, on the reverse strand, counting down.
TGCCTAGTTACCCAGTGAGGGCAGGGGATGTAGCTCAGTAGCAGAGTACCTGTCTAGTAACCCTCAGGTAAGGGGCTGAGGGTGTGCTCGGTGGTAGTGCTCCTGCCTAGAACTCCCCGGTGAGGGGCTGGGGCTCAGTGGTAGAGCTGAGATGCTTTCACGGTTAGTATTTAGTGTTGTCTAACTAGTGGTTACACTTGTTGGTTTAATCCTTAGCTGCATTTGACAAGTGAGAAAATGGAGGGTCCTAGAAGGTAAGTACCAGACCCACCCTCACACAGACGGGAAGTGGCTGGGTTAATCTCAAAGTTACTTGGGGTCTCCATCTGGAGCCTTGATTTTATACGCATCTGGGATATTAGAGGACCTTGGGTGTTACTGCCACTGGGTGTGAGGAATGGGAACCAGGAAATAGAGAGTGAGCTGGCCACCTTCATCCTACTCGACTTAGTAGAAAAGTAAGTAATACAGTTCATCAGTTCATCAGTTCTTTCCAGGAAGACAAGCCGGCTTAGTGGGTGACGGTGCTGGCCACCAAGCCTGATGTTCTGAGTTTGATCTGACATCCCCAAGTTATCCTCTGGTCTACACATGCATGCCATGGCATGCACGTGTCCACACGCACAAAAGATACCATGAGTGAACTATTTTTTAAAAATTTGAAAAAGCTAACATTGAGAGCACTGGCCGGGGAGACAGCTGAGAGCCTCCTTGGGACTGTGAAGAGAAGTCCAGGGTGTCGAGTGCTGAGAAAGACATCAAGGAAGGCTTCTGGACACACGAGCTGACCTCAGAGGAGTGGTGGGGTCTGAGCAGGAACAGGTGGAGGGAGGAGGGTGTGCTGGTTGGAATGAGAACGGTCTCCACAGCTCGTATGTTTGAATGCTTCGTTCCCCGTCAGAGAAACTGTTTGAGAAGGATGGGAAGTGGCCTTGCTGGAGTAGGCGTGGCCTCACTGGATGCAGTGTGCCACTGAGGGTGGGCTGTAAGCTTTCAGAAGCCCACAGCAGGCTCAGTCTCCTTCTCTCTGCCTGCGACTTGTGGATAAGATGTGAGTCCGCAGCCACTCCCCCAGCCATGCCCACCTGACTGCTGCCGTGCTCCCACCATGATGGTGCTTCCCCATCACAACAGAACTAAGCACCTAAGACAGAGGGGATGCTTGGGGGAGGGAGAGCCTGAGTGAGGCCTGGGCACGAGGAGGCTGGGCCCAGTGAGGATGCCATCAGGCTGCCCTTTCACTCTCTGATGTCCTCACTGTCTTGGACAGTGCCGGACACATTGCAGACACTCACCAAACTGAATGAATAAATGAATGAATGAAGGTAAATAAAGGAACGAGTGGGCGGATGGATGGATGGTGACTGGTGCCATGGTTTGAGTGAGAATTGTCCTCATTAGTGTCACGTGTCTGAACACTTGGTCCTAGCTGGTGGTGCTCTGCTTAGGGAGGTTGCAGGATCTTTTGGAGGCAGAGCCTTGCTGTAGGAAGTGATTACTCACTCGAGCTGGGCTTTGAGTGTTCAAGGTCTCATCCCACTTCCAGTTCCCTCTTTCTGCTTCCTCTTTGTGGTTGAAGATGTGATCTCTCAGCTTCCTGCTCTGGCTGTCTTCTGTCATGTCTCCTCAGCCGTTATGGACTCCCCCTCCAGAACCAAAAGCTCAAATAAATTTTTCTCTAAGTTGCCTTTGGTCATGGTGTTTTATCACAACATTAGAAAAGTAGCTAATACAGATGGAGGAGTGGAGAGAGGGATGATATTTGGATGGAGGAAGGTCTGATGGATGACTGAAAGGTTGAACACTAGAGTGATGGATGGATGATGGTGTTTATGGTTGGACATTTGAAGAATAAATGATAGGGTAGTGGGTGAACAAATGAACAAGTTTGCACAAATCCCTTCACTTTCCTCCCCCACCCCCCACCGAGGTATCCCCTCCACCCACCCATTCCTACCTACCTGCCGGGAATCCCTCATGGTGCCACCTAACGCCACCTGAAAAACAGTGCTTGAGGTGGGCCAGGCTAGGCCCTGGGATTCAAAGAGAAGCCATACAGATTGGCACACAGCCCTGTCCAGGGATAAATGCCCATGTCTGCATGAACAGTGGTTCCCTCCCGGTGCTCAGTAGCAAGAGCTAACCCCGAGAGAGAGGTCAGCCAAGCTGCCAGGGTTTGTGTAGAGGCAAGTGGGCAAGGAAAGTCTCCAAACAGGGCTGTGGCCAGCGTCGCTGCGGTACTGACATCACTGTGGAGCTAGAGGAAAATGCTGATGTGGGAACATGGGTCCTGGGCTGGTGGCCAAGGGCTGCTGATGGCCTAACAGGGGTGGCAGAGTGGCAGAGGGACCAGCCCGGGAACAGCGACAGAGAAATGAAGAATCGGAGACACAGCAATAGAGACGAAGAGAGGGAGGAGGAGAGAGGGAGATACAGGGAGAGGTGCGTTAGACAGAGGTGTACAGGACACACAGAAAGGTAGGAACACAGAGCATGATGAAGACACAGAAGGCTGGTGGAAGTCTGGTGATTCCAACTCAGAAAGAGATGAATGTGGGGGGCAAGGAAGTGGGAGAGGCTCAGGGGACCTCTCCCCTCACTGAGGGGCTGTTGGCCAATGGTTATTGGTTGAGGGGAAGCCATTTTTCTTCAGTAGTGTAGCTACTGGCAGACTGTTGTGCTCCGGTAAATAACCACACCCATGTTCATACAAGCAATTCTAATTAAATACGGGGTTATTAAAAAACAAAAACAAAACACGAAAGTAGGAGGGGGAGGTGTTGGGGAAAAGACTTCCAGGATTGGGAGGGAAATAAGAGGGTGACAATGTTGGAGAGAGGTTCCAATGTAAGAAGAGACAGCAGACTGGGGCCTGAGGAGGTGCAGAGAGCCTGAGTTTTATCAGAATACATTCTATACATACATGAAATTGCCAAAGAATAAATAAAACACATGTATGCATGTGTGTATCTGATTTTACTTACTTTTTTTTTTTTTTTTAAAGGTTTATTTATCTATTATGTATACAGTGTTCTGCCTGCATGTGCCCTTGCAGGCCAGAAGAGGGCACCAGATCTAATTGCAAGTGGCTGTGAGCCACTATGTGGTTGCTGGGAATTGAACTCAGGACCTCTGGAAGAGCAGTCAGTGCTCTTAACCACTGAGCCATCTCTCCAGCCCCTACTTACTTATTTTTGAGAGAGAGAGAGAGAGAAGTGAGAACAGGATTTGGAGATTGATAGTTGTTCTTGTTAGCGTTCAGACCCGCCCCTGGCCCACCCAGTGCCCTGACGTCGTCATCTTAAAGTCCTCTTTAAGAGAAAACCCTCCCCTTCCTTCTCTCCCTTCCTTCCTCTCTATTGCCATGAGGTAGCACGCATCTCCTCCTTCCTTTTCTTTCTCTTCTTCCTCTCCTCTCCTCAGACCCTGCCTGTTTTCTTCCCCCCCCCCAATAAAACTTTCCACATGGATGCCATGTCTGCATGGTGCGCCTCCCTCACCCACCGTGAGGCTCCCTGGCTCCACCCGCCAAGGCCTGTCTCCTGTTTTACAAAAGCTCTAGTTATTTTTTTTGTTGCTGTGATAAAATGCTCTGACCAAAAGGAACTTAGGGGAGGAAAGGGCTTTTTTCACTCACACTTGCAGGGCACAGTTCATCACAGAGGGAAGCCAAGGCAAGTCCTGAAGGCGGGGACCATGTTGGAAAATTGCTTCCTAGCATGCCTGCCATCCATGCCTCTGCTTGGCTATCTTCCTTATAAATTCCAGGCCCACCGCCTAAGGAATGGTGCCACCCACAGTGGGCTGGGTCCTGCAGCAGCCACTAAAAATCCAGAAAGCCCACAGGCCAATCTGGGCTAGGAAATTCCTCAGATGAGGCTTCTCTCACGCGACTCTAAGCTGTGTGGAGTTGACAGTTAACACTAACCAGGACAGAGGACCTTCAGGGAGCCACTGTCACTTAGCAAGAGATGAGAGAAATGATCCAAGAGAACATCAGGTTTGAATGAGATGGTTTCCCCAAGGCATTTAATTAACTTGATGCCCAGTTGTGGCGTTTGTTTGGGCAGTTTAGGTGTGGCCTTGCTGAAGGAAGTGTGTCTCTCGGGGCAGGCTTTGAGTGTAGCTAGAGAGTTTTCTCTCCGGGTCCTGCCAAGCCCGGCAGTCTGACAGCCCACTTATAAAATAAACACACAGACGCTTATATTATTTAAACTGTTTGGCCTAATGGCTCAGGCTTCTTGCTAAATGTTCTTGTATCTTAAATTAACCCATTTCTATTAATCTGTACTTTGCCAGTTGGCTCTTGGCTTACCGGCATCTTCACATGCTGCTTGTCACGGTGGAGGCTGGCAGTGTCTCTCCGCCTCAGCTTTCCACTTCCCCCAATTCTCTTCTCTTTGTCCCGCCTATACTTCCTGCCTGGCCACTGGCCAATCAGTGTTTTATTTATTACCCAATCAGAACAACACATGTAACATACAGAACATCCCACCACACTCATAGGTGGGCATGGCAGTTACTAGAAGCCTCACTAAGGGTAGTTTCCAGGTCAAAGCTGAAACATCTACCCACTACAATGGCCACAGAAGATTGACTGAGACCATTGAAGTATGGACTTTTTAAATTGCCAATAACAGCCAGTCATAGTGGGGCACGACTTTAATCCCAGCACTCAGCAGGCAGAAGCAGGCCAACAACCGTGAGTTCAAGGCCAGCCTGGTCTACATAGTAAGTTCCAGGGCTACATGGTGAGCCCTGTCTTGAAAAAAAAACAAACCCCCCCCAAGAAAAAAGCCAGTTAAACTGATCGAAGTTTAAGTTTCTCAACTCCTAACAGAATTTTGAACTTCAGGCACAGCTGGACCCAGCCATGACAATCACTGGAAAGCTGGCTGCCTTCCCCACCATTTGTCTTTGCTCTCAAGCAAGTTCTGTATCTGCAGGGTGACACACTGGCCACCACCACCCTTAGAGAAAGAGAACGAGACTCCTTAGCTTTGGTTGCAGAATCTGGATGGATCTGTAAACTCAGGAAGCAGTCAGGAGTGACGGCGGGGGAAGGAGAGTAAGGATTCCAGTCCCGGGCGGGTGTGGTGACACATCACTATCATTTCTTCAGCTGGAAGGCAAGGGCCAGACAGAGGCAGACCGTCTCAAGGTGTGTGGGGGGGGGGTAATTAAGAGGGAGATACCAGACACAAAGAGGGGGCCTGGGGGCACATAGACGAAACTTACATACTCACAAAGGATGGCCTCTCCAGGCACCTGCCTGCATAAAGCCTCCAGTCCTGGCCTCAGTTCCACTTTCCCCACATTCAGGAATAATCGCCCCAGCCCTGCTCCCCACCCGCCTCACGGCACCATGGTAACCAGGCCCAGCCTACCGTCCCCTCCCCCTCCCAGAGAACCCAGTTTCTGTTTGTCTCCAGGTATCTAGTCGGGGATGAGCAGAGGGCAAGTGGACACAGAGCAGGGATGAGAGAGGGGCGGGGTGGGGCGGCGGGGATGGGGGCAGAAGCAGCTATGGAAGGGAGACTGAGGAATCGCCCTGGGAGAAGGGGAAGGGGAAGCAGGGGGGCTCAGAGAGGGTGACAGGGTTGGGGAGAGACTCCAAAGAATGAAGAGGGGGCAATTCGGGGGGCTGGGGAGGTGCTGGGGAGGCTGATGGAGAAGGGTGGGGAGATGGAGGGAGAGACCAGTGAGGGGGGGAATAGGGGTGAGACTTCTGGGAAAAGTTCAGAGGACAACTGGGGCCTGGGGTTGGGAGGGAGGCAGGCAGAGAAGTCGGGGGAGAACCGAGGACAAGGATGGGGCAGGAGGGGTGGAGAAAGAGAGGACAGGAGACAGGGAGAGACGGGGAAGGAAGCAGAGAAGAAGGGGCGCAGGAACTGGGGCGCACACCGAGTCCCCGAGGTTAGGGGAACGCGCGTGTCCTTGTGGTCTCAGCCTTCCAGTTCCGGGTTTATCCCACGTGGTTTCAAAGAGCAAGAAGCAGAAGCCGAGGAAAAGAGCTGGGGTGTGTGGCCCAGTGTGAGCACCTCACCCCTTCTTCCTGGACCTCCTCCGACCCGCCTCTCCAGGATGCAGCCAGAAGTGGAGCCGCTCTGCTCCTCTAACCTGGGCGCCTCCGGCTTGCACAGGGAGGCAGGTGAGCAGGCCTGGGAGCAGGCGAACCGGCTTTCCGGTACAGTTGGCCCTCGAGCCTCGAACTACATTTCCCAGGAGCCCCTGCCCTTCCCTGGTTGAGACTGGGTACAGAACTACATTGCCCTTGGGACTCTGAAAGTCTCTGGCCAGTGTGGAAAACCCCAAACTATGTCTCTCAGAGGACGTTACAGTTCCCCACGGCGCTCATAACTACGTTTCCCAGGAGGCTCCCTTGCTAATATTCTGGAATCAAACTACATTTCCCAGGAGGCCTTGCAGATCCCTAGCCAAGACTCTGGTGTACGAACTACATTTATCATAGGACTCTGCAGGTCCCTGGCCAGTATTCTGGGTCCAGAATTACATTTTCCACCAGCCTCTGCAGTTGTCGGGCTAATTAATAACCCTTTACACGAAGTTCTGCCCCCCCCGCCCCCCCCCTGAACGCACTTCTGGGCCTAAAACTACATTTCCCATGACACACTGCGGTTCCCTAGCTAATGCGCTGCGTTTAGAACCCCATTTCCTATCACCCTCTGCAGTTCCCTGGCAAATACCCTCGGTTTACAAAGAATTTACCATGAAATGCTGCAGTGTCCTAGCTAATATTTCTGGGCCCAGAACTACAGTTCCCATGAGCTTCCCGGACTTCAACAATGCCTCTGAGTCCATTTTGCCCCTGGATACCTTCACTCCTTGGTTTTGCACAATAGTTCAACGTCTTCCCGTTCTCCTAAGTCCCTGGTTCTTATTTTCGGATGGATACTGAACCAGACCCCAGGTGCCTATCTTCCACCTCAGCCCTACCCAGTTCCTCTGTGCCCTCCACAGCCCATCATCCTTGTCTTACCTCTGGCTGTCTCCGGGTCTTTTCTCTGTCCACAGTCTCTGTTCCACCGGGGCCCAGCCTGGTTCCTGGGAGTCTTCCTAACATGCAGCCAGACCACGGCTGCCTCCTGCTCATGTCAGTCCCAGGCTTGCAGCCTTTCAGCACAGTTCACCCACTTCCCAAATGCTGAGTGACATCCCAGTAAGATTCTGCATGGCTATAAATAGTAGAAACTTACTCTGTAAAGAGTAGAAATGACATTGTCCTGCACAAAAAGCAGAGAGAGGTTAAATTTAGTGACACCATTAGGGACCCAGTTTCTTTCATCTCTCAGAGTTTTGATTTGAGATACATTTCATGCCTACCTCATGGTCACAAGGTAGCTGCCATAATTTCAACCATCATTTCCAGAAGTCTTCATTCTCAGAGCTCCCCAGATGTTCTCTCGTCTCAACTGCAAGCACTCAGTTATCCACCTTGTTTTACCTAACAAGAGGAACCTTGTTATGACTTCCAGCTCTAGCTGCACCCACGGCTCACTTAACAAAACTCTCTCCCACTGGGACTCAAGCAGTCCTAGGTTTGTGAATGTTTGTCAGGTGGTGCTGACAAACTGGAGTTGGGATATTTTGGTTTAAGCATAATGAATATTTCTGAGAACCTGGGAGCAGAACTATAAACCTCAAGACCTGCCCCCCATGTGGCCCACTTCCTCCAGCTAACCCCCCACTTCTAAAAGATCCCATTGCCTGCAAAATAGCACCCCCAATTGGGTATCATGTGTTCAAACTGTGAGCCAGTAGGGACACTTCACATCTAAACTATAAAACTTAACATATTCCTACAGTCTTTAAGTCCCACTATGGACCACACCTCCTTAAGGAAGCATTCTGTCTTGCCCTGGGGAAAGATTTTCTCTCCACTTCTGCTAGAGTAGAAATTCTCAGGGAAAGAGTGGGTATCAGTCATTTGGGTAATACTGTTTCAAGTTTTCTGGTGTATGGGTGCTTTCCATTGTTCTCCAGGATACATAGAAAACCATAGAGATGCTGTTAAATGTAGCACGAATTCTAATTGGTCCTAATCAGGTAAATGCTGAAAGATCAGAGAAGAAAATGAGCTAGCCACTAGAAAGACTTCTACTGAATCCTCAGACTTATTACTTCCTCTCCCCAACCAGCCATATCACTTCCTGTGTGCTCCTCCCAAGTGCTGGGATTTAAGGCCTGTGCCTCCCAAGTACTGGGATCAAAGGCATGAGATTTCAAGTGCTGAGATTAAAGGTGTGTGCCACCACTGCCTGGCTCTAGTGGCTAGCTCTGCACTCTGATCTCCAAGTTAGCTTTATTTGTTAGAGCACAAACAAAAATATCACCACACTTCCCCCTTTTTGTCTAAAACAAAACAAAACAAAAACAAAACAAAAAAGTTATAACTAATATAAGAAAAATTACAGGGCTGGAGAGATGGCTCAGAGGTTAAGAGCACTGACTGCTCTTCCAGAGGTCCTGAGTTCAATTCCCAGTAACCACATGGTAGTTCGCAACCATCTATAATGAGATCTGGTGCCCTCTTCTGGCCTGCAGTTATACATGCTGTATACATAAATAAATAAATCTTAAAAAAAAAAAGAAAAGGAAAACTACATACAATAAGTACAATGTATACAGGCAATAAATACATCAATAATGTCTAGTCCATTAGCATTTGAAAAATTCAGAGAAAATACTCCATTATCTATCCTATCTTGGTGAGTCCAAAGTGTTGTACCTAATTCATTTTCTATTCTAATTTGTATTACCAACCAAAACTATCTTTTGATGTCTCTCAACCTTATATAGTTTACACCTCTTTAGTGAATTTCTTTTCTGAATCTGGTAACAAGGAAAACTATAACTGTAAAGTCTTCAACTCCATCAGAGACCAGAGAAGGAAATAATATTATCTGAGTAAGCAGGAAGTGCAAACAAGTGACTTCCAAAAAAAAATGTGAGAAATGACAGAAACAGCTGACTGCTTGGACAGTCACCCAAAGTTCCTCTGTAATGTTGGGACATCCATCTTCGGCCTACAGGCCTAGCATGTCTGACAGACTTTTCTGTGAAGCAGGGTATTCTAAAGGGCTGTCCTGCCTTGTCTTGGCAAAGTTCAGCAGTCACTTTCTTTTTTGTCCTGCTTGTCCAATTTGGACAGCATACTGTCAGCAGTTGAGGCAAGGGCATTTTCTTGCCCAGTGGCTAATTTTTGCCACAAAGAAAGTAAACTCCATATGGAGTTTCTTTGATGCTCATAATCTTCTCTGAAATAGATTGGTGCTACCAGTAGCAGACATGTCTCATTGTCACACACACACAAAAAGAACATATGTTATTAAAACAGCTTAAATGTCATGTTCTGTAGATTTCTGAAGTGTTTGAAGATGACCTATCTAAAATATATCTCTTTTTGACCTTGAAAACATACCTAATATGACTACAAGTTTGATTATAATAGGTGACTAATTACTAACCTACATTTCTTTATTATCCTGAATAGTTTGTAATAATAACTTTCAAGGACTAGCAATTTGCATTACATTACTAAATAAGATGTATAGGTACAATACATTGAACAAGATTAGAAATGTATGTACAGTTTGTTCTAACAAAAATAATTTCAACTTTATATCAATATACAAAGATCCATATCAATATAAAAATATTTAAAATAAATAGTTGCTCTTTAAAAGTAGATTTAATAATCTACCCTTTTATCCTATCTATATCCTCCTTTTTTCTTTTCAGAGTAGATTCAATAAGCAACCCTTTATCCTATCATTTCTGTGTCCCCTTTTTTCCTTAGAACCCTGAATCTCCTTTCTTCAGTTTTTTTAAAACCATTACCAATAACAACTTGTAACCAACCACCCTAAACAATGACAAATATTCATAACCCATTGAGTGACCAAAAAACACCCACCCTACCTCTTGGGAATGTGGGCATCCTGTTCTTAAATTTACTTCCTGCTGTTGAGGGGTGACAGCATCTTTAGGGGATCCTGAAAAGAAAAATTTTGGTTAATTGTCAAGTCCTGGGAGAGGTAGCTGTATTATTTGTTGTCCAGTCTCTGCAAAATGGGAAAGTGCAGGGCTTATCTCAAATCCTGGCTAGAGTAGTCTGTGAGGCTGGATCATCTCAGCTAGCCAGCTTGAAATTGTCATGAGCAATTTGTAATCCAAAGCTGATTTTTAGATGGTGTTTTTCAGCTTAGTGGTGTTATCATAGCCCTGATGGAATCATCATTATGGGGCCACATCATCCTTTTGGAGACTTCAAAGGTCGCTGTTAAGCATGGTCATGGTTCATTGCAGAAAACTTAAACATTTTAAATGTCATGTGTAGGAGATCTCAAAGAGGTTAAAGGATAAATATTTGCTATGTACATCCAAAGTACAAAAACTTAATTCCTAGTTTCCTGATAGAGACTCAAACCTGAAGTCATACACAGGAATATAGATGAAGCCTTTTTGTAGAATTAGTTAGCACTCTCTATGACCATTAAAATCATGACAAAAAGTTTAAAATATATATTAATCTTATAAATTTTGAGATAATATTTATACCTTAAGAAAAGCTTTAAAGCTGGGCGGTGATGGTGAACGCCTTTAATCCCAGCACTTGGGAGGCAGAGGCAGGAGGATCTTTGACATAAGACAGAGATTTGGATTTTCCTTTTAACAAGCATGCTTGGTTTTAGAGAAGGAGAGAGCCACACTCCAACTCCAAAGCCAGCTTTAATTTTTAATTGGACTGGGGCTACAAAAAGACCATATGAATTATGTGTCTGTAGAGAACAGCAGAAACAAACATTTGGAAAAATTTATAAAATTTTATCCTGTTGGAGATATGATATAGCAATAGGCCAATTTACTCTTCTTGGGACCTTTTTTCTGGATGATTTATCCTTTTTCTTCATAAGTCTCATTTGTCAGGTGGTCTTCAGATTCCTTACCTGTTTGCCTTCATTTTCCTGAAAAGACAAAAACAAAACCTGCCCCAACCCTTTTCGCAAGTTATGTCTGATCAAATGAGAAGCATTTGTTAGTTGTACAAGTTAGTTTAGATTGAACGGTCATGCTGTTTGATGAACTATTGTCTCTTCTAATCAAGAGGTCTCTCTTGATCAAATCTCATTTTTATAATATTTGCTTTATGATTTCTTCTGAATTTTTTTGTTCTCTCTTTTATAGCTGTTCTATCATCCAGAGCAGTGTGGTTTCTTACAATAGGCATTAGGTTCTTTGATTGCTCTGGGAAGGAGTTTCCTCCAATGGTGACAGGAAACAATTGAACCAAATTTGACATGGCATTTTCCAATGGCAAAGAGTTACCTTGACTGTCCCTTGTTGATCTACATTCATTAGTCCAATGTCTGCCTTTGCCACACCATCTGCATAATCCAGAAGGGAGGGGTGTTCTGTTGGGATTATTCTTAGAAAAAAACATTGTTTCTAGGAATGCCCTGTTTACAATCCCTTTTTAGGTGACCTTGCTTACCACAGTTGAAACACTTGACATTTCAATTTTTCTTCATATCTCTGGAAATCACCTCTCTTATCCAAGCATCATCATGATTATGAGATTCAATATTGACTGTATCTTTGATCCATCCCTCTAAGGGGGTGGATCTTGCCTTTAAAGGCCTAATTACTCTTTGGCATTGTGCATTAGCATTCAAAAGCCAAAGATTCAATTATTATTTGTCTAGCTTCTGAATTTGGTATCATTCTATTTACTGCTGGAGTCAATCTTTGTAAGAAATCAGCGAAAGTTTGTTTTGGGCCCTGTATAACGTTAGCAAATGACTCAGGTTTCTCTCCTACTTTTTCAATTCTGTCCCAAGCATTCAAGGCTACCATGCAGCATAAAGCCAAGATGTGGTCATCATATAGAGATTGCCTTTATACATTAGCATAATCTCCCTCTCCAAAAAGTTGGTCTTGGGAGATTTCTATGCCTCTAGTCCCACTTTGTTGTTCAGTGGTCTTAGCCTCATCTTTCCACAAGATCCTCCACTGTAACTAAGGACCAGGCTCCAAGACTGCTGTAACCAAGTCTCTCCAGTCTTGAAGGGTAAGTCTATTACAATTTGACCATGAGTTTAACATCTGTTTCACAAAAGGTGAATGCATGCCATATGAGAATATCACTTCCTTGAATTGCTTCAAATCTAACATTTGCCCAGGAGTCCATTCAGCTCTTACACAGCCTCAGGACATCTATCATTTGGCAGTTCCTATAAGGTTACTGGATAGAATAAGGTTGGCTGTTTGAAAACCTTAGGCTGTTCCTCTGTAACCTTATAATGCAATGCTGAGGTTGGTTCTCCTTTAAATTCCTCTGTCTGGGTTTGAATATCTCTATGATCTGTTTTAATAAGTTTTTCTAAAACTTTTATCTTTGCACTCATATTAACTTTCTTTTTTAGTGATATAACAAAAATGATCAAACAGATAATATTTATAATTGACAATACATAAATCCTATCCAAATTAATTATCCTCTCATTTAGTTGCTCCATCTTCAAACTGTCCAGCGTATTATCATACAGAGACCTAACTCCCTCCGTTGTAATAGTGTTTCCCATTTTTTAATGTGGAAAAAAACCTCTGTCTTTTAACTAATTCCTCCCTTTAAGAATTCTCAATTGTCTCACCAAATCTGCTGACAATGATGATAAAGATGTGAGGCTGATTGCTTCTGCATAGAACAGTAGAATCCTGAGCGGGTTTCAAGGTAGCTACCTAGTGTGGCAGCAGGCTGAGGAGGGGGTCCTGGGAAAGCCTACAACCCATCAGAAGAAAAGAAGCCAAAGAGCCAGCCATCTGCCTGGGAGAATGTGAGAAAGCAGCTAACTCCTGCGGTCTTTAGAGCCCAAATGCCTATGGAGTTTGCTGCAGAGAGGCTGCAACAGAAAATCCCAACTCGCTCAGAGGCTTGAGGAGAAGAAAGGAAAACCTTAGTTGGCAGGGTAGAGACTCAGTCTGAGTGCAGTTCCAGTCTGTGCTGGTGGCTGCAAAGCCACAGGCAAGCGACTTTTTTGTGAATTCGTGCCCCATGTTGGGCATCAGATATAGCACAAATTCTAATTGGTCTTAATAAAAATAAGAGTCAGATATCGGGGTAAATGCTGAAAGATCAGAGAAGTATAGAAGCCAGCCACTAGAGAGACTTCTTACCTCTCCCAAATCCTCAGCTCCTGTCTCCACCTCACCTCATCACTTCCTCTCCCCACCCAGCCATATCACTTCCTGTCTCTTCCTCCCAAGTGCTGGGATTAAAGGCCTGTGCCTCCCAAGTACTGGGATTAAAGGCATGAGATCTCATGTGCTGGGATTAAAGGTGTGTGCTACCACCACCTGGCCTCTAGTGGCTTAGCTCTGCACTCTGATCTCCAGGCAAGCTTCATTTGTTAGAGCACAAACAAAATATCACTACTGTTAAGGAGTAAAATTCTTGCATCTAACAAATTAGTAAACACTTTTTTTTTTCAGTGTTTGGAATCAAACCTCAGGATTTGTGAGCGCTAGGCAGGGGCTCCAAAACTGAGCCATGCTCTCATTCCTACACTGGGTGATCGTAGGCAGGTGCTCTACCACTGAGCCATGTCCCCAGCTCCTCACTAGATGAGGTGGTTTGAATAAGAATGGCTCTCATAGGTTCATATATTTGAATGCTTAGTCACCAAGGAGTGGAGCTGTTTGAAGGTATTAGTAGGTGTGGCCTTGTTGGAGAACCTGTGTTTCTGGAGTTGGGATTTGAGGTTTCAAAGGCCCTTGCTAGCCCAGCCCTCTCTCCGCCTATGAATCAGGATGTAGCTCTCAGCTACTGCTCTGGGGCCATGTGTGCTGCCGTGATCCCTGACATGATGGGAATGGACCAAGCCTCTGAAACTTTGAGCAAGACCCCGATTAAAGTCACCTTGGTCATGGTGTCTCTTCGAAGCAATAGAACACTGACTAGGACAGGGGTTGGTGCCAGGGAGCAGGGTGTTTCCGTGACAAGCCTGACCAGGCTGCTGGATGGAGGAATGTGGACTTTTGGAGTTTGGATTAGAAAAGCAGCTGAGTGCTTTAAGTGAGGCTCAATGGGCCATTCTAGTAGGAGCATTACGTTGCGGAATATTACTTTAACTATGTAAAGGTGTGGTACATTTGTTTATGCTGCGTTTGTTTAATTATGTAAAGATGTGTTGCTGTTTTACCTTGCCTGCCTAAGGCACCTGATTGGTCTAATAAAAAATTGGGCCGGGCGGTGGTGGCGCACGCCTTTAATCCCAGCACTCGGGAGGCAGAGCCAGGCGGATCTCTGTGAGTTCGAGGCCAGCCTGGGCTACCAAGTGAGTTCCAGGAAAGGCGCAAAGCTACACAGAGAAACCCTGTCTCGAAAAACCAAAAAATAAAAAATAAAAAAAAATTGGAGGGCTAATAGCTAGGCAGTAGAGGGATAGGCAGGGCTAGTGGGCAGAGAAAATAAGTAGGAGTAGGAATCTAGGCTGCAGAGATAAGGGAGAGAGAAAGGGGGAGATGTCTGGAGCCAGCCAGACATGGATGAAGCAGGAAAGTAGGACATACAGAATGAAAGAAAGGTAAAAGGGGCTGAGGCAAAACGTAGATGAAGAGAAACAGGTTAAAATAAGTTATAAGAGCTAGTGGGACAAGAATAAGATAAGGCCAAGCATTCATAACTAATAAGAAGTCTCCGTGTTATGATTTGGGAGCTGGTTGGTGGCCAAAAGAAAATATGTTACATTTAGCATTCCAACATGGGGCTCAAATTTCTACATAGGGCCTGTGAAAGCTGAAACAAACAAACAAACAAACAAACAAACAAACAACCCAGACACTGTTCCCTTAAGAGGCTCTGCTGTACGGTATGCTAAGTAGAAACAGCAAGCTAAGTAGGAATGCCTGCCACCGTGCAGGCACCAACATCCCAGAGCTGGGGCGGTTGAATGCAGCTCCCAGGTGAACACTTCTGTCAGCCAGGCTTCATGGCCATAAAGCTCAGCTCTCACGGGCTTGAGCGGCGTGGAGTCAGCCACCAGTGCAAAGCTGCTTAGCAGTTTAAGGTTTGGCTCAGGTGGTCAAAAAAGGCTAGAGATACACAGTAAAGATATCCTGAAAATCTTGGTTACAGATATAAAGAATGAAACCAAGAAAAACTATAAGATGGGGCATGTATATACTGATCCCTCTGCATGGGAACAGTTCTGAGCCGGGACAACAAATGTTACAGCTAGTTTTCCCAGAACTTACTTAACCATTATCTCAATTTTCTCAGGGTCTCGTAGAGATATCATCATCCTCAAACAACAGGAAATAATTTTAAGAACATGACACCCACATTCGCAAGAGGTGGGATGGGTGGTTTGGTCATTCAGTGGGTTATGGATGCTTGTCATCATGTGGGGGGCGTTGGTTGCAAATTGTTATTGGTTATGGTAAGGGAAGAAACTAAGCAAAGGAGGCTAGATTCAAGGATCTTTTTCTGAAAAGAAATGGGGGGATATAGGAATGATAGGATAAAAGGGTAGATTGTTGAATCTACTTTATTTTTTTAAAGATACATTTATGGATTATGTATACAGTGTTCTGCCTGCATGCCAGAAGAGGGAACTGGATCTCATTATAGCTGGTTGTGAGCCACCATGTGAGTGATGGGAATTGAACTCAGGACCTCTGGAAGAGCAGCCAGTGCTCTTAACCTCTGCACCATCTCTCTAGCCCCAAGAGAAACTGTTAGTCTCAAATATTTTACATTGGTATGGATTTGTATATTGATGCAAATTTAAGGTTATTTTTTATTATAACATACTGTATATATGTTTCTACTTTTGTTTAAGGCATTGTACCTATGCAGTTCATTTGAAAACATAAGGTAAAGTTCTAGTCCGTGAAAGCTGTTATTATAAACTATTTAGGATAATTAAGAACTGCAGGTTAGTAGTTAGTCACCTATAATGATCAAACTTGTAGTCATGTTAGGTATGTTTTCAAGATCATACGGAGCTGTATTTTAGATAGGTAGTCTTCAAACACTTCAAAAACCTACAGGATATGGCATTTAAAATGTTTTGTTAACACAGGGCTTTTCATGACAGTGAGACACGTCTGCTCCTGGCAGCACCAATCTACTTCAAAAAAGGATATGTGCGTCAAAGAACCTCCATATTGAGTCTGCTTTCATTGTGACAGAGCTAGCCATTTGGACAAGAAACTGCCCTTTCCCCAACTGCTGACCATCCAAACTGGACAAAGGAGAGCAACTGCCGAGCTTTGCCAAAACAAGGCGGCACAGTCCTTCAAAATTTTTGCTTCATAGAAAAGTCTGCCAGGTCTTCTAGGCCTGTAGGATGAAGATGGATACCCCAATGTTGCAGAGGAACCTTGGGTGACTGTCCAGGCAGCCTGATGCTCCCTGTCATTTCTATAGTTTTGGGAGTTGCTTGCTCTGCACTTCCTGTTTAACTAAGGTAATATTATATCCTTCTGGGGTCTTTGATGGAGTTGAAGACTAGATAGTTACAATTTTCCTTAGTTATGATAGAAGGTAAATTAGGTACAGATAATAGAGTGATTACTCTGAATTTGTCAAATGCAAAGGACTGGATATTGTAAATGTAA
Source organism: Peromyscus eremicus (assembly GCF_949786415.1). Classification (NCBI taxonomy): domain Eukaryota; kingdom Metazoa; phylum Chordata; class Mammalia; order Rodentia; family Cricetidae; genus Peromyscus; species Peromyscus eremicus. Next base: position 162,935,307 of record NC_081416.1, on the reverse strand, counting down.
TTCTTACTTGATAATTGTTCTTATTGTATATAGTGTGACTATGTTAAACTTTAACAAAAAGAAGAAATGTTGCAGAATATTACTTTTACTATGTAAATGTTTGTTACATTGTTTATACCGCATTTGTTTAATGGTGTAAAGATGTGTTGCTGTTTCACCTTGCCTGCCTAAGGTATCTGATTGGTCTAATAAAAAGCTGAATGGCCAATAGCCAGGCAGTAGAGGGATAGGTGGGGCTGAGGGGCAGAGAGAAGAAAGGAAGAGGAATCTAGGTTCAGAGGAGAATGAGAAGACAGAACATGGAGAAAGAGAGGGAGATGCCTAGGGCCAGCCAGGCAGGCAGCCACCAGCCAGCTAGACATAGACAAAGCAGGAAAAGCAAGACATACAGAATGAAAGAAAGGTAAAAAGCCCTGAGGCAAAATAAACAGGTTAAAATAAGTTATAAGAGCTGGTGGGACAAGCATAAGATAAGGTCAAACATTCATAACTAATAAGAAGTCTCCATGTCATGATTTGGGAGTTGGTTGGTGGCCAGAAGAAAGTATGTTACACATGGAAGACATTGTTGAGGGTGATTTGAACCATGGGGGCCCAGCTCAAGAAGTTTCAGAGGGAACAAAATGGCCTAGAGAGCATTTGTGGTGGTTTGAATAAGAATTGCCCCCATTGATTCATATATTTGAATGCTTAGTCATCAAGGAGTGGCACTACTTAGAAGGATTAGGAGGTGTGGCCTTGTTGGAGGAAGTGTGCCACTAGGGGTGGGCTTTGAGGTTCCAGAAGCCCAAGCCAGGCCCAGAGGTTTTTTTCTCTGCCTGCTGCCTACAGATCCATACATAGAACTATCTGCTCCTTCTCTAGCACCATGTCTGCCTGCATGCTTCCCTGTCCCCTGCCATGATGACAATGGACTAAACCTCTGAACTGAAAGGCAGCCCCAATTAAATGCTTTCCTTTATAAGAGTTGCTGTGGTCATGGTCATGGTGTCTATTCACAGCATTAGAACACCATTCTTGAGATATTTTGGAAAAGAATGTGGTCTTTTTTTGCCCTTGTTCGAAATACCTGCCTGAGACTAAATTGAAGAGCTTTTGGATTAATAATGGCAGTGGCAGAGGAGATGTCAAGATAGCCTAGTATTGACTGTGTCATGTGGTTATTAGTAATTACTCTCTCTCTGTCTCTGTTTCTGTCTCTCCTTGTCTCTCTCTTTTGGTTTTTTGAGACAGGGTTTCTCTGTGTGGCGCTGGCTGTCCTGGAACTCGTTCTGTAGACCAGGCTGGCCTTGAACTCAGAGATCCGCCTGCCTCTCCTGAGTACTGGGATTAAAGCGTGTGCCACCACTACCTGGGTAGTGATCACTCTTCTGCAGATGTACAATGAAAAGGAAGGAGCTGGACAAAGAAAAATACAAAATGTACAGTTAGAGAAGAAAAGGAGAACCATTGCCTTAGGGTTTCTATTGCTGTAAAGAGACACCATGACCATGGTAATTCTCATAAAGGAAAACACTTAAGTGGGGTGGCTTACAGTTCAGAGGTTCAGGCCATTATCATCATGATGGGACGTGGTGGTGTGCAGGCAGACATGGTGCTGGGGAGGTACCTGAGAATCCTACATCTTGCAGGCAATAAGAAGTGGTCTAAGGCACTGGGTGTTATCTTGAGCATATAGGAGACCTCAAAGTCGGCCTCCACAGTGACACACTTCCTCCAGCAAGACCACACGTACTCTAACAAGGCCACACCTCCTAATAGTGCCACTCCTTTTGGGGAGCATTTTCTTTCAAAACACCACAACAAGGAAGTATAATGGAGCTAAGTCCAATGCCCAAAGAGATAGCTTGATGCTAAATGGAATAAAGGGAGTAGTGACCTCAGGACAAGACCACATCCACTTTGTGAAACAGAATTAAAGGAAATCTTAAGCAGTGAAGGAAAACATCAATAACAGAAAGCCAATGTAAATGTAATTGAACAAGGGAGCCAAGTGCCAATCCCAGGAAGCAGCAGAACTTTGCAGGTTTGGCCATGTGGTTTTGGCTTTAGAGTCAAGGATACAAGAGAGGGGTTGTGAAATCTTCGTCTGCAGCTAAGGAAAACCACTGAGGTCTGGTGTGTGTAGGGGTGGCCCTGCATGGAGGCTCAAAGAGGCCATTGCATGAAGCTGTGAAGGTGAAGCCTGGATTGTGTTAGAGACCCCAAGATGTTGGAGATGCTATAGTTGTGGGGAAATCTGCTCACAGGGAATGGAACCAGCCCAAGAGAAGGAAATGTGTTGCAGTCAATAAAGCTGAAAGGAGTTGGAGATCTGTTTTTTGTTTGTATTTTATTTTATTTATTTTTTGAGACAGGGCTTCTTTTTGTAGCCTTGGCTGTCCTAGAAATAGCTCTCTAGACTGGGCTGGTCTCAAACTCAGAGATCCACCTGCCTCTGTCTCCCAAGTGCTGGGGTTAAAGGCGTGCACCACCACCCCCTGGAAGGAGTTGGAGATCTGAAGAGTGCAAGCTTCATGTCCAATCTTTGACATTTGAATTTGAATTTGGAGTTTGCCCTACTGGTTTTTGGTCTTGCTTTTGTCCAGTATTTCCTTACTATGCTCCTTTTCCTCCCTTTTGGAACAATAATGTATATTCTATATTATGTATGTTAGAAGTATATAGTCTGATTTTTGATTTTGATTTTACAGAGGTTACAGTTTAAGAGATTGCCATGAGTCTCAGAAGAGACTTTGAACGTTGGACTTTTAAACCGTGTTCAGATTGTGGTAGATTATGGGGACTTTTGAAGTTGGACTGAATACATTTCTACATTATGTTACAAGCCTATGGGGCCAGGGAGTGGAATGTGATGGTTTGAGTAGGAATGGCCCCTTAGGCTCATATATTTGAAAGCTTAGTCAATAGGGAGTGGAACCATTTGAAAGGATTAGAAGGATTAGGAGGTGTGACCTTGTTGGAGGAAGAGTGTACTGGGCTAGGCTTTGAGGTTTCAAAAGTCCATGTCAGCTTGTGGATCATGATACAGCTCTCAGCTACTTCTCCAGCACCATGACTGTCTGTCTGCCACCATGCTCCTTGCCATGATGATAATGAACTAAGCTTCTGAAACTGTAAGCCAGCCCCAGTTAAATGCTTTTTCTAATAAGAGTTGCCTTGATCACGGTGTCTCTTCACAGCAATAGAACAGTGACTAAGGCACTGCGGGGTTCTAGGCAGGGCTGTGCCACTGATCCACATGCCCAGACTTTTGTTATTTGAGGCAGGGTCACTTTGTAGCTCAGGCTAGCCTTGAATTTTTGATGTCCTTGTGCAGCCTTCTGAATAACTGGGATGACAGACCCTGGCCACCATGCCTGATTGTGTGTGTGTGTATGTGTGGTGATGGGCAAGCTATGAAAGTGTTCTACCACTGAATAAACATACTTATTTAGTAATCAACTGCATAGTTATGGGCATTAGAAATGCTGTCACAGTTTAGAAAAATCTGGTATGTATTTAACATCACCTTTCCTGAGAAATCATTCTCATTCTTCACAGATGTCTCTGTGGTTGCCATGCCACATCTTCCAAGTGGCCACACATTTCCAGGGCATATCAATTTCCTTCTAAGTTATCAGGATAGAAATGCAGAGTTTTAATATGGAGAGTTTCACCCTATGGCAAAATCAAGACAATAGTTTAGTGAACTCACTGTCCCAGCAACACTTAGCTGCAATGTGAGCAATATTTTCCTAATTGTGTTTCACACAGGCACCCCACTACATTTGTGTGGACATTATACAGACCACAAATTGTAGACACAATATCATTTTTACCAATTTTGGTTTCAGCTGTGTCTTCATATTGGTGTGTGTGTGTGTGTGTGTGTGTGAGTGTGAGTTGGTGTGAGTGTGTGAATGTGAGTGTGTGTGAGTGTATGTGAGTGTGAGTGTGTGAGTCTGTGTGTGTATGTGAGTATGTGTGTGAGTGTTTGTATGTGAGTGTGTGAGTCTGTGTGTGTGTGTGTGTGTGAGTGTGAGTGTGTGTGTGTGTGTGTGTGTGTGTGTGTGTGTGTAGTTTAGAGGTTGACATATTCAATCACAGGCCACTTTTTTTTTTTTTTTTTTTGAGACACGCTCTCTCACTGGCCTGGAGCTCACTGATTCAGTTGGACTGTCTGATGAACGAGCACAGCGTCCTTCTGCATCCACAGCCCCAGCACCGGGATCGACAGGCATATACTGACATGAGTTCTGGGGGCCACACTTAAGTGTTTATGCTTGCTTGGTCTCTTACTTTGTTTCCTGTTGCAGTAACAAAACACCCCGACCCCCAAAAAAATTAAGGGAGAAAAAGATTATTTGGCTCACAGTCCCAGGTCTATGACATCAGGGAAGTCAAGGCATCAGGAACTTGAGGCTGCTCATGTGAGTCAGGTCACATGCAGTGGCAAGAGCAGAGGGCAGTGAGCCCATGCACACATGCATGCTGGTGCTCTCCTTGCTGTCTCCACTCTTGTCCACACAATCTAGGGCCCCATGCCCAGAGAATGACACTGTGCCCAGAGAGCAAATGCTGCCCACAGTGGGTGTGCACTCACTTCTGTTAACACAATCATCCTACAGACACGCCCACAGAACACCCTGATCCGGACAGCCCCTCACTGGGACTCTTCAGAGACGATTCCAGATTGTGTCAAGTAGACAATTAAAAGCAAACCTAACACAAGGCGAGCACATTACTGACTGAGCCATCCCATAGTCCCATTCCAACTGCTAGGAATTTTTAAGGACGCATATCCACCATGTCATAGTGACAGCTGACAAAATCCACAATTCTTCCAGGAGATTCTCTTGTGTAGTACATATTTAGATTCTTATGTCTAAATCTGGACCTAAATCCCCAACCTCCGTCCAGATCTATTTGCTTGTTTTTGTAAGTTTCCAGTTGCTTTGCTGAGTTGGGACTCAAGCAGTTCACACAAGGGCTGCAGCTCATGTCTCCTGGGACGTTCCCAGTCAGCACTCATCTGGGGCCATCTCTGCACTGGCCCTTTGCTGGATGCTAGGGCAAGAACACCGAGTCTGAGGCTGGAAAGATGTGCTGCTCTTGACAAGGACCCAAGTGCAGTTTCCATCACTCATGCTGGGGGCCTCACAACCACCTCCACCTCTAGCTCCAGAGGATCTGACGCCCTCTTCTGGCCTCCATGGGTATATCACACAAAATTAAAAATAAATATTAAAAAACAACAACAATAAAACACATTGAGGCTGTGGACTGACTGGGTATGGTGTTGCACACCTACCATCCTAGCACTCAAGAGGTGGAGGCAGGAGGATTGCCATGAGTTCAAGGCCAGCCGGAGCTACATAATTATCGGGGACTATTGGGGTCCAGCCCCTAATAGTCTCCTTTCCAGGGTCCGGGGAAGAATCTATCAACCAGCTGAGAATCTATTCTTTAAGGTCGGCAAATCAATCTACAAACGCAGAGTTCTTTGGTCCATTCACTTTAATCCTTCCCTCGTCCCTGGCTTTACAGTTATATATCCCCCCAAAATCACAATCCTCCCCTCCACCCAGGACACCCAGCCTGAACTTCCTCAGGCAGTGATTGTCCCTATCAGGATCAAATGGAGGGGTGATAAGAATCGCAAAGAGATGGCTCAGAGGTTAAGAGCACTGACTGCTCTTCCAGAGGTCCTGAGTTCAATTCCCAGCACCCACATGGTGGCTCACAACCATCTGTAATGAGATCAGGCACCCTCTTCTGTACACATAATAAATAAATAAATCTTTAAAAAAAAAAAGAATCACAAAGAGGGGCAATAGTTGTTAATTACCATTTGTGACACAAAGGGGAAGTGACTAATGAATCGACTAAAGGCTAAATTCGGGTAATGTCTAAGAGGGATCTTATAGTCTAAAATGTGTTTGGTAAAGAATGTTAAAAGTCTAAATATTCCTAGAAGTGGTTAGGTAAGGAGTTAGAGGTCTAAAGTTAGTAAGGCTGTAAGAAAGGAGGGCCTGAGCTAAATTGTATAAAGCTATTACTTAATGTCCACCTGACCTAGGCGGTGTCCCCTTGTGGAATTTACTTTAAGTCAGGAAACTTGTACGTGGGCGCCCACCTGGGCGGTGTCTCCTTGTGGAATTTAAGTCAGGAGACTTGCAGGTGGGCTGTTATTGTTATCCTCGGAAGTTGGGCGCCCACCTGGGTGGTGTTTCCTGTAGTCCTGGAAAGTGGCTAAGGGAGATAACTGATTCCAGAGAAAGCCTTTCCTGAGGCTGTTCTCCAAATTCCTGGAATGTGTATGTCCAGAGAGTGATCAGTCCACACTGTTAGCCCTTCTTAGGGAAAAGTCAACTGGGAAAACTATGAAGGCACACATGATTTTCATAACAGAATACAGCTAATCTATAACAAGCCAAGTAACACCAAAAACTCCTTGGGATATGGTTTCCTCTGGAGGAATTCCCTGATTCCTCCAGGTAGTGACTTTGCCATAACCAGCTGAGTTCTTAGGATATATTCCTGCAGCCCGCAGCACATAATGAGTTCAAGACAGCCTGGGCTGTAGATTGAGGCCCTTCCTTTAAACACCATTGAAAGGGCTGTCGATGGCTCAGTCAGCAAAATGCTTGTTGTGCTAGCATAAAGGGCCTGAATCCAATCCCCAGAACCCACGAGACAAAACTGATGGGCAGGAGAGATAGCTTAGCAGTTCTTGCAGAGGACCCGAGTTTGGTTCCCAGGACTCACAGCAGGCAGCTAGCAACCACTTATTATTCCAGCTCCAGAAGATCTGATGCCCTCCTCCAGCCTCTGCAGGCACTCACACACATGTGGGATACACAGAGAGACACAAATAAAAATGAAAATAAATCTTTCGAGGTTGGGGATTTAGCTCAGTGGTAGAGCGCTTCCTAGCAAGTACAAGGCCCTGGGTTTGGTCCTCAGCTCCGGAAAAAAGAGAAAATAACATAACTCTTCCAAAAACAAAGCAGGTGTGTTGGTGCACACTTGTAATCCCAGCACTGCACAGGCAGAGACAGGCAGGTCCCTGGGGCTCGTGGACTGGCCAGCCTAGTCAACTTGGCGAGCTCCTGTCCTGTGAGCGATTCTGTCTCAAAACAAAAGTGGACACAGTGCCTTAGGAATAGTACCTGATGTTCACCTCTGACCTCCACACACACAGTTGACGGGCGGTGGTGGCCCACGCCTTTAATCCCAGCACTCGGGAGGCAGAGGCAGGCGGATCTCTGTGAGTTCGAGGCCAGCCTGGACTACAGAGTGAGTTCCAGGAAAGGCGCAAAGCTACACAGAGAAACCCTGTCTCGAAAAACTAAAAAAAAAAAAAAAACAAAAAAAAAAACCAAAAAAAACAAAAAACACACAGTTGAGTAAATGGCCCTTACACTGTTCAGAAATATGTTGACAACCAATTGTATATGTGGAATTAGTTAAGTAATTGTGCCTTACGGAGAATGAAGCAGAGTGTGTGTACATTGGAGACTTTCTGCAGCATTCTCAGGGAATTCAGTCAGCTCATTGTCACAGGAAGCAACATGTGACAAGGTGGCATGACATGATCAGACATGTACATTACCAGGAAACCGCTGGCCTAGAAACCCCAGTGAGGGTCTGGGGTCTTGTCTTAGTAGTAGAGCATCTGCCTAGCATTTTGAAAGGCCCCAGGTTTGATTCCTAGCACCATCAATGAATCACTTGACACATTACAGTGATACATTCCAGAAAACTTCTGTATTTGAAGTGTGACAGAGCCAGAAGATGGGAAAGAGGCAGTAAGGCAGCTTTCTTCTTAAAAATGCACATTCTAAGCTGGGGTGGTGGTGGAAAGAAAGGAAAGAAAAGATAAAAGTGAACAGAAGTAGCTGGGCGTGCTGGCCCACTCCTTTAATCCCAGCAATCGGGAGGCTGAGGAAGGTGGATCTCTAAGTTCCAGGTCAGCCAGTGAGCGCTATATAGCCCCTGTCTTGAAAAACAATCACAGCAACACAACAACAACAACAACAACAACAACAACAACAAAATGCTGGTTCTAATCTTGGCCTGGGCATTAGAACGCTGCCTTTAAACAAGGTCCTCACACTACATTTGGGAGAGTACATGTGCACAAAGTGTTTTATTTCAAATTTAAGATGGAGCATGTGGGGTCTTCAAGCACAGGGTGCTGAGGTGAGATACAGCCATCAGCTCTGAGCCAGGAGGGGCTGTTCTATCATTTATGTAGTTTCTATGTTTTTTGTTTTGTTTTGTTTTTGAAGATAGGGTTTCTCTAGGTAGTCCTGGCTGTGCTGGAACTCCCTCTGTAGACCAGGGTGGCCATGAACTCAGAGATCTGCCTGCCTCTGCTTCCCAAGTGCTGGGATTAAAGGTGCATGCCACCACCACCTAGCAGTTTCTATGTTTCTATGTGTCTGGTCCCTGCTATGACATAATCTCACAGTGCTCTCATCTCAGTGGGTCTTACCCTAGTGGCCCTGTCTGGAGTTGCTGTCAAGGGTAATTGTTTCTTCCAAGAAGAGCATCCTACAGCCTTGTCAGGGGCAACTCTTCTCTCTTCTGCATTGAAACACAATAACATAAAGGAGGCAGACCTAAATTTGTCTCAGAGTGTGTTGTGGGATGCTTGAACTCTGCAAGACAGCTCATAGGCCCAGGATCCTTCTATATTGTTGCTCAGCATATCCCAGTATGGTTGAAACTGGGTTACTACTCCATTCACATTCCAGCCCATCTGAAGGAAGGAGCCAAACATCAGAAAGTTTCCTTCCTTCCTTCCTTCCTTCTCTCTCTGCCTTCTTCTCTCTTCTTCCTTCTCCTCCTCTCCTTCCTCCATCCCCCCCCCTTTTCCTATGAAGCCCAGGTTGACCCCACAGTCACTGTGTAGACCGAACTGCCTTTAGCTTATGGCAAACCTCTGCCACAGCCTTCCTAGTGCTGCAGTGACAGGTGTGTATGCTACCACACCTGGTAGACAATCTCTTATGTAGATGGCTCACTCCTGCTCACACCGTTGGTGAGAACTTGATTGCCAGGCCACAAAGGTCGGGGAGGCTAGACACCCTTGTGCCTGTACAACCCCTAGGGTTGAAGTAAAGAGGGAAATTGGTCATGTGTGTCAATCACTAGCCAGGGGAAAAGAGAGGCCCATTAGCTAATGATAAGGTTGACAAGAAGTCACATGTGAGGAACTTATCAGTCAAACTCCAACCAGCAGGCTGGATTTGGGTATTAATTCTGGGCAGAGTGGTATTTCCTCTTGCTGGCTCCTTCAGGCTGAGCCTAATGAGGAATCTGGAATCTCAGAGCCAGAGTGGAAGGGTGGATTTTGTAGCTTCCAGATGGTATCTCAGGGACCGGCCTCTGAGATCTAGCTTTCGGAGGCGGTGTGCACACTGCTGGGTGACTCTCTTCTGAAGAGAGTCATGACTGCCAAGGGCCCTTGGCCGGTGACACTGGGTTCTCTTGTCCCTAGGCTCCATCCTTGTGGATCTGGAGGCTATAGAGGAGCCCATGGCTCGGAGCCTGGGCAGACCCATCAAATCCTCGTGAGTACCCCCCAGATCCATGAGCTCTGACTTCACCTCTTGCAGAGGTGACACCAGCAGCCCCTGACCTCAGAGGTCCCTTGCCTTGCCTTGCTCCCCCTCCCCCAGAAAGCAGTACCTTCGGCAGGTCATCTCAGAATACGAGGCACTGGATCGGGAGCTCCCATGCATCCGAAAGTTTTCAGCACCGCCCTCTGCCCAGCCCCTCTGCCTCTGCATGGAGACTTCGGTGAGAGGCCATCAGCTCTTTGCACAGTTTGGTTTGGGTAGTGAGAGGATCAACTGGTCAGAACTGAGGTGGCCAGTGTTAAAGTTCAGGTTAAAGGCCAGGCATGGTCTAGTATCCCAGCACTCTAGAGGCCAAGTTGGGAGGAGCAGGAGTTCGAGGTCAGCCTCAGTTACACAGTGAGTTCAAGGCTAGCCTGGGCTACCTGAGCTCTGTTTCAAACAGAGCAAATGTGCACACACGCGCGCGCACACACACACACACACACACACACACGACCATATCTGTTTGTGTCTGACAGTAAGAGGCACCTACTGTGTCCTAGGCACCTCTTTGGGTGTCTATGTGACTTTACTCTGTTATGGGGGTTGCTGTCCTCATTTCTTGGGGACAGGCCCCCACCCCGTTTCTCCTTTCCTTTGTGCCTTTGAGGGAGGCACCCCAGTGTACCACCATACCACCCTGGGCACAGCAGATCTCTTTTGAGCTCAGAAGCTAAGCAGGCCTGGTTAGTACATGGGTAGGAGGCGGCGGCCATTTGGCCTTTCCTGCAGACACACCTGTCTGACAGGTGGAGGTCAGAGGGCAGTTCTCTCTCCCCACCTTTATGTGGGTTATGGGGACTGAACTCAAGACATCAGGCTTGCACAGCAAGCGCCTTTACCACTGAACTGTACCGCCAGCCCATCCTCATGGGTTTCATATGCTTGGACAACTGTGATCAACACATCTCCTGAAACGACTTCCTCTGATCCTTCTGATAACTGCACCACCTTAACATGAGATCATAGGTCCAAATTCTGGCAAGAATCTTCCAGAACGTTAAGGCATCATCTTAAACCATGGCTGGTTTCTGGGAGAATTTTCCTGTAGGGTGGTGAAATTGTAATCATTCTGGTTTTTGAGAATGACCTTGAGTGGCAGATGCCTTCTCACCCGAGAGACACCTGTGGTGTCCCCTTTGACAAGAGTGACAGAACCTAGTGTTCTGCAGGTGGAGTCTGGGCCAGGCTCCAACCGGGGAGAAAAGAGCTGAAGCTGTATGCACCCACACGCAGGAGGATTTCACGCACCTAGAGGTGCTGGAGGCTCTGGAGGCCGAGCTACCCGGGGCCCTGGAGAGTGGGCGCTTGAGCAGCATCCGGTATGAGAACATGAATGTCATCTGCGGGACCGCGGGCCGCAGGGACAGGTGAGTCCATGCATGGGCGTGCTCGAGGGTGAGCGTATGACGGATAGAATTGGGAGGGGTGAAGTCCGGCAGCGGGTCTTAGCAAATGGAACTGGGAGGCGGAGTCCGCGCGAGTGAGGTGGGGAAGCGAGGGGCGGGGCCTAGAGTAGGAGGCTGGTGGGTAGGGTTAGAGTAAGGAGGAGAGTGAGGGGTGGAGCTGAGAGCAACTGAAAGACTGAAGCCTAGAGAAGGTGAAGTCAAGGTGAGGGGGTCAGTGAAGTATGAGGCCCAGAGCCACCCAGAGGGGCGGGTCCTGGCCTGAGTGGCATCTCTGGCTGAGTCCGATAAGGACAGCAGCGAGGCCGGGTCTGGCGCATCCTTGGTGAGGTGAAAGAGATACAGAGCAGCAGAGACCGCAGCGGCGTCCGCGAGCGAAGGCGGACAGGGCGAAATCCTAGCGACGTCCCTCGGTATTCGCCTCGCCCGCAGGTGGCTCATCACGGTCACAGACTTCCAGACGCGCTCGCGCCTGCTGCGCTCGGGACTCAGCCTCCGCGGAACCGCGCACCCACTCGTGCGCCACGACGATCTGCTGCTGGGCGACTACCGCCTTCACCTGCGCCGATCCCTGGTTCGACGGCGAATGCTCGAGGCTCTGGGGGCGGAGCCGTCCGAGGAAGATTGACGCGGGGCGGGGGCGGGTCCCATCTGCGCCCCGCCCCCAGACCCGGCGAATCCAAGGGGCGTGGCCTCCCTAGGAAGGAGGCGGGGCCGGCTCGAGGGGGTGGATACTGTGAGTTTAATTATAAAGAATGACCTGATACAAAAGCCATTTCTCTCAGCAAAGTCCTGTTGGGCGTGGGGGGCGGGGCGGACCTCCACTGTCTTCTGCCTCCAGGTCACACCCCATCCCTGCGATCCTGCAGGAGGAACCCAACTCCTTTCTCGTCCCCTCCCGCCCCCTTGGAAGACAGTTCTAGGGCTTTTATTTCAGGATTTTTTTTTCCCCGTTAGGATTTGTGTGTGTTCTAGGGTTTTTTATTTTTATTTTGATTTGTATAGTTTTTTTCTTTTGCTATTGTTTCTTTTTGCTTCGTCTCTCCTCTCCACCCCGCTCCCCCATTCAGGCCCTCCCCCTTCCCTCTCCCCACTCCTTCCACCCCCGATCCCACCCCCTACTCCCTCCCCAACCCCGCGGCACCCATCCGGAATTAACAAGCCCTTGATAGACAGGCGCCGCGTAGGCCCCCTGCGGACGGGGGGCATCCGACTAGGGGGAGGGGGCGGGTAGGGGCCCAGCGCCACCTCCACTCCAGTCCTTGCCACCCCTCCCCCCTCCCGCGACCCTCCCACAAGGTTCCCTGCGTTTCCCTGACGTGGTGAGGGGAGGGGGCTGGCCCTCCCCTCGTGGACGGAGCGCCCCTGGCGGGCCTGGGGGCAGCTTTAGGGAATGGGCTGGGGGGAGGGGAGCTCCCTTCTTTGGCAGCTGAACATGGTGGGGAACCTGAGGGCGATGCCCTTCCCCCTTTACCCACAGCAGGGGAGGGGGCTACCTAGGGGAGGAGAGGTGGCTTTAAATTCCTAAGCCCCAGAAGCAGGGAAGGGGGAACGTGCGGGGAGGGAGGAGCCATGCTAGAAGGTTGGAGGAGAGTAATCTGGGAGAGAAAGAAGGGTTGGGGGAAGAGGGGATCTTCGTGCAAAATGGACAGACAGACGGATGGATGGTCTGAGTGACAGCCTAGTGAGCAGGGAGCCAGCGTGCACGCGCAGGGTCTCCTCTCTCTAGGAACAGCAGGAGGTGAGCAAAGACCTAGGGTAGGTGCAGGAAAAGAGGAGGAGAGGACTGGCTAAGAGTGCGTAAGAGAGAGGCGAGTATGCAAACTGAAAAGAGGCCGGGCTCTGCAGGGCAACTGGGCAAAGTTACCTAGAAAGACCAGAACAGCGCAGCAAGCACATTCCGCACCTGAGCACCATTAAAAAAAAAAAAAAAAAGTTCCTGGGGAGAAGCAAAGGGGCTGGGGAGGGTAAGTGCACAAGAGGAAGTGTGCAAGAGGGCACAGAAAAGAAAGGATAAAAGTGAACAGAAGTAGCCAGGGGGTAGTGGCCCACGCCTTTAATCCCAACACTCAGGAGGCAGAGGCAAGTGGATCTCTGAGTTTGAGGCCAGCCTGGTCTACAGAGAGAGTTCCAGAGACAGCCAGGGCTACACAGAGAAACCCTGTCTCAAATAACCAGAGAGGGAGGGAGGGAGGGAGAGAGAGAGAGAGAGAGAGAGAGAGAGAGAGAGAGAGAGAGAGAGAGAGAGAGAGAGCGCGAGCTGGGCTGTGAATGTGCCAGGGATGTGCGAGAAAAATGTGTCAGAGAAAACGGAGAAGGCAGGGGACAGGAGTGCCATCATGAGAGGGAGAGAAAGGGCTTGGGGGTGCCAGGACAGGAAAGTGTCCCCAAGTATGAAATGGAGGTAAATGTGTTCAGAGTGTGCAAGGACAGAGCAGAAAAAAAAGGGTGACCAGGGGCTACGGGAGTATGCCTGGGTCTGTGAGAAGGAGAGGAAGGGAAGTCCCATGTGTGTCTGCAGCATGGGTCCAGGGTGATCAGAGAAATAAAGGGTGTAACCCCCCACCCCCCGTCCCAAGAAGAAAGAACGCAGAGAGCAAGCTAGCAAAGGCCGTGGCGCTTGAGAGAAGAAAGAACACAGCGTGTTAGGGAGCTGAGAGGGCCTTGCAGGCCAGCGGTGTGCAAGACAGCCAGGGGGGCAAGCTTGTGCAAAACTGCAGCCAGGGAGGGAAGCCGGCGTGCAAGAGGCAGGGGGCGGGGCAGCTGAGAGTGCCAGGGAGAAGGGGAGGCTGAGGGGCCTGGAGAGGTGGAAAGGGTTATTAGAGGGGCGCAGGTGATGGAATCGGAGGGCACACCTTCCCCTGCGGTCTGGGGGGCAGCTCCCCCCATCCGGACAGGCTCTGGGCTGACCCTCTATGGCTCTGTCTGTTCCCCCTCCCGGTCAACCTTTCCCTCCTTCTCAGCACCCCTGTGTCGTTTTCTAACCTCCCCCCACCCTCTATTCCACTCGCACGCAGTCTAGTATCAGCTGCCCACCTCTTGTGAGGTGCCAGTGTCTGGCCTGTATCCGGTCCACTTGGGGACTTCAGTCAGGCCTGGGGAGACGGGGCAGGGCACAGTTTTAGCAGAATCCCTGGCCCCCTGAGGGGGTGGGGAGAGAATGATGGTCAGAGGGGTCAGAGGTCAAGAGGTCAGAGGGCTCAAGGGTCCTATGGACGGGTTGGTCCGTCCAGGCCAGCCATCACCTCTCCAGGAAAAATTTGAGAGCCCGGTCAATGTTCATACGGTGGCCCACCCTGGTCACGCCCAGGTCCACATAGTCCTCCTTGGTCAAGGCGGGCAGGTGGGAGCCATCAATCTCGTGGTCCAGGAACTGGGCTCGGTGCTCGGATAAGCCCAGCCACTCCAGCCAGTCGGCGACGTCAAACTTGGTCCAGAACCCCAGAGGCTTGGCGCCGAACGGCTTGTCGGGGGGTAGCGAGAGCAGGCGGGTGGGTGATAGGGAGCGAGAGGCCCCCGACAAGGCTCCTCCGAGACCCCCAGATATCCCGGGGTGTGGCGGCACAAAGACTGGAGCAAAGGGGTCAGCCGAGCCTCCTGCCCCTCCGGTCGGGGAGCTACGGATGTCGAAGAGGCCCGGGTAGAGGGGTCCTGAAGGCAGGATGGGCAAAGAAGAGGGCCTGGGCGCTGGGCTGACCTTGTGATCCGAGGCAGGCAACAGCGAGGGGCTGGGCGCCCGGCGGAGCAACGGAGGCCGCATCTCAAATTCCACGCCCTGCAGGTGTCGGGTGGAAGCTGAGGCGGATGAGGCTGAAGGGGATATAGCTCCTGGGGCTGCAGCTGTTGAAGGGGAGACCCCAGATCCGGTGGGGAGTGGAGGCAGAGGGGGTTTAGGCCAGTTCTGAAAGATGCTGCTGCTGGGTTTGGAGAGGAGAGAGGTCTGGGAGTCTTCGGAGAGCCTGGAATGTGACAAGGGGTGGGGGTAGGGGGCCAAGGGTGGGGGAGAAGGGTTTGGGGGGAAGTGTTGAGGGCAAGGGTGAAAAAGAGGCAGAAGTCATGATTCAGAGGGAGAGACACAAGGGTAGGGGCAGAAATGGAGAAGATGGGGTGGTGGTGAGGAAGGGTCAGATGAATGTCAGGAGAGAAGTACAGGGCAAGAAATAGGACAGGGAGAGGGTGATAGCCAAGAGAGGTGGAAGAAAAAGAAGCATTAAGTGATAGCAATAACACCCGCCACCACTTGCTGCAGCTCGTGTGTGTCAGGCATTGTTCTAAAGGCTTTCTGAATCACATCTCAATTTCATCCCCACAACAGCCCTGGTGGAAGGTTACTATTATCATCAAGAGCACAGAGAGCTTAAGAAACTTGCCTAAGGACACACAGCCAGGGAGTGGCAGAGCCCAGTTAGAAGTCACCAAAGTCTGAGCTCTTAACCACTACTCTATACTGCCTTTTTTGGTTATGGTCAGTCGTAGCAGAGTGGAAGACAGGGAGACAGAAACAAAACAAAACCAACAAACGAAAAAGAGGGTGGGTATTCAGGGGGGAGAGAGATGGAAGGGGATGGGGACAGAGAACAGAGAGAGAGAGGTGAAGAGAGGGAGATGAAAGAGAGAAGAAACAAGGGGAGAAAAAGGTTCCCCTCATCCCTTGAGCTCCCTTCAGCACGGCCACACCGCAGGCCCTGAACTGCCTATTCCCACTGGGAGACCACTCCTCTCCCACACAGTCTGGTGACCTTTTCTGAGAGAAGAACTGTAACCAACTAATTCTTGGGTCGTTTGGGGAGGGTAGCTGTAATTATTGTGCCTACTGTTTAGCTGGAGGTGTTGCTCAGTGGTAGAGCCCTTCCCTGCCTAGAATCCCCCAGTGAGGGGCTGGGGGTGTTGCTCAGTGGTAGAGCCCTTCCCTGCCTAGAATCCCCCAGTGAGGGGCTGGGGGTGTGGCTCAGTGGTAGAGCCCCTGCCTAGAATCCCCCAGTGAGGGGCTGGGGTATGGCTCAGTGGTAGAGTACCTGCCTAGAATCCCCCAGTGAGGGACTGGGGGTGTGGCATCGGAGCCTTAATAAACTAGGAGCAAGATGGACTCTGGACCTGTCTTGAACTGTCTACTGTGGCCCCTCACCTTATCCAGGAGGGCACACTACTGTGCTAAACATCTAATCCAAGCATATGATGACTAATGCAGCATCCTCCATCCACCCATGAAGAGTAATGAGTGAACTGTTCGTATCTCCAAAGCCTGCTAAATCCACACTGGAATGTTAAGTGGGGAACAGAATTACAGTGCACTACAGAGTTTCAAACTCCCCCCACTGCACCTGAGTAAAAGTGCATTCCCCGTGACTAGCCATTGCATGCGTGGGTCACAGCCTCAAAGAGACCACAACTAAGAAGTATTTGGGGAACGACAGCACGGGCCCCTATCTTCCCATCTAGTGGGTGCTAGGTTCTTCAAAGATGCCCAGCCCTCCTCCATCATGTTGATAGCAATGGCTGAAGTTAAATTCTGTCCCAGTCCCTTTCCAGTAGGCACTGTGCCCCTCCTACGGGGAGGTGTCAGCCACCTGGTGCCGTGAAGAGCCACACAGACACTTTCACTTAATGCATTTTTGTTGGTGTTAGTATTTTGTATCTTAGGTTTGGTGGTGTAGGTCTGTCATTCCAGTTACTGGGGAGGTTGAGGCAGGAGGATTACAAGTCTAAACTTGGTTCTAGAACTCTAAACAGAGTTCAAGGCCAGACAAAGCAACTTCATTAGGTCCTGACTCAAAACATAATACGAAGGTTGGGGGTGTTGCTCAGTGGTTGGGACCCTGCCTACAGCCCCCCAGTAAGAGGCTGGGGTGTGAGCCCCCGACTAGACTCCCCCAGTGAGGGGCTGTGGCTGTGGCTCAGTAGTGAGCACTTGTTTAGCATGCCTGAAGCCCTAGGTTTGATCCCCAGGACCATCAAAAACAAAATAAAAACATGTAGCCATTCATCTTGGGCCATGGGTTATGGTGACCATGGAGCTGAAAGTGTGCTTCTTAGAGGTCCGTTCCCTGCAAAACAGCCCAGTTTGTTTTCTGTAACTCCGAGGCTCTTGGGGGACCTTGGGCTCCAGCACCTGCCATAGCCACCCGCCACCCGCCAGCCACAGGCCTCTGCTCACCTCTGGCGCTGCAGGGAGGAGGTCCTCTCTGGGATGTAACTGGCTCCTCCGTGGTGGCTGTCTGTGCTGCCCCCGCTGCCTCCCCGAGCCCAAGGCAGAGCTCCTCCCGCGGCAGAGGACCCACCAAACTGCTGGAGCTTGGAGCTGAGTTCGCTGATGATGCTGGCTTTGACCGTGGCCAAGGCAGAGGCCTGAGGCTGGGACAGGGGCCCTGGCAGGGGTGGTGGTGGGGGTCCCGGACCCTCCTCCCACGGTAGCAGCTTCCGAGGCAAGGACGAGGCAGTGGGCAAAGGTACAGGCGGGACTTCTGGCTCAACCGCCACGGGACCCCCTGCCACACCTGCCGTTGAGGGTCCGGAGCAAGCACTCAAGGCCAGTAGCCCATCTGTTCCAGCTCCGGTCACAGAGACAGTAGGGCTGGTGGGGGTGACAGGATCTCGGAGTCCCCCACTGGGACCAGGTCTCAAATTTCCACCAGCCCCAAGCGCCCGGCCCCGGAGCTTGGAGGGAGTCATGAGCTGTGGGGGGTATGGTGGGCCAGGAGTCCCACTGCCCCCGAAGGCCTGGCCATCCAGGTAGGCAACGTAGGTGTCCAGGAGCTCAGTCCCACTGGCCACCCCGGCCCCGCCCCCAGCCCCGCCCCCTGTGTTGCCTCCTCCTTCGGCCGACAAACTGCTGAGTGTGGACGCGCTGCTGATGGTCTCCAGCGGGTGATCGCTGCTGCTCCGACTGTCCACCTCCTCAATTCCAGAATCCGTGCCAGGTGGAGGATCAGGGCCTGGCTGCGGGGCTGGGGGAGCTGGGGCTGCTGGAGCCGGCGGGCCTGGAGCAGGAGTATCCCCAGGAGCCGTAGGAGCCCCCTGGGTCAGCGTGGCCACTTCGCTGTCGTAAGAGGTCAGGCTAGATGCGGTGGAATCCAGGGTGGGAGGGGCTGCGGCCACAGCCGGGGGTGGGGCTGCAGGTAGAGGGGTACCCGGGGAGGGAGGGTCCGGCAGCGGGTGGGGAGGCCCGGGCGTGAGAGGCGACTCTGGCTTTTCGAAGCTATTGGAAAACTCCAGGGGTGGAGGCAGCGGCTCCGCAAAAAGAAACTCGCCGTCGTCCACATCCACCGAAGGGGCTGGCGGCGGCAGGACCAGCAGCGGAAGGCCGTTCTCCTCACTGACCCGCGGGGAGGTCGGAGAGGCTGGCAAGACCCTGCGAGGGCTGGGCGGTGGAACCCCAGGCCCATCTTCAGTGGAGGACCCTCTCGCTCCCGCTGTGGGAGGCCGGGCCTGGCAATTCTCAAGGAACCGCACATGCAGAGGCAGCCGCTCAGGCTCCTCAGGGGCGGCAGTGCGCCAGGCCTTGCTCACCCCAGGAAGGGGCGTTGGGGGTTCCGGCCCCAGCTGCAGCAGGAGCGGCCCGACCCCAGGAGCCGTCGGGGGTAGACGGTGCAGTAGAGAGCGGCGAGCTGCAGGTGGACTGGCGGGAAGAGCCTTCTCCTGACTTCCTAGGCCTGCCCGGTACCCCAGCTCCCGGCGCGCCGGGTCTCCCCAGAGGCGCAACACTGGCTCGTGACGCGCATGTGGCGAATGGGGTGAGTGGGGTGAGTGGTGGTGGAGGGTGGGCGGCGGGGCGTCGTAGCGTGGCGATGGAGGTCTCGGAGGCGGCTGGGGGGCGCCCCCACCGTCCGAGGATTCCTTCAAGGCCCGCTCCCGGGCGGCCAAGGCCAGCCCCAGCGGAGAGGCGGGATCCAAGGCCTTGCCAGTCAGCGGATGCACCAGGGGCCTCGGGGGTAGGAAGCTAGTGAAGGCGCTGCTGCTCCCGCTGCCCCTGTAGGCTCGGCTGCCGGCTGCATAGGCCCCGTACCCCCCGCTGCTGCCCCCCGACTCTAGTCGGAGGTACGGCTCGGCGGAGAACATGCCTTCATCAATGGATTTGGAATGGCGCAGCCGGGGACCTGGGGGCGCCCCCGGGCCCAGCCCGCTGTCGCCTCCATCCTCATCTCCCGCATCGGTGGACAGGAACAGCGTGGACCGCCGCCGGGCTTCGTTCTGCCAGCCTCCCTCCCTCCGCGCCGCGCCCACCAGGGCCGCTCCAAACTGGCTGGTGAAGTCTAGGGTGGCTGGGCCGCTGGGCGACCCAGGGGTGGGCACGGGCGACGGGGACGGCGGCACTGGGGACGTGGCAGGCGCAGGGCTAGGCGAGGATCCGCCACCGCCCGCGCCGTCGGGCTGGGTGGGGGGCTCGGCCTCTGTGCTGCTCCCCTGGCTGCTGCGGCCGCTGCTACTGGTGGATGGGGCTTTGATGATAATGGTAGGGATGGGGATGGAATTTTTCTCCGACGGCCCAGCCGGAGGTGGTTCAGGCCGTGGCAACGCCGGGGATGTTGGGGAGGACGCAGGAGGGAGGCTGCCCTTCTGGGGCTCGCCTTCCACTTTGGTCTGCTTGACCAGTGGGCCCTTGCGACCTCGGCCCGAGCGAGCAGGCACATACATAGCTGCACTGGCCGCCCTCGGGGGCAGCTGGAAGTAGCGCAGGGCGGTAGCCTGAGTGGGGCCGCTGCTGCCTCCGCTGCTACTGTGGTGGGAAGGTGATGGGGCCCCTGAGGTTGGGCTGGGTCCTCCGCCCCGCCAGCCTCGAAGGCTAGGCTGGGGTCCCAGGGCCAATCGAGGTGGGGGATCGTCGGGGGAACCTCCTGTCTCCATCTCCGGTGGGTGAGGAGGGTGTGCATGGTGATGGTGGGGCTGTGGAGGTGGGGCGTGATGATGGTGATGATGAGGGGGATGATGATGGGCAGGGGGTAGGGCTCCACCGTGATACAGGCTCTTCTCTCTGCCCCCACCACGGGTGTCAGGAGGAGATGGCCCGTCGAAAGATGAAGGGGAGGAGGCAGAGAGGGGACCCCCAGAACCGGGGTTGAAGGGGCCTCCCCGAGGGGAGGGAGTGAGGCGGCCAGAAGAGGAGGGGGCCGGAGGTGTGCTGTAGGGAGGTTCTGGTGGGGATGTAGTGGGTGGTGGGGGTATGTCCTCTGAACCGGGGACTGACAGACTACGGCTGAATTTCATGGCTGGGGGTGCTAGGTAGGGTCTGTCATCTTCCGCAGCCCCTGTTGAGACACACAAGACCGAGGGAGGCATTGGAAACTGGCCCAGCTCTTCCTAGATACAAGCTGCGCACTGCACGACAGCAATCATCAGCAGGGCTCAAGGGAAAAGGCTCAATTAAATGGAATTTCATCATCCGGCCATGAGGGGGCGCCGTTTACTAATTGTTCAAAGGTCTGCGCACATGATAATGGTGACTTGGAGTGAGTTTAAAGCAGGCTTGAGAAGAAAACGCTATCTATCATTTTACACAGAGCCGCGCAGGAAGCAGCCGGCTTCTCCTTCAACAAGTATCTGCCTCCACTTACTACCTGCCTGCTGCCAATGCTCCATCCTCTGAACACAAGATCCCGGTTTTCTAGACCCACCCCAAGTCACACAGCTGGGAAGAAGCAAACCTGGGGTTCATCCAGACTCGACCTCATCTACCCAGGGTCAAATGTGGTGCTGGAACACATCACCAAACCCTGACAGTCCTCTCTTGTGCTCCCGGGCCACATCCCATTCTTGGAGACATACCAATAGACTTCTGCCGGAGCATAAGGCCAGGTCCAGGGGGCAGGAAGGAAGGCCGGTCGTAACTTGGCTGGGAGCGGTGGTGGGGATCAAAGCTTGACTTCAGTGCAGCAGTTAGAGAGAGAGAGAGAGAGAGAGAGGAGAGCAGAGGAGGATCAGTCAGAGTTCTCCACACCCTGAGGGTTGCTTTCTCCTCTGAGTTCCTGCATGGCAGAAACACGGCGTGGAGAAGCTAGAAAGCAGCTCCTGTGAGAACGTTCTCTGGGGTGGCAGTCCGGGGAAGAAAAGAAAAGCAAGCAGGTGAGCTGTCCCACCAAACCAAGCGCCACCTGTAGTCATGGCCTGTACCCAGTGACACCCTTCTGGCCTGCAGCAGCTGCCTCTTCTCTTGTTCATGCCTTTCTGGTCTCTTTTCCAGACTTGGCAGAACCTTTCAAAAGAAATCAGGGCTGGGGAGACTGCTCAGCCGTACTTTGCCACACACACACAAGCATGAGGACCTCAGTTCTGATCCCAGTAGCTGCGGCCCATGTCAGACCCACAGAAACACCGAGGTAGGAAGCCAAACTGGCACACAGCCACTGCTGTCACCTCAGAGACCCACATGAGCTCCTGCAGCCCAAGAGCTGCTCTTCAATTTCAATCCATCGGTATCTTAAGGATGTGTGTGTGTGTGTGTGTGTGTGTGTGTGTGTGTGTGTGTGTGTGCAGGTGCTCACAGATGCCAGATGGGCACCAGAGCTAGAGTTGCAGATTTGGGGGATGCTGGGCTATGTGAGCCTGGGATCCAAACTCCCACCCTCACGATGACACAACAAAGCCTCTGAACCATCTTTCCAGCCCCATTTATCTCATTAAAGAAAAATTTCTGTCTGTCCGACCAGCTAGCCGTTGTTTTGTGCATTCATCATTTCTACCTACCCATCTGTCTGATCTTGTGTCCATCATTCCACCCATCCATCATGGCATGCATCCATCTGTCTGACCATCCACCCATCATTTCATCTATTCATCATTCCATCCATCTATCTTCCACCCACCGTTCTATCTATTATTCCAACTATCCATAATTTTTTTCTGTCCCTGACTTTCCATCCATTCATCACACTGGCTGTGTTTGAATCCATACAAGGCATGTGCACTATTTCCACCCTCCTGGAGAGCTCTGGAGGGCAGTGATGACCTGAGAGATTCAAGGCTTTCCTGGGTCTTGAGTGCGCCATCCCTGTACGGGCCTACCTGCGTCTCATTCATTCCATTAACAAGGGCTGTTTTAGAAGCCACAGATGTCCTGGCTATATCTATATGAAAGGCAGGCCACAAATAAATTAGAGAATTGAACACAGAGTCCAGTGTGGTGATTTACACTTGTCATCCCAGAACTGGAAAGGCTGAAGCAGGAGGATTACCATGAGTTCCAGACTAACCTGGTCTACAAGTGAGTTCCAGGCAGAGTCGGCTATAGCACAGGAGACCCTGTCTCCGGAAAATAACAAATACTCAAGAAAAAAGAAAAAAAATAGCCCAAACCTGGAAAGACAGATGCCCTGTGGAGGTGCTGTTTCCACGGGTCCCCAGGCAACCCAGAAACAGCTTGGGTGCCCGTTACCCCATTAGACCAGCAAAGAATCCGAGAGTCTAGAAAAGGCTCCTCACAGGGATCAGGGATCAGGAGGACAGTCAGGATGATGGGGAAGGGGCTGTGGTGATGGGGGAGGGGACAGGTGGACAGGGAAGGGGCATGGGGATGAGGGAGGGGTCAAGGTGATGGGGGAGTGGTCAGGGTGACCCGAGGGGGAGGTGGTAAAAAGGAAGGGGTGAGAGTCACAAGTATCAGTGTGAAAGAAGTGGCATTAGGGTGCCTGGAACAGAACGAGGAGCCCTGAGGTAATAAGAGCAGCAGGGAGGCTCCCCCCCCCCAGAAGAGCAGGTTCTGAAGGGAGCCCAGCCTGAGCAAAGAACACCTTTGGAAAAGCTCAGGTCAAAACAGTGGGTGAGGGGCTGGGGAGATGTCTCAGTGTGTAAGAGCACTTGTTCTGCAAGTGTGAGGTCCTGAGTTTGAATCTCCAGTACCTACCTAAAAATCTGGGCCTGGCTGCCCATGCCTGGAATACCAGCATCGAGGTGCATGTGTGGTGAGGGGAAAAGGTGGATCCCTAGATCTTGACAGATTGCCAATTTAGACAAAACTGTGAGCTTCTGGTTCAGTGAGACTCTGTCTCAAAGGCACAAGATAGAGAGTGATGGAGGAAGATATCTGCCCTGCTCTGGTCTTGGAATGTGTCACGCTTGCACACCACACACACACAAACACATACCATACACCCTACCCACCACCACCACCACATGTATACCACCCTCACCCCTCACATCATACACACACCGCACACTGTACACTGTATACCACACACCCCACACCATACACACATACACACACCATATACTCATAAACATACCACATATATCATACACATATATACATACCATGTACACTCACCATAAATACACCACACTATACACATAGACCATACATACACATGCCACACACCACATGCCTACAGCACATACACACGCCCAATATATACCGTCCCCCTACAAACACACTTAAAAAAATAATTATTTGGAAAAAAACACCCCACCTGCTTGGGTTAGCTAACAGTGGGGCCAGTCTCAGCAGACCTCCGTTTTAATTAGATATCATTTTCCAAGAGTCCTGAGCAAGTGAGTTCAATTCCCTAACACCCATTTGTCTTCTATAAAATTGAGGTGATCCTTCCTCTCCAAGGAAACTGGTTGGAGAAGACCATGATGAAAAGGTAGAAGTTCAGAGAAGGTAAATTTGGGGTCCATGTAAGGAAGAACTTTCTAGAAGTCTGTCCATATATAGAATAACTACAATAAGAGGTTGTGAGCTCCTGTCTTTAAATTTGTTCAAGCATCTGCTAGATGATTAGCAAGAAAGAAACAGAAGTATCAAAATTTAAGCGCTAAGGCGGGGGGATGGCTCAGTTGGTAAAGTGCCTACCATGCAAGCACAAGGAAGGACCCGAGTTCAATTCCCAGACCCCACGGGAAAAGCCTAGTGTGGGGGCATGTGTACGTAATCATCGTGCTGGGTGGAGAAGACAGGTGACTCTCTGGAGCCTGCTGACAAGCCAGTCTAGCCTAACTGGTGACCTCCAGGTGCAGCAAGAGACCCTGTTTTTGAGATACCTCAAAAAACAGTACGAGTGGCACCTGAGGATGGACACCGAAGGCTGTCCTCTGGTTTCCACAGGCACGTGTGCACACACACTTGCACACACACAAGTAAGAGATGGGCTGGGTGCGGGCTGAGGCTGTCTGATGGCAGTTAGGGATCCGTGCAGCTCAGAAGTGGACGTGAGGGCTCAGGCTCCAGGGAGTGCTGGAGTGAGATCGGAGGGTGATTGCCCCCAGGTGCAGAGGAAGCCTGCTGCTGTTGAGAGCCCTGCGTGACAGGAGTTGACCTCATTGGACCCTCCTGAGTGCAGCCGGGCTTCAACCAATTTTACAGAGCAGGAAACAAATGCTGGGGATGAGGTAGCATGGTTCAAAGCCACAGAGGGAGAGGATATGTCCAGGATATGAATGCACAGCCAGGCTGTAAGACCTGTGCCCTTCTGATTCCTCTCTCTGCCTGCCTCCTGTCTCCATCCTTTCCCCTTCATTTCTCTCACCCCACACTCTCTTCCTGCCTCCCTCCTCTCTTTCCTCCATGCTTCATTCCTTTCCTTCTCTTCCCCTCCACTTTCTGCCTCCCTTCTTCCTTTCTACCCCTCCCCCCTTTTATTGGTGCTGCAGATTGAACACAGGGCCTTTCACCTGCTGGGCATGCGCTCTTCCACGGGATGCACCTCCAGCTCTCATTTTTTTTTTTCTTACTCTGAACTTGTGTGGCAGGATGGTGCAGCAGATAACCCACCCTAACAACTGCAGACATTTCAGACATCTTAAGAAGCCAAGGATGGGCATGAAGGGAGGGCTGGGGGCTGCAGGACACTCTACTAGCCAGAGAAGTAGCCTCCAGACTGGAAATTCCAGGAATCTGGCTGCAAAACCTGCTCCCTGCCTCTGCATAAAAGCACAGGCTCTCTGGAGTTGGAGTGTGTGGTCTTGAGGGAATAAATGACACCCGTGTCTTCACACCATCCCGTGGAAAACTCAGCCCTTTTCTCCCCTCAAGCTACAGGCAGTGTGCTCTGCTAGTCTCAGCAAGATGGGCGGCTGCACCCCTGCTTCCCAAGAGATCACAGAGATCTCCCTCCCTCCTCGCTGCAGCATCTCTACGAACAATGTTATGCTGCTGCAGACTTCGCAGCTTCAGCACTTGGGCACCACAGCCCAGCCTCCCTGGGTAACATGCTGGCCCAAAGACGCTGATATCACTGGAGCAACAAATCTGTTTTACCCTTTGGTTTTCTGAATCAGTCACACTCTGTAGCCTAGGCTGGTCCTTAAAACTCATGGCAATCCTCCTGCCTCAGCCCCTGGAATGCTTAGATTATAGGTGTGAGTCACTACTTCTGACTTCAAAATTCACTTAAAAATTATTTTGAAGGGCTGGGTGGTGGTGGTGGCGCACGCCTTTGATCCCAGCACTTGGGAGGCAGAGCCAGCCAGATCTCTGTGAGTTCGAGGCCAGCCTGGTCTACAGAGTGAGTTCCAGGACAGGTTCCAAAGCTACACAGAGAAACCCTGTCTTGAAAAACAAAACAAAACAAAACAAAAACTATTTTGAAGGTTGGAGATGTAGCCACTTACAGCACTTACATAACACCCACCAGTGAGGGGCTGGGGGTGGGGCTCAGTAGAGTCACTGCCTAGAATCCTTTAGGGAGGGGATAGGGGTGTAGCTGAGTGATAGAGCTTCTCAACATTCTTAACACTGCCTCCCTTGAATACAGTTCCTCATGCTGTGGTGACTCCCAACCTTAAAATTATTTCATTGCTTCTTCATAACTGTAATTTTGCTACTGGTATGAACTGTTCTGTAAATATCTGATATGCAGGGTATCTGATATGTGACCCCTGTAAAAGGGGTCCTAACCCACACATTGAAAACTGCTGGCCTAGAATCTCCTCAGTGAGGGCCTGGGGGGCATAGTCCAGTGGTAAAGCCCCTTTTTAGGATCCCCCAGTGAAGGAGCTGGAGGTATGTCTCAGTGGTAAAATGCGTGAGACCCTATGTTCAACCCCCCACAGAACAGTTATTTAGTGTCCACATCACAGGTTGTCTCTGCACACATCACTCTGCACTTGATCTAAGACCAGATGCAGTGAGCGCAGCTGAGAAAGTCCACACCAACCTGCCAAGCAGATCCTGGGCTCACCTTAGAGCAAATGCCTCTGGGCCACCAGGCTGTGAGTGTGGCCTGAGGACAGAGCCTTGGCAGGCAGAGGGCACAGGCTAAGGGAGATGCCAGGCAGTGGGTTACCTCCAGAAGTGACAGCTGGAGGGCAGAATGGCACACACAGGTCTCATGTGCGTGTGTTGGTGTCAAAGGGCCAAACCCGTGGGGGCAGAGCCAGAAGAGCCCAGGCAGGGTTTGGGTCTTTTCTGAGTTTCATTTCCACATCTGTAAGTGAGCTAACCACTGCTGCATACCTCACAAGAAGATTCTAAGGCAGGAGTGAGGTAATCTGTATGGAATTCAATATCTGAAATGTGTTGAACTTGACAGAGATCAGCCTTTGCCTGTGGGAAAAGGCAGGTGGAGAGGGCGCACAATCCATTGTTCACAGTGCGTGTGCACATGCGCGTGCACACACATGTATGTGTGTGGGGGCCAGAGGTCGGTATTAGGTGTCTTCCTTCAATTACTTTCAACTCTATTTTTAAAAAAAAAAAATCATGTGTGTGTCCACATGTCTACGGTCTGCGTGTGGGACCGTGCACGTGCTGTGCCCTAGGAGGACAAGAAGAGGGCATCAGAACTTCTGGAGCTGGAGTTGTAGGCAACTGTCAGTCTTCTGCAAGAACAGTAAATACTCTTAACCCCTGAGCTGTCTCTCCAGTCCCAGCATCAATATTTTAATAGCTATCCAGGATCATGCTAAGGATATATAACTATGACTCCCCCCCTCGCACCCCCACCCCGGGTCTGGAGAAAAGGTCTCCCTATGTAGCTCAGGCTGATCTCAAACTCACAGCAACCCTCCTGACTCAGCTTCCCAGGATCTGGGATGATAGGCCTGAACCCACATCTCTATAGCATCCCTTTGTCTTACATGAGATCCCTAAGGTGGGAAGGAAAGAGGGGAGATGAGATGGGAGAGGAGGAAGACAGTGTGGTACTTCTCAAGACTAGTGTAGAGCTTAGATGTAGAAGACATTTGGGAGAAAGTGTGGTACTTCTCTGGACTAGCGTAGAGCTCAGATATAGAAGACATTTGGGAGTCTTCACATCAGCGCATGATCCCCTCAGTTTCCTTCTACACCAGGTTACCTACCTCAGTGGCAAAGAATCCTTTGGGCCGGTGCTTGCCCAGGGAGGCGAGGCCACCAGGCCCAGGACCCTCACTTGCACTGATGGTCTGCTGAGCAGCCGCCAAGATCTCATCCAGTTTGTCTTTGGGGAAGTAAAGACAGTCAAAGAGACAGTGAAAGCGAAAGTTACCTTCCGCCGCAGAGACCTGGCTGCCCCGGGGTATGATATAGAGCTCACGTGGTCCTATTTCTGTCTCTGGGGACACCTCCCAGCCCAGCAGGCAGGGCCCGGTGATGACAAAGCACAGGAGAGTGGGTGGTACAAGGATGGTGTGAAGTAACCGGGGTTCCAGGGCCCCAGTGCTGAGCTCACAGGAAGTAAGAGGCAAGGAGTGCATGCGGCATCCCCAGAGGCTGTAGGGTGGGGATTTGGGGAGCCATGCTGTGACATCTTACTGAGTGCCATCTGATACACAGTCCGCTTTTTCTCCATGCTGGGCACTGGCGCAGGCTGTTGTTCATATTCTGTGGGCAAAGGAGAAGGATGAAGATCAAGGGTGCCCTGCAGAGGGCATGGCCGGCAGGTGTGGACCAGCGGGTGTGGCCAGCGCGAGGTGGGGCAGTGAGGGGCTGGGGTCAGGGGAAGGGTAAATCCGCCGGTGGGGTCGGGAGACTGGGACCCTCCCACCAGACCTGAGCCCACTCACCAATTTTCTTCTTCCAGGGGGAGACTAGCCCAGGGGTAGACAGCAGAGGAGCCAAGAGTTAGGACATCAAGGGGAGGTGAGGGACCCCTCTTTGGAATGCCCACCTCCCTAGGGACCCGAGTGGTGGAACAGTCAGTCATCTGCCCAACTGGCCCCAGGTCAGGGGGAAACGAGACCCGCCCCAGGTCATGAGATTCTGCCTGCAAGGAGCTGCTAACCTTCCTCTGTCGGTTGAGGGAGCCGGTAGAAGGGGGAGGGGACAAAAGGAGAGCGACCCATGGTGGGGGGGACACATACAGACCCCCAGAGACCCGGGACAGAGAAACAGAGATACAAGAGGGCAGAGGGGAGACTCTGAAAAACTCCCCAGTGACACACAGGCAGGCCACAGAACCTGGCCCAAGGACATGGAGGGGGGGCGGGACAGGAGGAGGACAAGGACCCCTCGTGACTAACAACACTGACAAAGTCAAGGGTGGTCCAGCCCCTGGCCCCTGGCCGCCCCTGGCCCTCGGCCCCGGCAGCCCCGCAGGCTCACCCATTTCCTCCAGCTCTGAGGTCATAGACTTGGAACGCAGGGAGATGGCTGGGGGCGGGAGCCGCTTAGCCTGCTGGGATGCTGGAAAGGTGGGGATGGGTGGGAGGTGTCAGTGTTGCAGGGAGAAGACCCCTTGACACCCATTCCTTTCACTGTGCTTCCAGAACTCTGAGAACAGCACCCCAGCACGCTGAGCCTTCTCTGCCTCAGTTTCTCCCCAGAAAGTTATGAACAGGCAGGCCTTGAAGGGGAAGGAGGGCCTTGTGGGGGGGTTGAGGAGTGGCCCTAAGAGTCTTAATTTGGTGGCTGGAGAAGCCCCTTTATTTTGATACAAAGTCTCATGTAGCCTAGGCTAGCTCAAACTCACTAAGTAGCCCAGGATGACCCCGGACTTCTGATCCTCCTGCCTCCACCGCCCGAGTGCTAGGATTTGAGGTGTGCATCATGATGCCTCTTCCTGCAGCTTTGGGGCTGGAGCCCAGGGCTCTGTGTGCCAGGCCAGCTCTCTACCACAGCGGTGAAGAAGTACCTTTCTTGTGGACGGCCTCGTCCATGTCTGGGTGTCTGGTCACCATCACCACCTTGACCATCAGCGTGTTGCCTCCCTGGCGGATCATGTTGACCACCTGACGGTGGCCAACCTTTACTACATTCTGTCCATTCACCTGTGTCATGAAGGAAGGGTAGAAGACTTTCAGTGCTGGAGTCCCTGACAGAGGACCTCCTATGCCAACCTTTCTCATCCCTATGACCCTCCCATGGCTCCCTATAATTCCCATGTCCCCAGGAATGGGCTGACCTGCACCTTTCATGTCTCTGTATTGCATATATTGGGGGACAATTCTGTGATGCTTTCTTATTTTTATTTTCAGGCACGTTTATACTCTGTGGCCCAGGCTGGCCTGGAACTCATGAGGTAGCCCAGGCTGGCCTGGAACTCATGAGGTAGCCCAGGCTGGCCCGGAACTAGTGGTAGTGGCAGTTTTCCAGGACCGACTAGATGGAATGACAGGTGTGAGCCATCACACTAGTGTGGGCACCTTTCAAGAGTCCAGGAAGAGTTGCTGGACGGGGTGATTCCACAGACTCAGTCTGATGACCAGAGCAGCGCACAGTTTGTGGGCTTAGGGCTTGTCCCCAGGGACCCAGGGGGACAGTGTGTCTGGGGCTCACCTCGATGAGGAAGTCTCCCATTCGTAGTCCAGCCCGCCATGCCACGCCACCCTCGTCCACAGACTCGAGGTACTGCAGCGCCGGGAAGGCCGGGGTGGGGGTGAATTCCTCGATGGGGGTCTGCGCTGCAGACGGGGAGGAGCCGGCGGGGTCGGAGAGGAGGGGGTGGAGAGGCCGAGCAGGGGATGGGGCTCAGACCCAAGTCACAGAGGACTCATTGGAGCTGAGGGACCAGCACCCCAGGGTGGGGCAATGGGTGGGCTTAAGGGTGTGTGTATAGGGGGGTCCCTTCTCTTTTTCCATCCTCCCTATCCAGGCCCTGCTTCTTGGGTCAGAGAGGATCTCCCATCCCCTCCCCGGCCAGCACTCACCCTTGGCCCCCCGTAGCACGAACCCGAACCCCTCACTGTCCTTCTTCTGCAGCAAGACTGTCTTCTCCTTGATGATGTAATCACTGGCAGGAGGCAGGAGGAAGGGATGGGGGGTGGGGTGGAGAAGGGCTCATGAGGCACAGAGTCGGTGCCCCACCCAGTCACAGGGTGCCCCAGCCCCTGCATGGAGACCATTCACTGCAGTTCCCACCCCCATCCAGTCTGTACTTATGCTCAAGACACCCCCGCAAAGCCCAGGGTGCTCTCGTTGCCACCCACTCTTTCCTCATTCATCCTTCCGTGAAGCCATCCACCCATCCATTCAGCAGAGCTGTTACTGAGCCCACAGTGCACCAGGCACCCAGTGGGGTGGGCAGAAGAGGCTCTGAATTTTCACAGCCCTGCCTGGGTCCTGGCTGGCAGCTTCCTGTCTGTGACCTTGAACCTATGACTTTAACCTTTTGTGCTTCAGTTTCCAAGTCTATCGGGGAACCTGCCTGACGAGACTGTGAGAGTTTAGAAGTTGTACTACACACACGGTGTAGCACAAAGCCCACACCATGTCCTCAGGCCAAAGTGTTAAGTCAAGAGAGTGAACGCACTAACATATCCCATCTCCTTTACTACAAGAATACCTCCAGAGGACCAATCAAAACAATGTTTACATTACCCTGTCCGGTATGGTAGCTAGCTGCACATGACTATTTTTTTTTATCAACATTAATCAAAATTAAATGTAAAGTGTCAGTTCCTCAGTGGCCACGTGATGTTCCTGATGACAGTGCTGACACAGGACATTCCTGTCAGTTATTAGAAGTTCCGGTGGACAGTGCTGACTGCTGCATCCCTTGTTAAGTTTCAAGTGTGTCAATACACACACACACAGGCTGTCAGTACACTCTGGTCACACACCAATTACCAGTCCTGGTGATGCAGGCCTGTCATCCCAGCTACTGGAGGGGGTTGCTGAGAAAGAGGATCAAAAGCTCAAGATCAGCTGAGCAACTTAGTGAGGCTCTGTCTGAAGATAAAATGTGAAAAGAGAGCTGGGGATATAGCTTAGCAGTAAAGCTCTTGCCTAGAATCCCCCAGTGAGGGGCTGGGGTGTGGCTCAGTGGTAGAGCCCCTGCCTAGAATCCCCCAATGAGGGGCTGGGGGTATGGCTCAGTGGTAGAGCCCCTGCCTAGAATCCCCCAGTGAGGGACTGGGGGTGTGGCTCAGTGGTAGAGCCCCTGCCTAGAATCCCCCAATGAGGGGCTGGGGGTATGGCTCAGTGGTAGAGCCCCTGCCTAGAATCCCCCAGTGAGGGACTGGGGGTGTGGCTCAGTGGTAGAGCCCCTGCCTAGAATCCCCCAGTGAGGGACTGGGGGTGTGGCTCAGTGGTAGAGCCCCTGCCTAGAATCCCCTAGTGAGGGGCTGGAGGCTTATTGCTAGAGCATCTGCCTAGAATCCCCCAGTGAGGGGCTGGGGTATAGATCAGTGGTAGAGCCCCTGCCTAGAATCCCCCAGTGAGGGGCTGGGGTATAGATCAGTGGTAGAGCCTCTGCCTAGAACCTCCCAGTGAGGGGCTGGGGGTGTGGCTCAGTGGTAGAGCCCCTGCCTAGAATCCCCCAGTGAGGGGCTGGGGTGTGGCTCAGTGGTAGAGCCCCTGCCTAGAGTCCCCCAGTGAAGGGCTGGGGTGTGGCTCAGTGGTAGAGCCCCTGCCTAGAATCCCCCAATGAGGGGCTGGGGGTATGGCTCAGTGGTAGAGCCCCTGCCTAGAATCCCCCAGTGAGGGGCTGGGGTGTGGCTCAGTGGTAGAGCCCCTGCCTAGAATCCCCCAGTGAGGGGCTGGGGTGTGGCTCAGTGGTAGAGCACCAGCTTAGCATGCACAAAGGCTCCGGGTTCCATTACTAGCACTGGAAAAAATAAACACCAATTCTCCCTGAGTATGGTGTCAGCTCTAGAGCCATATATCTCACCAGTACATCTTAGTAGGATATAAACACAGAGGAAACAGATAAAATTCCAATCATGGCACTCATTTCTATGCTTGCTCAGGTTGGTTGCAACACAGCCTCAGATCCCGGATTACCACTCTACCGCCTCAGCGAGCTACAGCCATTCTCTGTTCACCCAGTATACGGGCAGGGACACTTGAACCGCTCTCTCTCAAGCCACTTCCTTTCAGAATACCCCGTAACACATGTACCACTAGAACACACGCACCGCAGTGTCTCTGCAGCAGCAGTCTTTGTTAGCATCTAGAACCCAGGGCCAGTGCCATGCACACTCTCTGTGTTGCAGCAATGCTCAGACATCCCCCTATACACACACACACACACACACACACACACACACACACACACACACACACGCATACGCACACAACAAATCTCAGTTAGATCTGTGTGGCTCTAAGCCACTCCAATAATATCCACGCGGGCTCCCCAATTACCCACCCCCACATATTCAGCTAACAGCCCTCCACAAGTACTCCAGTATATTTCAGTGACACCCCCACATATCCCAGTATGCCCTGATTCTGACTCCCCTCACTTTGATATCAGTGTATTCCCATCACACGCCCTCTGAGTACCTCCCAGCACACGGGGATAACACCTAATTGTGTGCCTACTGTATTCTAATGCCTCCTCCCCCCACCAGTGCCTCTGTAAGTTCCCATGACCCCCACAGCTTCCACGGTAAAAACCTGTGCACTCATACATCAGTGGGTATTGTGCACATGCCTGTGTGCTGCCTCTGTCCTTGCCGTGCTGAATGGGCACCACATCATGCATGCACACAGAGGCATACCCCAGCCATTGCGCTTACCCAGAGGCCAACAAACCTGTCCATAGGTTCTCACCTCCTCCCCCACAGCCCTCCCCAGTTCCCCCCAGCAGTCTTTGCAGCTGCATGGAGCAGGTGCTGGGAGAAGACTGAAGGGCTGAAGAAAGGGGAGGGGTCGGGGGGATGGGAGAAATGGGTCTAAGGAGGCTGGAAGGTGAATGGACAGTCTGGGAGATTATTCAGAGGTCAGGGCAGTTTGGCTCTGACTGTGTTTTGTGACGGTTTCATCCCCATCCCGACACACGGTGATGACCTCTTCTAAGTCCTATGTCTTTACTACTCTGTCACCCTCTCCACACCCACAAGAACCTCCTCATGAGGCAGCAATGCCCTTCAGGCTCCCCCTTACACCTCACCAAGCAAAGTCACCTTCAGTCATTCATGCATGCCTGCTACCCTCACCTTTCCCCATACTCTGAAGTCCCTCTCTCTCCCCCTCCTCTCTCTCTCCTCTCTCTCTCCCCCTCTCCTCTCTCTCCTCTCTCTCTCTCTCTCTCTCTCTCTCTCTCTCTCTCTCTCTCTCTCCTCTCTCTCTTCTCTCTCTCCTCTCTCTCCCTCCCCTCTCCCCCCCCTACAACCCAGGCTGGTCTACAACTCACATCAATCCTCTTGTTTCAGCCTCCTAGTGTTGGGGTGATGGGTGTTAGCCACCACACCCAACTCTGCAATCTCTTTCAGCCCCAGCTCTACATATCAGCCCTCTCCCACGTACCCTGTCCTCAGACACAAGACTCTTGATCCTATGCCAAGGCTCGCTGCAGGTCTGGCAGCGCTGAAAGCCCTTGACAACAGACCCACCGGCTTAGCTCCTCTTAGCCAGTCCAGGAAGAAGACTTAATACCACTAACTTCCATTTTATGGGTGAGGAAGTAAGACACAAAAAGGTTAAGAAACTCTGCAGAGACACACAGTAACATTGTGTATTTGTTTTCCAGTCAGGCTCTCACTATGCAGCTCTGGCTGTCCTGGAACTTACTCTGTAAATCAGGTTGCCCTCAAACTCAGAGATCCGCCTGCCTCAGCCTCCTGAGTGCTAGGATTCAAGGCGTGTACCACTATACCTAGCTGATAAGTAACATTCTTTCATACCTAAGAAAATAGTTGAGTAACTGCAGTTACAGTTCCTTTCATGTCACACCACCCATACCTCAGACACATACGTTTACCCCAAAGTTCAGCAGAAGACCTCTACGCTGGCTGGTCTTATGTCAACTTGACACACAAACTAGAGTTATCTGAAAGGAGGGACCCTTGATTGGGAAATGCCTCCGGAGCATTCTGCTGTAGGGCATTTTCTTAACCAGTGACTGACTGGGAAGGGCCCAGCCCATTGTGGGTGGTACCATATCTGGGCTGGAAGTCCTGGGTTCTATAAGAAAGCAGGCTGAGCAAGCCATGGGAAGCAAGCCAGTAAGCATCACATCTCCATGGCCTCTGCATCAGCTCTTGTCTCCAGGATTCTTCCCTGTTTGAGTTCCTGTCTAGACTTCCTTCAGTGAACAGTGTTAGGGAAGTGTAAACCAAATAAACCCTTTTCTCCCCAACTTGCTTTCATGGTGTTTTGTTTCAGCAATAGAAACCCTTGACTAAGACAAACCCCAAATGCCCCTCCAGCCTCTGGGGTTTATCCTAACTTCGGCTAGTGACACAAATACATCAAGAATCATGCAATGCCAACCACTTTTGGGTCATTTAATATTTAAGTCATTACAGCATTCCCGGGTGGGGTTGATTGTGAGTGTTCCCATCTTTAAAGCTATGTAAACTAAGGCACAGAGCAAGGGCCTGCTCAAGATCACAACAGCTAGAACTGTCAAGACCACAGCTAGGTTTCCAGAAAGCCACACACTCTGGTAACACCCAAGCCCTTCCATTACCATAGCCCCCACGTCTGTCCCTCCCTGCTATGGACCCCAGCATGCTGCAGGAGTGTCTCTATTTCTACAGCTCTTTGTGTGCCCTCTGCCAGATGCGGTACTCCCATCCCCAAACCTCCGCCTTGCTTTCCTGCTTCTCAGCTTCTTGCAGTTGACTCCATCCTTCCTCCCTGGGATCCCCCTCCCACTTCTACACCTCACTCCATACCACCCTGTATCCCCATGTTTCCCCAAACTACCCCTTCAGCCAGCCAGTCTGGGGGTGTCCTTAGGATATACAGGGAGACCACCCCTGCACTCTGCTTATCCCTTCTTCCAAGGGTCCTTTTCGTATTTCTCCCACCTCCTAACCCCTGCCTGCCTCCTCTCCAAAATTCTTGGGCCTCAGCCCTCCACATTCTCTTGCCTCCTATACACAGAAGTTCACGGTGTCCCCCAGTAGCCCTCACATTCCTTTCACACTGCCATGGGAAGCTCTTTCTCCTTTGGGTATCTGCAGCTTGCCCTGCTGACCGGGCTGGTTTTCCCAGCAGCCTCTTTCCCTGCAAACTCCAGGCTCTGGTGCCCCATTCGTGCTCCCAAATCCTCCTCTTACTGCTTGCCTTCTATCCTCATCCCATCTCCTTTCTTGGCACTCAGCACCCCCAAATTCCAGTACCTAACCCCTCTCCACACATCCCATTGCCCCTCTATCCAGCACCCACCCCCCAGCACCACCGTATGTGGTGCGGACTACCTGCTCATCAGGAGCTGGCACCATGTCCTTCCCCAGGCCATCCCTCGGTGTCCCAGAGAAGGTCTCCAGGGCTTGCTGCTTCCCTCTTGGAGACTGCGGCGCGACTGCTCCCCACCCCCACCCAGGTCCCTCTTGCCCACTCAGGATGCCACAGCCTGGAGCCGGCTGCCATCCACAGTGCTCCCTCCGGCCCTCAGTTCCCTCCCTGTGTTCCCATCTCGGCAGGCCTCCCCACGGCCTGCACAGGGCCCCCGCATGCAAGGAAGCCAGTCTCTGTCCCCATGCTGAGAACAGCACACAGGCAGGTGCCGGAGCCCCATGCAGACGCTTGACGAGGTTCAGCCCACGTGCCCCCATCCCCGCAGAGGGCAGAACCTCAGGTCCTTCGTCCCCATGCACAGACTCCTGGGGGCACAGAGCAGGGCACATGGGGACAGAAACACAAGAGCAAACTGGTGGGGGGGGGGAGCAGGGGGGAAGGGGGCAGGCCAGGCGTAGGAGGTTGGGTGTTGGGAAACACAGCCGCAGTCTCTGGGACAGATGCACTCTATCACACACACACACACACACACACACACACACACACACACACACACACGTGTGCGCGCACGCACACAGACACACAGGCGCACATACGCACACAGTCCCCAGACAGCCTCGTTATGGCTCCAAGTCACACAGAGACAGACACCCCCACGCAGGGACACACAGATGGACACGGGGTGGGGTGGGCTTGGAGCCCACAGCCTCTCATCTCTGTCTGTCCCTCACACACGCAGGCGGTCACAGGCACACACATCATTGACACACGCACAGCCGCACAGTGACACACGCAGCGGAAAAAGAGGAGGGGAGGGAAGGCTGGGGGCGGGATGCCTGTGTGATGGAGGTGTGTGTGTGGGGGACCGACTGTGAATGGGAGACAGGGGTATGAATGGGGGGACTTGCTGACTCTAGGAAGAGGGGCGGGGATGCGGAGGATTGGAGGGATGGGGGCCTGGGGTATCTGGGGAGGGACCCTGGGGAAGGGCTCCTTAGAGTAGAGGAGTTAGGGGTGCCAGAAAGGGCAAGAGTGGGTTGCAGAGTCTAGCTGTAGTGGGGTCTTTTCGTTGGGGGGTGGGCAAAAAGTCCTGGTGGAGAGCAGAGGAGGCCCTGGAGCCGCATCTGAGGCACAGGAAGGAGGGAGGTGGAAGAGAGGCGGGTGTTGAGCTGCTGAGAGAGGGTCTGGGAGGGTTCAGGCCTAGAGAAGGGAGGCTGCGAAGAGGAAAGTGGACAGGTCTGGGGGCCCTGAACGCACGGAGGGGCGCGCCGTTACCTGTAAATGTACCAGACGCTGCGCCGCCGGGGCCCCAGCGCCGGCCAGCTGGAGGAGAGCGCAGGGGGCGGCTGGGGTAGGGCGCCCCCGCCGGGGCCACCCCCGAC
This sequence comes from Peromyscus eremicus, assembly GCF_949786415.1. Classification (NCBI taxonomy): domain Eukaryota; kingdom Metazoa; phylum Chordata; class Mammalia; order Rodentia; family Cricetidae; genus Peromyscus; species Peromyscus eremicus. The sequence continues at coordinate 162,898,430 of NC_081416.1, read as the reverse complement.
TGCAGACAAAGCCATCGCCACCGCGGCCCTGGCCCCGGCCCGGGTCCCGATCCGGGCCGCCCCCGCCACCACCGCGGCCGCCGTCGCCGCCGCCGCCGCGTCCCCGTCCCCGCTCGGCTGAACCCCCGTGTCCGGGCCCCCAGGCCCCGCCTCATGCTGACCCGCGCCGGGAGGGGGGAGGGGCCGGGGGAGGGGGCGCGCACCCCCCTTCGGGAAGGCGGGCAGCCCCGGGGGGCTCACATGCCGCGGGGGGCGCGTGGGGGACAGCGCATGGCTGAGGCTCCAGCACCGCGGACAGCTCCGGAGGCAGCAGCGGCCCAGCGTTAACCCCTTGGCGTCCTGCGCCGGGCAGCCGGGCGGAGGGGGGGCGGGCGGGGGAGGGTAACGCGGGGGCCCCTTTGGCGGGAGGAGGGGGAGGGGCAAGGCTCGGGGAGGGGGAGGGAGTCACTTCCGGTCTGTCCCCCCCCCCAGCTATACCCCCCCCTTCCAGAGTCCTCTCGCGCAGGTGCAGAGAGAGTGAGCCAGAGAGCGGGAGCGCGGGGAGAAGGACGCAGCGCCACACATCATATAAGATGCCTCGCCACCGCGTGCAGGGACGAGCAGACAGACAGAACCACACTTTCAAGGCAAGGGACACCCAAGGGTTAGAGAGGCAGACACGTCCCCAAGAGAGGGCAAGCAGCCCACCCTCAGCGTAGACACACACACACACACACACACACACACACACACACAGCTCATCCCCAACATAGTAAGGAAAGGGGAAAGGCAGGGTGCGGGGGTGGCGTGGGGTGAAGGACCCAAGACACTCAACTGGGACCCAGAACACCGAAACAGAGCGTAGTGAGGGGACACACACCACAACTCACCAGAGCCGGGGACCCCCACCGCCCCGCCCCCCCAAGGCAGGAGGAGAGAGGGTGGTACACCGAACCAGGGTAGGTACACAGGCAAGCGCGGCCCAGCTCTAGCTGGGATGCTGGGGACCAACAGTAAGATGCAGAGTGTGAGCACACAAGCCAGGTCACTGCAGACTGGGTCAGGTAGAGCAGAGGGAAGGCATTATTGAAGGGACACTTGGATCTCAGCCCCAGGAGAGGCGGAGAAGGGACAGAAACGGCAAGGCTTCAGGACAGGATAGTTTTAACAAAGGGAAGATGGAGACTGGGGTTGAAAGAGACCCCTCCCATCACCCCAAGACCCAGGCCCAGGAGACACCTCCCCTCCAGACAGGCTGACTTGGGGAGCCTCCATACTCACCCAGTGCCCAGAGCCAGAGACGTACCAGGTGAACAGGCACAAGATGATCCGCCTCAGACCCTGGGGCGCAGGGTGGCTGGTACCCCAGCCCCACCCTGTCCCCACCCATGATATCATTCCTTTCTCCTCCCCCACCCAGACCTTTCCCCCACTCGCCAGAACACAGACACAGGTTTGGACACATTTAATGGAGGGATACTGTGAACAGGGAGACCCTTCCTTGGATTGGGGTGGGATGGGGTGGCAGAGGAGGGTGTCGTCTTTCAGACCCTGGATTATGGCATCTCCTCCCCGCAGCAGAGCCCTGTGCCCCTGGAGTCTGTCCTTCCTCTGCCCTTCCCTCCCACAGCATTCCAGGTTCTGAATTCCAGACCAATCAGAGAAGAAAAGACAGACACAACACTGGGCTAACAAAGCACACACAGCGACACAGGGTGTGTAGAGATCTGTCACCTGGTCACATGTGAGCAGACACGTGGACAGCTCTGGCAGTGCTTGCCCACAGTCAGAGAAGCACACATGTGCAAAGCCAGCCCCACAGTCAACACTGACACAAATGCACCCATGTGCACTGAGGACTGCCGCACACAGCCTTGGCTAGGGTATATTTACAGTGATATCCAACTAAGGGCCTTCTGCCTGTACATGCACGCGGATGCGTCATGCACACTGGCAGAGACGATGTCCACACGCTGGGACTCCTCAACTCTGGTCATGCACACATACACATTCTCGTCCCCCATATACAAGCACCCCATCCTGGCCCAATCCCCACCCTACCCCGCCCCTCTCACCTCCCTGAGTCAATCCCATTGATCAGACTTCAGAAGCAAGTCAGCCAGCAGCCAAGGAGGGGACAGGTGTCAGTGTGCCCCTCTCCCTGTTCCCACCCATTGGGTCCTGCTGGTTCCACCCCCCCACACTGTATGACACACAGGATGTACATATGTCCACAGTATGGGACTGCACACAGATGGGGGAACAGGAAGGAGAGCAGGGCTGTTAACTAGCCCCCACACAAGAACCGGGGGCCCCAAGATACCCTAACCCATGTTTTGGGTATCCCTAAACTAGATGGTCTCAGTGGCTGCCAGGGGCAGATTTGGGATTGGGCTGTTCATTAACAGAATTCTGCCTTCTCCCAACTTTCAAGTAGATCAACGGGAGAGAGAGGCCTTAAAGTGTGGTGTGTGAAGGGAGCTGGGAACGGGGGGGACACCTGAGAGTGTGAGGACATTTACCTTGGGGCATCGAAGCTGTCGTAGGAGCCCACTGTATAATGCCTGAAGAGTCTCTTTGCCTTGTCGCTTCGGCTTTCTGTGGGGACAAAAAGCCTTGGTCCCTCACTTTGTAAACAGCAAGCTCAAGCCTACCCCCAGACTCCTGCACCCCCATGCGGTGGGTCAGGAGAGACAGGAAGATTGCAGGGTGTGATGGAGACCATTCCTTGTTACCTTGTCTTCCTTCCTGGGAGCGGTTTGCCACCTCTTCTAGGCAGTCAGAGGGGAACCAGCCAACTCGACCTTTGACCTGGCCTTCCCAGAAGCCTCCTTCCCCGATGCTGAGCACTGGATAGGACAGTGGGGACAGGGAAATGTTTTGAGCTTTCCTTCCTTTATTTCCCCCGCCTCTTTCTTCTCTTCTCCCCACCCTCTCCTCCTCCTCTTCCTCCTCCTCCCTTGCCTCACTATATTTTTGAGACGAGTTATCATGTATTCTAGGCCAGCCTCAAAGTCACTGTATAGCTGATTATGACCTTGAACTCCCGATTCACCTGCCTTCACATCTTCAGTGCTGGGATGACAGGTGTGCACCACCAAATCCAGTTTATGTGGTGCTGGGGGTAGAACCCAGAATTTTGTGCACGCCAGCTAAGCCCTCTAACAGTTGGAAGCCAGCCCCTTCTTGAGGTGTCGAGGCTTCTCTTTTGCTCCCAACATACTTGGTACACACCATCCTGTTATCCCAACACCCAAAGATGTCCTTAAGATGTATTTGAGGCATGAGGGCTGGAGAGATTGCTTAGCAGTTAAGGGTACTGACTGCAGGCTGGAGAGATGGCTCAGAGGTTGAGAGCACTGGCTGCTCTTCCAGAGGACTTGGGTTCAATTCCCAGCACCCACATGGCATCTCACAACCATATGTAACTCAGTTCCAGGAGCACACAAGTAGTGTACACACAGGCAAAGTGATCATATACATAAAGTGAAATAAAAATTATTTTAAAAAAGAAAGAACTGATACAGGATTTGTGTGAATTCGAGGCTAGCCTGGGCTATATCACAAGATTTTAACAAAAACTTAGGGATAGGGGGTGATGAGATGACTCAGTGGGTAAGAATGCTTATTGGTCAACCCTAAGGACCAGAGTTTGAATGCCAGCAGCTGTGTTAAAACAAAAGCTGAGTGTGGCCACACACAGACCTTTAACACTGCTGTTAGGAAACAGGAGGACCATTGGGCTTGCTTGCCACTAGCCTAGCTCCAAGTCTAGTGAGAGACCCTGTCTTAAGGGAATAAGGCAGAGAGTGACTCAGCAGGACACCCAGAGCCCTCCTCTGGCCTCTGCATATGTGCACCTGTAAACAAGTGTGCACACACCACACTCACACTCAAACCCCCAAACAAAGCAAAACTGTTGTGGTGGTACACATCTATAACCCCAGCAGTGGAGGCAGATGGATGAGGACTTTAACGTCATTCTCAGTACCTAGAGAGCTCAAGGTCAGCCTGGGCTACAAGAGACCCTGCCTCGAAACCAAAAACAGAAGGTCTGAGGAAGGGGAGAGAGCACAGTGGAGAGCCAAGTTGGGACACTCTTGCATGTGAGCTTCCTGAACCTGAGGAGCACATCAGGTAGGCTTGGGGAGCAGAGTGGATTCTGTGGCACAGTCCCCCTGATTAGGGGCAGGTCCACACCTGGTCCTTGTCCCTTCTAGTTACCATCCACAGCCTAGTTGGGTGTTCCCTTCCAAAGTGCTATGGCTCAGATGGCTACTCTGGAGACAGCTATCCCCACTCCTACCCCCGATGCTCCTGGAGTCTCTGCCTGTCTCATCCTCCCTCCCCACCCACAGCTGTAGGCAGCGGCAACGCTCCGCCCTTTGAGCAGACCTGTCCTGCCACATGTCACCATCCTGTCCCTTGTCTGGTTGAAGCAGAGAGAGATGGCAAGGAGCCTGGGCTCTGATTCCAGGCTAGAACTCGAGAGGGGATACTTTTACTACCCCCATGTTAGTGACAAAGAAACTGAAGCTCGACTCAAAGAGCCACCTGCCACCTGCCCCAGGTCACAAGGCTAGTTACCGGCATGTCAGAATTCGAACACAAGCCTGTGTGGTTCCAGGAATACAGCTTTGAGTGGCTACTGTGTGCCTGAATTCCCATCCAAGGACCTAAACACTGTTGCTAATAGCAACAGACACACTGTCTTTTCTGTATCTCCAGTATTTTCCCCAACTCTGTCTGGACTTGGTCCTTCACCTATTTTCTCTCCTCACTCAGTCCTCAACTCTTTCTAGGTTAAAAATTTGAAGGTGGGGGCTAGAGAGATGGCTCAGTGGCTAAGAACACTGACTGCTCTTCCCGAGGACTTGGATTCTATTCCCAGCATTCACATGGTAGCTCACAACTGTCTGTAACTCCAAGATCTGACACCCTCACACAGACACACATGCAGGCAAAACATCAATGCATATAAAATAAAAATAAATTGTTTTAAAAAAATCTGAAGGCAAGCTGGGGCTGGTAGCACAGGCTTGTTATTCTAGCTGCTCAGAAGGCTAAGGCAAGAAGATTGCACATTCAAGATGTTTCTGGATTCAGAGTGAGTTTAAAGCCAACCTATGCAACTTAGTGAGACCCTGTCTCAGAAAGAAAAAGTGAAAGAAGGGCTATGAGTGTGGCTTAGTGGTAGGGTCCCTGCCTAGGATCCCTCAGTGAAGAACTGAGGTGTTGCTCAGTGGTAGAGCCCCTGCCTAGAATCCCCTAGTGTGGTGCTGGGGTGCTTAACTTAATGATGGAATGCTTGTCTCCTGAACTCAATTCCAACTACTGAAAAAAAATTAAAGAACTGGAATATGGCTTGGCAGATGAAGTGCCTGCCTCACAAGTGTGAGGACCTGAATTCAGTCCTCCAGAACCCATGGAGAAAGCCGGATACAGTGGCACATACTGTAATCTCATTGTGGGAAGGTACAGACAGGTAGACCTCTGGGCCTTGCTGGCCAGCCTAGCCTACTTGACAAGTTCCAGTGTAGTGAGAGTCCCTGTCTCAAAAAGCAAGGAGGACTGGTCCTGAGGATCAAGCGTACACATAGCTACACACACACACAAACACACACACACACACACACACACACACACACACACACACACAAAGATGCTGAGGATCACACTTGAAAAGTCTCCCTAGAGCTCAGATGACAGTAGGAGTCGCCATGAGGTTCCTGGATACTTCTCCCTACACACCGCCCCCTCTCCCAAGGATCTGGGGCAATGCCATGAGAGGAAGCCCTGGGTCACGGCTGCAAGTTATCAATAGGGCATTCAGGGAGTTCTGCCAGTCTCTCAGTGCTCTCAGTCTGTTCTGCCAGACTTTCATAGCACTGGGCATGCACATGGTACACATACATTCATGCAGGCAAAGCAAACATACATATAAACCAAAAATAAATAATGATTTTTAAAAAATAGTGAGGGTGGATGTGAAGGGAAGCCAGCTGTGACATCTCTCACCCTACTGATTTCCAGGGTGGATTTGGATGATCTGGCTGGCTTGGCTGGCTACCCAGGTGTCCCCTTCCTCCTTACCATTCCATGTGCGTCCCCCATAACATGTGCACTCAGTCTAAGAGAATGGCTTTCTCTTACAGAGGAAAACCATTCTTCAATCAAGGGTATGTGAGTATTTGCACCCCCCTGCTAGGACCTCTAAACAAGCTCTCAGAAATGGAAGTAGGGCTGGAGAGATGGCTCAGTGATTAAGAACATTTGTGTGCAATCGTTAGGACTAGAGTTCAGGACCCAGCACCTATGTAACAAGCTGGGTGTCCATTGGATGCCTATAGTCCCAGTTCTAAGGTGGGTGGAGACAAAAGGATTGCTGGGACTTGCTGGCTTTCAGCCTAGACTCTGCCTCAAAGAAATAGGCAGATGGTGGTCTCCATATTCACACAGGCACAGGCACCATATATATTCCCATAGTATATACGCATATAAACGAATAAAATACCTTTTTAAATGGGGGGTGGTGGTGGACAGAAAATGGTGTCTGGAGAGAGGCCAGATGACAGTATGTGAAATGAAAATTGAACAAGACATCCAAATATCCCTAAAACTTGAGGCACCCTAGTAGCTGAGGACACAAGGAGACCATGGAAGCGTTTTCTACATAAATGCTACAGAATGTTAGAAACCAAAATGTGCTGGTTCATGTATGCCATCCCAGCATTCAGGGGGCTGAGGCAAGAAGACTGCTGACAGTTAAGGCAAGTCTTGGCTACAGAATCAGTTCAAGGCTATGCTGGGCTACAGCATGACCCCCTACCTCAAGATTGATAGATACACAGATTGCTAGATAAATAGATTGATAGATAAACAGATGATAGATAAGTAGACAGATACATGATGGATTGTTAGGTACATAACATAGATACAGCTAATAGATTGTAGGCTAGATTCAAAGTTACATGTTTATGTACACATGATAGGTAACAGATACAGGCACATACACACACACACACACACACACACACACACACACACACACGCACACTGACCTCCCTATCCTTGCTTGCTATGGGAAAACAGACCACTAAGTTCATAAAAGATTCAACTTGCTGGATGAGGACCTCTGAACACCCTTCAAGGCCTTCCTCATATCTATGTCCCCTGGAAGGACCCTCCTGCTTGGGCAGCCATCACTGGTCTTTCCTTAAGTGCTTATGAGAAGGAAGGCTGGTTCTTATCTATTACAGCATATGTTCTATCTGTTACAGCATTTACAGCATCCAAAGACTGGATCTAAGAGACTTAGTGACTTTCATGATTCTCCCGAGAGTCTTGTTTTAAAGCAGTGAGACCAGGGCTCAGAGAAGTTGGTTTCTAGAACTCTTTCCTCTAAGAGGTGGTGGGGCCAAGACAGGCTCAGACAGCCTGCTGCTCAGCTGCTACACTGCAGGGCTCCTGGACAGATAAGAATCTGGCAGAAAATTACCCTCTGTTTGATATGAATTATATTGCCTTCAACATGGTTCCCTGTGTCCAAGGCATCCAGTTGTCCAGGAACACACACTGTCCATACTGTGAAGGCTGCAAGTTGTGGGCTAGTCCCTGCCCTCTGGAGAGATGGCCAGGCATGGTCACTTGTAATTCCAGCACTCAGGAGGTGGAGGCAGGATGACCAGAAGCTCAAGGTGAACCTGTGTTACTAAGTGAACTTGAGACAAGCTTGGGAAGCATGAGACCCCCGCCTCAAGAAGAAAGGCTCTAGGAGCGAGAGAAAATGGCCCAGTAGGTACACTGCCTGCTGTGCAAGCACAAAGACCTGAGTTTGGATCCCCAGAACCCACACAAAAGGCCAGGTGCAGCTGTGGGTGTCTGTAACACCCAGCACAGGAAGCAGAGATAGGTGGGTAGCCAGCCTGGCTGAGTTCAGTGAGAGACCCTGTTGCAAAAATCAATATGGATAGAGACTGAGGAAGACACCCCATGTCCGCCTCTGGCCTCCACATACATACTACACACATGCACCAATACCTGTACACACATGTGCTCACACACATTCAAACACATTTGCACACATGCACCTATACCATAAACATACATACACACAATAAGAAAGGAAAAAAAAAAGCTCCCATCCAGCCCACCACATGTCAATCAATGGTCTCCCTCCACTGATCAGTTTCCCTCTTCCTCCTGACACTGTTCCATACAGTGTCTCCCTCTCCTCCGAGTCAGAGGAGCCTCTCAGGGCTCTCAGGTCCCCAGAGTGAGATTCCCCTCACCCTGCACCCTCTCCTCCGAGTCACAGGAGCCTCTCAGGGCACTGAGGTCCCCTCACCCTGCACCCTCTCCTCCGAGTCAGAGGAGCCTCTCAGGGCTCTCGGGTCCCCAGACTGAGGTCCCCGCCCTTGCACCCACCCAGCCCCATCCTGTCACCTTTGATCTTCTCGCCTTTACTCAGAGAGATCTCCCCCTCGCCTTGCGCCTGGTATGACTTCACGGCCATGAAGGAGCGTCCGGGTACCGCTGAATAGAGCTTCCTACGTCTGCCTCTGCTGCCCAGGGAGCCCCCAGGGCCCCCTGAGCCCCCAGTTCCCCCAGCCGGCCCTTCTCGGGGTGTCCCGCTGGAGCTGCATACACAGAAGTTGTGAGAGGCAGGGGGGAGTGGAGGGACAGGGTACTTCTGGGGGGACAAGGGTCCTTGGATGGAAGGGAGGCAGAGAATTAGGGTGGGGACAGGGATTGAGTGCTTTTCCAAGCTCTGGTACCCTTGGGAGACTAGCTGCACCCCTGTCTCCTGTCTTCAGGCTCCCAATTCTACCCCTCCCATGGTATGCACAACACAGCCTGATTCAGCTTCTTGGACCTGTGCTGGTACATCCCCAGCTCATGAGCCTTCAGTGACTCCTAGCTTCCTCTTAGGGCAGGTCCAGGGCCACAGCCAACTGTTCCCAGTCTTCTCCACCTTCTTGGGGCCTGGGGTACACCTTGTGAGCCTCCCTCTCTCCCTGGCATCCTTACCATAGAACGGTCCCTTCTGCTCCCTCAGCTCTCAGCGTCCCCTCCCTGAACTCCTGAACAGCCTTGGACATTGTTCCCAAAGTCCCTGCCCACCTCAATTCTCTCTTCCTGCTCTCTTTCCTCTCTCTTTACCCTGACACCTGTCTGTGCTCATAGGTTGCAGGCTTTTTCTTTTAGTGTCCTATCTCACCTCATGCCAGGAGTGAGACCAAGCATCCCTAACACACCCTCATTTTACCCATAAGACTATTAGAGATGTAGGTGGGCAGAGGACCCACCACTCTTGGGACAGGAGGCGGGTAGCTGGGCTGGCTGTGTGGGTGCTAAAATGGCTGGGCTGGGGACAGGGGGCCTGAGTCCTGCCTACCTGGGCCGGCCTCGAGGCTGTCTCTTGGCATCTTCAGGATGTCTCCCTCGGGATGGGGAGCGTGCCCGGGCACCTCGGGGGCTGCTGGCACTTCGGAGGGTCCCACTACTGAGCTTAGTGCTGGGGGCTGAGGGCTGTGACTGGCCCTGGGGTCCTGAGGTAGGGCCAGGGGTCCCAGATGATGAGGCCCCTGGGGCCGAAAACACCATCCAATCAGGCAGAGCCATGCTTGTGTCACTGTTAGCTCGCAGCAGCGCTGGAGGTACAGTCAGCCCTGCACCTGGGGTTCCCCGACGCCGGGCTGCATACTTGGGGGACTCCTGGAAGGGTACTGAGAGTGAACAGTGGTGATCGGGGCAGGCAGGTGGGATGGGGAAACAGAGGCAGGTAGGGACCATGAGGGCGAGAGGTGGTGGGAGAGAGAGAAAGGTGGAGATGAGAAAGTGGGGGTAGGAGCAGTGCTGAGTCACTCCCCCCGACACCTCAGACCTCTCTGGAACTTTGAGGAGTCTGTGTCCCACCCTGGCACCTTCCAATCGGGCCACCAACTCTGTAATCCCCAACATGAACCTCAGTTCCTCCTTCACCCCAACTCCTTTTCACTCACCCACATCCTGTTCTCGATGGTTACGGATCAGTTCCCCCAGCTCAAAATTCCCAGCAATCACAGCCACCTGGAGGAGGGGTGCAGGGAGGCAGATGCTCAGTAGAGAGCAAGGTCAGGAAACATCTTGAATTCCTCCAAGTCAGCCTTCCACTCTATCGACCCGCCTTCCGCTCCGCTGACCTGACCCTCTCCCTCTCCCAGACCATGCTCCCCTTGCAGCATTCCCCACCGCCATTCCTCTGGTCCCCTTGGTCCTCTGTGTCCCCTCACTCAGTCCCTGCAGCCGCCTATTAACCCTGAACCCCAGACCTGGAAGGGTGTCTGTCCGTTATTATTTTTCACATCCTTGTTTGCTCCACGATAAAGGAGGATCCTGGCACAGGTCTCCTGAGAGTGGCAGCCAGTGGTCCAGGAGGAAAGAAAAAGAATGTTAGTAAGTTAGCGTGAGTAACAGAGCTGCTACGCCAGGGCCTTCAGAAATACTCTCACCCAAACCAGCTCTACCCAGGACAGCAGCCTCTGGACAATGTGACTCACTCCTTATATGTGGCTATTCGGAGGGAGAGATGGACTATGTGTATACAATACGCTGGGAAGCTAGGCCTGGTGGCTCACATCCACCATCCTAGTTTATTTGGGAGGCTAAGACAGAAGGATTACAAGGTCAAGACGAGCTTGGTCAACTTAGCAAAATGCTGTCTTGAGATAAAAAGTAAAAAGTGAGCTTAGGATGTAGACCAGTGGGAAAGGCCCTGCCTAGAATTCCCCACTGTGGGGCTGTGGTGTGGCTTAGTTGTAGGTTGCCTGCCTAACACGTGCAAAGTCCTGGGTTCAATCTCCAGCACTACAATGTATAAATAAATAAGGAGTTACATGGACTTAGGATGCAAAAATATATCTCTAGTAATTTTATGTTGATTCATACTGAAGTAATAATACTTCTCTGGTTTCTACCACCAGATTCCAGTAGCTGTCTCCTGCTAAGGGGGTTGGGTTCCAGATGTGGCTAAAGACAGAAGCACCGCTGGGCTCTGTGAAGGGCTCCTTGTCTTGTGTTCCAGGAACTGAGCTTCAGAAGGGAGCTCACTGAGTTGCCTGACAGCAATCACTGTGCTTATCTCAACAGATGAGGAAACTAAGATCTCTGCATTGTTCAAGGTCACGTGGCTGGTGACTGATTGACCTCAGATTCCATTCCAGGTCTGTATTTGTGCATGCATGTCTGTGTGTGTGAACGATACGTGTATGTGTGTATGTGTGCCTGTGGGTGACTATGCCCATGTGGAGGTCAGAAGACAATGCTGCTTTCCGCTTTGTTTGAGACAAGGTCTCTCGTTTGATGCTGCCTATGTTAGGCTAGCTGGTCCATGAGTTTGGGAGGCTTTCCCTGTCTCTACTTCCCATCTTCCTGTAAGAGCAGTGGGATTACACATTCATGCTACCACACCTGTTTTTACATGGGTTCTTGGAATTTGAACCCGGGTCCTCATGCTTGCCTACAAGTGCTTTTAAGCTCCGACATCCCCCCAGTCCCCTAAGTCCGTCTTAATTGCACTCTCTGCCAGACTCAGAAGGAATAGTACACAGAGCATAAAGCGTAGAGGTCAGGTGGGAGACAGTGGGGGACATACACACCCCATCAGTCACTTAGCACTCCCATCACTCCCTGAGCTAAACTAGGTCTCTGAAATGACCCAAGAGGCCTCACCCAAACAACCCACTTGGCTATCCTACCCCAACCTCAATACCTCTCACATTCCCTTGCTCCAACCATGCTGGACACTTCCTCCCCAGAGCAGACACGCTTCTGCTCAAGGACCTTTGCACTCTAAAGAGCTGCTTGGAATTCTCCATCCATCGATTTCTACACAGCAACTCTCATTTCATTTTATAAAGCACCATTTTTCCAGAGAGTCCTTCCCTCGTTGTCCTATCTTTTGTTGTCTGCCTGAGGCAGGGTTTCAGGATAGCCTGGCACTAGCTGTGTAGCCCAGGCTGGCCTCAAATGCATGGCAATCTTCTTGTTCCACCTCCTGAGTGCTAACAGGAACTTGTTCACGTATCCCTCCCTCCTTATCTCTCTCTGACTCTCTCGCATGCATCAGTATTCTATGCCAGTATTAACCCATTTCCTTCAAAACACTGAATGCCAGCATCCCGTATTCTATGTTACTGTCTTCTATGGTAAGTCACACAGAGGCATGGTTCTGTCTGTGACACCAACCTCGTACAGCAATGTCCAGCCCACAGGGACTGCCCAGGAACATTCACTCAATGGGGGAATGTCATCTGGCCTTTGTCCACATTGGCCTGCAGTTCCACTCCACTCTGGCTCCCTTGAATGTGAATTCATAAGTGCCTCTTTACCACACCTTCTACATAGGAACCCCCTTAAGTGTATACTTTACACTCAATACAAGCCTGTTCTACAGGATGGGATCAGAGCAGGTGACATTTGTGCCTAAACCCTTGCAGCCTGTTACTGGAGTAGGCGGGGTGTGAACTTGGCCTTCAGATCTTAGTGTTTGTCTGTCTGGGTCTGACTGCTAACATCACTTCCTGGATAGCAAAGCAAGTCCAGTTTATGTTCTGATTGTGTTGTGTGTAAGCATGTATAGCCATATATTCCCATGCCATCATATATGTATGTTTTGCATGCTTTCACGCCTCCCCCACCTTGAGGGGCATGGGCTACAGTGTAGTTCACAAGTTCCATAGTTTATCCCCTGTCTGACCAAGTTTAAATGTCCCATTTTAGTGAGTAGCTCCCTCCACTGGGCGCCTGGAGAATCTTGTGTTTATTTACAAACTAGCACCTATCTCAAGGGATTGCAATTATTTGTTTAAACATCCACAAAACTGAGAGCTTCTTCTACCTTTCCTGAGGTTGTCACCATCTCTGACTCATCTCCCATCCCCAGAACCTGGCACCAAACACACAGTAGGTGCTCAAGAAATGCACTTGGAAGAGATGAAGATGGAGGATGTGGAGCTATCAATCAAAACTCATTTGCTCAAGTCACTTAATTATTCATTCATTTGTTGAGTCATTCAATCTGTCAAAAACAGCAGCCACCTGTCAAGAGTGCTGAGCCCAGAGCTGTGCACAGTTCTGGTGGGGATCCACAGCTCCATCATTCATTCAATCAGTCATGCATTCATTCATCTGCTCACTGCACACAGAGGCATCAAGGATCACTGTTTTCTGGGAGCTTGGGATAGAGCAGTCTATGAGATTCTGTCCCCATTTTGAGAGAGACTCACAGTCTAGGACCAGACCACCAGCAGGGGCTACATGTGCATGCCACAGGGCTAAGGTGACAGATAGAAAAAGGTGACGGTCAGACCCGGCCCAGATACGTGAATGGGTGAACAGATGGATATATAAATAGATGGATGGATGGGTGCAGGGATGGATGCTTGGATGCAAAAGAATCACTATGTTTTGGGGGCTTGGAACAGAACCAGAATCTACCAGATTCTGTCCCCACCCTTGAGAGGCTCACAGCCTAGGGAATCTGACCTTTGCTAGCAGGATGGATGGGTCAATAAACGGATGGGTGGACAGACAGATGGACAGGTAGGTGAATGGATGAGTAGATGGATGGGTAGGTGAGTGGATGGTTAGATGGTATATGAATAGAGAGATGGATGGATGGATGGATAAGTCAGTGTGTAGATGGATGGTTGGATGGATGGATGGATGAATTGGTGGTAGATGGGTGGATAGATGGATAAGTGGGTGTGTGGATGAATGGATGGATGCATTGGTTGTATATGAATGGGTGAGTAGATGAATGAAGGGGATGGATGGTGAGTAGGTGGATGGATGGATGGATGGGTTGTTAGGTGGATGAGTGGGTGTGTGGATAAATGTGTAGATGGGTGGGTGGCAGATGGGTGTACTGATGTGTCCATGGGTGGCTGGCTAGGATGAGCAGAAAGAAGACAGGGGTGAAAAGTAGAAGATGAACTCACATTTGCTAAGCATCTACTTGATCTGATAGCAAGCAGAGTGTTCACCTGCTTGATCCTTTGAAGGATATTCATGACTGACCCATTTCACAGATGGCGGGAAGTGGGGGAGCTGAAGAAGGCAAAACAATATGCTCATCTGGCCCTCTTTGGGGGAATAGTGGCTGCTGTATAATTCTCTGTACTCAATTTTCCCTGCTCAGATGAATGCCAGCCTTCTGACCGCATCCTGGCAATTGACACTGGCGATGATACTAATAATAACAATTATTATCACGGCTGTCTTCTAGGGATGAATACTTAATGTACACAATCACTCATGTCTTTCAATCAGCTGACATGATTCTCATTTGGGGGAGGACAAAGCCTCAGAAAGTAGAAGGCGCTTGTTCAGGGTCTTCCTGGGTGTGTGGGGCTGGGGCTTTTGCTCTCTCCATCAAGTACCTGCCTCAGTCAGAGGTCTTGGCCCAGAGGCCTGCATAAGGAGCAGTAGAGAAAGCAGTAGCAAGCGAGAAGGAAATGCCAGAACCATGTTGCTGGGTTTGAGGAACACCAGTCCTCCCTTGGCGTTGAGCATTCTGCTCACTGCCACAAGGCGGCACTTGGATACCCGCCATATCCCCAGCACTGAGAGTTCTCAGGAGGCAGAAGGGGCTGGGGCTGTTTTGGAAGACTTCCTGGAGGAAGGGAAGGCAGATCAGCAGCATCCCAGCAGGTGCTGCCCTCCCTACCCTGAAGTCCTCCAAGCAGTTCTTCAAGGGCAAGGATCTCGGAGAACCTGAGGACAGAAGGAGACTGGAGCTCCAAGGGGCCTGGCTCACCGGGGGTCTCTAGGTACTCAGGTGGCAAAGGGGTCTTAGCTCTTGCTGGCAGTAGTCCCATTTGATGGGATCCTTGCCTCCTTTTTACAGTCCACCTCTCCCCAAAATTCCTGGAGAGGGGACCCTCCGCAAAACATTGAATTGCTGAATGTACAACATTCTCATCCCCAGGCTGTACTTTTCTCATCCCTCTGTCCCCACTTGCTCAGCCGCTTGGCTGTTACACAGCTTGTGCTCCCCTCCTGGAGCACTCTTTTTCCCCTCATCTGCCCCTGCTGCCTTGACATCATTCAGAAAGCCACCTCCACCCAAGTCCAGACACAGCTCCCAAGGGAACATGATTCTCCATAACTTTACTGAGCACCTAGGATTAGATCAGCAGCTCAGTATAAAGCTTGGAGCTAGACACAGGGGAGAAGCTCATTAAACATGATGGGTAGATGGGCGGATGATGGCTGGAGGGATGAAGGGTATGTAGGTGGATGGATGGATGGATGGATGGATGGATAGATGGATGGATGGATGATGGGTAGGTGGATGGATAAGTTAGTGGATAGGTAGGTGGGTGATGATTGGATGATGGATGGATGAGAGAGTGGGTAGGTGGATGGATGGATAAGTAAATAGGTTTATAGATGGGTGGGTGGATGGGTGGATGAATGAGTGGGTGTGTGGATGGATGGATGAATGGATAAGTGGTGGATGAGTGAGTGGATGGATGAATGGGTAGGTAGATGGATAAGTGAGTGGACAGATAGGTGAATGGATAGATGGATGAATGGGTAGATAGATGAATGGGTAGATGGATGAATGGGTAGATGGATGGATAGGTGGTGGAAATGGTGAAGGAACAGAGGTTGCAGAGGTAAGAGGCTTGAGTGAACTGGTGTGAAGCATGTGTCTTTGAAGGGGCAAATGGATGTTGCTTGGGCTGACCTTGTTGTAGAGAGCACAGATGTGCAGGGCTGTGTTTCCTGAGGCATTCTGGGCTCCAGGCTCAGCCCCATAGAAGAGCAGGTGTTCCAGGTGCTGGGAGTGGCCCCGTTGGCAGGCCTGGGGGTACAGGGAGTGCATAGGCCTGATTAGACCTCATCTGAATCCTTCCAAGGCCCTCTCTCTTCCTCGAGGTTAGAAGTCTACATCCACACCCTTTCTATTTTTGCCCTTATTCCTGTTCAGGGACTCAGGACATTAGCTTCCTGACTCTAAGCATTCAGTTACTCCAATGTATAAACACTCAGGCTAGCCCTTCAGGTGAGTCAAGCAACCAGCCTCATCTATGTATCTATTGTCTGAGTCCTTTTACCTTTTCCTCTGGGCGGACTATGTTAATTTCACTCTCCTCTCTGTAAGCAACCCTGCCGTCTCTTTCGCATCCCAGCCCCTTGGATGCTGCAGAGCCCAGGTATCCAAGCTCTCCCCAACGCTCGGGACTGCATCTGGATACCTGGTGGATTTCCTGCCAGCCGTTCTCATCCGCAATGCCCAGCTGGGCCCTGTTGTACAGAAGCAGCTCGCAGCAGCGGGGGTCGCCCCCCACCATAGCTGTGTGGAACAGGGGGGTCAGCCCTCGGCGGTCCTTGTAGTTGGGGGAGCCCCCAAGGTCCAGAAGTGCCTACAGAGGGACAGACAACTCAGGAAGAAAGGACAGATGGCAATCCTAGTTCCAAGGGGCTGGTAGGGAGATGAGCCTTGAGTGACCCATACAGGCTCATACCTGTCTCATTTCTGTTGCAATGCCTGTGTGTGTGTGTGTGTGTGTGTGTGTGTGTGTGCACATAGAGGAGGCGGGGTTAATGCTAATTAACTTCCTCAATTGCTCTCCATTTTGTTTTTTTGAGACAGAGTCTCTCACTGACTCTTAAGCTCACCAATTCAGACAGAACAGCTGACCAACAAGGCCCGGGAATCCTCCTGTCTCTCTCCCCAGCACTGAAATGACAGGTATGTGCCGCCACGCTCGGCTTTTCTGCTTGTGTGCGGAGACTGAACCCAGCTCCTCACGCTTGCACAGCAAGTACTCTGCGGACACAGCCGCCCCTCCACCCCCTCCCACAGTCTTCCAGACTGAGCCAGACTCTCTCCCCAGTCTGTATGAGTCCCAGCCCTTAAGAAGACAAGGTGGACACCTCCACAGGACCCTCTCTCTCACCCTGACATGCAGCTCAACCTTTCTCTAGTGAGTGACTTTTGATGAGCCACTGGAGGGTGTCCACGACCATGGACCCTTAATACATGGCATGGTTGTAGGGAAGACAGATAGAAGGATGGGATCTAAGTTTAAGAACGCCCCTGATCGAGTGTGGGAGCACTACACAGTCTCCCACAAAAGGTAGCCTGGGAAAGGCAAGCCTGGGGTGAACTCAAATATTGAGCCAGTCTCCTTGAGAGTGGGAGTTCTAGGGGAAACAGAGAAAGGGTGAAAAAGAAGGAGGAGTTTAAACCTGTGTAAGAACAAGTGCTGACAGCTGCCCCTGGGTAGACAGCCCCATAGCAGCCCTGTCAGACACTACAATGACCTGTCTCCAGTGATGTCATCCAATATGGTGGCCACGGAGGAGCGATGAGTACCTGACTGGGGATGGTGAGTCCATGGAAGTGCCGTTTTAATTTTATTCCATTTAAATCTAAACAGCCTGGAGTGGCCAGTGGTTAGGTAGCAAAGATTTAGAAACACACACACACACACACACACACACACACACACACACACACTCACAGGTACATAAGGAGTATCCCTTGGTTCTGGCAATAAACAACAATTCTTCATGCCAAGTGTTTGGCTGCACCAAGGGCTCTTGGGGAAAGAGTGTGATAAGAAGGGTGTATCATTGAACTGGGACATCTGTGAATATGGGTGTGCCTCAATCTTTGGAAGCAGCCTATCCTGACCTATACCTAAAGAGGGATCAGGTGACCTGGTAGAGGCAGAAGAGTAAGAATATTTTAAAATAAGACTGCAAGCAAGGGCTGGGGGAGGGGTGGGAGGCTCATGGTAAGGGCTGGGGGAGGGGGGGGAGGCTCATGGTAAGGTGTGGGGAAGGGGGGGGAGGCTCATGGTAAGGTGTGGGGGAGGGGGGGGAGGCTCATGGTAAGGGGTGGGGGAGGGGGGGAGGCTCATGGTAAGGGGTGGGGGAGGGGTGGGAGGCTCATGGTAAGGGGTGGGGGAGGGGGGGAGGCTCATGGTAAGGGGTGGGGGAGGGGGGGAGGCTCATGGTAAGGGGTGGGGGAGGGGGGGAGGCTCATGGTAAGGGGTGGGGGAGGGGGGGAGGCTCATGGTAAGGGGTGGGGGAGGGGGGGAGGCTCATGGTAAGGGGTGGGGGAGGGGGGGGAGGCTCATGGTAAAGCGTCTGCCATGCAAACACAGAGACCTGAGCTTGATCTCAATAATCCATGTGTAAAAAAGTATACGGTTGCAATATCAACACTGGAGAGGCAGAGCCAGGATTCCTGGGGCTCACTGGCCAGCCAGACTAGCCTAATTAGGGAGCTCCATTTGGAGAAATATGGTGGCTAGTTCCTGAGGACCGATAGCTGAAGTTGTTCTCCGGCTGCCACATTTGTACATGCTTGCCCATGGGACACACACACACACACACACACACACACACACTCACACACTCACACACGAAAACTGCACATAAATTTGTTCTGTGCATTTTATGGGCACACAGGGCTTATTTGTTTGGGAAACCACATTTTGTTTCTTTGTTGAGAGAGTCCCGCGATGCCCAGGCTAGCCTCAAACTCATTATGTAGTCAAGATTGACCTTACACTCCTCATCCTCCTTCCTCTACCTCCCAAGTGCTGAGATACCAGGCTTGTGCCTCCACACCTGGTTTCGGGGAGGTGTATTTTGTGTCTTAGGTATGAGAAGAAGGATCTGGATGGCCTGTGAAAATGAGTGTTCTGGGAGGTGGTGCTGAGCTAGCAAGGATGAACAGAGGAGCAAATCCAGGGCGTGCATGGAGATGGACTTCCTGAATAGCAGGGACTCATTTTCTGTGTTCTAAGGCCTTTAAGGGTAGGTACTTTGGGGAGGCAGAGGTAGGGTGCACACCGGATGGGCAGAGGGAAGGGGGCCATTCTGAGTGCCCAGGGAGGAAGCTTATGTGGACCTGCCCGGCTGAGTCACAACCAGCTTCTAGACTAAGCTGGGGCACCTGGAAGACTGACAGCAGGAACTGTGTATTTGCCAGAGTGCAGAAACAGATTTTGTGGTGCGGACACAGAGGTACTGTTTGGGTTGGAGGGCAGTGAGACAGGGTCTCATGGAACCTAGGCCAGCCTTGAACCCCTGAATGCTAGGATTGCAGGCATGTACATCGGACCTGGCTGAAGAGGGATTCTTTTGAACAGAAATGAAGGAAACAGGGTTGGAGAAATAAAGGGGAAGGAGATCGGGTCCCACCATCTGGGGATTACAGCAGCCTCACCGTGAGTGCCAGGCAGTGCCGAGCACATGCAGCCTTGTGCAGCGCTGTCATGCCATCCCGGGCCCTGAAGTCTATGTGAGCCCCACCCAGGCACAGCGTTCGAATCACCTCTACTGAGCCTTCAGTCTGGGCCGCCAGGGTCAAAGGTGTCTCTGAAGGACAAGAGAAGACCTTCAGAGGCAGGACTTTTGGCCCTTGCCTCTTAGACTCCACCCTGGTCTCCTAGCTCAGCCCTCTACAACCTTTGGTCACTCAGCCTCACCCTCTGGGGTTGAGGAGGTGCCCTGTCCTCTCTACCCAGCCCTGCTCCTCACCCCAGTCCTTCCCGGCCCATGCCTCTTCCTACCTCCTGAATCTGAGTCATGGTAATTGGGGTCCAGCCCCTTGTCCAGCAGCCTTGCCACCTTGTCGGACGTCCCGAGCTGCACATATTCCAGGAACTTCTTCAACCCCGTCTGGATCACATACAAAGAAAGGCAGGGGAATCAGAGAGATCAAGGGGTCAAGCGAAGAGAGCAGCAATCAGAGACAGCACCACCCAGTGGGTACACAGCCAGCCCCTTCCTAGGGAAAAAGGAAGTCTGGTGTGGTGGGTCACGCCAGGCATCTCAGCACTTGGGGGCAGAGACAGGAGGGTGATGAGTTCTAGGCCTGCCTGAGCTGTACAGTGAGACCCTGTCTTAAAAGGAATATTCTGAAATAGAAGGGTGTGGGAGTTTGAATGAAGATGGCCGCTATAGGCTCATAAGGAGTGGTATTATTGAAGTAGGTGTGGTCTTATTGGAAGAAGTGTGTCATTGGGGGCAGGCTTTGAGGTTTCAGAACTCGCTCTTCCTTCTGCCTGCTAATTGGGATGTAGAACTCTCTGCTACCTCTCCAGCACCAGGTCTGCCTGTGTGCTGCCATGTTTCCACACATGACAATAATGGACCAAAACCTCTGAAACTGTAAACTGGCCCCAGTTAAATGTTTCCCTTTATAAGAGTAGCCATAAGGGTCATGGCGTCTCTTCACAGCAATAAAAACCCCAAGACAAAGGGGAACTGTGAACTGTGTTGAAAAGCATCCTGATGACACATGTTCTTAAAGGAATATATTCCTCATGGTACTGTTTTGATACACAAAGATCCACAAGAAAATAATTAAAATATCATGGTTTGGGGGTGATGAGATAGCTCAGCCATAAAGGTGTTTGCAGCCAAGCCTGCCAACCTGAATTTGATCCCCAGAACATACGTGAGGGGAGAAAAATGAGCTCTAGAAATTACCCTCTGACCTCCACATGTGAGCCGTAACAGGAACATGCCATCTCCACCCCACCACCAGACACACACGAAAATAAATAAATAAATAAATAAATAAATAAATAAATAAATAAATAAATAAATAAGTGTAATTAAAAAAAATATCATGGGGGCTAGAGAGAAGCCTTAGCTTTTCAGAGAGCTTGCTACTCTTACAGAGGACCTGAGTTCAGTTCCCAGCACCAACCAATGGCAGGTAACTCCAGCTCCAGGGGGATCTGGTGTTTCTAGCTTCCTTGGGCACCTGCATTTACATGCACATACCCACACACAGACACATACACATACATAATTAAAAATAAAATAAATCTTTAAAAAAAATAAAATGGGATTTTTGTACTGTTTCTGCAGTGTGACTCAATTCACACCTGTCACATGTACAAAGGAGTTGAACATGGTCACTGGTTCCCAAAGTGAATGGCACAGGTAGGGAGGGAGAAAAGAAGTGAGTGGATGGTGTGGGACAGAGAAGCTTTGGGGGGAAAAGGGGAGACTTTCTTTCCATTAAACATCAAGAATTGTTTCCCTCTGGCCACATCAGCCTCCTAACTTCCTCCTAGTTCCTAGGGGACTAGGGCAGACACAGGGGGGATATCACCCAAGGTCTGGAGGGAAAGGACCCAGAAGAATAAATGTGGCTGAAGAGGAAAGGCAGTCTGTGGTTGATGGAAATACAGGCTATAGGACTGGGGAATTGTGGGTGTCTGTGAAATACTCCCTAGGCAGGAAATTGACTGAGGCAGGGTAAGGAAAGGGCCCTAAGTGCTCTGAGCAGAGAAGGCAGAGTTAAAAGAATGGGCTGGAGGGCTAGAAGGGAAGTCTTGTCATGCAAAGACCCTAGTTTGATTCCCTAGAACCTACATGAGAGAGCCAGGGGTGATGGTGTGCACTTGTAGTCCCAGGGCTGGGGAGGTGGAGTCGGCCACATCCCCGGGGCTTCCTGGTCAGCTAGTCTCCCAACATGGTGAGCCTCAGACCAGTGACAGACTAATAAGGTGGGGCCAGTGAGATGGCTCATCAGGTAAAGGTGCTTGCCACCAAGCCGGACCCTATGAGTTCCATCCCCAAGATCCATATGGTGGAAAGAAAAAACTGACTCCCCCCAAACTGTCCTCTGGCCTCCACATGTGCTCCCATCCACTCATACCACCGCCGCCGCCGCCACCACCACCATCACCACCACCCCTGCAAATGCACACACCAGGCACAGATGGCATCGGTTTGGGCAAGTGAGGTCATAGAGGGAAGTGCGAAGGGGTCATGATGGAGATAGATAGGTGTCTCCAAACAGGATTCAAAGTTAAATGGAGGACTTGGCATAACTGGCAGAGAGGAGAGCTGCTGGGGAAAGACTGGAAAAGAAGGTGATGGACAGGGTGCTCTGGGTGCAGGGGGGCACACCCAGGGGAGGCCTATGCCAGGGCACTCTTACCTTCGTGTGCAATTTGGCCAGCTGTTTCTCATCCAAGTTGGTCTGTTTGTAGACTCGGGTCTTGTAGCGGAACTGAGACCGGGGTGGGGTTTGAAGAGACACAGATTTGTAATCGGACTCTTTGTTGGAGAATGTCTGAAACTTCTCCCTTCCTCCCATGAGTTCAGGGTTAGCATGGAAATGGCCCTAGGTAGAGTCACCTTCCCAAGAGCACCAGGTCATCAAGGTCTACTGCACTATAACCCCTACCTTATAAGTGTAACACACACACACACACACACACACACAATGTTCTAGAGTAACTACTGTAGTTGGGATTCCCTCACCAGCTGATGGCATAGGGAGCTTAGGGAAGGGAAAGAGCCAACTCAGCTGGCGATTTGGACTCAGGATCTCTCTCCTGTGAGTTCTCGGGAAGTCTTGAAGTGCCCACTGGGGTTCTCTTGGAGTCAGAGTGGATGTGTTCCAAGGTATGACTTCTGTTAAGAGTTCTGTAGTCTCACCTCCAGGTAGGGTACCCCCTTTTCAAAGGACTGGGGGTACTCTCTCAGCAGCCTCTCTTCTTCCAGGAAGTTGGCATCCCGGCCTGAGGTGGCCGGCTGGAACAGTCCATAGTTAAGCACATCCTGTAGGCTCTCACTCAGGGCACAGAGTACTTGCTGTTTGGCTGTCCAGATGGTGGCATCAGGGTTGAAGCGCAGGCATTTCTGGTGGGAGACAGGATGGCCAGGACTAGGTTGGGTCGAGTGTCTGAGGGCCAAGGGTAGGTTGAAAAGGAGTAGCGTCCAGCTGGAGCTGGGAGTGGGGGTGGGGAAACAGACTTGGTCAATGTGTCTGTCAGCTGACTGGTGAGTAGCCACTCACCGTCTGGTGCAAGTCAGGGATGCCAATCCTGAAAACCATCATGCTGAAGTGGGCGTCGTCGGGGACAGACATGGAGCGTCCCTGGAGGCCTCGGGTAGAGGCCAGGTTACCAGGTGTTCCGCTGCCCGGGCCCCGAGTCCCCTGGGGGCCTCTCCCTGGCCCGTCTGGGGAGCTGTCGGATTCTGAGCCCCCCTCGGGACACTCGCTGGCACTGTGGCGTTCCTCGTCCTCGCTTGTCGCGGGGCTGTGGGTCATCGTGGGGCCACGGGGCGGCGGGGGACAGCAGCATCACAGGCAGCTGGGTAAGGCAAGGGTGTCCCTCAGTGGAGAGCCGTTCAGAGGCTACCAGTACCACCCAGTGACAGACACAGTGGCAGCCTGTTCCCTCTGCCCTGGCAGGCAAGGGAGATTAGGCACACCCTCAGACCTCTGCACAGACAAACTCACACCACCTCAGCAGCCTTCCTGGCACCTTCTCCTCCCTGTCCTTGGCCCTGCATGCAGCCCCCACCCCCCCCTGCGCTCCACTTTGTGGCTGACCCAGTATGTCCCAGAAATCACAGAATCACCGCGGGAGCTACTGGCCCACTTTGTCAAGCCACAGAAAATGAAGCTAAAATTAGCTAAGGACAGACAGGTGGACCAATCCACTCCAGCATCCTGCCCTCCTGGCCAGAGCCTGGCCTCTTCACCCCAGGCTGAGACTGGCTTTTCTAGTAAGGGAGAGGTGGAGGTGTGAGTTTTGAGCCTGGGGCAGCAGGAGGTGCCCAAGAGCTGGTGACTTCACTCAAGTGTGGCTGACCACATGTTTGGAGGGCTGCTGCTGGGGAATGAGCTGTCCCTGGAGGGGATCGAGGGATACAAATGTGGGTGGATGTACAGAAAAGAGAAGTTCCCCTGAGCTGTGCCCAGGGGACCTATGAGAGGTTACTGGGGCATGTGAAGAGGATGTGTGGGTGGATAGGGAGGCTGGCCCTGGCTGGACGGTCCAGGTGACAAGCTGTGGTGGCCTAGGTGGGTGTGGGCAGCTGCAGGTGACCTGTGGGTGTGTTTCAGGACTGGCACAGCAGGGTGGGTGGGTTGGCACTGTTTGGTACTCGTGGCTCCACCGAAGAGAACTTGGATTGGGTGGGGTGGCTGGGGAGGAGGCTAAGAAGTGGGCTGCAGCAATATGGGGGACCAGGAGGTGGGAGGGTCGTCCCTCTCAAAGTGGTCTACTGAGGGGTGGCTCCTTTCCAAATGCGGTTCTCTTCTCTCCTGTTCACTACCCCCCCACTCCCCACTCTAGAACCGGAAAGCAGAATGTCTGGTCTGGTCCCTCCCACCCCACACCAGGCCCGGCTCCTGCACCGTTGCCATGGAGATGGGAAGCAGTGGAGGGTACTGCTGACTTTGGGGGAGTGGGGATGGGCTGGGGGGAGGAGGGTTGGGGAAGGAAAGACGAAATGTTTAAGGAAGAGAGTTCCAAGAACTGTAGGCGAGCAGGCGTCTAACCGCGGGCTGAGGACCCCTCCCCCTCGTGGGGACCAAGCTCCGAAGCCCCTCCGGCCCTCGCCCAGGTACCTGGCCTGGTTGCCCAACCCGCCGGGCTTGGGAGGAGACTCCGGGTCTCCAGCTCAGTCCAATGACCGCCCTACACCACATCCCGCCTGGCAGTGTGACCTCAGCCACTCCCCCTAGGCTGACCCTGGCTGACATCCCCTCTGTAGCCTCAGCTCTACAGGAACGGGGTGGCAGGTGGGATGAAAGGTCAGCATGGGCCGGGCACCCACAGCGCGGGCACTACTGCCCCAACACCCAGGACAGCTCGGGCCCCTCCCCCTCCGGCCTCGAGGGAGGGAGCGGGCACACTCCGCCGGGGCGGCATGAATCAAAAGCTCGGCGGCTAAGAATAGCTGGCACGCAGCTGGTACCGAGACGGGCTGAGGAATCGGCAAAGGGGGGGTTGGCGATGGGGAGAGAGGGGGTGCCCTGCGAGGCTGCGGGGGGACAGGGGACTGCTGGCGTGGCCAAGAGCGGGGCCCTGGGAGAATGAATGGAGGTGGAGGAAGGCGGGAGTTGGGGCTGAGGCAGGAAGACTGGTGAGGGGACAGCCCCAGGCCAGAGAGGGAGCTGGGACTGGGGGCGGGAGCAGAGGGGGCGCGCCGGCCCGCGGAGAAGGGACCGGAGGTGCGATGGGCAAAGGAGGCGCGAGTGGGAAGGAACTGGAGATGCCTGGAAGGGGCGGCGGGTCTAGGCGGCGTAGGACGCTCTGGCCCCGACCCTGGGCTTGGAGGGGTTCGGGACCAGGGTGACCTAGGGGAGGGGCCCAGGTGCGCCAGAGTGGGCGAGACGGGGGAGTGGCCGGCAGGGTTGGGAGGCGGGGACCGGGACCCAGCGGTGGCCCTGAAGAGCCTAAGAGACCAGCATAGCTTAGGGGGCGCAGCACGTGGGGGATGGGTCACACCCTCCCAGCAAGGATGCGATCTGGGACGGGGCACCCGGGACTGGGTCGCAACCCAATTTGATGTCACCCGTAGGGGCCACGCTCCCTTCCACACCCGCACCCCCCTACACACACACCCTAAATGCACACCCAGGCTGGAGCCGGCGCCAGGCCAAGGACATCCGGGGCGCCCCCGCCCTCTCCCGCAACCCCAGCTCTCGCAGCTGCACCCTACCCCAGAACCCACCTGGGGTGCCCGGTGCCCTTACCTGCCTGGCGGGGCTGCTGAGTCCCGGTCGGCGGCGCCCGCGGCCCCTCCCCCCTCCCCCCACCCCCCACCCCCCCGTTCACGGGGGACCCTCAGGCCATGCCCCACCGCCCCGGAGGGCGAGCGGGCCGGGGAGGGGGCGGGCGAGGGCTGGGGGGAGGGCGGGGGGGCCGCGGACCTCACCCCCCCCGCGGGCCGGGCCCGGCCATCCGCAGCGCGCCCCCCTTTCTGCCGCGCCCGCGCGCCCCTCCTCGCCCGCCCCGGGGCTGGGGTCCGGCCGGGCTACGGGCGCCGCGGCTCCCGCCGGCTCTGCCTCCTCCTCCTCTGCCTGGGGCCGCCGCGCCGCCGCCTGCTCCCCGCTCGGCGCCTCCACTGCCACCCGGCTCGCTCTCTCGCACTAGCTGTCTCTCCCTCACCCGGTCTCTCTCTCTCTCTCTCTCTCTCTCTAGCTCTCCTCTCTCTCCCTCCCTCCCCTCCCTCCGCCCTCTCCCCTCCCTCCAGGAGCCCGCAGAGAGACATCGCCCCTCCCCGCGCCCCCAAACCTCGCCCATCCTCCCCCAAACGCAGCTCCGCCCCTCTCCCCTCGCCCTCCTCCACCCTTCATCTCCACGGCCCCATCCCCAAACCCAGATTCCACCCCTGCTTACCCCCATGTATCCCAAATGGGGTCCTGCTCCTCCCAGAGGAGCCCCTCTCCCAGAGTGCTCCCCACTCTTTCTACACATGGTGGGGTGCTGTTTGTATTTGTAGAGAGTCTGTATATTCCCAAATTGAATGCTGAGGGTTATAGATTACACACACGCGTGCACATACACTCACACACACACACACACACACACACACTCACCCCTTTCCACATGAGCCCCCACATATGGAAGTACCTGAGATAGGCATATATCCCTTCCCCCAGCTGGTCCTGTAAAAGAAGCATACCCACAGCTGCCTACTCCTTAGGGCATGCCTGCCCAGTACTCATGACCAGAGACACACACCGGCTTCATGGACAATGTCACACCCCAGTGTCACAGCATACCGACAGCACCCTGCAAGATTTACCCACACCATACTCCAGTTGCCTGCTCAGATCTGCCCACAGAAGCACACAGTAGACAGACATGCATGCTGTCTGAGGGAGCTCACCCACCCGCTGTCCATCACAGGTGTGTACTCCTGTTTGACTGCACACCCTGCTCATAGCGCCCCCTGCACGACTATCCCTGAGTACAGGTGCCAGGTTTAGGGACTTCTTTCCTGTTCAAGCACAGAGAGGCTAAGTAACTTAATAGCAGGTCACCCAGCTATAAAGAGGTGGTGTCAAGGATGATGAACATAGAAGCTGTCTCCATAGTCTCCACTAGCCTGGTAGTGTTCCAAAGAACATGCCTGAGGTTGTGTGTCTTCATGATATATCACCCCTGATTTCACACACACACACACACACACACACACACACACACACACACACACGAGCACACAAAGCTAAGGATGTGCAGGTAGTTAGCGCTCTCCTGCCTGGTACATTCACAGTGGCAAGGCAGATTCATTCATCATCCTTCATCTTCAGTCCTGATTTCCACTTTGCCCCAGCTTCAGCAGCATCCCCAGAGCCACTAGGGAACACCAGCACTGACAAAGGGCAGTTCTAGGTAGCTTCTGGGTTCATCTGCAGCTGCAGGCTCTCGGGAACATCCTGGGATAAGCTGGAGTCGGTACCATCTCAGAGAGGCCCTCATCTTGCTGCACCCACCCAGGTGCTGAGCAGCTGAGCCCGTGGAGAACAGCTGTCGGTGTTGGCACAGGCACTGAGTGGCTATGAAGAACTCTACAGTTTACAAGGCTGTTATGCATTATATGGAGGTCTCCAGCCTCTGATGAGGGACCTCTGTGCTACTAACGACGACCAGCATCTGAGAGGCTCTGAGGGAGCCAGTAGGCTGCCCAAGGTCACTCTGCCCTCCATGTACCAGGCTTTCTTGAAAACTGGTGTGTTCCTTTCCAAGGCCCCTCATGGGGCTCTCAGCAGCCGAGAGCAGATGTGAGGCACCTGCTTGGAGCCAGCAGCCTTGGCTAGATGCCACCACACCCATGACCTCCACAGGGCTGCCATGTCCCCTCTCTGAGCCTCTTTGCTTTCTCCCTGCAGAGCTTGGGCCCCCAGATCTCTGGCTCATGAATTGGCAAGACTTGCTGGACTGTAGTGGGAAAAGCCCTGCAGGAGTCATGGTCCTGGCATGGAGTGGGCATGGCACAGCCTTCCACTCCCTGGCATTGGATCCTCCCACAGCCTTCAGCACCTCTACCCAGGCAGACATCTTGAGAACTCAGGTGCCACCTAAACACTGAAGTCTGTCTTGGAGGCCTTGGACCAAGCTGCTGTTATTCTGCCAGGAACGGTGGTCTTCTTACTCAGCAGCTTAACTTAGCACTCACTTACTAGGTACTAGGAAGCCCTGCTTTGACTCGGGGATACAGAACTAACCAACAGTCCAATCCTTGGTCTGCAAGAGACAGATGTAAATAAACAAAGCCATACTGGTTGGACCATACCTCGAAGAAAAGGGGGCGTTTCATAGGGTGGTCAGGGCTGAAACTCCAGTGATGAGAAGGAGCTGAGGGAAGTGTCTCCAGGAGGAAAGGGATAGGAGGACAGGGCCAAGGTAGAGGGTGAGGGGAAATGGGGTAAGACTGCAGAAAATGGCTCTCTCCAGGCCCTAGCCCTGCAGGCTGCACTGAGGACTGAGGCCCAGGTTTGGCTTCTCTCCTGCTTCTGATGGGAAAGTGAGGAAGCAGGGGCGTGGGGAGTAATGTGATCTGATTTATAGTTTGGAAGGATTGCTCTGGCTGCGGCAGGCAAGCAGCCCAGATCGGAGGGGCTTGGAGGAAGGAGGGGGAGAGCAGGGGGAGGTGACTGCAGTGGTCTAGGCTGGGGTGAGGCAGCTTGCAGAATGTTCTCTGCTCAGAGTCCAGTGCTTGGTTAGCTCACTTCCTGGAGATACCTGCTCTGACTGTCTACCCCTTCCTTTCCTTGGTGGGGGAACCACTGGGCCCACCACCACCACCTCCCACCCCAGCATTAACCTGCTCAGGGCCTGACCTGCAGGAGAATCTTGGAGTTACACCTTGCAAGCTGTACACATGATGCTGTTCACACATGTCCCCACAAGCAGGCATACACAAGGGCTGGGAGGGCTGGGATAGACCATCTGGGTGGGGATTGGGAGAGCCTGGAGCCTGAGAATAGTAGAAGGAGTCCCCTTCATTAGGCTGTGTGGTCGATGGTGACCACAGGATAATAACAACCTTAGTATACCCTGCAGTCTGCTCCCTCCTTAGGAATGGCCAGGAGGGGGAGAAGGGAACAGAGGCAAAAGCCAGTATCCTATCATGGCCTGCTTTGTTCTGAGAAGGCTCATGGACCAAGGCTGAGGCCTACCAGTATTAAGGATACCCTACAGAACTTTCTCCATCTTTCTTCTGTCCATCTAAGTGCTTGTACTTGCAAAAGGGAGGAAAAGGGGGGGGGGGGCAGAAGCAGAAGTCTGGAAAGCAGCAAGGGGTGGGTGTGGAGAAACCTAAGGCGGGATTAGGCCTTGGAACGTTGGAGGTTTCTGGCCACGGAGGCAGAGCCTCCTGGAAGCCAAGAGGGGCGGGGAGACACACCAAGAGAAGCTGAAGAGACCAAAAGTTGAGACAGACCAGATCAGGAGGGGAGGCAGAAGAGAAAGCCTAGCAGAAGGAGGACTGAGAGGCACTTGCCAGTCCGAGACCCCAGTCCTATCCCACTCATCCTGACCTTTATTAGTTTGAGTGCTGGGAAGCCCAGCTGGATGCAGGCAGCCTGGCTCTTGGGGGCCCTAGTGGTCCCTCAGGTTTTGGGTTTGGGCCATGGAGCCCGGGGTCCTGGGAGGGGGTGGGAGGGAGGTTGGGGAGGGGCCTTGGAGGAGGAGCGAAAGCGGGAGTCCCTGATGTTGAAGGTGGGTGTCGGAGGGGCACTGTGGGCTTGGGATGAAGGGTTGTAGAGACCGGCAAAGAAAAATAATGGGGCTTAGATGGGGCAATGGGTTCAGAGAAAGAGCTGAGAGGGTAGGTGGGAAGGAGATTAACATGTGTTCTCTGCCCCAGAATCTACAGGAGGCCCTGGGGCTGCCCACTGGGCTGGGAAATAAGGATAGTGTTGCTGGAAATCCTGAAGGCAAAGGGGTCTGGGGGACCAAGGAGACTCAAGGAGAAGAAGAGGAAGAGGAAATCACCACAGCACCTACTTCCAGTTCCAATCCTTTCCCCAGCCCTTCTCCTACACCAGAGGACACCATCACTTACATCTGTGAGTATCCAGAAGCCAGCATGGCCTGTATGTCAATCACTGACCCACCTGGAGGGCAGACACATCAGGGGAGCCCCAGGTCCCCAGACATGCCTGTCAAGAGCCCAAACCACTGAACCTCATCTACATAGTCCAGATTACCTCTTCCATCCCATCTTTGGGAGTCCGAGGGCCATGCCCTCCCTTTTCCTTAGGGCCCCTGATTGTGCCTCCAGTTGCGTATTCTGTCCCTTCACAGTGGGCCGCTTGGCTGGCCTGGATGCAGGCCTACACCAATTGCACATTCGTCTGCACGCTTTGGACACCCGTGTGGTCCAGCTGACCCAGGGACTGCGGCAGCTGCGGGATGCTACAAGTGACACCCGCGACTCCGTGCAAGCCCTGAAGGAGGCACAGGTCCGTGCTGAGCAGGAGCACGGCCGCTTGGAGGGTGAGTTTCAGCAGCACCAAGAGGGCTTAGGTGGGAGTAGGCGACCCAGGGAAGTCTGAAGACCTGGGGACCAAGGGTGTCAGGTCCACATAGAACTGGGATGTGTCGGCACATCTGTAACTGGATTGTGAGGCGGGTGAGACAGTCCTCGCTTCAACCTGTGCCACACCCTGGAAGCCCCACCCACTGCCTGGTACCGCCCACACCCTGGCCACGCCCCCTAAGGCCCTGGCTCCACCTCATTAGACACTGCTGCTCTAAGGCTTCCCTCTGGCCCCACCCTTTTTATACCCGCAAATGTGTCGGCCCTGCCCCTGACAGCCTGGCTAGGCCTTATTGGTCACTGAAGCTCTAATCCCGCCCATTACCCACGCCCTCCCTGTCCTCAATGCTCTGGCTCCCACTAATAAGTTTCGACCACAGAAGGACCGTCTTCTTTTAGCCTCGCCCCCAACAGCCCTGTCTTGGCCTCACTGGTCACAGCCGCTCTATCTCTGACTCCGCCCTCTTCCTGCCCCTAAAGCTCTGACCCCGCCCCCTGCAGCCCTGGCTCTGCTTCATTGGTCTCGCCCGCCCCGAGCTTTGGCCACGCCCCCAGTAGGCCTGCCTCTACCTCATTGGCCATCGCAAGTTCTAACCCTCCTTTATCTGGCTCCGCCCTCTACCCTCATGCACCGCTCAACGGCTCTGGCTTCCCCTTTACCTACGGACCCCGCCCTCTCCCGCCTCTTGAAACCTTGGCTCCGCCTCTTTGATCAACCCGAAGCCCTCGCTCTGGCCCCGCCCCCTCTTGCTCCGTGTTCTGACTCCGCCTCACCACGCACACAGGCTGCCTGAAGGGCCTGCGCCTGGGCCACAAGTGCTTCCTGCTATCGCGGGACTTCGAGACACAGGCGGCGGCGCAGGCGCGGTGCAAGGCGCGGGGCGGGAGTCTAGCGCAGCCGGCAGACCGCCAGCAGATGGATGCGGTGGGCCGGTACTTGCGCTCTGCCCTCGCCCCCTACAACTGGCCCGTGTGGCTGGGCGTGAACGACCGGCGCTCGGAAGGGCTCTACCTTTTCGAGAACGGCCAGCGTGTGTCCTTCTTCGCCTGGCACCGCGCACCCAGCCCGGAGCCCGGCGCCCAGCCCAGCGCGGCATCATCACATCCACTCAGCCCGAATCAGCCCAATGGCGGCGTCCTGGAGAACTGCGTGGCGCAGGCCTCGGACGACGGTTCCTGGTGGGACCATGACTGTGAGCGGCGCCTCTACTTCATCTGCGAGTTCCCCCTTTAGAGAGCCGGTCCTTGCCCCAGAGCTCGAGCACACGTTCTGCTCAGTGCACCCTACGGTCTGGGGTCGCTCAGAGGTTGACAGTAACCATGAATAAATTTTAATAATTAGAGGCTTTTTATTTTAGATACTGGCACCCAGACTGATTGCGGCCGGGTCTGCACCTGAGAGAACTTCAAAGATGCAGCCCCTAGCCATATCAGCCCAGAGCTGATACGCTTGTGGGCAAACCCCCGCAAGATTACATGTAGTCTGCCTGCGTGTAGGCAGGGGCTTATTTTAACGTGAATGTCCTGCAGTTGTCCTAGTCATCTTTTGAGTAGAGGAAGCAAGTTTGATTACAAAAGCAGAAATAGCATTCTTACTATCTTGCTAGAACAGCAGACTTTACAAGATCAGTCACTTTAAGAAGAGTCTTTAACGTCGTGGGTGGGGGTGGACGGTACAGTCCGTACAAGACCCTGAGGCAGTTTTTGATTTTGGTCTCTCAAGCATAGTAAGTCTAAACGTTTAAGTGTAATGTTCACCATCACACCTACAAATTTGCACTCTGCACACTTCAATACATCGTGCACCCTGAGCCTCACACTGTATGCCTTGCCTTGCACTTTGCACCCTGAATCCAGAACCCTCTTTGGATCCGAAGTGCCACCAGTCCCGGCCGATTGGGCTCCCCCGAGAGATACCCTATGCAACTTCTCCATGTCCCCATGTGTCCTTGAAGCTTCAAGCTCCCAGCTAAGCTCAGTGCCAATAAACCCTGTAAGATAATTTGAGGGCCTGTGGAGACACCTGGCCTTTATCTTGCCTGGGGAAAGTCAGGAAGAACCAGACCCTGACTTTGGATACTTGCACCTGTCTTTTTAAAATACAGAATGTTGGAGAGCATTTGTGCATAGAGCACATGGTTGTGCACAGATGTCTGGCATATTCTTGCACCTATGTGGATGCCAACATTCCTAGCATGCTTCCTCATGGAACCTTTAGGACCTGAGCCCTGTCATTGTTTTACACGTTGGCTTTGCTCCTGAGCAGAGAAACCAAGGAAACATCAAGGTTTGCTCCAGGTACTGACATTTAATCTTGTTTTGCGTTGACCAGTGTCTCAGACCTGCTTTCCCGAGTGGGGGGCGGGGCTCCATTTTATCACCCATACCAGAGAAGAGAGACAGAGACACCCACTGCAACTTTATGTCTCACAACCTCCAGGACATGTGGTCAGACACAAAACTTTCCTCATGGGAGCACTCAGGTTCCTTCAGTTATTTCCTGTCTGAGAAGCCAGGTCAGTCTTCCCATCCCTGAGCCCAGGTCTCGTGCAGGTCCTCTAGCAAGCCCCACCTTCTCCTTCCACGTGGTGTTGGCCCACATTTCCCAGTATGCCTGAGGATCACGCCCTTGGCAGTGACGTGAGAGATCAGCTGTCTCCAATGAAAACTGAGTTCTCTCCTCCCACTGGCCTTGCCCGGTGCACCTAGGGAAGTGTAGTCCCGTCCCTGGACTGTTACACAGTAACGCCTTTCCAACAAGAGTTGAAACAACGAAACAACGCCCCCTGGAAAAAAACCTGTGAATTTTCATTGGCAGATGGTAACAATTTTTTAAAAGTGAAATTGCTTCATGTAAAATACATACATATGTGTAGGAAATGGTTAGAAAAGTTGGGTGTTGACTGTTAATCCCAAAGATTTGAGGAGAAAGACCATCATCCTAAATCATTATAGCCAAATTAATCAAAGTAAGCATGTAATTAATTAAAGCAAGCTGTTTTATCTGTGTACACCAGCTGCCTCCCCCTAAGGTGGGGTTCGAGAGGGAGGTCAGGCATTGACTGTGAGGAAGGACAAGGTTTTTATAGCTCGGGTAGGAAACTTTCAAATGTGGGATTTGGTGGGCAAAAGAGATGGGGTTACAGGAGCAGAACATAGCATAACAAGTTAGTCATAACGACCTACTAAAACAAAGACAGGATTGAAAGGTGCAAGGTGATTGTAACAAGGTAGTTATAGCAGCCTTCTGAAACAAAAGACATGGCTGCCGTTTCCTGAACAAGCAGTGCAGAACCATTTGTAGTTAAGGTTACAGGTAGGGCATAGCCCAATTCTTGAGAAACAGAGGTTTAATCATAAACAGGACAAGCCCAGTTTGCCTTTACTATAAAATGGATTTTAAGTCTAAGATGGAGGCAGGCTGGTTCTTCACAACATTTACTGAATAGAATATTAAAAACACACATGAAGCCAAGTGGTGGTGGCGCACACCTTTGATCCCAGCACTCAGGAGGCAGAGCCAGGTGGATCTCTGTGAGTTCGAGGCCAGCCTGGTCTACAGAGGGAGATCCAGGACAGGCACCAAAACTACACAGAGAAACTCTGTCTCAAAAAACAAACAAACAAAAACAAACAAACAAACCACACATGAAAATTCTCTGCAGCCAGAAGTAGAGGCTGACGCCTGCAATCCCAGCATTTAGGAAGACGAGGCAGAGACTAAAGTTTTAGGCCAGCCTGGATTACAGAGTGAACCCGTCTGAACAGACAATCAAACACCACAAAACCAAAAAACAAACAGACTCAAGAGGGCTAGGGAGATGGCTCAGTCAGTACAATGCTTGTTCTGGAGGTGTGAGGACCGGAGCTTTTATCCCCAGCACCATGAAAAGGCCAGGCCCTTCAAGAGGCCCTACTGTTTAGCTGAGCACTTGAGCAGGTAGTGTGCTACTCGGCACTAGATAAAAAAAAAAAAAAAAATTCCCAGAGCTGGGTAAACATGGCTCCAGGCTGGGACCCACAGGCATGGCTCTCAGCTCTCATAGATCCAAAGTGGGCAGAGCCCGCCACCAGCACCATGTGCTAAGCAGAGACACAGAGTGGGTAGCCCAGCTGGTTAAGGTTTGGCTCATGTGGTCAGGGAAACACTGCAGATGTGCAACAAAC
The DNA here is from genome assembly GCF_949786415.1 of Peromyscus eremicus. NCBI lineage: Eukaryota > Metazoa > Chordata > Mammalia > Rodentia > Cricetidae > Peromyscus > Peromyscus eremicus. The sequence continues at coordinate 162,863,957 of NC_081416.1, read as the reverse complement.
AAATAAACAACAGGTCTAGGCCGAGAAAACCTCTGGACAGGTACAGTATGCTTGAAAATGTGCTTAGGCGTTGACAAAAGAAGATAAGATGGGTGTAGACAGTCATAAAAAATAAATGGTTTAAAAATAATAAAGTCTTTAAAGAGAGTAAAGTAGGGTAAGGAGGATAAGCCACGCAAGGATGAAAGCATAACTGAATGTCTGGATCTTATATAGTGCTTCGTTAACTTTGAAGTATTTAAATGCTAGTGAACAAAAAACAACAGCTGTAGAGAGACATTGGATTAAGGAATTAACTACGAAATCAAACCAGCCTATATATTTTAAGAATGTCTTAACTTCAGAATGGAAGGAAGGAAATGTGTTGCGTTGTGGGAGAGAGGTTATGCCTTTGTTTCCACAGGAAACAAAAAGCTATGGATTCCTTCAAAATTAATAAAGATCAGATTTGATAGGGGGAGATCTCCTGAAAATCATAGCTTCAGACATGAAGGAAAAAACCAAGAAAAAAATAACAAGACAGGTGATGTATGTGCTGATCTTTTTAACATGGGAACAGCTCTGAGACTAGATGAGACATGATAAATCTTGTTGGCTACAGAGTCCTCATGACTTATTATTGCATGCCATCCTTTCATATGGCATGGATGGAGATTTATATTACAGTTTGGTTATGCAGTCCAAATGGACTTATGAAGTTGACAGATGCCATTACCTGCTCAAACATAGAACAGAAAATCATTAGCGGATTTATGCATACTGCACATTCCATACTTGTGTTAGTGCAGATATGTATTTTACCTTTGAATGTTTGTGTGTTTTCAGAACAAAAGAACCAGATACTAATAAAGACAAGTAGCCCAGGTGATCCAGCCTCTCAGAATACCTCTATTGAAGTTTCCTCAAAAAATTGCTCAAGACAACTTTAAAGCTGCTAGCTGAGATGGTCCAGCCTCACAGACTACTCTAGCCAGGTCTTCAGATAAGCCCTGAACTTTCCCATCACACAGAGACTGGACAACAAATGTTATAGCTAACTCTCCGAGGACTTGACCATCATCTCAAATTTCTCAGGGTCCCCTAAAGATGCCATCACCCCCAGACAACAGAAAGTAATTTTAAGAATGCCCATATTCCCAAGAGGTGGGGTGGGTGGTTTTTGGTCACTCAGTGGGTTATAGATATCTGTCATTGTTCAGGTAGGTTAGTTGCAAGTTGTTACATGGTCAGGGAGGAAACTAAGCAAAGGAAGTTAAATTAAGGGATCTCTTTCTGAAAAGAAAAAAGGGGGTATAGGAATGATATGATAAAAAGGTAGATTGTTTAATCTACTTTTAAACTAAAAAGCAACTACTAGTCTCAAACATTGCACATTGGTATGGATTTTTTGTATATTGAGACAAATTAAAGGTTATTTTTATACTGTATATATGTTTCTACTCTTCTTTAAGTATTTTTGTATATTGATACAAATTTAAGGATTTTTTTGTCATAACATCCTATATATATATATGTTTCTACTTTCATTTAAGGTATTGAACCTATAGAGCTCATTTAAAAATGTAAAGTTCTACTCCTTGAAAGCTATTATTACAAATTATTTAGGATAGTTAAGAAATGCAGGTTAGTAGTCACCTATTACAATCAAACTTATAGTCATGTTAGGTATGTTTTCAAGGTAAAACAGATATATTTTAGAAAGATAAGTGGTCTTCAAACACCTCAGAGAGCTACAAAATATGGCATTTAAGATGTTTTACTAACATAAGGCTTTTCATGACAGTAAGATATGTCTGTTCCTGGCATCACCGATCTATTTCAGAGAAGATGATGGGTATCAAAGAACCCCCCATATGGAGTTTGCTTTCTATATGGCAAAGCTAGCCATTTTGGCTAGGAACTGCCCTTGCCTCAACTGCAGACAGTATGCTGTTCAAACTGGACAAGCAGGACACAAAGGAAGTGACTGCTGAACTTGGACAAGACAAAGTAGAACAGCCCTTCAAAAATTCATGCTTCACAGAAAAGTCTGTCAGATATTCTAGGCCTGTAGACTTGAGATGGATGCCCCAACATTGCAGAGGAATCTTGGGTAACTGTCCAGGCAGCCAGCTGTCTCTGTCATTTCTATAGTTTGAGAAGTTGTTTGCTTTGCACTTCCTGCTTACTTAGGTAATATTTTATCCTTTTTGGATCTCTGATGGGGCTGAAGACTAGATAGTTATGCCATTTTCTTTGTTACCAAATTCAGAAAAACAAACTTAAAAGGAGATTTAAAGTTTATAAAGGATGAGAGACATAAAAGCTTAAGTTATCTATCTAAGAAAATGTCTAAAAAGATATTTTTAAGATGGTAATACAATTATGATAGAAAGTGGTTTAGGTATAAAACTTTGGACTCATCAAGATAAGATAGATAATAGAATAATTTCTCCAAATTTGCCAAATACAAATGGACTGGACATTGTGAATGTAATCTGTGGGAGGCCTGCTCCCACTTTTACCCCAGGTTACTACTCTTGAGGAGGGAGAAGTGAGAAATATTTAGATAGAAGGATAGAGGGAAAGAGACAGATAGAAACACAGGATAGCTCGGGAGGGCCTGGATCCTTATCCACCAGCTCCTTCTGTCTCTTCTAAAGGGCTTTTTAAAGGAATGCCAAGGGGCAGAGCAAAAGACCTCCTCTTGCTAGGTCAAAGCATACTACACATCCAAGTGCAGCCCCTTCCAAACACCCGGTAACCACACACATGGTCAAGCCATCCTCTAATGCCGCTGTGCTGGGTAAATCAAGCTCAGTTCTCACTAGGAAACCTTTGTGGGCCTCCACAGTAATACTTGATAATTGTTCTTATTGTGTACAGTTTTATTGTGTTAGAGTTAAAAACCTTTCCTTTTATTTAGACAGAAAGGGGGAAATGTTGTGGGATATTTATCACACTGTGTGAACATGTGTTGATGTTTTATTCTGATTGGTTTGATGAAAAGCCAATAGATAAGCAGGAGAGGATAGGCAGGACTTCTTGGCAGAGAGAGGAATTCAGCAGGATGAATCTAGGCATGGGGATTTAGCCAGGGAGATGTGGCACAAGTTGGACATACAGAATGGATGACAGGTAAAAAGCCATGTGTTGAAATGTTAATTAATAGAAACAGAATAATTATAAGAGCTAGTTGGGAACAAGCCTCAGCCAAAGGCCAAGCTTTCATAATTAATAATAATTCTCCATGTCATTATTTGGGAGCTGACAGTCCTAAAAGGAAAGTCAGGACAACATCACCCTTCTCTGCTGTTGATCTAGTCCTCGCTGATTTTTGTAGCATTATGGTGTCCAGTGAGTATATATACCTCTGGATGGTGAGGATGGTCTGAACCACCTGTTAGAAGTCTTGGATGAACTGTGGGGAAAGTTGATGATAGCTTGTTAGAGAAGTAGTTAGTCTCACTGTTCCAGTGGAGATATCAGCAGTTATCTGGACTACAAGAAAGGGTAAGATTTGAACAGCTTGTTTATCATGCCCTGACACTATAAACTCTGTGTTGGGAACCAGTGACGATTCTTCACCAGGTATATCTCTAGTTTTGGGAAAAGGAATACCAGGGAACAAGTTCCAGACCACCAGATGGGAAGGCATTGGTAAATCTGAGTGTCACAAAGGATGAAAATGTCATGAACATTTAGGCACAGGGACTGGGTGGTAGTGCTGAGTTTTAGGGTATCATTATAGTCTGAGGAATCTGTGTGCCCACAAAATGTGTCCCTGAGGAGTTAAGGCAGCCTGCATTATCAAAGAGAAAATGTGGGAAAGAAAAGGGGCCGTAGTGATACTTGGTTCAGAGCAATTGACAAGGGGTGTTGAGGGGAGAGGTGATAAGGTGCTGGATGAAGACACAAGTGTTGAGGGGAGAGGTGATAAGGTGATGGATGAAGACACAAGTGTTGAGGGGAGAGGTGATAAGGTGATGGATGAAGACACAAGTGTTGAGGGGAGAGGTGATAAGGTGATGGATGAAGACACAAGTGTTGAGGGGAGAGGTGATAAGGTGATGGATAAAGACACAAGTGTTGAGGGGAGAGGTGATAAGGTGATGGATGAAGACACAAGTGTTGAGGGGAGAGGTGATAAGGTGATGGATGAAGACACAAGTGTTGAGGGGAGAGGTGATAAGGTGATGGATGAAGACACAAGTGTTGAGGGGAGAGGTGATAAGGTGATGGATAAAGACACAAGTGTTGAGGGGAGAGGTGATAAGGTGATGGATGAAGACACAAGTGGCAGTTGTGAGTTTGTTCTGGGAGGGATACACAATCAGCATTCTCCAAAGCAGCCAGGCAGAGCAATATTTAGTAACTGATATATGGAGATTAAGGTCTGAAAAAAGAGATGGAGTAACCATGAGGACAGCAATTTGGGATTAGTGTCATCTAAGACGGGATACGTTAGGGAGGTAAGAACTTTTGATAAATGTTGGATTACATCTTCCATTTTTTCTGTAATTAGATGCTGGGAGAATGGGGTATATACTCTTTGTATTTTGACTGTGCTCACTGGGCTATTATAGGTCATAATACAGTGACACCCTACTCCCATCTGGTGTCCCATGGGGCTTGAATGTAGAGGTGCAAGGATCCCTTCTGTATGTAAAGATAAGAGGAGGGATTAACAAAGCTTACATTTGTCTTATGGTATTTGCAGGACCACGATGGGAAACCTCAGTAAGTTTCTGGCCACTTCTTACGGTATTCTTTGCTTTGGTCATAGAGAAAACAGGCATGGAGGTAAGCCGTAGGGTTAAAAAGGGCCAGTGAAAGAAAATCCTAGACCTAAGACCAAAGAAATACACCCTGCCCCTATCCAATTCAGGAATTGAAAACCAATCAATCCCAGAGCATGAAAACCAGCCAGTCTCAGATAATGAAACCAACCAATCCCTGAGCACAAAATCCAACTAATTTTGAAATTGACATTGAAACCCTACCAATCATTACCCAGAAAATCTCTACCTTGGAAAGCTTCACCATATAAGCTCTATACCAGTTCAGCTTGGGGCTTCCCTTTTCTACCCTGGCAGAAGCAGCCACTCTCCTGGATTACTCCCTCCCAATAAATCCCTTGAGTGAAGTTTGTTGTAAGGCATGACTTTGTGGTAACCCTTGGCTTCTGACTGCTGGGATACCTTACCCTTCAGAGCTGTAACACTTACGTAAGACCATGAAGGAGAGATGGATAAAGGAGTTCTAGGGAGCTGGATCAGCCTTTGACAGAATGGACTGTTGGTTAGAAGTGAGGGTCTCTTGGATGTTAAACATCCCTATGCAGAGCCACCCCTAGGCAGGTATAGAAAGGAAGAAATAGAGAAGGAGGGAGCAAGGCCCAATGCAGTGGAGTTGAGCATGGTCAACTGTGTGAAGCCAGAGATCAAAGACAGTCTTTGTGTCTTCTGGAGTTTAAGAGAGCAAGGGTCTGTGGGAGTTGAAGTGTAGAATAAAGATTCATCCCGTTGTTTTGAATTTTGGAGTGAAGGGTTTAAGACATGAGATGTATACCCTTTTGGGGGAGGCCCTCAAGTTTAGCAGAAGTGGGAGTGACAAGGATGTCTCTTTCCATTAGGGAGAGAGCGGTAGGGTCACTGGTCCAGGAAAGAGGGAAGACCAGGTCCCCAATATTAAAAGATGATGGGTTGGAGTGGTCAGAAGGCCATGGTAGAGAATGGTTGGTGAATGTCCAGAGAATAGAGTGCAGGTAGGTGAGCAGGGGGCTAAGCAAGTGAGTGGGGAGATGTGAAGGCTGAGATAAGAGAGCAGGAGTTAAGAGCTGTTGCCCATACATAAGCTCAAACAGAGAAATGGAGAGAGGCCATTTGGGGAGGCACCTCAGCCTAGGAGAGCTAGGTGCACAAGCTTTATCCAGTCAAGGTGAAGTTCTGTGAAAGCTTAGTAAGAACGTTTTTGAGGCAATGATTGGTTTGCGCGACCTTCCATGAGGACTAGGGATGATATGGAAATGCCAAGGGATCTCGAGAGCTTTGGATAAAGTTTGAGGGATTTGAGAAGTAAACTCAGGGCCATGATATGATTGAAGGAAGGTTGGGACTCCAATGAAGCATGAATCTAATTAACCTTAGCAATAAAAACCCGGAGTCAGATATTGAGGGTGAAAGCTGAAATATCAGAGAAGCAGAGCAGCAGCCACCAGAGACGTCTTACCTCTATGAAATCTCAGACCGAATGGGGGATCCTGTCTCTACGAATCTCCAGACTGAATGGAGGGAGAGGAGGTCCTGTCTCTATGAATCCTTAGACTGAATGGGCCACTGAGATTCTGTCTCCACCCACCTTATATTCCTGTCTTCATCTCCCTAGTGCTAGGATCAAAGGTGTGCGCCTCCCAAGTGCTGGGATCAAAGGCATGCACCACCTGGCTCTGTATCTGTTTTAGACTGGTTCAGTCTCTTTTAGACTGGTACATAGTAGTACAGTGTGACTTGAACACCTGATCTTCCTGCTTCGTCCTCCCAAGTGCTGGGATTAAAGGTGTGTGCCACCACTGCCTGGTTTCTATGGTTAACTAGTGGCTTAGCTCTGCCCTCTGATGTCCAGGCAAGCTTTATTTGTCAGAACACAAAATATCATACAATACTCCAAAGTAACGAATGATCTCTCAGAAGAGAAGATCTATTTGATCCCCTTGTTGGTGGTGGAGAATGCTACCCTGAAAAAAAGTTCACCAGGACCAGGAGGTATCAGATTCTTCTGACAGTGGGCATGTGGATAAAATTGAGTTGCCAGTCGATTCTTGGATGAGATCCCCTGACAGATCTTACAAGAGGCAGTGATAGTCTTTAAGAAGGACAAATCCCCCCAGGATTGTGCACATCATTAATCTTAGCACTCGGGAGGCAGAGGCAGGCAGATCTCTATGAGTTTGAGGCCAGCTTGGTCTACAAAGTGAGTTCCAGGACAGCCAGGGCTATACAGAGAAACCCAAAACCAACCAACCAATCAACCAACTAACAAACATAAAACAACAACAAAAAAACCCCAAAAAACAAAAAACACAAACAAACAAAACCCCAAAACAACAACAACAACAACAACAACAACAACAAAACACCCCAAATTCTTGTGGGTGAGCAGTAGATGGACCTTAGTGAAGTGAGAAGTGAGACAAAGCCTGGATATTAGGGTGAAAGAGCTGGTGCACATAGTGTAGAATTGAGTGTCTGGGGATGATAGTGAAGATGTGAGCTGTAAAGTAAGGATGTCTTATGAAATGTGAAGGACCCAAGCCTCCAAGAGCTGCAGCTTTAGCTTCTTCATTGGCTCAGTTATTCCCCTGAAGATGACGGAATTGTCCACTTGGTGTGATTGGCAGTGAACAATTCCTATAGCCATGGGAAGATGGGAGACCTTCAACATGGCCGTGGGTTGGTTATTGATCCTCCCATTGTTGTTAGTAGTCCAAACTCCTTCCAGATGGCTGAGTGTGAAAGAAGAGTATGAAAGGCATCCTTGGAGTCTGTGTAGAGTTTTAGAGATTGTCCCTTGCTAGTTCAAGGGCATGAGTAAGAGATAGTAGTTCAGTCTGTTGGTTTGTGGTTGAGCTGGGAGGTCCTGTTCCTCAACCACCTTGGTGTCCAAGATGATGGTGTATCCTGCCTTTTGGACGCCCTGTATAGGTGTAGGTAGTTTGAGGTAGAGGGCCCTTATGTGTGTGTGTGGGATGAGGTAATAGCTCTTCTAGGGTCTCAATGCAAGAATGAGATGGAGAGTATCCCAGGATTGGCCAAGGGAGGAGCTTTGAAATGCTGAGAGGTGAGCATGGATGAAAAGTATGGGTGGCATCCTCTATCAATGCTACCTGAAGAGAGAGAACTCAGGAAAAAGATAGTGTTTGGAAACCCTTGTACATTATGACATAGGATAGATGGTGAGAAGAAAAGACAGTGGTAGGTGACCCAAAGGTTAACGTGTGTGTGTGTGTGTGTGTGTGTGTGTGTGTGTGTGTGTGTGTGTTTGAGATAGGGTTTCACTGTGTAGCCCTTGTCCTGGAACTCACCCTGTAGAACAGGCTGGCCTCAAACTCACAGAGATCTGCCTGCTTCTGCCTCTCAATTACTGGGATTAAAGGTGTGCAACCCTCTCCCTCCAACATAGTTAAGTTTTTGATTCACAAATAAGGAGTTTGGCTGTGGCCAGAGCACATAGGCAAGGTGTCCATCATTGGGCAGTATGGTCTAGTTATTTTGATAAGTATTTGATGGGCACAAAGAAAGGTTCCCAGTTGGTGACCCAGGAACCTGAGGACATATCCTTCCTTCTCTGTAACTCAGAGAGAGATCTGGAATGTGTAGGGTCAGGACCTGGAGCCTGTTGATGCTTACAAAAAGACTTGGCAATGGTTGCAAGGATGGATTCATGTGGGGGCCAAGGGCTACTTCATATAAGGGGTGATCAAAAAGGGAGGAAGAGGGGGGTCAAAGAGCGTAAGAAAACAGCCACTCTAGGAAGGATATAATTCTGTCCTTGGTGGTGGGGACTAAGAGTGACTGGATTCGGTGTTTTCTATCTGCGATGATGGCCTTATGAGTTGGAATATTAGTCCCAGATAAGTAACCTGAGGGGTGATAGCTGGACCTTAGAGGGTGAGACCCTATGTCCCCAGCCAGACAAGAAGTTTAGTAGAGAAGAGGTGTCAGCCTGGCTAATTTGTAGGGTGGACTACAGAGAAGATCATCTGTATTGTATAAGCTTGGGTTTAAGAAGGACAAAAGAGTAAATCAGAAGCCAAAGCCTGGCTGAATAGATGTGAGCTGTCCCGGAACCCCTGGGGTAGGACAGTCCAAGTGAGTTAGGTAGAGATGTGAGTGTCTGAGTCAGTCCAAGTAAAGGAAAAGGTATTTGGTGTCTGGGGTTGAGAGGAATAGAAAAGAAGGCATCCTTGAAGTCTAGGACAGAGAAATGAGAGATCTCTGAGGGGACAGTGGAGAGGAAAGTACAGGGGTTGGGTATGATGGTTTGAAGAGGAACCACTGCAGAATTAATGAGTTGGAGATCCTGAACCAAGTGGTAGATTGGGTTCGTTTTTGTTGTTGTTGTTGTTTTTAATGAGGTTGTTAAAGGGGGAACACATGGCATGCAAAAAGTTTTTTCTTAAGAGGTCAGAGATAAGAGGTTTAAGTCCCTGAGAGTTTGGAGAGAGAGTGAATACTGGGCCTGGATGATGTAATTGGTAGGGTTTTGTAATTAGATGATGAGGGGCAGGTGATGTTTGGCTACAGAGGGGTTTTGGGTGTCACATATTCGGGGATCTCCCTGGAAGTCCAGCAAGGGAGAAGGTGTGTTGGATTGCGTGGTTTGGAGAAGAAGGCGAAGGGAGCAGCTGGCAAGTCTGGGGTCAAGTGGATGGGGGACAAAGGAAACAGAAGCTCCCACTTCGGCTAGGAGATCCCTTCCCAGCAAGGGGACGGGACAGGCTGGCACCGTTAGGAAGGAGTGGGTAAGGGCAACACCCCCAAAGATACAACTGAGTGGTAGAGTTTGGTGAAGCTGATAAGCTGACCTACCCAAGCAATAGGTGAATGAGAAGGAGAGGTGGGCCCTCAAAACTCCATCAGGACCGAGTGTTCAGAAGGAAGGAGATGGGTCACCCTGATACCATAATAACTACCGAATGCTCCTGTTGGGCATGGTGGTGGTCGGGCCAAGGGAGCCCAGGTCCCCTCAGTTGTTCATGGCAAGACCTAGGAGGTTGGCTAAAGGATGATCTGGGTCTGATGTCTCTATACTGTGAGGGACATGGGGACAATCAACAGTCCAATGTCCCTCTTGATGGCACCTTGGACATCATCAGGGTGGTTTTCAAGGGTTTGGACAGGCCAGGGCCCAGTGACCCTCTTGACCACATTTGAAGGAGGGACCCAGAGGTCCTTGGACTGTGGGAGGAAAGGGAGCCTGAGCAGTTGCTATGGCTGGCTGGAAGGCCTTGGCCAGCATTTTGTTGTTGTTGTTTTCAGCCTCTTTCATCTCTCCCATGGTTTTGTCCTGAAGGCCAGTGATGGGACTTCTGCCTGTGGAGTCAGGGACCCCCTTTTGAGAGGTTTAGGTTTGGCCCTAATGTCAGGGAATCTCTGGAAGAAGTAGGTCATGAGGAATTGTCCATCTGGAGTTTGGGGATCCAGATTGGTATATTGTTAAGAGGGCCTTTGTAAGGTGGTCTAGGAATTGAGGTGGGTTTTCATGTTTGTCCTGAATGACCTCTTGGAGTTTTTCATAATTTACTGCTTTGAGGGCAGCCTTATGGAGACCAGTCAGGTGGTGAGTTATAAGTTGATCTTTAGCTAAAATGCCCCCTGGGGCATTGTAATTCCATTTGGGAATCTGGTTGAGGATTTTGTCTGCATGTGACCTAGCCTGGTCCCAGACTTACCTGCACTCCTCAGGAAGAAGGTTGTTGGTGAGAATCACGTAAATGTCTTGGAAAGTGAGTGTGGTGGTTTGAATAGGTACAACCCCCATAGACTCATGTGTTTAAATGCTTGGACCATAGGGAGTGGCACTAATAGGAGGTGTGGCCTTGTTGGAGGAAGTGTGTCACTGTGGAGGTGGGCTTTGAGGTTTCATTTGCTCAGGGTACTCCCAGGGTGGCATACAGTGGCTTCTGCTGCCTGCAGATCAAGATGTAGAACTCTCAGCTCCTTCTCCAGCACTATGTCTGTCTGTACCTGCCATGCCAATACTGGACTAAACCTCTGAAACTGTAAGCCAGCCCCTGTTAAATATTTTCCTTTATAAGAGTTGCCATGGTCGTGGTGTCTCTTCACAGCAATAGGAATCCTAAGACAGTGAGGCTGTAAGATTGGGTGATATATTGGACCTCTTTAATAAAGGTGGGAGAATTAGTAGTATAAGACCCCAGTCTCCTTTATTTGAAAGAATTCACTTAATGAGAAGGGGACATATACCCTGACCAAGCTGTCCACCCCAGCAACTTCCTATAAAGGGAGAACTGGGGAGTCATGGGGGTTGGGACAGGCCAGGGGCAGGGTGATTTTCCATTGGCCTGTTACTCACATTTACTTCCAAAGAATAGAGGCAGGCCTTATGTAATTTGGTTACTCAACTGTAAACCTGATGTTTACACAACATTCTATCTAATCTCTTGATAGTATTCTAATTTGGTCTGTTGACACACATACATACACACTTGCATTTTTCCCCAGAGGTTAAGGTCCAGGGTGTTCCTCAGTCTCTCTCACCTTAATTTCTGATTCAGGGTCATTCACTGATTGGTTAGGATGGCTGACTAGTCAGCCCCTAGATCTTCCTGTCTCTCCCTCCTCAGCACTGGGATTACATGCCACCACACACAGCTTTTAGGTGAGTGTTGGAGATCCAAATTCGGGTCCTCATGCTTGAGTGGCAAGCTTTACTCCCTGAGCCCTTACTCTCCAGTGCCCTCGGTGGGGTCTGTCATAGGACCTTCCCTCGTCAGCTGAGGATGCAGTCTGGGGTCAGCACTGGGTTTTATAGTAACTGCCTTTTTAGCCTCCTTTACAGAATGTCTCTTTGTTTCTTTTTCTAGTTCCTTAAGATCAAGTCTCCCTACACAGATGGGGCTGTCCTGTAACTCCCTGTCTAACCCAGACAGGTCTGTACCTTAGTGTCTTCATTCCTTGGCCTCTCTGGCCCTGGGGTGACAGGCATGCACCCCTGCACCCGCTACTTGGCCTCCTTCAGTCTGAAATGCCTCCATATTTAGGATACGGACATCTTGGAAGAGCATCCCTTCCCCCCTTTAAAAAAGTCAAAGTCCCTCCAGTCAGTCTGAGAGTGCCTCTCGACCAAGGCTGTGCCATACAGTCTCTTGCAGGATGCACAGGTGAGCAATGTCCCTCTGAAGATGCCACATCTGGGCACAGCCAATGTCCAGTCACCTGCTATGCACCATTATGTTGTTTTGAGGGTTTTTGATTGCTTGTGTAAAGAAGGTAAATTTATTTTTTTATTCCCGATGCAAGCACATAAGGGTCCTTTTATTCAGGTTCAACCTGGGCCACCGCATGTCAGATGGAAGGAAGTGTGGTGGCGGCCACAAGCCCAGGTGTAGAGAGTTTTTATAAGGAAAAACCACAAGCCAGGAATTGGCAACTTGGGATGGGGTAGAAAGGATATGGGACAAGGTGATTTTTTGAAACTATTGGTCTAGACTTTGGGCACAAAACCACATTTGAAACCATTGGGTTAGACTTTTGTTGGGGAACCACAACCCACTAAGCAGGATTATCTGGACTGCTTAGCAGGATTATCTAGATATCTTCAAGGGCCATAAACCACAGATAGAATGTCTGTAGGAGGATACTGCTCTGTTGAGTTGTTATGACACATTCCTGAGGTCCTTCCTGGAACCAAGTACAGCAGGTGGTCTGAGATGGTGGCCCTTTCCCTAAGATGGAGCCTGTAAAGTCAAGTCTAGGCCTTCACATTCCCCCCTTCACAAGTACCAATGACAGGACTCAATTGTGAGTCCTACCTGTCCAGAGGTTCAAGGGTATTGGGACCTAAGAACCATGAGCTAAAAGATTTTTCTAGGGCAGTAACATTTGTATCTATTGCCATTCTTAAAGCCCTGTAGTTCTGATCTTTGAGTACAACCAGGTTATAATCTTATATAATACCTCTTTGATTCTGCACAAAGAAGGTTAAGTGTCTTATCTTATTGCAGAACCATTTCAGTTAATAAATTTATCAATTGACAACTCTGAACCTATTTTCCTGTTATGTCAATAATGAGCTTGACCATCTTGCCTCTATGCTAGGGAGTTTCCTTTTTTTTTTTTTTTTTTTTTTTTTTTTTTTTTTTTTTCGAGACAGGGTTTCTCTGTGTAGCTTTGCGCCTTTCCTGGATCTCGCTCTGTAGACCAGGCTGGCCTTGACTCACAGAGATCCACCTGCCTCTGCTTCCCAAGTGCTGGGATTTAAGGTGGGGAGGAGTTTCCTTTTGACCCAGCATTTCAGCCTTTTCTGAACAGGGAACATGGGATGATGTATTCTCTTCTGGAACTACTACAAGCTGGCATTGGGGCACCATTGTCAGGGCCCCAAGAAGGCTGAAAGGCTGGTCAAAGGCTGGGCAATGGGGCATCTGTCAGAAGCATGTGGCTATCTGACCCCATGGAGACAGGGAACAATTACGTTGGCTGGTCTGGTCCACGTCAGCTTTTATCAAGTCCAGAGCTCATATAGTTGTCCAGAGCAGTGGAGTCAGCAACTAAAACTTGGAGGTGTCTGCCAGTCAAGTGGAAACCTGTTGAGACAAACTTAAACTAGGAACAGAAGTTAAAATTTATGAACTTATTTGGAACATTTAGGCACATATCCTTAGTAACTGGGAAGAGCAGGAGTCCCAAAACTAGGAGAGAGAGAGAAAATACCATCCTTAGGAATAAGCTGCACTTATCTGGGGTCCTTCAGACCTCTGTGAAGTGGATCCAAGTTTTATGACTCTTTTAATCCTCTGAGGCCTACATGAGCTACCTTACAAAATGGCATAAAAGCTTTAGATACATCAGCATTACCAGTCTGTACTCAAATTCATATAATAGACAAAGCAGGTAATGGGTATCTGTAAAACAGCAGGAGTGGACTCATACCTTTGAGTCCCACCAAGAACTACAGATTTTGGTTAAAAGCATGTGTATTTTCCTTCCCTTTTTAAACAGAAACTTTTACCAAAGTCTTTCTTGTGATTTCCCTCAGTAATCTAGAATATGTTGTAAAGCTACAATATTTTAAACAAGAACAGAAATACATGCATATATTATAACAAGAATAACTCTAAATTTACATCAGCACTGTGCCACAGACAAGAAACTGTTGGTTAGCCTTATAACACAGCCGTGGTAGCTTAGCAACCATAGGCAGTGACATTCCATTCCACTCTCGGAGCTAAACCTCCTTCAGGTTCAGCCCCAGGGTGTGCCTTGGGAGCCCCACCCATTGGCATGGGAGAGGAAGAGGACCCAGAAGGCGCACACCATGGGGACAGAAGATCACTGTTAAGCTCAGATTTCCAAGTGCACGAGAGTGGCAGACTGGCGGGGCCCACAGACCTGCAGGCCACTTCTCAGCTGTGACCCTGGAGGGGCACTTAGTTCTCCACCAGCTCCGGTCTGGTTCAGGCCCACTCTGAGCTCCTCGAGGCCCCTGCTGGCTCCCTCCAGCTCTGCCCCATAACTCTTCCACTCGTGGCAGGGGGTGGGGGTGGAGGGGGTGGGGGTGGGGGTGGGGGGCGGCGGGCGGGGCAGCCAGAACCGCCACCCTCACCGTGCTGTAAAGCCTCCACCCCATGGCTCCCTGAGTGAGCAGGAACCTGGCCTCAAACCCGTGTCTGGGCCCTGTGGTGCTCACTGCCCGCCTAGCCCACTCAGTGGTCCCTGTAGTAGCCCCTGGGTTGTGCAGCCGCCCTTGGGACTCATTGAAGTGCATTCGCTGCTGAGCTCAGGTCAGAGAGCAAGGAAGCAATGGGGGAATTCTGTTAGTCTGCCCCAGCTCAACCAAAGGGACCCCATCCTTTCCGCTGGCCATCCGGCCCAGAAGTCACAATGCACACACAAGCCCAGGCATAAAACACGCATACATGTGGCCACACTTCTCACACATTTACACACTCATATAGGTAGGACATTTCAACAGAAAGGCAAATAAAACTTTTTACAACATAAGACAACGAAACAGCTCTCCTGCGCCTGGAGACAAAACCAAAAAGACGCCAGCCTCATGCTGGTCCATGGGAGCAACCCATGTCATTTATACTACAGATGTGGGGGGGGGGGTTTCTACTACAGATATGGGGTTCTCCACCCCCACTAAACCCACTAATGGGGTCTGGAAAGTCTTTCAGCCCCTTGTGATCATGGCCTGCGGTGTGTTCACCCATTTACTGGTCCTGATCACAACCATAGACCTAGGCATGCCACAGAGATGAAATTGTATACAGACAGACACTTAGAGACATGCTTACTGGCCAGTCGGGAACCCTTCAGTCTGGAGTCCCCCATGGGGTCATGGGGGTTCCTAGCCAATGCACCAAATGTTGTATCCGTTTCGAGAAACCCCCAGAGACCACCAAGGAGCCGGTTTCTGATGCAAGCACATAAGGGTCCTTTTATTCAGGTTCAAGCTGGGCCACCGAATGGCAGATGGAAGGAAATGTGGCAGCGGCCAGGTAAATTTATTTTAGCTCTTGGCTTCAGAGGCATTGGTCTATGATCAGCTAACTCCATTGATTTGGATCTGAAGTGAATCAAAACATTGTGTGTGTTGGCTGGGTATGTGGCTCAGTTGGTGGAGTGTTTACCCAGCATGCACTAAGCCCTGGATTCTGTCCCCACCACTGCATAAACTGGATGTGATGCTGCTTGCTTTTAACCTCAGCACTCCAGAGGTGGAGGCAGGAGGAGCAGTTCGAACTCATCCTTACAGACATAGGGAGTTCGAGGCTAGCATAGGCTATGAGACTCTGTCCGAAATATAAAGAAAGAAAGGAATAGAAGAGGCTAGAGAGATGGATGGTTCAGCAGTTCAGAGTACTCACTCAACTCAGAGGACTAGAGTTCAGATCCCAGCATCCACACAGTGGCTCAAACTGCCTGTAACTACAGCTTCAGGGGGAAACAATGCCCTTTTGTGGCCTCTTTGGGCACTTCACTCATATGCACACACACACACACACACACACACACACACAGAGCTTGGTGGAGAATGCGCCTTAGGTGTGTGCAGATTCTGGGTTGGGTTTCTAGGACCAAAGACCAGAAGGGAACCAAACAAGCTGTCATTATTTGAATGTAATATAACTCGCTGTCAATCAACCAGAACAAAAACTAGGACAAATACACAGAGATCAGAGAGTCTCCAGTTACGAGAGCAGCATACAAAGTCTGTGTGAGGGGCTGGGGACACAGCGTAGCAGAGGAGCGTGCTTGCTATACACATGTAAACCCCTGTGAAAAGCTAGCATGCCCATGCATGCCTGTAACCCCAGTGCTGACGGAAGTGGACACAGGAGATGTCACAGGCCTTGCTGGCCAGCCAGGCTAGCCCCAAGTCAGCCATCTCCAGTAACAGTAAGAAATCCTGTCTTGATGGAGTAACTGTGGGAAGCATGACCTGACATCTTCCTCTGGGGTCTGCATGCAGCACAGAAACACACACACACACACACACACACACACACACACACACACACACACACACATTAATTAAGAAGATAGTAAAATCATTTCATTTCTTTATGTTCTCAATAAGCAATTACAAAATTGTGGCTGCATTCCTGCTGAGGTACTCCTGGCCTGACTCCAGAGAACAGCACCTAGACCTAATCCATCTTTTGTTTAACTAGACGCTCTATGTGAATCTTGTCTGAGAGTCTCCCAAGGACACAAAGCCTATGCAAAACTTGCTTCAGGAAACCCGGAAAATCATGGTCCCTGACAAATCAGGAGTTTGCACTTGGCGTTGTATCTGTGGGAGCTCCTTTCAGGTTGTTTTGAGCATATAGAAATCAACTGGCTACACTGTAAATACTGAGAAAAATAAAAATGCCCTGGACGAAGGGAAAGTGCTTCAGTCCTTAGGAGGCTGGACCCCCCGGCAACCATGAAAGGCTAGATTCATTCTTAAGGTGCCTCTGAATCTTCTTTCCACAGACCCACGTGAACCCACACACCCATGCCGCAATACTTCATGACATAAAATGTTAAAAATAGCATTCACAATCCCAACAAAAAGCAAGATTTAAAAAGGAAGAAAACACAAGACGCTATGTAGCAAATTTGATCTGTCATAATGAATCTTCAAAAGGCTGGGAATGAGAGCAAACATGCTGTGTGCTGCCCCTCCTTGAGTGAAGGGTGGGCAAGCCAGCCACACCCCAGCCCCTCACTGGGGGATGCTGGGCAGGGGCTCTACCACGGAGCCACACCCCCAGCCCCTCACTGGGGGGTTCTAGGCAGGGGCTCTACCACTGAGCCACACCCCCAGTCCCTCACTGAGGGATTCTAGGCAGGAACTCTACTACTGAGCCACACCCCAGCCCCTCACTGGGGGATTCTAGGCAGGGCTCTCCACTGAGCCACACCCCAGCCCCTCACTGGGGGATTCTAGGCAGGGGCTCTACCACTGAGCCACACTCCAGCCCCTCACTGGGGGATTCTAGGCAGGGCTCTCCACTGAGCCACACCCCAGCCCCTCACTGGGGGATTCTAGGCAGGGGCTCTACCACTGAGCCACACCCCAGCCCCTCACTGGGGGATTCTAGGCAGGGGCTCTACCACTGAGCCACACTCGCAGCCCCTCACTGGGGGATTCTAGGCAGGGGCTCATCACTGAGCCACACCCCAGTCCCTCAGTAGGAGAGTCTAGGCAGGGGCTCACCACTGAGCCACACCCCAGCGCTCACTGGTTGTTCTGCCTGCTTCCTTACCCCAGTGCTGAGTTGTACTTGTGTGCTTGGCTGTGCCTGCTATGACAAGGAGATGTGGATTTGAACTCCAGGACTCTTGATTGCACACCTTGCACTCTTATCCACTGAGGCATCTCCCTAGTTTCTCTTTTTGTGTTTTTGAGACATGTTTCACC
Organism: Peromyscus eremicus; assembly: GCF_949786415.1. Classification (NCBI taxonomy): domain Eukaryota; kingdom Metazoa; phylum Chordata; class Mammalia; order Rodentia; family Cricetidae; genus Peromyscus; species Peromyscus eremicus. The sequence continues at coordinate 162,846,314 of NC_081416.1, read as the reverse complement.
ACGGAGCTTATGCTGGCTTTAAACTTGTGGTTATTCTGCATCAGCCTCCTGAATGTGGGTGAGGGTGTACCACCCTTCCAGTGGCAATTGATGCATTTTGAGAATATTGTAGTTATACGACTTTCCTAATCCTCAAATTGGAACCCACAGTGTTCAAAACCCAGAGCTTTGTGAGCATTAGTGTGACACAGTGCAAAATTCTTCCCTGTCTTGAGGGGAGGGTGTAGTGGGCAGCTGTTCCAGCTCTGACCTGGAAGTACTACCCCATTGAGGTTTCTAGTACCTGCTCCGCCTACCTATGACGCCACACCCCTGGGGCGGGGCCAAGATGGGAGCCCTTAAGACCCGAGATCCAGATGTGCTGGCTCTCTTGGTTCCTTGTGATCCTGGATGCTGGATGGTAGACCGAGCAGAGTTCTCCAGAGAACCCTGATGGACTGCACCTCACCTCTCCCGGACCCTGTAACCAACCCCTTTACTGACTGTAAGTTACCCCAAAATAAACCTCCTTTTTAACTACGTGGAGTTGCCTTAATAAATCCCCACAATAGGAGGGTCACAGTCTCAACATACCTGTGAAAATTATGAAGTTACCATCAGGCTGCAAGTAGAAGATGTATATGAAACATAAATGTCCTCTGTTTGTCTTGATGAGCCTTCTTTTTTTTTTTTTTTTTTTTAAACACAGTTTCTCTGTGTAGCTCTGTCCTGGAACTTGCTCTGTAGACCAGGCTGGCCTCGAACTCACAGAGATCCTCCTGCCTCTGCCTCCCAAGTGCTGGGATTAAAGGTGTGCACCACACTGCCCAGCTATGATGGGCCTTTTACTTTTAATTATGTATGTGTGTGTGTAAGTCTGTGTCTGTATGTACACATGAGTGCAGTGTCCACAGAGGCCAGAGGAGAGCATTGGGGCCCCTGGAGCTGGAGTTTCAGGTGGTTGTGAACCATGTAACACCACTGCTGGGAACTAAGCTCGCTTCCTTGGCAAGAGCAGCAAGCACTCCTAATCGCCGAGCCATCTCTCCAACCCTCCCCACCTGCCCCGCCAAGTTACTTTTAATAAGGAGAGCCAATTGTATTTAATTGCACATCGGCTTTGTGTTGGGCACTCATCTTTTTTTTTTTTTTTTTTTTTTTTTTTGGTTTTTCGAGACAGGGTTTCTCTGTGTAGCTTTGCGCCTTTCCTGGAACTCACTTGGTAGCCCAGGCTGGCCTCGAACTCACAGAGATCCACCTGGCTCTGCCTCCCGAGTGCTGGGATTAAAGGCGTGCGCCACCACCGCCCGGCTTGGGCACTCATCTTAACTGATTTTATGATTGGAGGAGAAGAGCCCAGACACACATAACATGTCTGGGAGGTGACTCTTTAGACCTCAGGATCCAGGCCTTACATTGAGTGTCGTGTCCCTCAGTCTTGATACTGATCTTTGGGGTCACCATGACACTTGCTCAACATGTTTTCCTGGAACTTAATCTGCTCCCAACTTCATCAGCTGCTTCCAGCTCTATACCACCCCTGCCCTGAGCCTCAGCTTGGGCTGATTGGACAGACAGATATCAGAGTCGGAACCCCTTGGCCCGACTCTGGCCCACTTTTTCAATGCATCATAAGGTATGTGATGGGGTCTAGATGTGCTTGGCAGGCTTGGGGAGTTTGGGGAGTGAGGAGTGGGGAAGGGAAGACAGGTGTGGGCGAGGAAATCACCCAAGGTATGGTGTTATGACATATGCCTGTAACTCTAGTACGCAGGAGGCAGAGATAGAGATGGCCAGTTTGAGCATAGAAGACATAGTCTCAGACCAGGGACTGGGGCCACAGCTTAGTGAGAAAGTGTTCAATTAATGTGTCCAAAGGCCTGGCTTCCCTCCTCTGCATGGTCAGAGCCAGAAGTTGACACTGGCCATTCTTGCTCAGATGCCTGATCGCCACACAGGCTCTCTCACTGTCCTAGGGTTGAGTCAGCTGCAGTGTCTGCCCATGGAGCCCCAGGGATCCTCCTGTCTCTGCCTTCCAATGATGGGATTAGAAACTTGCACTAGCAAGCCAAGGCTTTTGTGTAGGTGCTGGAAACTGAACGCAGGTCCCTGTGACTGTGCAGCAGGTATTTACCAACCGAGCTGTCTCTCCAGGCCCGTTCTGTCTTGTAGCCTTTTCTCCACTTACATGGTGCAGCCTGCAATGACAAATCTGTTCTGTCCCTAGTGCCACACTCTTTTCAGACTGGGAGCTGATACATGTATCTGTAAATCCATCGCTTCCACTCATTTAGTAAATTTGACGTCAGTATTTCTGGAAATGCACCTCCCCTCTGAAGGTTAGCCTCAGATTAGCATGTATCCCACACCTCCCAAATGCTAGGGTCACAGATGTGCTCCACACGTGGAAGCATGTGCTTTTAGAGTAGAGTAGACTCACAGAGCTTCTCCCAATCCTCTTGTTTGGCTTTTGTTTTTGTTCTGGGATTGAATTCAGGGCCTCACACATGCCCTCTATGGCTGAGCCAAACCCCAGCCCCTCACTGGGGGTCCTAGTCAAGGGCTCTACCACTGATCCACACCCCTGCCCTTCAGTGGGGGGTTCTAGGCAGGGGCTCTACCACTGAACCACACCCCCAGCTCCTCACTGGGGGATTCTAGGTAGGGGCTCTACCACTGAGCCACACCCCTGCCCTTCAGTGGGGGATTCTAGGCAGGGGCTTTACTCTTGATCTAGGTTCCCTCTTAATGTGGTGCTCATGTTGAAGTCAGTGCTGCTGACATCTCTGCAGCAACCCTACTCCCCCAAGATGCTGCTCATCTCATGGGCTGCCTTCTCTCTGGGCTGCTTCAACAGCTGCCTCAACCCCTTCCTCTACATCTTCATCACCAGAGGTTTTCTGTCTGGCCAGAGTGTTTGGAGAAGAGGGTTTTATCAGTCATCTTGTCCCTGAGACCAATGTTCCAACAGAGGGTGGAAACCCTCGGGTTCAGACTGGAAGTCCTCTGTCTTAATCAGGGTTTCTGTTGCTGTAAAGAGACACCATGACCATGGCAACTCCTACAAGGAAAAGCATTTAACTGGGGTGGCTTGCAGTTTCAGAGGTTCAGTCCATTATTGTCATGGTGGGACATGGCAGTGTGCAGGTAGGCATGGTGCCAGAGAAGGAGCTGAGAGTCCTGCATCTTGATAGGCAGGCAGCCGGAATCTGTGTTCACCGTGAGTGTAGCTTGAGCATCAGAAACCTCAAAGCCCTCCCCCACAGTGACACACTCTTCCAACATGGCCACATCTACTCTAACAAGGCCACACCTCCTAGTAGTGCCGCTCCCTATGAGCTTATGGAGGCCAATTACATTCAAACTATCACATCCTCTTTCATAGTCTATGAACAAATACATTAACTTCTGAGACCTGCTTCTACTTCTAGAAAGTCCCCCCAGCAATCCATCATCAAAAACCTTCTAGTATAGACATCAGCATCCATTTCCCACATGGTGAACTGTGAAAGAGAAAGATCATATTTCCTTTGCAGCTATATACAAACATGTAACTGACTTCTGGCCAATAGGTTGTAAGTATGGATAGTAAATGTAACTTCCTTAAAGTGACCGTAAATGAAAGCGCTCTGTCCATCCTTCCTCCGTTTGACTAGAAATGGAATGTTTCAGCCAGTTTTTGCTATTTGACGAACATCCCCTTTCAAGTTTAAAGGTCTACAAATATGAAGCCCACTCAGGGCTGGAGAGATGGCTCAGCAGTTCAGAGTACTTGTTGCTCTTACAGTGGATCCAAGTTTGATTCCCAGCACCCATATAATTTACAACTATCCGTAACTTCACTTGCAGAGCATCCGGCACCCTCTTCTGACCTCTGCTAGCACCAGATTTTACAAGTGTGCAAAATCACATCTGAGCTTTTTAATGTGGGTTCCAGAGATTGAACCCAGGCCCTCGTGGTTTACAGGACCATAGTGTAGTGACTGAGCATCTCCCAGGCCCACTGGAAGAGGGGCTTACAAGTGAGATACTGCAGAATCCAGGCATGAGGGACAGGCCTTGCCTCTCCAAGAGAAGATCTGCAAAGTGACATTGCACAGAGGAAACAGAACAGCCATTTTGTACCCCTCGCAGTAGCTGTGTGAGATGCTTCTGTGTCCACAAGAAGTCCTGGGATGCTGACACCCAGGCTGAGGAGAGAGACTGCAAAGTCTAGCTCACAGATGACCCTACACTATCACAGGAGTCAGTCTCCTCTCTCTCTCTCTCTCTCTCTCTCTCGTGTGTGTGTGTGTGTTTGTGTGTGTGTGCGCACGCGCGCATGTGCATGCACATGCTATGGCATACATGTAGAAGTCAGAAAACAATTTTCTGGTGTGGACTCTCTATTTCCACCATGTGGGTCTTGGGGAATCTAATTCAAGGCATCAGGCACCTTTTGGCAAGCAAGCACCTTTTCTTGGTTAGCCATCTCACTCCAGACAGCAGTCAAATTGACAACCAAGATTAACCACAGAGGACTGTCGTGTAGCAAATTTCCTCTGAGATTAAAAACCTTCCATTTTGGAGGGAAGCTCCTTAATCTAGGAAGTAAACAACTCAAAGGCTTCAGGAAGTCCCTGAAACTGACCAGATTCACTAGGCTCCTCCCTCCCCAAGTATACATAAGCATTTAGGACTGCTGAAAGTAACTCTCAGACCACCTGAGCTGCCTGGGAGAGACACCCTCTAACCTGTTGAGCTGTCTACAGACTGCAGAGTGCTCAGGGTCCCAGAGTTTGTGAGCTGTTACCTGTGCTGGGATGGACTTTGTCCAAGTAAGCTGTCTTTGAGTCATTTCTGCTCCTGTACTTAACCCTCGCCCATATCCCTGTAAGTAGCCCCAATAAAACTCATCAGTTCACCAAGATGGACTTTTTGTGGCATCTGTTCTTTGGGGTGTCATCAGTTCCTTATTTAGGGTGAGTGGATGTTTGTTTATATCTCCCCAGGAATAATGAATGTCACACAACAGGGACTAGTTGGGAAAGAAAAGGATTCAGTAGGAGTGGGAGAGGACAAGAGAGAGAAACAGGGATGGATATGATTAAACATTACATTATAAACATGAAAGAATATGTCACAATAAAACTTACTATTGTGTGCAATTAATATCTGCTAATTTAAAAACTTAAAAAAGCAAAACAAACAAAGAAGAACCAGAAAAAAAATAACAAGACGACAAGATCGTCTATTACAGGAAGTTTCCTGAGTCTCCTGAAAGCCTGCATATAAGTGTGGATCATGATATTTATCTGTAAATCCTGCAGTCTCATCTGAGAACAAGGTCATTTCACCTGAATAACCACAGTATCACTCCACAGTTCACACCAGGAGGCTCTCAGCTGCCTGTAACTCCAGCTTCAGGTGTTCTGACGCCCTCTTCTGACGCCTGTAGGCACTGCACTCACATGCACATACCTCTGTGCAGACACACACTCACATAAAAACAAAGAAAGAGGGGCAGGAGAGAGTTCAGTGGTTAAGAGTTACTGGCTGCTCTTCCAGAGGACTCCAGCTGGACCCCAAGCTCCACATGGCAGCTTACAACCATCTGTAACTCCAGTTCCAGGGGATCCGACACCCTCTTCTGGCTTCTGAGGGCACTGTGTGCAGATAGTGCACAGATACACATGAGGGGAAAGGTATCCTGGCAGTCAGAGCCAAGGAATACCACAAAGTCACACAGCACAGCAAACCTTACACAAGAGATATATTAGTAAAGACACCGGAGGGAGGCTGCCTCTGCTTGAGAGAGAAGCAGTAAGGAACTGAGTGGGAGGCAGGCTTTATATAGGGTTTCTTGGGGGCGTGGGCAGAGCTTTCTGAGTTGGTCTGGGATTGGTGGGATTTTGTGACCTGATCTTGGGCTTTTTACTCTGTAGGGCAGAGCTTGGTTGCCTGAGTCTCAAGGGGCTGGGTCCAGCTGTTAGAGTATCCTCAGGGGTGGGGGTGGGGGGCTGGCCACTCCCAGGCCTTGAGGGGCTTACAGGCAAAACAGCCATGCTAGTTATTTTTAATTTACACATAAAAGTAAATCTTTTTTTTTTTTTGAAAGAAAGGGGAAGGACTCTGACGCCCTTGGATGCTGCAGAATGCCCTTTAAAAGAATTCCCGTGCTCTGAGGATAGACAAGCGGAAGCTGCACTTCATTTGGAACCATCAAAGTCATCCTCAGAGGAAGAGCTGTAGATTTAAATCTCAGGAGGAGAAAACAAGGTCCAAAAGGAAATTAGCAAGTGATTCAAGAAGAAAAAAAAAAAGAAGACCCACAAAATCAACGCAGGCCAAGTTGAAAGGAGCCGTTGACAGAAGCTGAGGAGGACAGGGTCTTGGTGAAAAACTGGCTCTGTGGTGGGAGCAGGCATTGCTTGTGCTTGCTCATGCACCTCCTCTGTCTTCAGCTCTCTTGTCTCATGTAGTTCAGGCTAGCCCCAACCTCACTATGTGGCTGTGACTAGCCTTGAACCACTGGTCTTTCTGCCTCTACCTCTGAAATGTTGGAATCAGGTGTGCACCACCATGCCTCCTGTTTCTACATGCACCAAAGTTGAAAGAGTGTGGATGGAGGAAAACGGGTTTTTACCTAGTGAGTCTGGGAAACAAAAGTGCTGCTGAGGTGGCTCCTGGAAACCAGGTACAGGGTGAGTCCAGAATGGTCTGACACCTACAGGCCCATTCGCAGGGTTCTCTCACTTCCTACAGTTCCCATAGTTTCCTCAGGTCCCAGGGCCCACTCCCAGGGTTCTCTCATTTCCCAAAGTTCCCATGGTTCCTACTCCTCAGTTCTCACTGTCCCCACTCCTCAGTTCTCACTGTCCCCACTCCTCAGTTCTCACTGTTCCCACTCCTCAGTTCTCACTGTTCCCACTCCCTCAGTTCCCACTCCTCAGTTCTCACTCCCTCCGTTCTCACTGTTCCCACTCCTCAGTTCTCACTGTTCCCACTCCTCAGTTCTCACCGTTCCCACTCCTCAGTTCTCACTGTTCCCACTCCTCAGTTCTCACTGTTCCCACTCCCTCAGTTCCCATGGGCCTCTCCCTGCTGAGCCTCCCTGTCTGTCTTGGATCTGCCTTCCTCTGGAAGGGATAGTGGGATCCTGAGCAGGCTTCCTGATGAGAAGCTTAGCTTCTGTGGTTGCAGAAGTCACAGAGACCTCCCTGGGGACAGCAGGCTACCCTCTGTGCACTGGACCGGAACTACTCTAACAAGATCCCATGCGAAAATGACGATTTTGTCAGTAGATGGTGCTCAAAGGTGCTCACTGCATCCTAAGTCCCAGACAGACATCTCTATGCATGCAAGCTGCTGGAGTGAGCACCTTGACCCTCTTGTCACAGATGAGAATATTTAGCTTAGAGAGATGAAGTCACTTACTGAGGGTCACATAGCAAGGAAGTGATGGGGTCAGGGCTTGATGGGTGTGACTCCATTAATGCACTGAATCAAGTTCATAGGGCACCTGTCAGGTAAACAGGTGGGCAATGGGGAGGGGCCAATATCTTAGGGGCGGTGCCAATATTTGAGGGGGAGGGGCCTGACAACTGGAGGAGGAGCTAATATCTTGGGGAGTGGCTGACTCACCCAGCAGGCCCACCACTGCACTTGAGAGCCTGTAACTTCTCTTTTCACTCTTTTTTCCTTTTCTTTTTTGTTTTTTGTTTTGTTTTTCAAGGCAGGGTTTCTCTGTGTAACAGCTCCGGCTGTCATGGAACTCGCTCTGTAGACCAGACTGTTCACTCTCCTTTTCCAACAAGCACTGACCTAGCACACAGTAGGTGCCCGGGCCCCTTCCCTGTGGATCGAAGCTCCAGGAGCTTGTAGCAACACAGTGTGGAAGCCAGCTCCTCAGTGAGGAAGGCTTCGCTCTTATCCACCGCCTGTGTCTCCTGGAAGGTGGCAGGAGGCAGAGTCCCCAGTCCGGGCTGGTTCCGTCACCCATGTTGGGAAATAGCTGTCACGAGCTCTTTGCCGACCCGGCGTGGAACCTGCTCTGAGAACAGGTGCCGGGTGGACGGCTGTTCCCTCAGAGCCTGAGTTTTCTCATCCTGTGGCTGTTCAGAAGGTCTGGCAGACCCACTGCCCAGGCAAGATTCGACCTCAAGACCCAGGGATCCTGTCGTGATTTGTCCTCCCACACCAGGTGTGAATTCTGATTCTCGTTCTTGTCTATGACCCCCAGTCACACCCATCCGTGACAGTGGTGATTGAGGCTGTGCTCCACACTCCTTCGAGTTTGGGAACTACAGGACTGGGATGCAGGCTTTGAAAATGGGGCCTCGGGCTAGGGCAGCCTGTCATTCTACCTACGGGAGAATTCTGGGAGGATTCTGAGTTCAAGGCTGTTCTGGGCAACTTAACTTAGAGTTATTGTGTTCAAACAAAAAACAACTAGGAGTGTGTCTCAGCATTAGAGCCCCTGCCCAGGATCCCGTAGTGAGGGCCCGGTGGCACGGCTCAGCAATAGAATGAGCTGGGAGTGTGTACAAGGCCATCTAATCCACATCCAGGGCAGCACTGAAAAGAAGAAGGAAAGAGACTGGAAGAGGAGAAGGGAAGGACACAGTCCCTGCGGCCTCCTGTGTGCCGGTGCCATCACCATCCCGGAGGTTTAGACCCTGGGCACCAAGATCAGCCCCAACGCCAAGCCAGGGTCCGGAGGAGAGGCTGGGCCGGCCAGGGCTGGAAGAGGTCTCTGCGATGGGCCAGGCGGGGGAGGGGGGTTGGGATTTGTCTCAGGGTTCTGGGGGCTATGTGAGGTCTGGGAGCAGGAGAGGATTGGGGGAGGTGGCAAAAAGATGCCTCTAGGGTCCACGAGTGGGCGAGCAGAACGGGACTTGGAGCTAGACCAGGGGCAGGGGAGGCAGCCTTCGGGTGGAGAGCCCAGACCAGGGGCTTGGCAAAAAGTTGATGGGCAGAGTGGGTAGTGCAGGGCTGGGGTGGGAGCTGACTGCAGGCTCAACTCCACACCCCTTCTCCTTCCTTGTCCCCCTCCCCCGCTTCCCACAACAACCCCAAAGCCTGGCTTAAGCTGCCACCACTTCCTCTTCCCCAACACCACAGCCCAGCCACTCTCTCCAGGCCTCCCTTTTTAGGTAAATCACGTGGTGCAGAGATTTATAGGCAGGCAAAACCCTTGTAAACATAAAATCAAATTTTAAACTTAAAAATTGCGTTTATCTGTTTACTTGGGGGTGTAAAAGCACTTCATACTTGTGTGAAGGTCGGAGGACAGCCTGTGGTTTCCTGGGACCAAACTTAGACTGCTAGGTTTGCCACAGCCATCTTCACCCGCTAAGCCGTCTTGTCTTTCTTTCTTTCTTTTTTTTTTTTTTTTTTTTCAGGGTCTTACGCAGTTCAGGCTGGCCTCACAGTTGCTATATAGGTGAGGATGACCTTGAACTTCTGATCCTCCTGTCTCCATCTCCCAAGTTCTGGAACTGCAGGCCTGTGTCACTAAGCCCTGGCCCAGGGCTTTCTGCTGTCTAGGCCAGGGCTCCACCGACTGTGCTCACCCAAGTCTCACTCACACAGTCCAGGTGTTCTTAAGATCATAGTGCTCGGGGCTGGAGAGATGGCTTGGAAGTTAAGAGCATGGGCTGCTCCCCCGAAGGACCCAGGCTCAGTTCCAAGCTCCCACATGGTGGCTTACAGACTTCTGTAACTCCAGTTCTAGGGGACCTGCCACATGTTTCTTGCCTCCACAGGCATTGCACACACATGGTACATAGACATGGATGCAGGCCAAATGCCCATATGCATAAAATAAAAAACAAACCTTAAAAAATGTAGCCCGCACAGAGTGGATAGCTAGCTCCTTACTCAAGTGTGGCTGGAACTCATTCTTGAACAGACCATTCTTGATGGACCCTGCATTCAAGGACAGTGACATTCTCCCAGCTTGATAAAATAAGTGATAGCCAGAGAAGGCCTTCTCAAGAAGGTGGCACTCAGTGAGGTTTTGAAGGGTGAACAGGAGTATGGTATCTGCAGTAACAAGATCAAGCCAGATACACCAGAATGTTAAGATAGCAGGGACAGGGTGTGTGTGTGTGTGTGTGTGTGTGTGTGTGTGTGTGTGTGTGTTTCTAGGAACTACAGTGCAGCAGGAAGGGAAGTGGTGGCCAGGAGGCTGGTGAGGTGGGTAGTCACAACACACAGACCCTGAGGGGCTCTGACCCTACCTGGGGTACTCAGATGAACAAGCCATTCCTTCCATTCTCAGAGAGGGGAACTGAGACCCAGACTCAGTCTGGCTGGGTGGTCTCTCTGGTTTCCAGCCAGGTCTGACTCCCTTTTTTATTTGTGAGCTCACCATGCATTTAAACTTTGGGTCAAGAGAAGACCAGACCACCAGATGCTGCTTGGGTATCCCGGAGACACCCCACACCCACTGACTGGTAAGCTCAGGGCATGAGGGGATGGGGGCGGGGGTAAGTGGTGGTAAGACCTGGGTCTAAAACCTGAGCCGACACCCAAGAGGTCAGAGGACTGAGGGATGGGACAGGGTCCAGGTCCTCAATCCTCCTCATGGCCTTGGTGGGGCTTTTCATCCATAATCTCTGGGGTGGGCCTTGAACTTGAAGTGTCTGTGTTCTTCAGAATGGAGGGAGGTGGTAGGGATGAAGCGGAGCGCCTGGAGAGCGAGGGTCAGACAGGAGGGGGTCATAGGTGAGAAGGGGAAGGCCGGGTAGGATATTCCCTTCTTAGACTCAGGAGCTGGGACTTTACATAGGAGCACCAGGAAACAGAAGGTATAGGACAGTGGAGGGTGCAGACGTCAGCCCTGCTTATCAGGACAGACTCAGGGGTCATTGGAGAGGAGGGTGAGGGCTGAGCTGGGTCAGGATGATGGAGGCATGAATTGTCAAGATGGGAGACTGGCGACAGGTCACAGGAACAAAGGAAGAGAGAATGGCACCAGGGTTCTGGGGGCGTTGGGACTGGCCCTCAGGCACAGATCCAGGGGCTTGGGACAATGGGGCGGGGTTATGTGTGTGCTCTGATGTGGAGGCTTTGTCTCTCTCTCTCCAGCTCCATACAGCCCAGCCCATGGAGGACGACCCTGCGGAGATGCAGCAGCCAGCACCTCTGGAGACTCTGTACCTGCCCTGGGCGATTCTCTTTCTCCTCTACTCTCTGGTGACAATTGTCTCTTACCTCCTGGACATGGCCAGCCACAGCCTGCTGGCCCAGGCTAGAGGATCCCTCCTTCCTGCCCCTCTGTCTGCAGCCTGGTTTGGCTACCAGCTCATAGCTGACATCGTCTTCCTGGGGCTCCTACCTCTCGGCCTCACCTGGACCCACAGCTGCTGGCCTCTGGGCCTCACCTTTTGCCACCTGGATCCATGTCTGGCCTTCTTGGCTTTCAGCACCAGCGGCCGGCTGCTGACTCATGTGGCTGCCGACCACTGTACCTCCTTGCTCCAACCTTCCTGGGCACTGGGTCATTGTGTAGTTCGCCAAATAGTTATCTGTGCTGGTGGGTTCTGGATCCTTCTGCTGGGCCTGGCTGGGAGAGCCTTGGGAACTTCGAGGGATGGAAATGGCTGGAGTGACCCTTTCAACAGGACAATGACCCTGGAATCCCCCAGGCATGGCCAGGACCCCTTGGCCTGGAGCCCTGTGCTTGATCAGCTGGTGTTTGGGTTTGGGGTGCCACTGGGGGTACTGAGTGTCTTCCACAGTGTGGTGCGGGAGCAGCTCCAGCTGGCCAGGGTCTCCGGGAGGCCTCCAATGCTGAGTTTGCCAGGAGCCTCTGCAGCCATGCTGTTCTGTTGGTTCCCCTTCCACCTTCTGATGCTGCTCAAGTTCCTGGGCATGTGGGGGCCCAGACTGCAGCTGGGGGATGTGTGGGTGTTGCTGAGACCTCTGGGGCTCACTCTGCTGGCATCAACTTGCTTCCTCAACCCACTGCTGTATGTGTGTGGGGACAAGGAAATTCAGAGACGGCTAGGCCAGGCCTTGAGGTTCCATCGACAGGAAGGAGAGGAGGAGGAGGAGATGGCGGCAGCGGAACCTGGGCACTGGGGTGGAGGCTGAGAGGCTCTGGGGCAGCCTGAGGGAGCAGGGCACAGTGGGGGGGGGGGGGTCTGTCTTCTGAAAATGGAGGTTGGGCTGAAATAAGGGCACAGGAAGTGGGGTGGGGAGGAGAGAGAGACCTAGAAAAGAGGGACAGAGACCCAGAGAAAGAAAGAGATCGGGGGAGTGGGGGAGGGTGCACAGAACACCCAGGCAGAGGGAGCAGTTGGTCCTGTTGGAGTCATACAGAATGTGGCAGACAGAGGTCCTGACAGGGAGCAGGGGTGACAGACAGGGCAAGTTTACAGGGTAGAGACAGGAACTGGGAGGCTCCAATGAGGTGTGTAAATAGAACTTGTGTGAGGAAGAACGGGGTGGGGAGGCAGTCAGTCAGGCAGCCTGGGAGAGGAGACAACAGGTGTGAGGCAGTCAGCTGGCCTGGCCTGGACATGAACACAGGAACAGAGTCCTGGTCACCAGCCACCTCTGCTGGCCCAGAACTGAGCAGTTCCTGAGGCCCAGAACCCAGAACTGGTGCTGGGACAATCCCGCACATAAACCTGGACGTTTGCCCCGCTACGTGGTTTGGAGAGAGACCCGCCAGCTCTGGACCTCTGGAGGAGCTGCTTTCTGGCCAAGTGTCAACTATCTTTCTTCTTCTGGGATTTTGAAATCCCAAGTCCCTTTTAACTACGCTTCCCCTTTGGGAATGGAACCCAAGGCTTTGAGCATCCTAGGGAAGGGCCCTGCCACTGAGCCAGAGCCCAGCCTTTCACTGGAAGATTCTAGGCAGGGGCTTGACCAATGAGCCATGCTCCAGCTCACTAGAGGATCCTAAAAAGTGCTCTCCTTCCATGCCACCTCTCAACCCCAAAGGTGAGCTCCACCTATCTCTAGTTTTTTTTTGTTTTTGAAGACAGGGTCTCATTCCATAGCCCAGGCTGGCCTCAAACACATGGTGATCCTTCTGCCTCAGGCCCCCTTCCGGTGCTGGGATGACCAGCCTGTTATACACTACCACCACCACCACCACCACCCCCACCACCCCCACCCCCACCACATCTGGCTGTCTTGAGCCTCTGACACTGTCAGATGTAGAAAGAGGGACATTTAAGTAGACGTACAAGAAAAGGGAAAGGAGCCTTCACCAGAGTCTGGCTGAGTCGCCGGTTAGAGTCAAGAATTCCAGCACCGTCAATATTTGCAGGCCAGCATGCCAGCTCAGCGGGTAAAGAAAGACGTTCACCACCAAGCCTGACAACCCACGTTAATACCCGGGACCCACACAGTGGAAGCTGTTCTTTGCCCTCCAGGCTAGTGCTGTGGCACACATGCCACCTTCCTCCCATCCAAAACCGAACAACACACACACACACAAAGACCCCAGAACAAAAACCTGTTTATTCTGATGGCTGCCTACAAAACACCAGCATTTCTTCTCCTCAGAGCTGTTTTAATACGAAGGTTAAAATAGCAGCGAACCTTGCGCAAGTCTGAAGCGTCTGTGGCCACGCTTTTTTCAAAGCTGTAACTGCAAACTTTAAAGAATTTTAAAGGCAATTTTCTGGAGAATCTCACAAACAAAACTATAAACTTTGGGTGCAGATTGAAGCATGCCCTAGCTCCCCTGTGGACTATGGTTTTATTTTGAGAGCTGTAATCTTTTCTGATGAGCCCTGGAAAGCATCTTGTGATTTTGCAAGAAAAGAGAAAAAAAAAGTTCCTCTGAACAAAGTAATGTCAGAAACTTCCAAAAAATAAAAAAAAATAAACAGAGTCGAATATGTGACCAGAGTCCAGACACTTGCGGGTGATGCTGTCTTAAGAAGTACAGCCCTCCCCTAGGCATTTCTCTATCGCAGAATCTTTTCTTAGGGCTGGAGAGATGGATCAGAAGTTAAGAGCGTAGGCTGCTTTTCCAAAGGATGTGGCAACTCACAACCGCCTGTAACTTAAGGCTCTAGGTGGGAGTCTGGTGCCCTCTTCTCTCTCCATGGGTATTAACTGAGCTCATGTGCACAGACACACAGTCAAAAACAGTATTTTAAAAATCTTATTTTTGTATATGTTTATGATGGGTGTGCATTCATGTCAGACTATAGGTCTGCATGTGACATGACATGTGTGTGTTTGAGGTCAGAAGGCAACCTGAGGATGTTGATCCCCACCTTCCACCTTAGTTGAGACAGGGTGCTGCGGTGATTTGAATGAGAAGGGTCCCCATAGGCTTGTATATCTGAATGCTTAGTCACCAGGGAGTGGCACTATTTGAGAAGGATTAGGAGGGGGAGGAGGAGGAGGAGGAGGAGGAGGAGGAGGAGGAGGAGGAGGAGGCATGGTCTTGGAGGAAGTGTATCACTTGGGGTGGGCTTTGAGGTTTCAAAAGCCCACCCCAGGCCCAGTGTGTCTCTCTCGGCCTGCTGCGTCTTTGTCTGTGGATTAGGATGTGAGCCCTCAGCTGCTTCTCCAGCACCATGCCCGTCTGCCTGCCACTACTCTCCGCCATGATGAGCACGGACCAACCCTGGGAGGCTGTAAGCCAGCCCCCAATTAAATGAGTTGTTTTAGGATTGTCTTAGTCGTGGTGTCTTGCCACAGCAATGGAACAGTAACTTAGACAGCTGTCTTTGTGTTATTTGCTACCGTGTATCCAGAGTAGCTGCCCTTCTGGTTCCCAGGGGTTTTCTTGTATGTGCCTTCCATCTTGGCACAGAAGTGCCAGGATTACAGCCTCAAGCTTCCACACATGTGGGTTTTGGAATGTCAGACTAAGGTCCTCATTTTACCTAGCAAGTACTTTTAACCCACTGAGCCATGTCCTCAGGCCTAAACTGTTTTCTTTTAGAGATTCACTTTTGACACTGTATGTGTGTGAGTGTTCTGTCTGCAGTATGTCTTGTGCATCACATGTGTGCTGTGCCCACAGAGGCATCAGTCCTCTGAAACTGGAGTCACAGAAGATTTAGAGTTGCCATGCGTTTGCTGGGAATCCAACCCAGGCCGTTTGCTCTTAACCACTGAGCAATCTCTTCAGCCCTAAACTCTTAATTCCAACTCTGTTTCACACTGACTCACAATTCTGGAGAGATGACTCAGTGGGTAAGAGCACCTGCTGCTTTTGCAGAGGACCTGAGTTAGGAGTTTGTTTCCCAGCACTCATGTCTGGCAGTTCGCAGCCTATTACTCCAGCTCCAGGGGATCTGACACCCTCTTCTGGCCTCCATGGACACCCTGCACATGTGTGCACATTTACACACACACACACACACACACACACACACACACACACACACACCCCACTTACATGTAATTGAAAAAATAAAAGCCAGGGGCGGTGGCTCACCCCTTTATCCCAGAAGGGACAGGCAGATCTCTGTTATTCTGAGGCCAGTCTAGTCTTATATAACGAGTTCCAGCTAACCTGACTCAGAAATAATTGATTAATTAAATTAAAGCACATAATGCAATCCTGACACTTAGTAAATATTTACTTTTAAAAATTAAAAATAGTGATAATAATAATAAAAAAGAGTTCCATCTTTGTCTGAGTAGAGGTCTCTGGAAGAATCTCTCAGGCAGCAGAGCTACCTCTGGGAAGCACTCAGCTTCCTCTCAATAATGAGCAGCCTCAGAACCCCAACTGCCCATTCATGGCACCCTGGGGAGCTTTCAGAGCAAAATCAATACTCTACCCCGCCCCAAGCTCAGTGGTGGGAATTGACAAAGCCCTCTGTGGGTCTACACAGTGTCGGCCTGAGACATATCCATCTCCACTGGACTGCGGTTGAGAAAATGCCAAGTTGATAGCTCCCTGAGGACACAGAAACCTCATAAACGATCAAGCCCTGGGGGAAGAAGGGATGAGGAGGAAGCAAAGGTTGACTTGGTTATGTGGCTGAAGACACATTGGCAGCCAAGCAAGCCCACCTGGGGAGTGAAGAGAAGAGGTGAGGCAGGAAGGAATGCTTGCAATGGAGGACTATGCAAAGGGTACCACAGTTGTTGGGACACAGCAGGTGGAAAGCCGTGGCGTGTAACTGCTCAACCACTTTTGAGTCTGTGAGCAGGGAGGTGCACTGTGGTCTTAGGTTGGAGAGAGGCCACTCGACTGACGGAGGAGGTGAAGGCTTGGGAAGTGTTTGGGAGGCCCAGTACGCTCTGCAAATTTAAACCCCGTGGCCAATTAGAAGCTGGGAAGGTAGTCCGACATTGCCATCATGCGGCTATTTCTGATTCTGCAGCCAAAGAGTCATTGTATTTGAGGTCAGAGGGTGCTGTTACAGGCTCTAGTCAACAGAGGGCGCGACTGCCAGTTCAGCTTGGTCTCAAGCCACTAAAATTGCACAGTTCTAAGCTTAATAGATTCACAAATCTGTGATTTGAAATTTCTAGTCCTTATCCTGAAGACCCAGCATATACCCTGTTCAGAAGCCACTGCCTCGGATACTGGGTGGAAATGAACAAGTGTGTTCCTCAGGGCATTCACCTGGGGAGGCTGGAGAAGGTGACAGGAAGGTGATTGAATATGGGCTAACCGAGTCCCTATTTGGCGTTCTGGACGCTTATATAAGAAAGGGATTTGATTGCATGTGATAGCCATTGAATAGAAGTTTTCTAAGAAAAGAAAAAAGGAGAAGCATCAGCATTCCTTAAGATAACTAAGAAAGGGATCATGACCACGCAGACTCTTGACACAGTCACGGGTCTGCTCACACACACCTTTGAGCTCCAGCTATCCTTAGTGTGGCCTTCTGTTAAACAGATTTTCACTTTTACCTGGCAGGAGTGCTCAGAGAGAAGTTATAAGCCTTACGTCCTGAACAAGCTGTTTGATGCCAGATGGAGAACTGGACCATGGGAGTTCTCCTCTGTGCTCTGACACTCATGGCTGAAATGCCCTTCAGATACCTATGGCCTTTAAAGACTCTTACTCATTCCTCAAAACCCAGGTCAGACATCAGACCCCGATTCTCCAACTAGAGAGCACAGGTCATTGTCACTCCTGCCTCAGTTTCCAGAACTTTTCCCTCAGACCCAGGGGTCCAAGCTCCAGCCCTATTCCTTCAGACCCAGGGGTCCAAGCTCCAGCCCTCCTCCCTCAGACTCAGAGGTCCAGGGTCCAGCCTCCTTCCTCCCTCAGATTCAGATGTCCAGGGCCCAGCCTCCTCCCTCAGATCTAGGGGCCAGGTCTCTACTTTTCTTCTTCCCACTGAGATTTTGGCTGATTATGGGAGCAGGGTTGTGCCGAGTAGGGCTTAGGGAGAAGGCAGCCTTGGTCTGATGCTGTTACATTTATTAGATCTTAGAGGCCAGAGCGATGGTAGAACAGGCAGAGGCCAGGCTGGAGGACTGGGGAGCCATGCCTTCTCATTGCTGAGCCTAGAGCAGAGACAGAAGCGTGATGGAGACACATGGCAACTCAACACAGAATAGGCTACACGGCCAAATGAAGAGAGACACGAGACACAGACTCTCCTGCATTCTGTCTCCCCCTCACCTTGTTGAAGAAGTAGATGGAGGCTAGGACGGTGAACACGGCCATGGCCAAGGTCACATTCTAGGAGAGGAGGTCAGGAGTCAGCTCCCTCCCCTCCCTGTGCCCACCCCTGCCCCAGCCCCTTCACCTGTCCTCACTTCCTGCAAGTTCATGGCCATGGGTCCTAGCCACACAGCGGCTTGACCTCCCTCCCACAGGCCTCTGAGTCAGCCAGGAAGATGCCTCAAGAATGGGAGGGGGTTGTCGGGGAGACCAGAATGGTGACCATGGTGACCAGGAAAGGGCATTTTGGGTAGAAGAGACATTCACACTGGGGATTGGGGAGAGGGGGATGTGGGTGTGGAATGTCACACATGGTACCTAAATCCAGCATCAAGACCTATGAGATTGGAGAGTTCAGAACTGGATCTCCACACTCACTGAGTTCTGTTTTCTTCCCTGGAGTGTGCTGGGAGCCATGGGAGAATTGTGAGCAGGGGAGGAATGGACTAGGTCTGGTATCTTGAGGTAGGAGATTGCCCCAGGTCTAACGGCCCAGGCAAAATGGCATCCTCATGTCTGCCAGACGCAATGGTGGGGACGACAGTCAGGAGTTACGCTAGAACTTGGTCCCCAGTTTGTGAGGATGGCAGGAGCATCATGATAGTGTGAAGCATGGTGGTGGTGGCAGATGCTGACATCTGGACCAGGGGACAGCAAGGCACTTTGACCCTGACCACCCAATGCTCTGTGGAGGTTCCTAACTCTTTCGTCCTCTAGACCGTTATCATGACTCTCCAGGCTATTAAGGGTTACAGAGGAGAGGGCAGATAAACACGTGTGCTGAACTGCTTTCTCCTTCACAGATTGCTACCAGTTGTTCCCACGGGTGTGAGCCACCGGAGGGGCCCAGGCTTTTACAGTGATGCCCCAGCCTCGACACTGAGGAGGGAAGTACAGGGTAGGAAGCCTCCTGGAGGGATGCCTGTGTGGGCTTGAATCCCAGCTCTGACGTCTGTCCGTGGGATGACCTTGGGTGAGTCACTTAAAAATGTCTGAGCCATTTTCTGTTTGTAACACAAAGAAAAGACATCCCTTGGTAAGGGGGTGAGGGAGGTGCTCAGTGGGCCAAGGGCATGGTGTCACATGAGCATGACGACCCGGGTTTGATTCCCTAGCACTCCTGTAAAAAGCCAGGCATGGCACATGTGCCTGTCACCTTAGCACTGGGGAGGTGGAGACAGGACGATCCCTGGGGCTTGCTCGCCAAATCAGTGAGCTCCAGGTTCAGCGAGAGCCACCAGAATAGGTGAAAAGAGATTAAGGAAGACATTTGACCCGACCTCTGGCCTCTCCACACTCCGAAGAGAACTTGTGTGTGTGTGTGATGCAGGCCTTTCTCTAGTCCAGGCTGGGAAGAAGGGTCCAAGAGGCTCACGAAACTCAAGACATTTTCCAGACTCACAAGTTACATGAGCAGTAGGTGGTTGCTGGAGAGAAGACACTCTCAAGTGGAGCGGCCTGCAAGGTGCCAGAAGACTCCGGGAGACATCTTTGTATCTCCCCCACCCCCACCCCGCCCGTGAGACTCTGGTGCTGCCGCTGCTTTTGAGTCCCAGTCCTGAGTGACCCCGACACACTAACCGGTTCACCATGCTGGACTCAGGGTGATTTCTTGGGTCTGCTGTTGCTCTTTCTGTCTGGATTGGAGTTCAAAGCCACCTTCAGCTACATAGTGCATCGAGAGTTCAAGGGTAGCCTGAGATACACGAGACCCTGTTACTAAGTGAACAAGCCAACAGATAAAATAGAAGAAGCGTTGTCGAGATAGTCCAGTTCTCAGAGCTCACACGGTAGAAGGACAGACTGACAAGTTCTCCTCTGACCTTGGCATACGTGCTGTGGCATGTGGGAGCCCCCACCCCACAAGTGTAATACAGTTCCAATGAACACAAAGAACAAACACATATATACACACACAAAAGGAGAGAGAAGCGAGGGACACCAGGTTACAGAATCCAGGGATGTGACAGCTGAAGGGGGTGGCGCGTGACTAGCTTTGAAAATGGAGTCCTGGGAAACAGCTCCGAGAGGTGGGAAAGGCAGGGGATGGCGTTCTCCTTCATAGCTGGTGGTGGATGCATGGCCTGAGGACAACCCGATTTCCAGCTAGTCACACAAACTCTGGACCTGGAGCCTCCGGGGCAGCGGGGGATCATGGGTCCTCTGCTGCTGCCTGGCTGGTGGTCAACCGCTGTAGCGGCACAGGGAGCGAGTGCCCCGGGAGGACGAGTACGAGGACATTTCTGGGGACAGAACCTGGTCACCACTCCACACTGTTCCTGTGTTTCTGTGTCACTTATGGCTGTCCTTTGTTTTGCTTTGGGATTAACTTGCTACATGGACCAGGCTGGCCCTGAACTCACAGAGATCCACCTGTCTCCTGAGTGCTGAGAATAAAGACATGTAGCACTATGCCTGGATGGGATTAACAGAACTTTGGGGGCCATGGTAGCACAAGCCTGTTTTCTGAGCATTTGGGAAGCTGAAGTTGTAGTGTTGTGAGCCAGCCCAGGGTACAGGGTGAGTTCAAGGCTAGCCTGGGCAATGTGGTAAAATTCTGTCTACAACATTAAAAAAAGGGGGAGGTTAAGGTGTTGTGGCTAAAGATGTAGCTCAGAGACACAGCACTTGCTCAGCAGGTGTTCAAATGATAGTAGACTGCCTTTTGGCTGCTTTCCCGAGAACCTGGGTTCAGTTATGGTGGCTCACAAACATCTGTAACTCCAGTTCCAGAGGATCTAGCGCCCTCTTCTGGCCTCTGTGAGCATTGCATGCACATACATACAAGTACATAAAAATAAATAAAATCATGGCCTGATGTAGTGATGCACGCCTTTAATCTCAGCACTTGAGAGGCAGAGATCTGTAAGTTTGAGGCCAGCACGGTCTATGTAGTGATTTTCATGACAGCCAGAACGACAGTAAGACCCTGTCTCAAACCACAACCTCAAAACAAATAAACAAAAACAAAACAACAAAAAACAAAAACAACAACAAAAAAACTCAAAAATTAAACAGCTAGACTCCCTATATACTAAGCCTTCCCAGTTCTTGACCCATAAAACTCATGAGCAATGCAATAACTGCCTTAAGATATTGAGCTTGGGGCTGAGGAGGTGGCTCATTGGCCTCACAAGTATGAGGTACTGAGTTCGGTTCCCCAATACCCATGTTAAAGATCTTGGCACAATGGCATGTAACGGTAATCCCAGGGCTTGTGAGGTTGAGACAGGAGGATTCCTGGAGCTTGGTCTAGCCTGAATCAGCAAGCTCCAGGTTAAGTGAGAGGCCCTGTCTAACATGATCAGGTGAAGAGTGTTTGGGAAAGACACCTGCCATCTGGCCTCCACACACACATGCACTCCTGCACACACATGAACACACACATACATTGCTAAGTTTTAGGGTCATTTGTTAAGTGCTCATAAACACAACTTCTTAACGGCTCCTTTCTGCAAACAGGTTCTTAAGTGCTTATTGCTCTTTGACCTATCTGGTCTGTTTTGTGAGATGAAGGCACGTAGAAATTACAGTAACTTGATAGTATCACACAGCTTGTAATGATGAGAGATTTGAACCTAGTCTGTCTACTCCTGGCTTGGGAATTTTGCTACAGGGCTGTTGGTTTTAACCAGTTGTATGTGGTGTGGGAAGAAAGTGAAATCTTCAAGAAGTCCAAGGGGGCCTCATAGAGTCCTGACATTTTAAAAAAGGAGCAGAAAACATGGGAAGCAGGGGTGGTGGGGGTGGGGGTGGGGTGGGGTTCCCTGTAACTACCTCTCAGCTTTGCCACTTCCTAGATGTTTCCTCAGGCAAGTCAGTGGTCCTGTTGTGCCTCAGTTTCCCCATCAGCATAGCAGGGATGCTGGTGGCTACATGGACACCTCCTGGGGGGTCTGTGAAGATGAACTGGGTTAACCCCAGACCTCCCCAGCCTGGGGCAGTGCTGTGGAGCGTGCTGGGGCCTGCGCTGCTTGCAGGGGGCTGAGCCGGAGGCTAATGAGCAGGTGAGGCCACAGCACAGACGGAGGCTGAGCTCAGCGTCTGCTCTCTGTGGAAATGGCCGAGCCTGGGTCTCAGGGCCACACTGCCGGACCCTTGCTGCTGCTGCTGCTGTTGCTGCTCCCACCCCAGGCCCTGCTAGAGGGGCCGCTGCTATTTGTGGCTCTGGTGCGCAGCCTCCCACCCCACCTGACCCACTCTCTACCTCCTAGACCAGCCCTGACCTGGTTCTCCAACATCCCCAGGTGTTCCGCCATGGCGACCGGGCCCCACTGGCCTCCTACCCCACAGACCCACACAAGGAAGCTGCCTCCACCTTGTGGCCCCGAGGCCTGGGACAGCTGACCAAGGTGAGGAGGGAGAGGGGTGAGGAAGAGGGCTGGGGGACAGGCGATGAGGGTCTGCTGAGGCTGCCTCTGTCCCCAGGAGGGGATCCGACAGCAGCTGGAGCTGGGCCGATTTCTGAGGAGGCGTTATAAGGCCTTCCTGAGCCCGGAGTACAGGCGTGAAGAGGTACTTTGCTGCTGACCTTTAACCCCAGTGCCCCCTTTGGCCTTCACCTCTTGTCTTCGGTCTCTATCAACTTGATCTGCATTCCCATGGGCTTTTGAGTTAGTAAGGAATCCACACTGACCTCTGACCTCTCAAACTATGACAGTCTGACCACTGACTGGACCTCAACCTTTGTCTTGACTCCCAACTACTCCAGCCTGACCTTCTGACCTTTGTTTCCTGGGGTGGGGTTTCTTGGGAGGGTTCTGGACCTACACATGTTGGGCAAGGCCTCCATCTCTGAGCAACACCCCCAGCAGTTTCAACTTCCAACCTTTGCTCTCTGCCTTCATCATGTCTGGCCTTCCTTCTGTCTTCTGACAGCCTTAGCCTGAGTCCTCCTGGCCCTGATCCTGACTCCTCTGAGAACTGCGTACTGAACTTCAGCTTCATGTTTCCAGTTCCCGCCTTCTACATCTTGACCTCTTACCTCCAGCCTCCTTGATCTGACCTTCCTTTAACTCTCAACACCTCAGTAGACCCCCGCAGTCCAACACCTCACCCCTCTGACCTCTGACCCCCCTCCCAACTTCCAAGGTTGGAAGGCCAGACACTTGAACTCACCTTGAGTTTTAACCCTCAATGCCTGACCTTTAATCTAACCTACCCCAAACTGAATCTGAAGCTTTTGATTTGGGACACGGCTGACCCTTGGCCCGCCCACCCCTCTGCTGTCCTCGTCCACCCCAGGTGTACATCCGCAGCACAGACTTTGACCGGACGCTGGAGAGCGCACAGGCCAACCTGGCTGGGCTGTTCCCCGAAGCTGCCCCTGGAAGTCCTGAGGCCGACTGGAAGCCCATTCCAGTGCACACAGTGCCTGTGTCTGAGGACAAGGTCAGGGGGCTGGATCTGATGGGAGAAACAAAGACTCTTGAGTTCAAGGTCATTCTGGGAACCTTAGTGAGACTTTTTCAAAATGAAAAGTTAACAAGACAGCTTGGGATGCAGGCCAGTGGTGAACACCCCCCCCAACACACACACCTTAGAATCCCCCAGGGAGGGACTGGGAGTGTGGCTCAGTGGTGAAGCATTAGAGTCCCCCAGTGAGGGGCTGGGGCTGTGGTTTAGAGGTAGAGGGACAGCCTAGCTTGTCCAAGGTCCTGGGTTCCATAACCAGCACCACACATACACAAAAAGGGATGGAAGCAAAGCGCACCACTGAGCTGGAGAGGGGCAGAGTCAACTCCCAGCCAGGTGGACACACTCTGGGCGTCCAAGCCCAGAACAGCTGAGATCAGCAAGACTGTCCCTGGTGGGACTGTCCAGAGGGGTAAGCTGTCACCCCCGCCCAGCTTAGCTGGGTACAGGGGCCAGTGGGAGAGGGACGAGGCCAGAGACCCTGGCCCCACGGCCAATCGTGAGACCCCAGACTTGCCGCTCCTCCCTGAGCCTCAGTCTCTCTCAGTTGCTGAGGTTCCCCATGCGCAGCTGCCCCCGATACCATGAGCTGCTGCGGGAGTCCACAGAGGCCGCTGACTACCAGGAGGCCCTGAAGGGCTGGACGGTGAGTGCTGTGGGGGGCCGGTGGGGCTGGGTGCCAAGCAAGGATTGGTCAGGGCTCACCCAGCCCTGCATCTCCACCCAGGACTTCCTGACCCGCCTGGGCAACTTCACGGGGCTCTCCCTGGTTGGAGAGCCACTCCGCAGAGCGTGGAAAGTTCTGGACACACTAATCTGTCAGGTGGGTCTTTTCCTCACCTTTCCCAGCTGGGGACTTTAAACCAGCACTTGGCCTAGCTGTTTATTAGGGCGAGCGATTTAGCCTGTGTACCCTGGCTTCCCCATCTGCACGGTGGGGATGGTGACAGGCTGGTGGACGGTGACACCCCCTTTCCTGGTACCATTTCATTGGATCTTTCTAGAATCCCAAATGTCAGATTCCAAGGCATCTCTGGTCCCAAAGGGCTTGGTAAGGATTCTGGTCTGGTACTTGCTCTGGCCCACACGCTCTGCGGTGAGCTGATCTCTGAGGGGTTTGAATGAGGGTCAGGGTCTGGAGGGTTGGCTGTCAGCAAAGTGCTTGCCATACAAGCATGAGGAGTCTGGACTGCCAACACTTGCATGGAAAAGCGGGATGCAGCAGCTCACTCCTGGTGCTGAGGAGACCTTGACAGGAGGAACCCTGGGGCTCAGTGGCTAGCCAGTTTGGCCTACTTGGTGCGTTCCAGGCCAGTGAGACTCTCAAACTAGGTGGGCCAGGCCTGAGAAACATCTGCAGGTAACCTCTAACCTATACATACATGCACATGCATGCGTGCACAGGCACACACTGTACACATGCACACACGAAACAAGTGGGGGGTGACTGAGGGCTCCCTCGAGGTCCTCTCCTTCTCTCCCCAGCGTGCCCATGGTCTCACCCTTCCATCCTGGGCCTCCCCAGACGTCCTGAGGACTCTGTCACAGATTTCAGCTCTGGATATCAGGGCACATGTGGGCCCACCCCGGGCAGCAGAAAAGGCCCAGCTGACAGGGGGTGAGGTGTAAGGCCTATGGGGGTGGGGGAGCTGTTCTTCAGGTGGGGAGGGGGTATATAAGCACTCTGTTCCTGTCCCTCAGGGATTCTACTGGATGCCATCCTCAGCAATTTCTCCCGGGCCCAGAGCCTGGGGCTGCCCCTCAAGATGGTCATGTACTCAGCTGTGAGTCCTTGGGAAGGACAGGGATTGGCTACTACATGGGTGGCAGTGGTGGTTAAGACCATGTAATCTAGCCAGGCGGTGGTGGCGCACGCCTTTAATCCCAGCACTCGGGAGGCAGAGTCAGGTGGATCTCTGTGAGTTTGAGGCCAGCCTGGTCTACAAAGTGAAATCCAGGAAAGGTGCAAAGCTACACAGAGAAACCCTGTCTCAGACACCCCCCCCCCCAAAAAAAAGACCATGTAATCTAAGCCCACAGCCTTGGGTCACCCTTATCTCCTGCAGTACCTATGGGACTGTATCACTAGAAACAGAGTAAAGATGGGGAGGGGCCTGAGGAGCTTCAGTCCCCTGCAAGGACTGTTGACCAGAACTGCCGAGGAACAACTAGCATGTCTGGGCAATCATAGAACGTCCATGGTGGATGGGAGTGGTCTGGAGTTATTTCTAAGGGTGCTAGAAGCATTCTGGGGTCCTAATTCATCTCCCCTCAATGGAATTCTCCGCAGCATGACAGCACCCTGCTGGCCCTCCAGGGGGCCCTGGGCATCTACGATGGGAACACCCCACCTTATGCTGCCTGCATGGCCTTTGAGTTCCGGGGGAGCTCCAGGGAACCCGAGGAGGAAGATGGAGAGTGAGGATGGGTGATGGCTTGGCATTAGGTGGGATGGGCATTACGAGGGAAGGGGCCATACTACTGTCCTCTCCACCACCAGGAATGTCACCATCTCGCTCATCTACCGAAACGACACCTCCAGCCCACCCCTGCCACTGAAGGTTCCCGGGTGCCCGGCCCCCTGTCCGCTTGGGCGCTTCCAGCAGCTGACTGCTCCAGCCAGGCCTCCAGCTCATGGGGCCCCCTGCCATGGTTCCTATGAGTCTACCAGCCCCCCAGGTGACAGCCCTCTACGCAGGGGTGGGAGCGGGGTGTTCCCAAGGCCTGGGATTCACAACCCCCATGTTCTTCCTGCAGCCACGGTGCCCCTTCTGGCCGGAGCTGTGGCTGTGCTGGCTGTGCTGAGCCTGGGGCTTGGCCTACTGGCCTGGAGGCCCAGCTGCCTGAGGGCCCTGGGAGGGGCTGTATGAGGGGGGACGTATAAACACAAAAGCACCCCCTCAGCTGACACTGGATCCCAACACGTGTGCTCACCTGCTGCTCTGACTTGTCACTTACTGTGCTCGCGCGTGTGTGGGAATGAAGGCTGGGTGGGCCCCAGGCATTGCGCATACGTGGACACTCATGTCTCTGCAGTCAGGTGCTATACAGATGGCAGGCAATAAGCATGTGTGCAGGTGAGAGCCTATAGCTTGAGACCACATAGGACTGAACTGTCCTTAAGGAACTCTACTCCCAGTGATTACATCCTGCGGGCAGCAGAACAGATGGAGATGGGGGTCTCCCAGGGTATTGGCTAAGGTAACCAGTCTTCTAGAAGCCCCACCCTCACCACCATCCTAAGTTCTCCCTGAAGTGGGGAAGTTCCTAAAGGATGTGGTGATGAGCCTGCACCTAGGACTGCCACTCCAGGACCCCACTCCCTACTGACCAGCAACCATGCCATTGGCATCCCCTGGAGCCCCACACCCATTGTCTTGTGTACTTACTACTCCCCAGGGCCCCCAGCTGACACTGGGAAGTCAATGGGTGTTCTCTGTCTGGAGGTGGCCAGGCTCCTATCTGGGGGAGGTACAAGACCAAAGATCCTGAGGAAGCTATGGAGCACACCTTGGGATCCCAGGACAGCCTGAGCTAAAGGGTCTGGTTCACAAGAAGCAAAATAAACTCAAACCCAATGCAGGCTGCAGGGTAGGGACTAAGGCCAGCCAGTGGCTGTGACTGGCCCCCACCAGCCCACCTTTCCTCACCAGACCGCTGGAGTATCCTCTGGAAACAGGCCAGAGGTGGGCAAGTACACCTGTGCCTCACCTGCCCTGGACCCAGCTCGTCATCCCGATTCTACCCACGCCGGGACCAAGTCAAACAGCACACCCAGCGGAGGGCAATGAACCAGCCATTTAATAGGAACTCACAGAGGCAGAAGCTCCAGGGCTGCCCGCCTCGCCCCTCCACTAAATCCAGATCCGCATTGGCCAGGGGACATGTGTGCAGCCAGGGACACCAGACCCAGCTGGAAGGTGCTTCGAAAGGGAAGGGCATGGCTAAAAGAAAACAGGGACAGGGTCCCCAGAGCAAAGTCTTTACAAAAGGGGGCTCTCCTCTCCCCAAAACCAAAGTGTCACATAAGCTCAAAATAAAATATAAAGTAAAAATGCTGCATTAGAAAAGTTTACAATGTTAAGCCTTTAAAATAGGGAGCCTGGCCCTAAAGTGTCAAACACCCAGTAAAAGTACATGAAGTGTGGCCTACACCTACAATACTATGTTAAGTGTTGCATTGAAAAAGTAAAAAATTCAAGATGGCCTGTATGTAGTGCTTTGGGGCCCATGTGGAGGCAGAGGGGTGGGGACCCTGATGTGGCCACCCACCTCAGCACAGCCTTATGCTCCAACTCAAGGGGTTTAACTCCAGGGCCACAAGCACCCTAGATTCACAGCAAATGGCCAGCTGTGGCTCACTTCCCACATGGACTGTGTGGCTGGGGACATGCACACCTCTCTTTGGGGGGGGCCACTGAACTTGGCACTAAATGCTGGAGGGACACAAATGTGGGAAAGGTGCTTGCCAAGCTCTTTCCTAGCGGCCTAGGTTGCAGGCAGCCTCTGTGCAATTCACCTCCCCCCTTCAACCCCGGGTATGAGTGTGCTCTCAAAGCCAGTCCAGGTCTAGTCGTGCCTCACAGGGGCCTCTTCCCCACAGGCCTGGTCGGAGTAGGGGGGTGGCGGGGGCTGCTCCTCAGCCAGCCCGTAGCTGGGCTGGCCACGGCTGCGCTTGGCTTCTTTGATGTACAGTTCCAGGAGCACCTTGGTGGGCTGCCTGTCTACCTGCTCCCGGGGCACGCCGTGGCTGAGCAGCCAGCCTAGGAGGTCCTTTCGGGTTGGGTTGGGCCCCAGCATGAGCTTGGTGCGGCCTGGCTGGCTCTGGCGCCAAAGCAGACCCACGTCAGCAATGGTCTGGATCTCCATCACAGCCTCTAGTACTGTCATGCCACGCACCAGCAGGCTGACCAGTGAGAGCCGCAGCTCAGAGGGCGCTGCCGTGAGCAGGCGCCGCTGCAGGCCCTGAGTGAAGGCCACGTCCTCTGGGGCCAGGTCCACAGGCCCCTCTGGGTCAAGGTAGATCCACTCAATCATACCCAGCTCACGAACCAGTTGGATGCCTTCCTCCATGGTGGTCCAAGGCCTGAAGGGCAGCTGAGTGGCCTCGAAATGCAGGGAGGATTCCCAGCGCTGGCGCCAGGCCTGCAGCAGCCAGCTCAGCAGGGTCTGGCAGCCACCCCCCCGCAGGGCCTTGCAGCGGTAGTTGAAGATGGCATCATGGGTGAGGTCACCCAGCAGCCCCAGCTCCCCGGAATTCAGGGACAGGGCCGGGCCTCCCTGGTCATACACCCGCAGGATCCAGGTGACCATGAGCTCATTGGGGTTTTGCTTGAAACGCCGGGAGATGGCCAGCAGCTCCGTGTATGTGTAGTAGCGGTCCCCCCGGCCTATCTGGGTGGGGACCAGCACTCTCTCCGCCATGGCCCTACAGCCTCAAGGCAAGGACAGCAAGAGGGCTAGAAGCAGTGCTGCTGCAGAGGCTGCAAAAGGGCATAAGATATGCTAGCCAGTGACAAAGGGCCACGCCTCCACCTAGCATCCCCCTCCAACGGAAACCCCTCAGAACCCCGGAGTCAAAGGTCCCGGGGTCATGCAACATGCGATCAGGGTGGTCAGAGCCCAGTGCTGTACATCATGGGGGTTACCAAGAGCAAGCAGTAGGACAGGATGCCTCCTAACAACCTCATCCAACTTCTTTACCCATTCCCATGTCTGAACACAGTTCATGTGACTAGAATTAAGACCCTACCCCTATCCCAGACAGCCAGCCCCTCTGTTCTTACCTGGAGGGAAGCAGGCTGTCTGCAGGAACCACCTGTAGGCAGAAAGGCAAGGGGAAAGAAGTTGGTAAGGAAGACCATGATACCCCCACTCACCCCCCCCTCCTTGTAGCCAGGACCCCTCAGACCCCAGGGTGTCAAAGGTCCCTGGGGGGCACCACGTCCTCAGGGTGGTCAGAGCCCAGTGCTGGACATCACAGGGGTCCCTCAGCATAGACACTGACAGGATTTCTTACAGTACAAGCAGAGTCTAAACTGAGCAGTATGTACTAGCAGTATTAAGACCCTACCCCACTTCAGGTAACCCTTCTGCTTACCCGGAGGGAAGCCTGGCTGTATGAAGAAACTGTCTGTCTGTCGGCAGGAAGAGGGGAAAGAGGCTGGTGAGACGCACAAAGAGCACAACTTCTCCGTCTACTCCCTTTGTAGCCAGGACCCCTCAGACCCCAGGGTGTCAAAGGTCCCTGGGGGGCACCACGTCCTCAGGGTGGTCAGAGCCCAGTGCTGGACATCACAGGGGTCCTGGGAATATCAACACTCCCCCTCTCTTAGGTCCCAAGGGGGATAGTGTAGCACAGTGCTCAGACATTCAGGCAAGAGAATGACCGACACTTGGTTTCGGAGAAAGCAGTCCTCCCTTGTGACACTCCCAACATGCCTCTACCCCAAAGAGGATTACAGATGCACACTACCACACCCCATCTTACTCACGATTTTTTGTATGTAACCCAGGCTGGACGTGAACTCAGGATCCTCCTGCCTCAGCCACCTGGAATGCTGGGAGTATAAGCAGGTGCCACAGTTATCCCTCACTGTCCACCCTGACCCTGCACGCTGCCTTCCATATGCTCTGCTGCCAACAGACTGAGGCTGCTTTGTCCTTGGGAATGTGTGGCAAATGAGGCAGTCCTGGGCTCACAGCTCAGCTCTAGGCCCGTTTGGAATTCCCAGGATGTAGTGAAGATGTACCTCAACGGCTTCTGCCCTTCCTCCAGGCCTGTTTACCCCAAACCAACTCTTCAACCTGCCTGAGCTTGAGGCTAGCACCACTGTTCCACACTTTAACCTGGGGAAGTGATGACTCTGCCAGAGGAGGAAGAGGAGGGGGAGGAGGAGGAGGAGGAGGAGGAGGAGGAGGAGGAGGAGACCTGCCTATTGCTAGGATCCTGCTGGTATTTGCTGAACTCATTTTCCTCAAATACTGTGGCCTTCTCCTCCACCCAACAGGGAGGGTCTTGTTATGTAGCCCAGGTTGGCCTTGAACTTATCCTGCTCTGCTCTGCTTCAAGTACGCTCACAAGTGCTCAGTTATTTAGCAACCATAAGCCTCAATTTTGTGCAGACATGAGCGGTCCAAAGACGTAGCCACACAATTAAGAATGAAAAATTCAGCCCCAGCAACTCCCATTTCAGGTGCTTATAAGCCCTATATGGTTGTGGGGTGGACAATGGGCACAGGCTACAGGACCAGGTCTCCCCAGCCACCTGCCAGTATTTTCTCCTTTTCAGTTCTCATATCTTTGCCTATAGAGACTCCATGCGTCATTCAGTGATATGCAGGACACCTCGTTACTAGCCCAAGTCCAGTATGGTCAGATAGAAAACACCTCAAGGTCAACAATACAGCCATTGTTCTCCCTGTCCCCAACACCCAAAAAACAAGGAGAAATTCTCCTAGAGCTGAGAACTTGTTCTTTTTCAGATAAGACACATTCCTGTCTTCTGATAAACATTGCTATTTTAATAATGACTCCTATGTAAATTCAAGGTTTTTTTTTTTTTAAAGTATCATTTTTATGTACAAATGATTTAATGATTCTCAAAAGCACACTGTATTCAGCCCAGAATCCAGTGGTCAGATGATAACACTGACAGCCATTTTGTTCCTTCTACTGAGTTTGAAAACCAGGTCCTTTGTGCACCTTACCGGGCCCTTACCCCTGGAAGGCAGGAAACACTGCCACCTGCCCTCGATGTGTGTCTGCTCCATCTAGCACCCAGATTTAAGTAGACGGCTTACTGACCAGTATGCAGTTATGAGCAGCAGGGCTAGCGAGAATTTTAATATGTAACATTCCCATAATTACTGGTCCATTAAATCCCAAATTACAGAAAGTCACCCTAGAGGAAGGGTGACTATTTTAGGTGTAGAGAGATCAAAAGGTAAAGGTTCTCACCACAATGAGATGATGGTAGGGCGGCCACTTGGCTTCAAGATACACCTGCGACACAGGAAGGATTGGTGAGGGGTATGCGTGGGGACAGGTGTAGAACATCAAAACCAGAGCTCCTCAGACCCCCAGGTGTCAAAGGTCCTGGAGGGGCACTGTGTCCTCAAGGATGATCGGAGCCCAGTGCTAAACATCATGGGAGCCTCAGACCTTCTGCAATGTGAAGGCCACTTGGCTGCAGGGATGGTGGCCAAGCTATAAATACAGAATCCACTAGATGCCCCAACTTCCCCAGTGACACAGGTCCACAGAGCTTCCCTATGTACCCACGGCATGAAGACGACTCTGCTGCTCCCCTGTCTGGGCTGTATCTGCTAGTAACCTTGAAAAATAAAACCTGTAAAGACACAAATCCCTCTGAAGAACCTGGTGGGAGGAACCAAGGGGTTGTTCTATGGAGAAAAACCAAACAAAAAGGACAAAAAACCCAAACCCAAAGATATAAGTGATATGGACAAGGACCGTATTCAGCCAGATTTGAACCACCGGTGAAAGGCATCTGGGAGATGGCTTCACAACGAACACAAAGAGAACAGCAGGATCCCAGGAGGAAAGTCTAATCAAGTGTGATAACGGCACGGACCAGTGGGCATAAAAAGGCTGTTTTAGAGAGGAACGTGTGGTTAAAATATTCTGGGTGAAATATGTAATTTAGGTTCCCCCCCCTCCCCCGAGACAGGGTTTCTCTGTGTAGTTTTGGTGCCTGTCCTGGATCTCACTCTGTAGACCATGAACTCACAGAGATACGCCTGACTCTGCCTCCCGAGTGATGAGATTAAAGGCGTGCGCGCCACCGCCTCCCGGCTGTAATTTACTTTCAAAATTCGAGCAGCAGGGATGACATGCTTGTACCATCAGGCCCAACACTGTATCAGTATTCTTGCAGGTGGAAAAAGGCCTGACTTCCTTTCTCCTGTCTACTCCTACCTGCGGCTCCGAAGCACTCCAGTCCTCCACGTGCACTCACTTCCGCCTCGGTAACTCCGTATCTTGTATCTGCCCCTACACCCCATCCTCCTCCAGCCCTCCTGTGTTCTAGGTTGCACAAAAATGTCAAAACCCCACACGGGGAGGAGGGGCAGTGGCAGAGATTTCCTACGGAGAGAACCTGCAGGTAGCACGGGGCTGTCACTGGGAGGAAAATTCTGTGTCACACACACCCCCTCCCTGTCACCTAAAAACGGGTAAGATGGCGGACAAGACCCGCGACGTGAGCAGCAGAAATGGCGTAGCCCGGCTAAGGCACAGACAAAGGAAGGCCCGTCCCGGCATCCACAGCTCCACACACCTGGCGGAAGGCATCATCCCCGAAAGTGCCCGCATCCGCTCCTTCAGGGGACACCCCGGTTCCACCCCCAGCGAGCCCGCGGCCCCAAGCAGCGCCCTTGATCCCTCCACGCGACAGGCACACCCATGACCAGGCCACAGATACCTCCGGACACGCGCTCCCTAGGGCGCAAAGCAGCACCACAGACCAGATGGCCCCAGACCAACCTCGAGAAAACTCGCCAGCAAAGCGATCGGACCCAACACGCTCTCCTCAAGCGCGCGCCAGAGCCGCGAGTCCCATTTTATAGCGCGCGCCGCCTGTCAGTCCCGCCCACCGCGCCCGCAAGCCCCACCCCCAGCGTCCCTCAGGCTCCGCCCTGAGGCAGCCTACAATTGAGCCTTTGCCGGGAACCACGCTTTGATGGTAGAAGAAAGAATAAGCGCCCGTTGCCGCTAGAATATTCTTGATCCGAACATAAGAAATGTTGTCTCCGAAGAGGACTAAAAGGATAAAGAGCAAATCCTGGACAGCTCTTCCGTCTCTCTTGTCAGGCAGTTCTGAAGCAGCCTTCAAGAGGAGGCGGGACGAGAAAGGCCCCCTGGGGGCAGGCGGGGTCAGAACCGGAAACCATGGACTTGCCAGCGCGGCTGGGGAGCAAGTCCCTGCAGCAGAGGTTGGGTTACGCTTAAAGGGCCCACCCAGCAGAGGTCGCAACCGCAGCGCGGGAGGCGGGACCAAGCACAGACTTACAGGGAAGCGCGGCGTGGTGCAGTTAGAGGCGAATGTGCTTTGTGATGGGCAGGGTCTTAGCAGGGACGCTAGGGCGGAATGGCGGGGATTCCCTGTGCCTGAGGGAGGGTGGCTTGCATCTGGACCGCTGGGTCTGAGGGAGGAGGACTGGGACCTGGACCTCGGTCTAGGGGAGGAGGGCTGAGGTATGGACCCCTGGATCTGAGGGAGGAGGGCTGAGGTGTGGACCTCTGGGTCTGATTGAGGCTGAGATATGGACTCCTGGGTCTGAGGAAGGAGGTGGGGGTCTGGACCCATAGGTCTTAGGGAGAAAGATCAGGGTTCTGAATTATTGGTTGGGCTGGAGTGTCTCAAGCACAAAATTAATAGAATATTTGTTTTTGTTTTTAAAAAGTCTGTACCTCATACCATTTCACAAGTTCACACAGCACACAGTTGGGCATGGATTTTCTTTTTACTCTACGAACATACACATTGGGTAACGGTTTTTCTTTCTCCTCCTCTTCTTCAATTTGCTCTCCAAATAGTGTTTCCATATCAGTGCCTATGGAGCTGTTACATTCTTTAAGCCATAGCTGCAATCCTTCATGAGACTCGAGTGTCCTTTGTTCAGCTGATCCCTGCTCGTTAGGGCTCTTTCTTCTTCCCATTGAGGAGATTGGTCCTGGAACCTAATGGTCTGAAGTAAAGGGAAAGGAGTTGATTCCTCTCTTAGGTATGTGAATGAATTTCCATTATGGCCGCTGGCTCACACCAGAGGAAAGGCAATATTCTCAACAAGGCTGGTAGTGGTGTCTTTCTGTGTGTTCTCAGGGCCGTACCTTTCTCTCTCACTTGTGGTCTTCCTGATCTCTGTGGAACCTACAAAGTCCTTCTCTGCCACAGGACCTTTGGCATGTACCATTCTCTCTGCATTTCAAGCAACTCCAATCCACATGGCTCCCTTATTGGGGAATATTTGTTTACACTGAAGATGTATCTTTGCCAAGGTGTCTTCTGATTGGGTTAATAAAGATCTGAGTGGCCAATAGCTAGGCAGGAAGAGGTTAGGCGGGACTTCCAGAGACAGATGACTCTGGGAAGAAGGCAGAGTTGCCAGCCAGACATGGAGAGGAAATGGGAGGCTCAAGATGGAAGAGGTAATGCCATGTGGCAGAACACAATTAAAAAATATGGGTTAATTTAAGTTATAAGAGCTAGTTGAGACAAGCCTAAGCTAAAGGCCAATCTTTTATCATTAATAATAAGTCTCCATGTCATTTGGGAGCTGGCTGGCAGGACAGAGAAAGACTCATTACTCCCTCCTTCTCCAGTCACCTTTGTTCATCTGTCATCTTGGCAAAGAATCCCCAGATTACCTCTACTCCAGATAATCTGCCTGTATGTAGGGATTATGGGCTGTATAAATGGAGAAAGCTGAGTACCAGTGTTCGTGTCCCTCTGCTTCCTGACTGCAGATGCAATGTGACTAGCTGCCTCCTCAAGCTCCTGCCTCCTTGACCCCCTACCCCCCAGGTGATGGACTGTACTTTTAACTGTGAACCTTTTCCCTTAAGTTGCTTTTACCAGGGTGTTTTATCATAGCAACAGAAAACTAAATAAGACGCCTCCTTTCTCTTTCCTCATAGCATGGATTCCCTCACATCTCATCCAGTTCCTTATAGGCACAGATTTTGTATTCCTCTGCACAGGATTGGGACTGTGTTTATTTCATCATTCTTACAGATCTAGTGTAAGGCATATAGCTGTAGCTCATCTTTAAAAATGGACACATTTGCTGGGGATGCGGCTCAGTTGTTAGAGGGCCTGCCTAGCTTGTAGGAAGTGTTGGCTTCAATCCCTAACATTATATAAACTAGGCATGGTTGTGGCCAACTGCAATGCCAACAAGAGATTCAGAATTTAGGTTCCATCTTGTCTACATAGTGAGTTCCATACCAGCCTGGAATACATGAGAAAGTGTCTAAATTTTTTTTTGAAATTAAAATGTATTTATTTTGGATTTATATGTGTGAATGTTATGCTTGCATGTATGCCTGTGTACCATGGGTGTGCCTGGTGCCCTCAGAGGTCAGAAGAGTGTTGAAACTGGAGTTAAGGGTGGTTGTGAGCTGCCACGTGAGTTTTGGGAATCAAGCCCTGGTCCTCTGCAAAAGCAAGTGCTCTTAACAGCTGAGCCATCTGTCCAGCCCCTTGCGGTTTTTTGATAACACAATTGTGCAGTTCTTTTTTTTTTTCAAATTTATTTTTATTTGTGTGTGTGTGTGTGTGTGTGTGTGTGTGTGTGTGTGTGTGTGTGTTGGGGGTTATTTGTGTATGTGTGGGTGCAGTACCTGCAGAGGCCAAAAGAGGGCAACAGATCCCCCTAGAGCTGGAGTTACAGGTAGCATGAGCCACCCAACAAGAATGCTGGTAACTGAACTCAGTCTTCTGTGAAAGCAAGAAAACACTCTTTACTAAGCCATCTCTCCAGCCCTTTGATTGTGCAGTTCTTGGATGTGAACTTTGTAGATAATGTTATCATGTGGTGATGTCAAAAAGTTGGACCTGTGTAGTAGATCATTGCCTCTACTCTTAGACAAGAAAACTGAGTCCCAAGTCAACCTTGCTGTGAGTCATAGAGCTAGTAAGTGAGAGTCTGTAGACCTGTGAGAATAAGAAAAAGGGGAGCCTCATTCCCCTCTGCAGGAAGTAGGTGGTGGGGGACCTGGGAAGTGATGGGCTTTTTACTTCCGTATCAACCCTTCCCTATTTAGCAGCTGTCTACTGGCCCCACACCTCCCTCCTAGAGCCCTACACTGAGCAGGATTGTGTTGAGGGCCTTTGGGAAGAAGAGTAGGGCTAGGGGAGAAGCTGCAGGAAAGGATGGGAGGTGAGTTGAGGACCTGAGCAGGATTTTCTCAGAAAAGGGGAGTTATTGATTGTACAACTAAAGGTTGGAGCTGCAGAACAGTGAGGCACACCTTTAATCCTAGCACTCAGGCCGCGGAGGCCCATCTTTATGAGTTCCAGGCCAGCCTGGTCAACATAGTGAGTCTCTGTCTCAAAAACAAAAACCACAACAGAAATCAGAAGAACTAAAGGTTGAAGTTAAGACATGGGGTAAGTCAATAAACATTAAGCACCATGTGGCACACACCTATAATCCCAGTACTGGGGGAGGCAGAGGCAGGCAGATCTCTGTGAATTCGAGGCCAGCCTGATCTACAGAGTGAGTTCCAGGACAGCCAGGGATACACAGAGAAACCCTATCTCAGAAAACAAACAAAAAAGCACTGTGTATATACCAAGGATCCTCACCCTAGTCTTTTTGCTGACCTTTGATGTTTTACCCCTGAGTCCCTTTTCTGTCCCTCTACTTAAGAGTAGCCCCTAAATGGACAAGGTGTGTGTTGGGGGGGGGAGGGTATGGCAGTTCCACAATGTGCTTTCAAAATATAAAGCCAATTGATGAAATATTCTGGGCAGAAGATATTTTTCTTTAAAATGTAAGTTATTCCTCTGGGTTGAGGGGAGTCAGAAGTTACATAACTCATGAGTGTAGGGCTGGAGAGTGAGCTCGTCAGGCAGTTGACAGTTGTAAGAGTAGATCATTGCTATCAGTTCATTGTCATGGCCTAGGACCACCTGGCTTGGACTGGCAGGATGGACCAGAAGTTCATGTAGTTCAGATAGGAGAAGAGACCTGAGAAAGGGCAGAGAAGACACAGAGGTTAGTAGGCTAGCCCTTACTGTGTACCCCATCCCTAAATCCAGAATCAACTCCACTCTCATGTTGTCCCCAACCCACCCCAAGCCTACAAAGAATCCCTAACCCTGACTCCCAAGCCCAGTCCCACTGTCCCCGGCCCTGTGTGCAACCTGACCCCCATTCCTAACAATCCCCACAGCATCATCTGCACCACTGAGGCCACACCCGAGCCAGCCAGACCAATCATGAAGAAGAAGAAGACACTGATCCAGGCCAGGTAGAAGCTGCTCCCCATCGTGTAGGTCATGCCTTCCTGTAAGAACTCTCTGGCTTGCATCAGGTAGAACAGGACCCCCAGAATGATGCTGATCCCTGCGTAGCACAGACCAGGACCAGCTGTGAGCCCCCCACAGGCTTAGTCACACGGCTGTGGCTTTCCCACTATCGTGCTGGTTTCTTTAATCTTCCTACACAGCTGAAGATGACCTTGAACTCTTCCTGTCTTAGACACGCATCACCATGCTCAGTGTGTGCAGTTTGGGGATGGAACCCTAGCCAAGTGCTCTACCAACTGAGCTACATCCCCAGCCCTCTTTTTTCTCTTCCTGTGCTTCCTCCCCTTTGTTTCTCTCTCCATTTTCTGTCCACTTCCCTTCTTCACTTCTTACCTTCCTTTTGGTTGTTGACATTTTGAAACGAGAGCTTGCTTTATAGCCCAGGCTAGCTCTGGACTCATTATGTAGTTCAGGCTGATGAACTAGCTGATAACTTGCTCTAGTCTCCAAGTTGTAAAACGGCAAGCATGTGCCACCACATTGTCTCCAGTGTCATTGATATCCAGACCCTGACCTCCCCCCATGACCTCCTGACAGTACCCTGATGGGAGACACTGGGAGGTTTTGGAACTCGCAGGCCAGGCCTCTTACCCTGCTTCTGCTCCTTTCTTTGGAGCAGCCTCTAATGTGCCTGAGCCTCAATAGCCTCATCTGTACAGTGGGTATAACCACCAACCGATCTGTGAGGGCCATCATGAGGGTATGTGGTGATTATTATGTATTCTGACCCATGGTAAACCTCAAAGACTAGGATAATTCTCATTATTATTGGCTCCTTAATGTTTGGATTCTGGAGCCACAGAGAGAGTTCAAACATTTTGGGCAATTTGAATCGACAAGAATGAAGATAATTTGTAAAAAGGGAGAAAAATAAGAAACTCAGATTTAACAGAACGGTTTTTTTTTTTAAGTTAAGTTATGAAAATAATATAAGAAGTGCTTTGTGTTCAGTTACAGGACAGGATAGGATTATCTGACTGAAAGTGCCTCATTTTAAACTGAGGTGTTCTCTACCTACTGTGACTTATGTTGAAATAAACTTATTTCATTTTTTAATTATATGTATGTGCGTGTGTTGGGGGGGTTGGGGTTCACAACTGGATGCAGTGCCCACAGAGTCCAGAAGAGGGCATCAGCTGCCCCTAGAGCTGGCATTACAGGCGGTGGTGAGCTGCACGTGGGTTCTGGGAACAGCACTCTGGTCTTCTGCAAGAGTACTGTGTGCTCTTAACCACCAGCTGTCTTTCCAGTCTCGACAACTGTATTTAGACAGTTAGAGGTGTGGTGCCTTCATCCCAGCAAGCGAGAGGCTGAAGCAGAAGGTGGCTGGGATTCCCCAGCAGTCCCGGCTAGAAACAGACAGCCGCACTGATGATTCAGCTACAGACAAAGCAGACGCCAGCTAGTGACCGGCAGACAGGAGCTGCGTGCTCTCTCTTCTCAGCAGTGCTGTTCCTCTCCAGAAATGTTTGTACCACAGCTGGAAGTTGTGGTCAGTCACTGCCAAGGACAGGCGGACTATGTCAGTCAACGCCAAATTAAAATGCCCTCAACCTTTTGCAGTCTGGGCATGTGTACGGACACAGACGTTCTAATCAGCATGTCAGTTTTGAATCCCTTGGAGCGTGATCGTGGTAAGGGCTAACAAACCAGCACCCAGTGCTGACCCCTCTCAATCTCACTTACCATCCTCACACCTCAGCGTCCTGAATGCTGGCATTTTAGACCTGTACCACTCTTCATGACTTCTCACAGGAGGCCACCTAGATCCTCATTTACATATGCCTGGACTCTTAGATGTGTCACTAACCTGGAAGTTTGTCTGGAGGTTTTACCAGGGGATTTTCAGTTATTTATATGACCTTAACCAAAGCATATCCCTTCTCTGCTGGGTAAGGAGGGACTTACAATGGAGGGTGGGGATGAAAGGGACACTTGCCTACCTAGTCAGATCAGATGAACCAACTGGGGACTCAAAGACAACAGAGTTAACATTTTCTAATTGAACGCTCCCCACATCATCACATGACAGAAAAATTTTATCTGCAGCAGGATGAGATGTAGCTCAGTTGGTAGAGTGCTTGCCTAGCATGCATGAAGCCCTGGGTTCCATCTCCAGTACCACAGAAACTTTGTGTGCCAGCACACACCTGTTATCCCAGCACCATGGAGGTGGGAACAGGAGGATCAGAAGTTCACAGACATTCTGGACGTACTTGGCTGCATTTCTATGTAGATCAAGGTCAGCCTCAGCTACATGAGATCCAGTTAAAAAAAGAAAAATGGAAATGTATCCTCACTCAAGAGATGAGAAAAGTATGACTTGGAGAGATGAAGTAGCTTGAAGGAAATGCTCTTGGGAAGGTAGGACAGAACCACACATGGAGCTATGTGTAAAGGTTCGAGTCCAGGCTGTGCTGGGGATGTATTAGGTGGAAGATGTCCTGGGATGGGGTTGAAGAAGACGATGGAGTTGGGAATCGCTTGGGATGAGTTTCCGAGGGAAGTTCACAGCTGCTGAGTTGGAGTGCGGACTGAGAAGGAGGTGAAGCCAGGGCCTGGGAGTGAGGCTGAACTTCTCAGAAGGGCAGGGCTGGGCTGACCTTGAGACAGCCATGGAGGATAATGAGGCTTGAGGCCAAGTTGGGTGTTGAGATTTGTGAAGAGGCTGAGGATAGTAAGGAGTGTGGTTTGGGAAAAGATGGATTCAGGATGAGATAGGGATGGATGATGGAACAGGTGTCAGGGAGGAGGGGTTTGGATTTGCGGGCTATGAGATGGTAGTTAGAGATGAGGCTGGTTTCAGGCCTGGATGCTACATGATGGCGGGGGATTTGTAAGGAGGTAGGGCTGGGGCTGAAGATGAGGATGGGGAGGGCTGAGTGTAGAGGGAATGTGGCTGGCCTTTATAATGGGCACCCATGGGAAGCATCATAGTAACATGCCTGTCATGAGGCTGCAGATGAAGAGAAAGAAGTCCATCGAGGGCGTATTGGTGCTGGAGAAGAGTATGGTTCTGATGAGACCCATACACGCACAGAAACTCAGGATACCAGAGATGAGGAGGCAGGCCCAGGCCAGGTCCAGCAAGTCTGGGAAAAGAAGAGAATCAAGAGCACCAAGCCCATGCTGAGGAGATGGCTTAACAGTTAAGTGTGCTCCCTGCTGTCCTGGAGGACCTGAGTTCAATTCCTAGCACCCACTCTAGGTGGCTTACAACCACCTGTAACTTTAGTTTCAGGGACTATGATGCCTTTTTCTAGCTTCTGTGAGCACCTGCACTAATGTACACATACCCACACACATACCCACACAGACACATAAAGATTTTAAAACAGATGGCCAGTGTAGGGCATCACTCTAATCTCATCTCTTGAGAAGCAGAAGAAGGCAGATTTCTGTGAGTTTAAGGCTAGCCTGGTTTACATAGTAAGAACTTATCTCCAATAAATAAATATTTAAAAGAAAAGTGATTGAGAAAGTGCCTAACATTAACCTCTGGCCTCCAAATGCACACACACACACACACACACACACACACACACACACACACACACGCACATACACAGATATGCAGATACAGACAGACAGACATACACACTGACACATGCAGATACAGACATACATTCAGACAGACAGACAGATACACACACACTCTACTAGAGGCCAGAGGAGGGCAGTAGATTACCTGGAACTGGAGTTACAAGTGGTTGTAAGCCACCTAGGATTGGTAAGGACCATGAAAATGAATTCTTTGCTGGAACTGATGCTGATTCACTGAAGAGGAAAAAACTTCCCCAAGTTGCTTTTGGTCAGAGTGCTTCATCACAGTATTTGAAACCCCTACTAAGATGGGTCCTGAAAAAAGACACCTGAAGCCATCTTCTGGCTTCCACACACACTTGCACCTGCACACTTACACATACACACACAAACCAACATTAACCTCTAAAAACTGGGTATTGGATGCATCAGATCCAGTACGTGAGATAGACTTCTCGGTCAGTGACATCAGGCTCTCGGGCATGAAGAGGTTGTGTGGGCATCAAAGAGTAGCCTAAGGAGGGAGAAACTATTCCTTGAGCTTCTCTGAGACAAAGAGGACACTTGAGTCTCGGAAGGGGTAGGGACAGGGCCAACCTTACAAGCATTCTTACCATAGTCATTCATGCAGGAGATGTCAGGGCAGCCCATGAAGAAGGTGGTGTCGATGGGGATGGTCTTGGGGCCAGTGGGGTCCCCTGAGGGCACTAGAGGCACTTGGAAGTGGATCCAGGGCTGCCAGAAGGCAATGAGGTTGAGCATTAGCATGCCGACCACAGTCAGCACCAGGCTAAGGTACTGGCTGATCTTCTTGGCTTCCAGCAACAGCATCCAGCCCATGCGCAGCAGTGGCCAGTGTTTGCTCTGAGTCCTGTGACAGATCATGTGACCAGCAT
Source organism: Peromyscus eremicus (assembly GCF_949786415.1). Lineage (NCBI taxonomy): Eukaryota > Metazoa > Chordata > Mammalia > Rodentia > Cricetidae > Peromyscus > Peromyscus eremicus. The sequence continues at coordinate 162,804,822 of NC_081416.1, read as the reverse complement.
CAGCAGAAAGTCCGTCTACCCTGCCCAGCCACCCCACAACAATCTTCAGACCCCATCTGAGAAGCCAGGCACGGTGGCACATGCCTTTAATCTCAGCACAGAAGACAGAGGAAGGAGGATCTGAGTTCAAGGTCAGCTTGGTCTACATAGAGAGACCCTATCCCAATAAAACAAAACACCAGACCTCATCTACCTTGCATCTGCTCAAATCCCCTACGTTTCACTCAGGTACCCCTCTAGCCCGTGCTATACCTCCAGTTTCAAGTGCAGCTGTACAGCTCCAGGCTTGACTGTGGCCCCTCCACTCCTCTCCTCTACTCACCTATAGGAGCCCGTTGTAGTAGAAAGGCTTGCCAGTTTGGAGAAACTGCCTACAGTGCTCTGAACGGACAGAGAGCTGTGTAAATGTTCTCTTAAACTATCCTTGGAGTCCCAGACAAAAGACTCAAAGCTCTCGATGCTGGCCTCTGGGCTGCAGGTTATGGATGGGGGGACGTCCACACTGGGCCGCTTCTGTTTTCTGTTGGGTTTGTGTGACTGGATCAAGGAGAGGGGGCTGTCAGCGTCAGTTTGTAAGCTGTGGATTTCTGACTGGACATTGCTCAGGGTGTGAGGGTTTAGGATGTTGACTCGGTGATTATGGGAAAGGGAAGAGCTCTCTCTGGAACTGGGACAGCGATTGTAGCCAACAGATTGTATACGTTGTGTATTGGGCTGGGAACCCTGAGAAGGGGTCTCTTGAGTGCTAAGCCTTTGAGGGAGAATGGTGGATGGGGAAGAAGCTTGGGTGCTGAGCCTCCAAGGAAGGAAGGTGGATGCTGGTGGTTCCTGGATTCTCACCCTTCGGTGAGGTATGGATGTTGATAGCTCCTGGCTGTTGAGTCCTTGAGTGTGGACGATGGGCATAGGTGCTTGTATGTTGATCCGATGACCTTGGGTGGCATCTGGGAGGTTGGAGGTCCCTTTCAGAGAGTCTTGGGTTTTATTTTTTCTGCTGTAGGGAGCTGCTGTCCCCTTGCTCTGGAGGCCAGAGGAGTGCTGGTCCATGTGGAGAAGCGAGATGGGGCTGGTTCCTGAGTGTACTCAGTTTGCGCGAACCTCTGCTTCCAGGCACTCCCACGGCATCTGGACACCTGTAGGTCTGACTCTAAAGTTATGTGTCCCTCTGTCTGTGGCTCCTGCTGTCTGTCTCTCTGTCCCCAGACAGTTATTCAGGGGTTTTGGCTGGGCAGCAGCTGGGGGTGGGGTGGGTTCTATGACAGTTGGAGGGTTCCGAGAGGCTGTGGTTGGCCATGGCCTCAGACTCCACCGTAGACCTTCGTGAGTGACCTGGGTGTTTGGGCTGGGTCAGAGGGACTTGATGGAGTCTGGATTGGGTAGGACAGGGTGATACTGGGTTAGTGAAGGTCTGGGCTAGACCTGGCTAGGATCAGGGCCAGGCAGGACTGAGAGTCAGGAAAGCATGTGTGAGATGAATTCTAGTTTCTAGAAGATCTGAACTTACAATTCCTTCCACCTACTCATGTCTTTCCCTCAGTTCCCAGGCCTGCTCTGGGCCAGTTTCTGTCTTTTGTTCCTTTCTCTGCCTCTGTGTCTCACTTTGTTCTTTTTTCTTTCTCCTCTGGTTCTCTTTCCCTTCATCCTCTCCCGAGACCTCACAGAAGACTGAATCTGCTCCTTGCTCCTGAAGATTTCAGATCTGGGGTCAGGCAGGGAGGAAGACCCAGCCACAGCTTAGTAAGGCATCCCACACAGGGAGAGGGACTTTTGAAATCCTCTTCCCCCAGGTGGGTATGATGATCATACCAGCACTTAGAGGCAGGAGGATTGCATTGAATTTGAGCCCATCTTGGGGTACTGAGTGAGAGGCTATCTCAAAATAATAACAACAAAAACAACAATAGAAAACATTCTGCTCTTTCCCCTTTCTTTTGATGAACTTCAGAGGAAAAACTACTCACAAACTTTGTTTATTACACAAACACCCATATTATTAGATTTTATTTTTATATCTGTTTGTTTTAAGGTTCGTTTATATTTTCTTTTTCTAAAAAATTTTATTTATTAATGTACGTTTGTGTTTTGCTTGCATGTATGTCTATGTGAACTGGAGTTACAGACAGTTGTGAGCTGCCATGTGGGTGCTTGTAATTGAACCTGGGTCCTCTGGAAGAGCAGCTTAACTGCTTAAGCCATCTCTCCAGACCCTATTTATATTTTCTTATGTGTATGTGTGAGTGAGTGCCTGTGTGTTTGTATGTGCGCCATGTACATGCAGTACCTGTAGAGGCCAGAAGAGGGTGTCAGATTCTCTGGATCTGCACTGATAGGCAGTTGTGAGCCTCCTGGCTGAGAGCATTGAGAGCCGAACCATTGTCCATTGCAAGAGCAGTAAGTGCTCTTAACTGCTGAGCCAACTCTCCAGCTCCACATTTATTTACTTATTTATCACATCTATTTACTTGTTTATCTCTCTCTCTCTGTGTGTGTGTGTGTGTGTGTGTGTGTGTGTGTGTGTGTACCACAGAGAGTGTTTGGAGGTCAGAGGACAACTTCTAAGAATCAATTTCTCCTTCCACCATGTGGATTGTAGGGACTGGGCTCAGGTTATTGGCCTTGGTGGGGAAAACCTCCACCTTGTTGAGTGCTACCTTGTTGGCCCTCGATTGATTGATTGATTGATTGTCCTATTGTTTAGTCCTGGCTGGCCCTAAATCTACTATGTAGCCCAACTTGGTTTTAAATTCATAACAATCCTCCTGCATCAACTTCTCAAGTGCTGAGATCACGGACAGGTGCCACCATGTCAAGCTTGATCATATTTCAGTGATTATGTAAATATTGAGGAGCCAGGTGCTATTCTTTTGTTTGTTTGTTGTTTTGAGCCAGAGTCTCTCTACATAGACCTGGCTGGCCTGGAACTCACTATGTAGACCAGGCTGGCTTTGAACTCACAGAGATCTGCCTGCCTCTGCCTCCCGAGTATTGGGATTAAAGGTGTGTGCCACTATGCCTGGCCTTAGTAGATGTTAATTTTTTTTATTTTGAAAAGTCAAAGGTGAATTTTGAGATGTGCCTGACTGTACGATGCATTCCAGTTTTAAGGATGTTAAAACTGCATCTTTGAGCCAGGCTTGGTAATCCTGGCACTTAGGCAGAGGCAGGAAGGTCACTTTGAGTTCAAGGCCATCCTGATATGCATAGTGAGTTCTAGGTAGGCCAAAATTACGTGGTAGACCCTGTCTCGACACCAAAATCTAAGAGAAATCTGCATTCTAAAATGGCACAAAATGTGTTATATCCCATTGTTGAGATACTTTTTTTGGCTACTGGAACCAAATTTCAAAATGCAACAATGGTGGTTTAAATCATAAACACTTGCTGGACTAGCCGGCGCACTCCTGAATACCAGGACTAAGTATGCTGAGGCAGAAGGATCTCCAGAATGTCAAAGTGAGTCTGCTCTACATAGTGAGTTCCAGACCAATATTGAAATCGTATTTAAACACAAACAAACAAACAACCACAAAAAGAACAAAACAAAATCCAGGTCAGTAAGCTGGCTCAGCAGGTAAATGCGCTTGGTGCCAAGCCTGAGGACCTGAGTTTGGTTGATGATTGGAACCCACATGGTGGAAAGAGCGAGCTGACTCCCTTAGGTTTTTTTCCTGACCTCTACATGTATTCTATGGCACTCATGTTCCCCCTTCCTAACTACACAAAGAAAGAAATAAATGTGAAAAGAAACAAACACACAAACAAACCTCAGACCAAAACCACAAAGTCAAGGCTGGAGCCATAGCTCAGTAGAGTATCCATTTAGCATAAAGCCCTGGGTTCCATCCCAGCCTGGCATCAACCAGGCATTGCCTGTCATCCCTGGAGAGAGATCAGAAGTATAAGATGCTCCTAAGGTACATATCAAAGTTAGCCCAGCCTGAGCTTATGTGAGATCCTTTCTCAAGAAACAGCAACCAGAAAATGCCACACACACCTCCAGAAGCCCCATTAAGAGTTCCTCTTAGGAGCTGGATATGGTGGTGCACACCATTGATCCTAGAACTTAGGAGGCAGAGGCAGGTGGATCTTTGTGAGGTCCAGGTCAGACTGGTCTACAGAGTAAATTCAGGCCAGTCAGACCTACATAGGGAAACTCAGTCTCAAAAAAAATTAAAAAATCAAGAGTTCAGCCTGGGTTCTGTTATAGAAAAGGAGGAATACATATCCTTTGCTACCTACTTACTGTGTGCCTGCTGCATGTTTCAGACATATCCCCTCCTGTTGGACATATAGATTATTTCAACTCTCATAGCATTTACCACATTTGATCTGGGTGTGTGATCCACTCCAAGAAGGTCAGGCCAGCCTGAATCCAGACCAGCTGAGGAGTGATCAGTTGGCCACCAAGCTCTTCTCTGAGTCCTAGGACTCTGCCTAAATTCTTCTGAAAACTACATTGTTCTCTTCTATAAAGGATGAGAAAGGAGTTACCATTTCTGGTCCCATTAATGCATACATCTGTTCATGCACACATTCATCCATTCATGAGCTCATTCATGCGCTCATTCATTTATGTATCCACTCATGCATTTGTTTCCATTAATTAATTCATGTGTCCACTTACGCATTCGCTCATGTGTGCGGTCATGGATGCATACATTCATTCATACATTCATTTATTTACTCCTTTTATTTAACAAGCACCACAGCCTCTCTGCTAAGTGATGGGAGTACACCCGAGAACAAAATAGACTTGTTTCCCACACTCATGAAACACTGTTTCAGAGGATTGGTGAGGGGAAAAACAATTAGCAAGTAATTCATTGTAAATCTGTGATTTGCCAGTGAAGGAGATGTACCTCACACCATGGAAACCTCTAACAGATTGACTGAGCAGGAACAGAGAGTTCTGGGGACTGAGTACAGGCTGAGCTCAGGGAAGGAGATGGAAAGAAGAGAAATTGAAGGGTAGGTGGTTGTGGAAGGCCAGGAAAAAGTGAGCAATGAAGGCTGGGGCAGTGGCTCACTCAGGAGAGCGCAGGCAGGGCTTGCCAGAGCCCCAGGTCCCATCCCCAGCACCACATAAACCCAAAGTGTTGGTGCACATCTGCTATCCTAGTACTTGGGTGGTGCAGGAAGAAGGATCAGGAGTTCAGGGTGGTCCTTGGCTTTCTAGTGAGTTAGAAGCCAGCTTGGGCAACACGAAACCTTGTCTCAAAACAAAAGCAAAACCCAAATTCAAACCCATGAAATTGTCCCAAGGAGAGGCACGCTGCATTGAGGCCCCTGGGTCGGGCAGCTCTTAGAGGTAGGAGAAGCCCCTTGGAGACACACAAGGATCAGGGGAGCGGACTTGAGATGGGACTTGGTGAATGTGTGGTGGTCCGGCGTTGAGTTGGGGTTAGCAGTGGGGCAGTGATGCATCCGAAAAGGCCAGTGTGAATGGAAGGAGTTGAAGTGGTGTTGGAGGTGAACTGGGAACAGCTTCCACAGGAGGTGGTGGGAGGTGGGAGGCAGAAGTGAAAGTGAGGGTGAGGCTAGAGGTTGGTATGCAGCGAGGTAGTGGAGGAAGATCCAGGTCCCCAGAACTTTCTCCCTCCCCAGGTGGCCTGTTCTGTTCCTGGGAGGAGGACCGAAAGTTGGTCCTGCGTGGCTGGTCCCTCGTCTTCATCTCCCTGGCAACCTTGTTGGTGTTCAGCGTGGTGGATGGGCAGATGGCCTATGTGCACGGTCCATACACTGGCTTCATCGGCCTCTGGATTGACTGCAGGAGGCACAAGTGTGCCAACGTGGGCCAAGTCACTGGTCAGTTGCATAGGCTGTGTGTCTTACTAATGGGTGCTAGAGGTGGCTGTGGGTCAGGAGTCTCTGGGGGAGTAGCTTAGGGCTCATGTGGGAGCATTATTGTTGGAGGGTAACTCTGTGAGTGGCAGTAGAGTTGTTTTAGAATTTCCAGGAAGTGATTTTGGTGATGTGAGTGGAGGTAGTGATTTTTCATTTTCATTTTTTGGGGGTGCTGAAGCTAGAACCCAGGGCCTTGCACACACTCCACAAGGGTTCTACTACTGAGCCATGCTCCCCCGCTGCTCACTGAGAGATTCCAGACAGGTGCTGAGCTACTTCCCATCATCTGCCTTGTTTGAGACAGGGTCTCATGTAGCCCTGGCTAGCCTCCAACTCAGTGTGTAGCTGTGGATAACCTTGAATTTTGGATCCTCCCCCCAAGTGCTGGAATTACAGGTAAGTGCCACCAACACCCAGTTTACCACAGTGCTGGGGATGGAATGCAGGGCTTCGAACATGCTAGGCAAGCATTCTACCAATGAAGCAACATCCTCAGGACCCCTAGACTTCTTTTACTTCGTGTTTTGAGACAGATAAGGTCTAGGTCTCACTAAATTGCTCAGGCAGGTGTTGAAACGGCACTCCTCCCCAGCCACTGGAATACTTAGGATGACAATGTGCGTCACCAGACCCTGTAGTGGGGGTAATTTTACAGATTCATTGGGCTCCTTATGGTGTGAGAGGGAATGATGAGAGAGAGAGAGAGAGAGAGAGAGAGAGAGAGAGAGAGAGAGAGAGAATGCATACGTGTTGTTCGTGTGTGTGTGTGTGTGTGTGTGTGTGTGTGTGTGTGTGTCTGCGTGCGCGTGCACGGGTAACTGTAGTTGTCTCTCCATCACTCCTCCCCAGTTTACATTCACATGAGCAAGGGCTTCATGTTTCTGGCCCTGGCACTGTGCCTCATTCTCCTGCCCACCATGTTCCTCTCCTTCCGGCCAGTCTGCCGCCGCTTGAACAAGATTGACTACATCTTCAGTTTCCTCAGCATTGGTATCGGTAAGTGTTGGTGAGGACAGGGATGCTTGGGGAGCCCCCACCCCACCTCAGAGCCTCCTTCTTTCCAGAGGTGTGCCTAGACTTCCAATTCTGTTGCTCTGGGGGACAGGGTATCTCTGTGTCTGTCTTGGGCTTTCTCTGTAGCTCAGGCTGGCCTTAATCTCACTCTGTAGTCCATGATGGCCTTGAATATATATATATATATATATATATATATATTTCTCTTGCCTCAGCATCCTGGATAGCTAGGATTAAGGGCCTATGCACACCAGTCATGGCTGATGGCTTTATTTCCCATTTTCCCTTTCCCCATCTCCGAGTATGTTTCAATTTGTTGTTGTTGTTGTTGTTGTTGTTGTTGTTGTTGTTGTGTGTGTGTGTACATGTGTGTCTACTTAGTGTGGCAGGTCAGGGAGGTTGTCTTTGTGTCTCTCCTCTTCCTAAGAGGGGTCCCCTGTCTAGCTTCCTGCCCTTCTCCGGCCCCATCCCAATTCAGGGCTCCTGATTCTCCTCAGCCTGATGCTCTTTGTCATCAACTGCAATAGACTGCGTCTGAGGCCACAGGTGTCCTACCTGCTGGTCTTCTACCTGTGCTGGTGCGCCAGTGTCTTGATGCTGTGGGCCGGTGAGGGGCCTTGGATGGAAGGGTGGGGCTTGGGCAGGGCAAGGGCGGAGCCCAGGAAAGGGGGCCAGCCTCCAGGGCCAGGGTGGGGCCCGGTGTGGGGCTCAGAGTCGAGTATCACCGGGTCCCTCCTCATAGGAACTCTATCCTTCCTCAACCAAGTGCGGAGGGGGAGCTACAGTACGCCTATCATGGAGCGGAGGGTTAGCTACTTCCGTTGGGCCTTGAGACACCAATCCCAGCAGCAGTCCAATTTGGACCAGAGCTCGGAGTCCATCCAGAACCAGTCTGCTGCAACTTCTCAGGACACTGGGAAGTCCCGGCAGCCAGATGCCTCCACCTCTGTCCCTGTGACTCTGTCACCATCAGACCTCCCTTGAGGTTCCACGCTTCCCATGAGAGCAGGCAGCACCCTCGGGAGACAGGCGGCAAGCCCCGCTCCCCTGTGCAAGGACCCACCCCTTGAGGTCTGAGTCTTGGCAAGGAAACCACTCTGGAAGTCCTCCAATACTTTCGGCTGTGGCTATGTCCCTCTGAGCAGGCACTGGTCCATGGTCCCAAGCAGCTAGAGCGCGGTGGGATGATCGCCCCACAGGCCACGCCCCTAAGCTGCTCTCCAACTTTTGGTCCAGCCCCACCCAAGGAATCCCCTCCAGGGGCCCCAGGCGGGACACTCTGCAGCCCAGCCTTGCGGCCAGTCCCCACCCCTCTGTGGACAGACCCCTCCCAGAAAGTCAAGGCTTGATATAACATCCCGCCCCCTTCCTGGCTTCCCCGACTCAATAAAACCAGGTCGGCATTCCAAAGTTCTCAGTGTCAGACTGCTTGTTATCTCTCCAGCTAGGGTCAAGCTTAGCTGGAGCCGACTTTCCTGACATCTCTAACTTTACATTTGAGGTCTGAGCCTTTTCCTTGCCGGAGTGGACTCAGGTGGCATCTCTGACTCGCTCTGAGTCTTTTGTCTTCACTTGTCTCAGCCCCATCCCTTTGGCCACCTGTACACGTACACTTGTCCCTTGCCACAAACTTGAGATCCACTGGGGAAGTCCTGACCTCAGCTGGCTGGGCCTTGACTTAAACCCGACTCTAGAAGGCCAGAGAATGTCAGAACTCGAGCTCATTTGCTGCATGGTGGGTTTTATTAGGAGCAGAGGACAGAGTGTCACTTAGACTCCATAACTTCGTTCATCCAGGGAACGAAATTAATAAGTTTGGTGTAGATGCCCGGCTTGTTGGGTTTGCCACATGGGGCAGGGCCCCATGATGTGACGCCCTGGAGTACACCATCACATATCAGCGGGCCCCCCGAGTCACCCTGAAAGCAGGAGAGTGGTGGGAGAGTGAGGAAGGGCCTGGCAATTGGGTTCTGCTTGACAGCCTGAGACTGACTCCAACTCTCGGGGGTCCTGCTCTTGCAGGGCCATGAGGTTGGAGTGGGGGGCAGACAGGAAGGTGCTGAAGCCAAGTCAAAGGGAAGTAGTGCCCGCTACAGGGTTCTCCCCTCCCAGAGCTCATCACTTCCGTAGGGAAGGGGGAGAAGTACCTGCCTGGCTGGGCGTTGGAGTGGGAGTCAAGAATCTGAGTTCCCTCTTTCAGCCCTTCACCACACTGCAGGGAGGAGCCCACTCACCACACAAGTGTCTTTTCCTCCTTTCAAGTCTCCTGCACACAGCATGGAGTCTGTCACCATATGGATGTGGGCTTTGGCACACTCCTCATTAGGGAGGAGCTCGAGGTACACACATTGGAGATCATCTGGGTATTCGACTGTGGGTCGGGGGCAAGAGGGTGGTGAGTAGAGCCTAGCCCTGTTCTCTTCTCCTTCAGCCCCAGGTGTCCCTCTTCAGGCTGTGTGGTTTGGCCCAGACTTACACTTGATGGGTTCAATGCTGCCCCAGCCTGAGGCAAGGCAGGTGCTCCCCAGAGTGGGTTCCTCGGAGGGCAGGCTGAGGACCTTCACAGAATCGGTGATTTCAGCAGGCTGGGCAAGGCGGAGCAGCATCAGGTCATTGCTGAAGTCCTTCTCCTGGTTTTGGGTGGCGTTCTCCAGGAGGTCCAGGTTGAAGTCAGGGTGAGGGAAGCTTTCACTGACAAACCGGTGTTGAGCTGAGGCTTCATCCTCAAAGAGGTTGTTACGGCCCAGCCAAACCTGGTACTCGCTGGGGGCAGGGAGAGGATGGAGGAATGAGAGGAGAGAAGCAGGGAGGATGGGCAGAGTGCCGGGGAGGGAGGGAAAGGGAGAGGGAAGGAGGGAGGGGGGAAGGAGAAACAGACAGACAGACAGAACACAGGGGACGAGGGGGCAGGGAGAAGGGGAGGTGCTGAGAGCCGTTCAGCTGCAGCTGCGACTGGGCTGAGCTTCCCCAGCAGGCAGGCCTGGCCCACAGCCCAAGGCCTGAGTTCTCTCTCCACCCTAGCACCCTGCCCTCCCTCTGTACTCAGTTGCCCTTATCCAGCTCCAGCTCAGACCAGCCCTTCTCTGTGCGTCCTCAGAGTGGACAGAAGGCCCTAAGGGCCGAGCTGGTCTGGGGAGAGTGAGGACTTCTATCACGTCTATATTCAGGGACATCCCTTCTTATCCTCAGGGAGCCCCTTAGGCCTGTTCCCCAGGATGGTCAGCAGTGATGGAGAAGGACAAGTGACACCCAGACCCAGAGAGGGCTAGGCAGAGCCCCGGAGCGGAAGACATATAGCAACAAATGGCCCCAGAGACATTCAGCTGTGAATACAGACAAGAGACACACGGACAATAAGACAGAAAAGAAAGAAACGGGAATCAAACACAAGCCTGGAGGGAGCATGGAGAGACCCACGAGGTCATGGATAGAGGGGTCTAGCTCTGCTCTGCCTCTTTCCTTTCAACCGATCCCATCCTCCTGCCCTTCAGTACCCCAGCTTGTTCTGGCTGCCACCCTGCTTCCTTGTCCCCAGCCCTGCTCACTCATTGTAGCAGTGGGCAGCTGTGAGCACCCACTCGGGCGCCACCAGAATGCCCCCGCATTGGAAACTGGTGTAGTGGTACACAGCTGCCTGCCACGGCTGGGAATTCTTCTCACAGTTAAATCCTCCGATGATCCGAGACTGGATGGGAGGTACAGCACCTGCAACACAGCCGTGGGGGCGGGGTTGGCTCAGAGAGGGAGGTGTGCTGTTGGGGGGGGGCACAACTGACCGGGGTTGGGATCACCGGCCAGGTGATCTGGGGGAAGGGACCCGTAAGTGGCTGGCCCTGGATAGGGAGATCTCTGCTATGGGGATAGAAATAGCCTAGCTCCTGGCATATGGAGCAAGAATCAGGTATGGTGTCAGATCACTTAGAACTTCGGGCTAAGGGCTGGCAGGGCAATGCTGTGAGAGAGAGAGAGAGAGAGAGAGAGAGAGAGAGAGAGAGAGAGAGAGAGAAGAAGAAGAAGAAGAAGAAGAAGAAGAAGAAGAAGGAGGAGGAGGAGGAGGAGGAGGAGGAGGAGGAGGAGGAGGAGGAGAGGAGAGAGAGAGAGAGAGAGAGAGAGAGAGAGAGAGAGAGAGAGAGAGAGAGAGAGGAAGAAGAAGGAGGAGGAGGAGGAGAGAGAGAGAGAGAGAGAGAGAGAGGGAGAGAGAGAGAGGAAGAAGGAGGAGGAGGAGAGGAGAGAGAGAGAGAGAGAGAGAGAGAGAGAGAGAGAGAGAGAGGGAGAAGGAGGAGGAGAAGAGGAGAGAGAGAGAGAGAGAGAGGAGAGAGAGAGAGAGAGAGAGAGAGAGAGAGAGAGAGGAAGAAGGAGGAGGAGGAGAGGAGAGAGAGAGAGAGAGAGAGAGAGAGAGAGAGAGAGAGAGAGCCGAGAGAGAGATGGGATTCTAGAGTCCAGTGGTTCTTAGTCCGATGAGAGCGGAATCAGAGGTCCAGAAGATTTGGCATTTGCAGTCTCCAAGGCTTGAGAAGTCAGGGCCCATGAGAGTGGAGGCCCCAGGAAAGGGAGCCCAAGATGATTTGGGGGTTCCTGGATTGGACAGGAAGTGGCCAGCTGGGCTGGGGGAGGATGAGGGGTTTCCAGGTTGAAGGTTAAGGCTAGGGGTGGGCTCCTGGTGGGGTTGTGGTGGGGATGGTATCTGCGAGGGGTGGAGCTCCCCGAGAACAGAGTTTGAGATGGTCAAACAGTGAGAGAAGGAAATGCTGGAGCAATGTGGGGGAGGGCTCTGCTTCTCATGGAGGTGGGGCTAGTGGTCTGGGGGCACTGGAGAGGTTCAGAGGCAGCCTTGGGACAGAGTGGAGAAGGATTTAAAACAGGTCAGACCAGGATGGACGGGAGGACCCACTTGCTATGGGGTACTAGGTTCAGGTATTGGGGTCTCTGGAAGTCCGGCGCAGAGTGAAAACTGGAGCTGTGCAGTGGGACTCAGTCGGGAGGGGACAGGAGCTGGTGAGGAGCAAGAAGTCAACCAGGAGCCTGTGGTTGAGGTGGGGGGCATGCGTGGGAGGGAAGATCGGGCCAGAACATGGTATTTAGGAACAGAGGAAAGGGAGCCCAGATGTGGTGGGTGGCTCTTATCTGTAATCTCAGCACACAGAAGGCTGAGGCAGAGGATTGCCATGGGCTTGAGGCAAGCCTGGGCTACATAATGAGACCCTGTTTCACAACTTATTCCCAAGAGTTGGGGAAATGGCTTGGTTGCTACAGTATTGGCCATGCTAACATTAGGACCTGAGCTCTGAAACCTCAGAGCTGGGGAGGTGGAAACAGCAGGATCCCCCAGGCTTGCTGGCCAGCCAACCTAGCTAAGAGGGGAGCACTTCATTCAGTTAGAGACCCCGCCTCAAAAATAAGATGGAGGAAGACACTCGACATCCATCTCTGGCTTTCACCACCGACTCCTCCTCCCAAAACAGATCAAACAAACAAACAAACAAACAAACAAACCCAGTGAGAAGGGACATGTTCAGGTCCCCCACACCAGCTAAGTGTCGCAAGCTAAGACTGTTGGTAAAAACGGAGGGACTTGAGAGGATGGGAGACCAGCTGTCAGCACTGGAGGACACAGCTGGAGGCTGGCAGCTGCTGGACAGCCCAAGTTAGCCCCTAACTCAGGAGCTGGACTATCGGGCTCTAGAAAAACAGCAAACTGGAGGGACAACCAAGATCCCAAGGTAAGACCCAGAGATGATCAGGTGGCTAGGGAAGAAGAGAAAGTTCTGGAAAATGGGAAGGAACAGGGCCTGATATGGGAATGAGGACTGTGAGTGTGCAGGGGTCGGGGAGGTGCAGGTGTGCTGGGGTGAGGGGGAAGGAGAAAGGGATTTCCAGGGCTAAAGGCAGCATGAGAGTCAGGGCTCTGGCCCCTCCCGCTCCCCCCCCCCCCCACTGTCTCACCAGTCCCTCCCAGGGACAGGGCGAGGAACAGGATCAGGAACCACATGGTAACAGCTGTCCAGGAGCAGCAGACGGTGAGCTTGGAGCTGAGGAACCTCCTCAGGGAGCCTTTAAAAACCCTTATTCTCCCCCCCCCAGCCCCGCCCCTGCCCTGTTGGCACCCAGATGCTGGCCAAGGCCCTGCCCTTGCTGACGGAGGTGGACTCCCCACTCTCACCCCCACAGCTGTGGGAGGGAGGGACCTGTTGCACCTGCTGTTCTGCAGGCTCTAGGTCACCCTGGATACCTTCCCAGGGCTGAGATTGGGGGGACAGGGCCTGCTGCTCCTGGAGCTGTGCGTGATCTGGGGGCCATAGCCAGAACAGCAAGGTCAGGTGGTGGTGATGAAGGGGTGCAATAGGAGGGTGGGGGAGCAAGTGACCCCCATCACACAGCTCTAAGGAAGGTCCTGTACCTCAAGACCCAGCATGCCCTCAGAAACCAGCAGTTAAAACAAATTCCTGGTACCAATGGTAGCCAGGAGGGCTACAAGCTCCTTGCAAACACAAATCTTGATTTTGAGAATGTTAGGATTCTTACCTTCTTAGACTTGGAATCTAGATCACTGATTTTATTGTTCTTGTTAGAAGTTTGGGAGTAGGCATGGCGGTGTACACTTTTAATCCTAGTACTTGGGAGGCAGAGGTAGGTGGACCCCTGTGAGTTCGAGGCCAGCTGGTCTACATAGTGAGTTCCAGGGCAGCCAGGGCTATATAGAGAGCTGTTTCAAAAACAAATCAATAAAATAAAATAAAATAAAAATAATAGAAATTAGACTCCACATTCTCTCATCAAGAATATGAGAATTCAGGTTATCCCAGGGGAGTGTCACCCACCCCAACTGTGTTGGGGTCTCAATGACCTTTCTATTCCTTAGATAAGGGTACTCAAAGTCATGTCCTCAAAGTCCCAAAGATTTGAACTAACTACCTTCCCCAGTCAAAATTATCACCACAGAGTCTGGGAAGTGGAGGCAGGAGGAGGATCAGGAGTTTAAGGTCAGCTTAGCTACATAGATAGTTCTAGGTCAGTCTGAGCTATATGAGACCCTGACTTCCAACAAAAGTGTGTGTGGGAGTTGGTTGGAACTGGGAACATAGGCCAGTTGGTGTGGTGATTGCCTAGCATGCATGAGGCCCTGGGTTTGAACCACAGTGCTGTGTAAAACCAGGTCTGGTGGTGCATGCCTGTAAAACCAGTGTGTGGGGTATGGAGGCAGGAGGACCAGAATTTCAAGGTCATCCTTGGCTAACACGAAGCAATAAATAAATAAATGAAAATATTCTGAGGCTGGTGCGATGGCTCAGTGGATAAGGTGTTTGCTACCAAGCCTGACAGCTTTTGAATTCAATCCCAATGGCAGGGGAAGAAAGCCAACTCTTAGAATATGTTCTCTGATCTCTGAACACCCATGAATAAATATGTGAAATAAAAATAATATCAGAAGTTGCAACGGCAACCCCTCACTCAATCTAAGAATCTATCAGTTTCAATGACCAAGAGCAAGGGCTTCAACATTCAGTGACCCCAAGGACCACATTTTGGGGGTCTCTGAAAAGAACCAGAAACTGGACTCCTACAGCCTTGATGGTAAAGCCAGAGTTTTCAAACTTGAGACCTGGATACAAACAGCAAGGCAGCTCACGAGCCTGTACTGTATGTCATCAATGTGGCCAAGGAAAAGAGAATGCTGACCTTATTGTCTTGTTTGCCAGGAGGCCTAGAACTCATGGTGACTCTTGGAAATCTAGTGTTTATTGGGTTCTCTCACTGGGACGTACAGTTCATGAGCATGGACAAAGTGGCAGACACTGTTCTGATCCATTAAGATGAATGACTCATTTAATCTTTGCAGACAAGTGTTATGGTGACCCATTTCACAGATGGTAAAACCAAGAATGAGTGGGGTCAGGCCCCTGATCCAACATTCCATATCTGATCCAAATGAGCAAAGTCATACCTGAAACCATGTTCCCTAGCCCAGGGAAAGGGACCCTAGGTGACAGGGAATAGTAGATTTTGTATCCTAGTCCCCCACCCATCTCCCATCATACCCTAAAGAAAGAAAGTCACATCCCTACAGAGAAAGTTGGATCAACACTATCTTCTTTCTTCTCTCTCTCTCTCTCTCTCTCATCTCTCTCTCTCTCTCTCTCTCTCTCTCCTCTCTCCATCTTTCTTTCTTGCTTTCATTCTTTCTTTTTTTTCTCCCGAGACAAGATTTCTCCGTGTAGCTCTGGCTATCCTGGAACTCACTCTTTAGACCAGGCTGGCCTTGAACTCAGAGATCTGCCTGCTTCTGCCTCGAGAGTGTTGGGAAAACACTGTTTTCTTGGTGTTAGGCAGGTGACCTCTGGAGGGTGGGGCCCTGGCTAACAGTGTATGTCAATGTGCAAGAGGACTCAGCTCTGTCTCCGGTAGGAATGGGGCTGCTGGCCGGCTACGGGGAATTCTTGGTCAGGGTTCCAGGTGGTTAGTGAGAGACCTAGGTGGTGGGCCAACGAGTCAGTTTCTTGTTTTCATGTTTTCCCGGATCCAGTCCATGTAGCTGCAGACTTTGGTGTAGACGCCAGGCTTGGTGGTAGTATCGCAGGGGACATCACCCCAGGATACAATGCCCTGCAGGGCACCACTACAGACCAAGGGTCCTCCAGAGTCACCCTGTGGGGATAAAGGAGGGTTTTCCTCAGTATTTCATTCCATGTAGAGAGAGGATGAACACCTCACCCTCTTGCCTCAACCTCCCAAGTGCTGGGATGACAGATGTGCACTGCCATGCCTGGTACACATGGTGCTGGAGGTGGAAGCCAGGCCTTGTGCATGCTACGACATTACCAACTGAGTTACAAGCCCGACCCACTGTCAACCTTGTTCTAACTAACCACTGTTCTTCATCTCAGTGAAACCCCAAACCAACCTCACCCTGGGAAACTCCAGTATTACCCCAAACTAATCTAAGCCTACTCTGATTCAACACAACCCAAAGAGCTCACCTCCCCCACCCCTGCCGAGTTTGGCTCTGTCTCATATTCCCCAGCCCTACAGCACTAAGTTCAAGTCAGATTCCATCCAATCCATACATCTTCCCCATTCAGAATCAAACAACCTGTGCTCGCCAAACACAACCCAATCCCAATCTTTACAGCTTCTTCCCCCTTCCCCCAAACCCATGCCATCCCCTGCCAACCCCAACATGCTTCTCATCCTGAGTCAAACCAAACTCATTCCCCTTCTTAGCTTCCCAGACCATATAATCCACCCCATTTCCAATCTCACTATGATTCTAACTGCTCCTGGAAATCTATCCCATACCTGAACTTAACATTATCTCTGGCCCAAAGCAAAGAAAATTCAAATAATCCTACTTGTTCTATTCTGTCTTAATTAGCTTCCAACTTGACACAGCCTAGGATCATCTGAGGAGTCTCAATTGAGAGGTTGCCCAGAGCACGTCTGTGGGAAGTTGTCTTCACCGTTGTTCAATACGGGAGGATCCAGCTCACTGTGAGTGGCACCATCCCCTTAGGGAAAGGGCCTTGGTTGTATAAGAAATAGAGCTGAGGACATGGAGAGATGGCTCAGCAGTTAAGACCACTGACTGCTCTTGCATAGGACCCAGCTTTGATTCCCAGAACCCACAAGGCAGTTCACAATTGTCTGTAATTTTAATCCCAAGGCCCTCTTCTGGTCTCCATGTGCACCACACACATGTGGTGCACAGATATACATGCAGGCAAAACACTCATGCACATAAAAAAAGAAAGGAAGGAAGGAAGAAAGGAAGGAAGGAAGGAAGGAAGGAAGGGGAAAGAAAGAAAGAAAGGAAGAAAGAAAGAGAGAGAAAGGGAAACGGAAGAAAGAGAAGCCAGCTCAACAGGAGCTGGTGAGCAAGCCAGTAAGCAGCGTTCTTTCGTGGTTTCTGCTTTAGGCTCACACTTTGAGTTCCCGCCCTGCCTTTCCTCAATGATGGACTGTGAGCTTGAGAGCTGAATAAACTCTTTCCTCCCCAAGTTGCTTTTGGTCAGAGTATTTTATCACAGCAACAGAAAAGCAAGCTAGGATACGTCTTATTCCCCACTTTTACCCAAAGTCCCCACTTGGCTCTGACCTCACAGGAGTCCGTGCCACCGCCCTCTACACCAGCACACACCATGGTGGGCAACACTCGACCCGGGTAGTCCTTGTTGCAAGATGCCTCGGAGATAATGCTGATGTTGGCACAATGCAGTGTATCCGGGAGTCTCACTGAGGAGGACAGATGGCTTTGAATATATTCACTCCCTTTGGTCCCTGTGCCCTCCACCCAAGAACCCTGGAGGACAGAGTGGCTGGAATTCCCAGATCCAGCGCCATCCTTCCACGCACCTTGTGACTTGTGACTCCCTGTGGCTCCAGGCTTGTTGTCTGATAGCAAGCCCCAGCCTGACACCACACAGCCCTCGCCGGTAAAGGGGCAACGCGTGGGCAGAGGCACGGGGCGCACCTGGGATGAGAGCCGGGCAGGCTGGAGAAGTTGCAGCAACATAATGTCGTGCAGATGGGTGCGAGCCTCGTAGCCGGGATGTGGGATGATTTGAGAGACGGATCGCACTTGCTCTGGGCCATCATGCTTGCGAAGGTTGTGTTCGCCAAGGCGCACTCTCATGAAACTGGGCGGGTGAGTAGTTACCCGAAAGGAGCAGACAAAGGGATCAAAGAGTGGACAACCTGCGATTTTCTGACCCGCTGAGAACCTTAAACATCTCATTTCCTTTTCTCAAGTCCTTCAAACCAGTGGTTCCAGCCATGGCCCTGGAGTTGCAGGGTGTGGTGGCACATGTCTTTAACCCCAACAGTTGGGAGGCAGAGGCAGGTGGAATTTTCTATGTTTTGAACCAGCCTGGTCTACACAGTGAGCTCTAGAGCAACCTGGGCTACACAGTGAGACTTTCTCTCAAAAAACGAGCAGATAAACAAAACCAGGAGTCCCAAGTCGGCTACACATGTGGAACTCGGTCCCAGGTTTGGCCCCTTTCCTTCTTCAGAATAGAAAATTCTCACCCACTAGACCTCTCTCTCATCAGGGGCCCAAAAGATGGGACATTTGCAGCCTCCTCATTCCCCTTTAGGAATCTACGGTGGCAGAATCCACACCCCTTCTCACCCAGGGCCTGAGCCTCCAGCTTCCCCGGAGGTCCCTCAGAAACCAAGAACTTGTGTTACTTCCGCACGTACCCAACAGTCCATGTACCGCAAACCCAGACGTCCCCCGTCACAGCCACACCCGCAGGACCCCCACCCCTGCCTTTGTACCGGGTTTGGCAGTGGGCAGCAGTCAACACCCAGTGTGGGGAGATTAGGAAAGCGCCACAGTTGAACCGGCCGCGCTCGAAGAGGGCCACTTGCCACGGCTGAGAATGAGGCACACACTCCTCGCCTTCCAGGACCTTGTCACCATCCTGAGCTGCGGGAGACACGGAGACACGGGCGGATCTCCGTGAGCCCCACCTTTCCAGCATCCCTATCCCGCCCCCGCCTTACCCTATTTTCACTATAGGTTTCACCCAGGCCCTCCCTTTGTTCATTAAGAAATCACTTCTTTAAAAAAGGAAAAAGAAAGAAAGGAGAAAGAAAGAAAGGAAAAAAACTCCTCCTTTAATCCCAGTACTCCCGAGGCAGGGGCAGATGGATCTCCGAGTTCAAGGCCAGCCTGGTCTACAGAGTGAATTCCAGAGCAGCCAGGACTACACAGAGAAACCCTGTCTCAAAAAGAAAAATAAAAAAGAAAATAAGAAAGAAAGAAAGAAAGAAAGAAAGAAGGAAAGGAAGGAAGGAAGGAAGGAAGGAAGGAAATATATCTATGTTTAGGGCTGAGGATAGCCCCTTGGGTAAAGTGTTTGCTGCATGAGGAACTGAGTTTGTACCCCCACCACCCACATAAAAAGCCAGGTGTGGTCCCACATGCCTGTAACCCCAGTGCTGGGGTTGGGGGAGGGGAGACAGGCTGATGCCAGGGTTTGTGATTAGCTAGTGTAATCCCAGGGCTAGATGATTAGTCTGCGAGAGACTCTGTCTCAAAGAAAAGAAAAGAAAGGAAAGGAAAGATGGAGGGCTAGAGAGATGGCTGGTAGTTAAGAGCTCACACTGCCTTTGCAGAGAACCTGAGTTCAGATCTTGGCACCAACACGGTGGCTCACAGCTAACTAACTCTAGCTCCAGGAAATCTCTGGCCTCTGGGGACTCTCTCTCTCTCTCTCTCTCTCTCTCTCTCTCTCTCTCTCTCTCTCACTTATAAATGAAATAATTTTTTTTGTGAAATAAAATTTTAAAACAAAAAGAAATACATAAGAAGTGATGGAGGGGCCGGGCGGTGGTGGCGCACGCCTTTAATCCCAGCACTCGGGAGGCAGAGGCAGGCGGATCTCTGTGAGTTTAAGGCCAGCCTGGGCTACCAAGTGAGTTCCAGGAAAGGCACAAAGCTACACAGAGAAACCCTGTCTCGAAAAACAAAACAAAAAACAAAAAAAAACCAAACAAACAAAAAAAAGAGGTGATGGAGGAAGACACTCAGTGTTAACCTCTGCTTCCACCTACACTGCACAGGCGAGCATACATGTCTCTCTCTCTCTCTCTCACACACACACACACACACACACACACACACACACACACTTGTCTTGGAACCGTGTGTTCTGGTTTTGACGGTTGCTGCCTGTTCTTGCCATGAGGCGTTGACTCCTGAGTTTGCATGTCTGTGCATGCATGGGTGCACACACGTGCATGTAGGCCAGAGGACAGTCTCCAGTGTCTTTCTTCAGGCATGAATGCCTTGATTACTGAGACTGGACTACTCTCACTGAACCTGGGGCTCCCTGACTTTGCCAGGCCTGCTGGCCAGTGAGCCTCAGGAACCCACTGAGTCTCCCCCGTCCAATGCCGCCTCCCATACAGGGCTGTGACCCAGGTTCTGAGGGTCAAACTCAGGTCCTCATACTTGCACAGGAAGCAGCTTACCGACTGAGCTGTCTCCCCAGGCAGACGCTGATCTCTTGGTGCTTGTTCTTCTCAGTTGTAAAACTGTGGGGATGGCCATGAAGGTAAGAGGGGCCTCTGGGTGCCTTTGCGTGTGCCGGTGTACGAATTGTACCTGGCCCATTGTAACTCCTTGCAACACAACTGATTTGTTTCTTCGGTGTTTTGAGGCAGGCTCTCACTCTGTTGCGCAGCCTGGCTTGAAACTTACAATGTAACCAGGGTGGTCTGAACTCATGGCAGTCTTCTCTCTTAAGTCTTTCAGGTTCTGGGATTATAGTCATGTGCATTTGTTACTTTAAACAAAGGACACCCATTTGTTTACAGGGGTGTCCACGTGGATGTTCAGGTTGGTGACACAGGTATGGCCAAAGCATGCAGACATCTGCACAGACCTAGTTACAACAGCTAACAGCAAAACTACAGTTTAAAGGCTGGGGCATGACTCAGTTGGTAAGTCCTTGCCTTGGGAGCACAAGGATCCATCTTTAATCCTTAGCATCCAGGTAAAAAGTCAGGCATGGTGGTGCGTGCTTATCACTCCAGTGCCTGAAGTCAGTTGGATCCTGGAGCTCTCTGGCCGGCCTGCATGACCTAATCAGTGAGCATTAGGCCATTGACAAAGTCTGTGTAAAAAACTAAGGTGGGGCTGGAGACAAAACACTCCCACACATAAAATAATAAAATAAAACAAGGCAGACAGTGCCTGAGGAATGAGCTGATACTGACCTCTGGCATCCACATGCATGTGCACACAATGTAAAGATGTGCTTTGCACATAAGTCATTCTGTAGAACTCAGAGACCCAGATGCCCATCTACAGGGTGAATACTCAGACAGGAACAGTGCCCACCAACCTAGACCACGTTCAGACCCGCCAGATACAGAGCTGAGGTTTCAAGGTCAAAGATACTAGCAGGAGAGACAGAGAAAGCAAGATCTCTAATGTTTAAGGTCACTCTTGGAAGCTCACAAGGGGGGGGACCTGGCTCATGCTTCTGGACAGCAGGTCACACACACACACACACACACACACACACACACACACACACACACACAAAGTGTGTGGGAGAGAGAGAGAGAGAGAGAGAGAGAGAGAGAGAGAGAGAGAGAGAGAGGATGGCATCACATGTAATGACATAATTGGGACATTTGAGGCCACAGTTCCTTATACCGAACGATGTGGTTGGCCCACTCTTCCAAGGTCAAGACCATGACAGACACCCAGCTCCTGGGCTGTGTGACAACCAAGCCAATGTCCACACTCTGCCCTCTGTCCTCCAAGGTCAGGAACAGGGCCAAAGGGAATGCGGATGTGGCAGAAGAGGGGCTTAACAGAGGAAGGGTGAGGTCGCCCTGTGGAGGAGGGCACTGGCTGAACAGCTGGGCATCGGGCTGCACCTGGCCAGTCCCAGCTGGAGGAGGGCGGAGTCCCCAGCTGGGTGCAGCAACAGCCGGCAGAGCACAGGGAGAGCCCAAGGGGACACTTGCCTGCCATGGGGGAGGGCTGAGAGCCCCGGGCAGAGGTCAGCTGGGGAGCAGGGGATCGTTAATGGACACCCCCTCCCGTTTCTCCAGGGCAGGAAGCATCAGGTTACACTGGAAATTCCCACAAGTGGCAGAGGTTGGTCTGGAGTTGGCCTGTCACCTGGAGTGACCTTGGTTTAGTGGTCATCCCTGCTTTCAACCTGGTAAACGAGGGCAAGGGTGGTTCTCTCCTTCCACCGTGTGGGTCCTGAACTCAACCACTCACAGTTGATGGCATTACCGTCTGCGCCATCTTACCAGTCCCAAGCTTATCTGGGGGGACAGGTTTTCTCACTGAACGTAGAGCTTACAGATTGGCTGGACTGGACGTCAGTGAGCCCAGAGACTCCCATCTCCTCCTCCCAGCTCTGGGATTTTACAGGCATACTGCTGGCTTTTCACGTGGGGACTGGGGGTCTCCCCAAGTCCTCTATCTCACGTGGTCATTATGTGCAAATACTAGGTGCCCTTCCTGGAGTGTCCAAACTGTTCTAGAATGCTCACACACCTCATGGAGCACCACGTTGAATTTTTATGGAGGACAGTTACCTCCATCCCATGGTTGGGAAACCTGAGTTGCAGGGTTGAGGAACGGGCGGCCACGGGATTCAAACCTAGATCCTATGCTCTTGATGTCTCAACCAGCCTGATTGCTTGTCCTGTACATCACCTACATGATGTGATTAGGACTTCGCAGTGACTATCACAGGTAGGGAGCACTTGAGGCCCAGAGAGGTAAAAGGGTTTCCCCAAGGCTACACAGCAGTAAGGAATGGTCTTGGAACTCAGGTTCAAGGATTCAGGTGGCTCAGCACCTCCAGAACTTCTGATGACTCATGGCTGAGGATTCAGGAACATTTGGCAGGTGACTCAGGTGGGGTCCAGATAGGATCATAAAAGGGTCTCTGGGTGAAGTATGGGCTAGCAGGTCCCAGGTTTCAGACACTCTGGGGAAAGGGGCACCCCATTTCATCAGACCAGTACCCAACTTTGGTGTCCCTCACCTGCAGACACCAGCAAGATGAAAGCAAGGAGAAGCCACATTGTGGAGGAAGGTCCTGGGCTTGGAGATCTGGTGGCGGGGAGGATGACAAAAATTGGGGTGAGGCTGGGTCCATCTGTCCCCATCACCATCCCTGCAGACAGAAATGCATCCCTGTATATGACACACTTGCCTCTGTATATCCCAGGTTTACCTCAAACTCGTGGTCCTCCAGCCTCAGCCTCTTAACTGCTGAGATGGCAGGCGGAGGGCGCTCTGCTAGACTAAGAAACCCACTTTTACTGCCCTGCCGTCCATCCGCAGCCTCCACCCTGCTCCTTCCTGGTACCTATCTCTGGAGGGTCCTCTGTTCCTTTCAGCATTGGCAGACCCCAGCATCCTTCTAGAGGGCCCTGGGTCTCTCTCATCACCATGGCCCCTGGGTCTCTCATCAGGCTCTATCCAGGTTCCCATGGGGACTCTTGGGTCCCCTTAAGTCCAGTATTCCTGTAGTCTGTTCTGTACACAAAGCCCTAGAGAGCTAAGCTCCATTCCTCCTTCCCTCTTTCTTCCTCTCCTCTCTCCTTCCCCCTGGATACCAGAGCCTGACCTACGCTGGCTAACTGCACTGAGCCATGCCTCTTGACCCTCACTGGTGGATTCTAGGAACACACAGGGTCTCACTAAGTTTCCTATGCTGGTCTTGAACTCTCCACTCTTATGCCTTAGCCTCTCAAGTGCAGAATAACAGGTATTCACTACCACACCTGGCTTCTACAGGGTCTTTCCACACAAGAGCTGCGGGCTCCTCTCTCCTGCTCTCAGCCTCCCATGGACGTCTGATAGCCCCCAAATAAAGCCCCACATTCTCAGCAGTGCTTTGAAGGCCCCTTCCAGCCTGTCCAGCTGGGTTTCTTGGACCTTCCTAGGTACAGGCAGTGTGGGACTTTGGTTCTGCAGTTTTACACCCTGACTTTGCTCAGCTTATTCCCCCTGGACCTTCTCTGACCCCTCCCCTGACTCTCTGTGGTGTCTCCTCATCAGACTAAGAACTCCTTTGGAGCAGACCCCACTTGACTGGCCCTGGATCCCCAGGTACCACCCAGTGTTAGGATCTGGCCCATAGAGAGACCTCAGGACGTCTGGGGGAGTGAATTCAAGTCCTTTCCATCTTTCATCTTGCTATTTACTCTTTCAGCTCAGCCCGACTCTTCTAAGACACTGTTAGGCAGAGGCGGTGACATTAAGACCCTGTGGTGTCCATCCCGCCCCTGCTTGGCAGCACTGACTGCAGAGACTGAGACTTGCCTGCTCCCACTGCTCATCCTAGAGGAAGATGGAGTTCAGGTCAGACTTTCCTGTCCCCAGCTCTGTTCAACCTGGGACCTGGCACTGGGGACACCTCAGGGAAGTTGTTCTGAACTGATTTGACCTGTGATAACTGCTGACCATGTCCTTGGCTCCATGACAAGTGTTCTCAGGGACGTCCTCCCAAGTCACCCCATCCCTTCCTCCCCCTTCAGCCCAGGCTCTTTCTAGAAGCTTCGAGACATTTTCTTGGTTCAGATTCAACTTGAAGCTACAGAAAAAGGACACAGAAGACCCAATGCCCTTGACAACTGGCCCTCCAGGGTAGTCTGTGCCTCCTGGAGACCAAGGCACTTTCAGGGTCCCCTCTCCACCCCCACCCACTTTCCCAAGCTCTTTCTCAAAGATCTCACCCCCTCCAGGTCCTCCAGTGACATCCAGAGCGGCTGGGATGCCAGAAGGGGAGCAGATGCCTGAAAGCCTGCATTTATAAGCTCCTGGCCCAGCCTGGGTCTGGGGTGGGGTTGGACAGAGTGGAGTGAGAGGCAATGGAGGGTCAGGTTTACAGGCTGGACGCCCTGGTGGCAGGTGCGATGCCAGACTAGGTCGGTCTAATGAGCGTTTATTAGTCTGAAGCCATTGTCTGAGTCTGTGAGGAGGAATTCCACCCAGGGGCAGTTCCTCAAGGGAGGGGACAGGAGGACAAGCACAGAAAAACTGAAATGCAGAGCCTGGGATTCTAGGTGTAGGGGTGGAAGCTGGATTCTAAAGTCATGCTTCTTGGGCCTGGGAGACAGTGTTGAGCTTTTTTTTTTTTTTTTTTTTTTTTTTTTTTTTTTTTTTTTTGGTTTTTCGAGACAGAGTTTCTCTGTGTAGCTTTGCGACTTTCCTGGAACTCGCTTTGGAGACCAGGCTGGCCTCGAACTCACAGAGATCCGCCTGGCTCTGCCTCCCGAGTGCTGGGATTAAAGGCGTGCGCCACCACCGCCCAGCCCAGTGTTGAGCTTTGATGCTGTTTTGTTGTTTGGACACAGGGTCTTGCCAAGCAGCTCAGGCTGATCTGAGTTTGAACTTGAGATCCTTCTGCCTCAGCCTCCCAAAGGCTGGGATGACAGGTGTGTGCCACCATGCCACCTTGGAACTTTGATCTGGGTTCATCTTAGCTTACAGACTGGGGAGGTCTCGAATTTGGTTGTCATGACCTGAAGTCTACAGTGTGAAATTTAATTACTTTTATTTTTAGTCATTGAAACATGTTAAATTTGCACACACGTGCACATGTGCATCAACTGTGGGTGTCTTCCTAAGTCACTGTCCACCTTATTTGTTTTTGTTTTTTTATTATGTGTATGCTTGCACATGTGAGCGTGGGCACCAGCGCAGATGCCCATGGAGGCCAGGGTCTCAGATTCCCAGGAGGTTGTGTTGGTTGCGACCTGACATGGGTGATGGGAACCAGGCTTAGGTTCTCTAGAAGGGCAGACTATGTTCTCAACTGCTAAGCTCTCTCTCCAGCCCCTCCACCTTGTGTTCTGAGTAGACTCTCTCAGTTCGACTTGCAGCTTCTCGATAGACCTAGGCTGGCTAGGCAGCCAGCTCCCGAGACCCACCTGTGCCCATCTGGATTACAAACTCAAGCTGGATTTTACGTAGGTTCTGAGTATTGAACTCGGGTTCCCAGGCTTGCATGACAAGCACTTCGTTCACTGAGCCCTGTCCCTACCCTAGAGAGTTCACTTTTGAAGGCTGACGTCCCGTGCCTGGAGTCATCTGTATCCTGGGCTCTGAACTGTGAATGACTTTTGGGGTCCCAGGCTTGTGCTCCTTATTGTTTCTTTCTTCTGGTGTCGCCTCCATCTCCTCCTCTTCTTGCTCCTGATTCCATCCCTGGTACCACACAAACCATACAGAATAGTGCATGCCTGCAATCCCAGCCCTTGGGGGCCTGAGGCAGGAGGATCAGGAGTTCAGGATATGCTTGTCTACACAGTGGTCTTGAGGCTAGCCTGGGATACCCAAGGCTTGCTTTCCAACAACAACAGCAGCAAAAACAAAACAAAGAACAGAGCCTGCATCGAGCCAGGCCCAGTGTCACACATCTGTATACTACAATCCCAGCCCTCAGGAGGTAGAGACAGGAAGAGGGAGGTTTGAGGCAGCCTGGGCTATCCAGCCAAACAAACAAAACGTCTGGACTCAAGAGAGCCTGACTTCTGGTTCTGGATTGCCGGTGTTGGCTGTGGAGCGTGAGCGCAGTGTTCAGCTAGGCATTGGTGTCTCGGTGCTGGATTCCCAGGTTAACGTGCCACACTCACACTCAGCGTTGTCTAGCCTCACACTGGGACGAGCTTCAGCTGGGCACTTCTGTGGGACGCAGGCTGCCACCCAGCGCTGTCCGCGGATCATTGCGTCCCCTTTGCAGTCCGTGGGATCTGGAGCTTGGCCTCCAGACTCTGCATCTGTAGGCTGGAACCGTCACAGAGATGGCCCAAGGTTTTATGGTATCTGTGGCTGGCTCCTGGTGTCTCAAACCCCCAGAGGGCCTTGAGCAATTACCTAACACCTTGATAATGAGAAGGTCCCTCAAGCTGGAGGGACTGAGCTGTGGTCACACAGCCAAGCATGGCTTCAGTTATAAGCTTCGTCCCTCCCTAGGTCTGGGAAGCTGTTGACTTTATGGGACAAACCTGCATGGCTGGTTCAGCCCCTCTAGAGCTACTGGACCCAGATATCCTTAGAAATTGGGTTTCAGATTCTAGGACATTCTGTCTACCTACGTCCCCAGAAACTCTGGAATCCAAGGTGTTAGAATTGTCTGGAATCACAGGCCTCCAGGCAACCTGGAACCCTAGAGCTCCAAACCCCCAGAACCACTATTTTAAGTTTCCATCCTAGACCTGCAGACACCCTGGACCCCCATGGCTAAGCTAGTCTAGAAGTCTCTCGTGTCCACTTGTCTCCTTGCCACACTCACACTCAGTGTTGTCTAGCCTCACACTGGGACGAGCTTCAGCTGGGCACTTCTGTGGGACGCAGGCTGCCACCCAGCGCTGTCCGCGGATCATTGCGTCCCCTTTGCAGTCCTGTGGGATGGCTCCTGGGCTTCCCTCCTTATGGAGAGATTGAAGCTCAGATGACCAAGGGAAGGAGAGTCTAGTTTTCCTATTCCCAGCCTCCAGCCACCTCTGGTCTTGGAGCCCCCTGGTTGGTGACGGGGTGTGTGTGGGAATGGGTGAGGGGGCTCTCCGGGGTTTTACTGAGGGCTCCTGGAGGGGGCCGGCTTGAACTAAGCTCTCCACTATGACACATGCCACATGCCACTGTGAGCCTGCCCTGGCAGGCACTGACCTTGGCTCTAAGACACACAAAAGGACAACAGCCTAGGCGCTCTCACGCCCTGCCAAGTGCAGTCTGGGGTGTGGGCTTTGCGAGTGTGTCTGCCCCGCCCCCTAGCGGTGACTTCATCTGCGTGTCCTGCCTGCCCCAGGCTGGATGCATCCATCCTCTTGGGTGTCTTGGTTGACCCAGAAGTCCTTGGGCCTCAGGTTGGGTGTGTTCTTCCTCCTGCCCGGGCCTCTCCCTGTGTGCCTTCTCTTCTTCCTTCTCTCCTTTTCACCCCACCGTCTCCATCTCCTGGTCTTCTTTACACATCTCCTTTCCCACCTCGGTCTCTTCCCCTTCTCTCTGTCCTCTCCCTCCTCCTCCTCCTCCTCCTCCTCCTCTTTTCCACAGTCTCCTTCTCACCCTTCCATTTTCCCCTCTTTCTCCCTCTTCCCGTCCTCTCTTTCCCTTTCATCTCTTGAGGAGTGTTTCTTTGGTCAGCCCCCACGATTCAGTCCATCTCACCCAACCTTTCGGCACCTGCTTCCCGGTAACCCCTTCCCCGGTGTCTCCAGGACCCTGACTCGTTTCTCCCCCCGAAACCCTCGTCCTGCCATGCATCTGCTGTCCTTACCGCTGGGTCTCAAACCTGGGACGCATGCTAACTGAGCGGCCTAACACATGGAAGCCGATGCTGGCTGCCAGGTCTCCCAGCATCTCTCAGTCGCCACCTGTGGCAGGGTCCTTCTGGCTGGCTTACCCTTCCCCAACTGCTCTTCCTTTTATCACCTCAGCCGTTTTGGCTACCAGCCCTTCTGGGCCCCTTTGGTCCTTTTGGCCTCCTGGTCTCTTTGTTCCTGGCTCTCCCTTCTCTTCTTCCCTCTCTCCTCACGTGACCTGGCTTAGTCTGCTGGTTATGTCTACTGGATTCTTAGGCTCTCCCTAATATTTACAGTAAACTTTCTCCTCCACCATACCTAGGAGCAGTCATGTCCTCCTTTCATTTCTTTTTCAGTTCACTCACATCTTCCCTCCTGAAGTTCACCCACCCAGCCTTTCCTGGGTGCCTCTCCCTCTGCCGGGTCCCACATTTCTGTCCCCTCAGCCTGGCTGCAGCTCACACTCTAATCTTTTACTGGTCTGCCCACTCGGCGCCACCGTGTGGTCTCCACACCCTCCATGGCCCTTCTCCGCTGTTTCCATCATCCCTGGACAAGGGCCCTGCCTCTCAGTCTGGAGTTGCAGGTTTCTGAGGTGGCTTTGCTGGGGACAGTGCCTGTGAGTCCTGATGCCCAGGGAGAGCAGATGTCTCGGGTTGAGGGAACCTGACCTCTCAAACCCTTCTTCACTGGTTCAGTTGAGGGCGAATTCTAAGACTCAAACTGGATTCACAGAGCCTGGCTCAGACCCCATTCTATTTACTTTTTTCTAGTGTCAATGCTGTGTGTGTGTGTGTGTGTGTGTGTGTGTGTGTGTGCATGTGCACGCAGAGGATAGAGGTTGACCGTGGATGCCTTTACCTTCTCCATCTTATTGTTTGAGATAAGTTTCTGACTGAACCCAGAGTTTACCTGGCCATTTAGACTGGCTGGCCAGTGAGCCTCAGGGATCCTCCTGTCCAGGCCTCCCTAGTGCTTTGATTCCATGCACCCCACGTTTTTGTGGGTGCTGGGAATGTAATTGAGGGCCTCATGGTTGTGCAGCAAGTACTTTACCAATCAAGTCGTCTCTCCAGTTCCCATTTAGTTGCAGGGTCTCATGTATCCCAGGCTGAACTTGCCGCCTAGTGAAGAATGAGCTGGAACTTCTTTCTCAAGCCTCCTGCTGCCAGCCTCCCAGGGCTGGGCTTACAGGCGTGTACCACAGGCTTGGTTTATGCCTAGCAGGGATTAAATCCGGGCCTTGTGCGTGCTAGGCGAGTGCTCTACTGACTAAGCCGCCTCCCGGACCTTTGCTTATTAGTCACTAATTTGGAGACCCTGGTGCATCTGTTTCTCATCTTTTAAGAGATGTTGGTCAGAACAGGGCTGACTCCCACATGAAGTTTTTTTCTGAAACACCCAATTATTTTTTCAAGTTCTCATAGTAAATGATGGTGGTTAGATTCATCATGCCCAAACAGGCTCTTTGTGAGGAACATTGTCCCAGTCTTCAAGATACAGATATCGGGGGGCTAAGATTCTGGTTCCAGGCATCCTGCTGCCCCTTGGGTATGAAACAGTCCTTCTTGGTTGTCTTAAGCTAGGGTGATGGGAAGGTACAGGACCTTACTGGGGTTGAGTGAGGTAATGCCCGTGGAGCATATGCGCACATCTTAAAATCAAGCTAATGCTTAAAAACTAGTTAGCATGTGTGATTCAGGCATGGGCGCTAGAGCAAGGCGGGCTGAGTTCAAATCCTGCCCAGACACACAATGCTTTCTTAGTCCTTCTGTGCCCTGTTTTCTTCATTGATGAGGTAGGGATGGTAAGTCCCTCTCTCTACAGTAGTGCTGGTGGCTGGGGTCCCCGCAGGCTGGGAGTCAGTGCTGAGCTACAGTCTCTGGGCACAGAGGTCAGGGAAGCAGATGGGGTGAGGGAAGAAGACATTTGTTTTTGTTTCTTTATTTCTTTTTTGTTTTTGAGACAGGGTTTCTTTGTGTAGTCCTGGCTGTCCTGGAACTCAGTCTGTAGATCAGGCTGGGTCAAACTCAGAGATCCACCTGCCTCTGCCTTCTGAGTGTTGGCTGTTTCTTTTTAATCTCACAGATGTGACACCCTTTTCTGTATTCCTAAAATACTTTGATCATGACCCCGTTTACAGTTAAGGAAACTGAGGCACGGGTAGAAGTGGGTGAGTGAGTGAGGTCCAGTGTGAGGCAGCACCACAGAGTGAAGAACACAGGGGACGGAGTCCAGGTTTCCCAAGTCTTCTTTGCTCAGGCTGTGCTGTGGAAAGTGGGACTTGTACTTGGAGGAACTAGCCACCAGGTGGCACTAGGGTGACTCCACGGGGACTTTTTTTCCTCTATCGGGGAGGAGTGAGCCATCTCCACTCTTGCGTCTGAGGGACAAGGGACAGAAAATTGTTCTGGGTCTGGGGAGGAGGCTGAAGTCTGGACACATGGCTCTAGGGAGGAGGGCCCTGGCCTAAGGGATGAGGGCTCGGGTGTGGACCCCTGAGGGAGAGGATCCAGGGCCTGGACTTCAGTGTGTGAAGGAGGAGAGCTGGAGTCTCTCCTCCGGGGTTGCTGAGAGAGGGATAATCTTGGGCCAAAACACGAAGAGCATTTGAGGGTCTGGGCCTGGGTGCTAGCACCTGTCTCCCCAAGATCTGGGAGTCAGGCCCTCGTCTTCTCTAGGGCTTCACCAGCAGTCAGGACTTCCTGCTCCCAGCCTCAGTACGGAGCCTGCCTGAGTTGAAAGGCAGCACTCAGTGTGGGGAGATGTTTGGAGTGCTTGGGGCTCAAGTTGCCAAGGCCTACAGGTCACTTTTCAATCTGGACATGGGTCACAGAGGCCATAATCCTCAGAACACTTATGGCTCTGTCCCTTTCTCTCTGTCCTGTCTGGGTTTATGTCAACTTGACACAAGCTGGAGTCATCTGAGAGGAGGGAACCTCAATTGAGAAAATTCCTCCATAAGATCTGGCTGTATATAAGCCTGTAGGACATTTTCTTAGTCAGTGATCTATGGGGGAGGGTCCAACCCATTGTGGGTGGTACCATCCCTGGGCTGGATTGTATTAGAAGGCAGGCTGAGAAAGCCAGGGGGAGCAAGCTAGTAAGCAGCACCCCTCCGTGGCCTCTGTATCAGTTCCTGTCTCCAGGTTCCTTGTTTGTTTGAGTTCCTGTCCTGACTTCCTTTGATGATGGACTTCAATGTGGAAGTGTAAGCCAAATAAACCCTTTCCTCCCCAACTTACTTTTGGTCATGGTGTTTCATCACAGCAATAGTCGCCCTAACTAAGACACCCTCAGTTATTTTCTCATCCCCCCTTTTCTTTTTGACAGGGTCTTATGGCCCAGGTTGGCCTGGAACTCATGATATAGCCAAGGATAAACTTGAATTTCTGATCTTCTTGCTGGTATTAATGCCTGGTTTGCGAGGTGCAGTCGTTTGAACCAGGGCTTCATTCATGCTAGGCAAGCACTCTACCAACTGAGCCACATCCCCAGCATTCTGTCTTTCTGGAACCATGTCTCTCTTTATTTCTTCCATCTGCCTTATTTTCTGTAGATCCCTAGCAGAGAAGGCATGGGGATGGCACAGGGCTGAGGTTACCTCTGGTTGGGGATGGAGATGAGGACTATGGATTATGGATACAGTGGGTCCAGACAGGTGGTCATAGGGAACCAGTCATGAAGACCATCCTGTGTCACAGATACTAAATGAAGGTTTACTCCCAGAGTTTGTGTTTGTCAGTCAAACTCAGTGACATACAAGAGCATGTGTGGTGGTTGGAATGAGAATGACCCCATGAGCCCATAAATTTGCATTTTTAGTCCTCTGTTGATGAATTATTTAGAAAGCTTAGGAGCTGCAGACTTGTTGAAGAAGGGGTGTTGCTGGGGGCGGGCTCTGAGGTTTCAAAAGCCCACACCAGACTCTCTCTCTCTCTCTCTCTCTCTCTCTCTCTCTCTCTCTCTCTCTCTCTCTCTCTCCTGGTCAGGATGCAAAGCTCCTAACTACTGCTCCAGTATCTGCCTGCACGCCACCATGCTCCCTGCCATGAGGATGATGGACTAACCCTCTGAAACTCTAAGCAAGCCACAATTAAAGTATTTCTTTTGTAAGAGTTGCCTTGGTCATGGTGTCTCTTTATAGCAACAGAACAGTGACTAAGATCGGTACCAGGGAGCAGGATATTGCTGTGACGGGCCTGGCCATGCTGGACTTCAGGACTTTGGACTAGAAAAGGGGTTGAATGCTTTAGGAGGGGCTTAATGGGCCATCCTAGTAGGAGCAAGCCAGTAAGCAGCACCCTCCACGGCCTCTGCATCAGCTCCCGCCTCTAGGTTCCTTTCCCTGTTAGTTTTGCCCTGACTTCCTCCAGTGATAAATAGTGCTGTGGAAGTATAAGCCAAATAAACCCTTTCCTCCCCAAATAAACCCTTTCATCACAGCAATAGTAACCCTGACTAGGACAGCATGGATGTGGCCATATTCAGCTGTGGATCCATGTGCACAGCTAGAGTACCGACGTGGATGATGCTGTTAGCTGGACCTCACAGTGTAGCTTCAATAACCACAACATTGGAGCTCATATGCATAAATTAATATATAAGGTTAAGCCACGGGTAAATATGGACGTCTTTGCATGTAAAATCAGATCTAGTTCGGTTTCCAGTATAAATTTGGATAGCTTATGCCCCAAATGCAGATATTTGCACAAGGGATTGGATGTGTAAGAAGGGGGGGGTCTCGAAACGTTTGTACAGGGGAAGATACTGACATTTGCTGAGGTCCCAACTCTATGTCTGGGAGTTGCTTGGAATCTTGTCTAATGTGTCCTTATGTGTTGGGTCTCTGTGGCTAGGTCTACAATTCCAAATCTCCACCAAGGGGCTTTGTGGGTCCAAGGAGCTTTGTGGGTGAATGACAGAATTACTTATACTCAGGGGTCTGTGGTACATCGAGTACATGCCCAGTCTAAACCCCTGGCATTCAACATACCAGCCCTGTTTCTTTGAAGAGTTTATTTGATCACACTCTTCTTTATTTAACCTGTGAGATGCTGTTGTTTTAAGGGTACAGGGAAGTTCTCTATTTGTATATGCATGATAATGCCTGAAATATAGGACTTCCTTCATAAACAGTGATTATTTTCATCAAGGGCATATAATATATTTATAGGAGGTTCATAGGGTTAGTCACATTGTGTAGATAAATAAAGTCAGACATATTCACAGAACTAAATAACGATTGCCAAGGGTCATACTGTCATCCACTCCAGAAGTCCATTAGTAGAGATTCAGAATTGCAGACCCAGACCCTAGAGACCCAACATCTGTATATCAACCTGCCAGATCAGATTCCAGGAAACTCTCAGGCTTAGAGTTGGAAGGTGAAAGTTGCTGAAGATGCACGGAGAGGAAGACAAGAGTCAGGCGGAGGCCGACACTCACAGAACTGAATCTTGGAGACTCTAGAGGGCAGAGGGAAACCTTGGCAGGTGGACATGGCTGGAGACAAGGAGCCAGGCAGAAAGGACCAGAAAGAAGGTTAATTTGTGTTCAGTGGGATCCTGGAAGGGCCAGCACAGAGTCCCATCTGTGATGCCAAGATGCTCCCCCACAGTGTCTTCCTGCCTTCCTGTCTCCCTGTGTCTAGACACCCTGTATGGCCTCTCGGCTTCTGTTACCTTCTTCCCTCTGTCTCTGTCTCCTCTCAGTTTACAGGTTTGCTTTTTCAACTATTAGACCTCTCCTGCCTAGTGTTTTTCTGGCCTTGCTTTAGGTTTTCATGGCCGATATTGTTAATATCTTGTCTCCTTCAGCGTGTTTATTAGGATATTTCTAACTCAACTTGAAATCCAACTTAAATATTTTTGGTCATCAAATGCCCCTTCACACTTCTACGGTCCAGTCACTAGGACCTTGCGCTGGATTCCCCCTGGCTCTCCAGTCCCTGTGCTCTCCATCAGAAAGAATTCATCTGAGATGCACAGAGCTTTGTGTAGAAGATGGGAGAGTTTATTGCAGAGAGAGGCGCAAAGGTGAGCATGGACAACGTCGTGGTCTACACTTTAGGCTGGCTTCACTCTATTCCTCAAGCCTCCAGAACAGGCAGTTTTTCCTGGGTTACTTTGTTTTGTCTGTACGACTGACAGGCCTAATTGGAGGAGTAGTGGAGCATCCAGGTTCTTCTTCAGTCTCCTGTGAGGGTGTAATCCCACAGAGTATCAGCTCCTGGGGTAGCTCAGGACATCACATCCTATCCTGGAGCCGCAGCTGTGACTCAGACCCTGCTCTACTGACCAGTAATTAAAGTTCAGCGGTACCTGGGGTTCACAGGCTGTTGACAGTGAGGGAGGGATCCAGCCCCACCCAGTGTCCTCCAAACTGCTCATATCAGTGTGGTCTCTGAAGAGTGTGGTCTGAGCCGGGACTCAGCAACAGCTTCTGCCTCCAAGTCTGTCATCAGGAGGCCTCAGCGGCCCGCGGGGTCCCTCCCAGTGGAAGGCGCCCCAGGCTAGCTGCTTGCTCTATCAGCAGCAGCTCCTCACAAGGCCCTCACATCCTGCCAGCCTTCAGGGATGTTGACAGCACAATTCCACTCTCCCCAGGAGAACCAGAGTTCACGAACCTCAGCCTGACTCCCAGAGTACCTGCTGCCATCTTGATCCTGTGTACAGGCTTGTGTGGTCCCATATGCCCAGCCATGCCCTACCTCCACAGCTGCGACACACACACACCCTACGGTCTCCTGTGTCCTGCATGGAGTGCTGAGTGTCCCTCTAGCCCGTGGACCTAGGGTGGGATTTCTTCATGCACAAGGGTGTGAAGAAAAAGCAGTGGAGTCACCACCATGTCCCCAGCGAGTGCAGGGTCTGTCCCCACCTTCACTTTCTTCTGCATGCCCCTCCCCGGTCAGCTTATCACAGGATGTCACTCTTCCTCCTCACGCCTCTCCTCCTTTCCCTCTCCCCACATTTCCTCTCTCCTCCATTTCCCTCACCTCACCTTTCCCCTCTTTTCTTCTTCTCTTCCTTCATCCCCTGATCAGTAGAACATTTCCCAGGAGGCCTGGGCACTCGACCGTGAGAGATCCCTCACAATGGTGGCT
Organism: Peromyscus eremicus; assembly: GCF_949786415.1. Lineage (NCBI taxonomy): Eukaryota > Metazoa > Chordata > Mammalia > Rodentia > Cricetidae > Peromyscus > Peromyscus eremicus. The sequence continues at coordinate 162,770,066 of NC_081416.1, read as the reverse complement.
GCCTCAGACTTCCCGGTCTGAGGGGTCTCAGCACACTGAAGCCTTGTAGTAACAGCTGTGCTGACAGTGTGACTGTAGGTGTGAACCTGGACTTGGGTATCTGGGGTCCCGGCCTTGCCCTGCCGACACTGGAGGTGGACGGCATGTCAGTCATGTGGCCCCCTTTGAGTACAGAGCACCCCGCACATCAGGCTTGGCCAGCTGCTGTGGACAGGAGCCCTCTGGCTGCGTCCTCACACTGGACAGGTCCTCACACGCCACTGTCCGTAGGAGCCACAGGACAAGGGGCTGTAGGGTTTACCTCTTCATCCACAGTCCACCTGAGAGCTTGTCTCTGGATCTCTATCTGCTTGTTGTCATGGTCTCTACCCATGACTCACCTTAGCGCCACATCTTCAGTGACTGTGAGTCCTACTGTTAACTGTGGTTTGTGGTCACCAACACCCATAAAGTGAATAAGCTTCCCCACTCTGTGGTCCTCCTCCCTTGCCCCAGCCCTGTAACATGGAGTGACCTCCTTCCTCTGCTCAGGATGTCCTTAGGCATCCTGGTGCCTCCAGAAAAATGAGGGTGACGTTTTAGCATCACCCCACTATGTGCCAAGTTGCACGGGCCTTGGATCTCGCTCAAGGCTTTGTGGATTTGTCATCGTGTACCTGTGTCCTGTCTCCTGGGTGTCCCCCTTTCCCCATCTCTGAAACACACACATGCCAGGCCACCACCACCTCCTTCGGCTTGAGCAGTTTCTAGACCTGCGGTGTTCTCCAGACGGGAGAAGCACATGGAACCCCTCTGAGGCCTGCTGGCTCCCACATGTCTCAGCTCTTTCTTCCTATTAAAGTCATGAATCTATACCCAGCACCTGAGCTGGGAGGCTTAGGGAGGTTTGGGTTCTGCCAGCCGAGTCCTGGGCCCCCAGGTGCCTAGAGCCCAGAAAAAGGCCCAGTGAGGAACGTAAGATGATGGATGTCAGGTTACTAAGGAAGGCACGGAGACCTCATGGGTTGTCCCTCATGGTGACCTCAATCCTCTTCTTGTATAGCTTCAACTTGGTGAACATGCTAGGCCATCTAGGCCAAGCACAGGGGTTACCACCACAGCAGGTAATACCTTGGAGTACCCCATCACAGATGAGTGGGCCTCCAGAGTCACCTAAGGGAAGAAGGCACAGAGATAGAGTGAGAAAAGACACCCCACTTTCTCTCTGGGGTGCCCCATCTCTCACACATGACCACCACCAGATTACTGGCTGCAGCCTCCCAGTATGCCTTCCAGAAGAAGGCAGGATAGCCTTTCAAAAGGGGGTGTAACCTGGAGCCCGGGAAAGGGGGAGGGGAAACTGCAGCCCCTGTATTGAGGGCAGGTCCCCATGTCAGTACAGGGATCAGAAGGCAGGGCTCCCAGGTCAGCATCAAGGGAACAGAGGCAACACTTCCACCCTTGGGTCATCTCATGGCCCCCTTCTCATGAACTTTTCCCAGAATAGATACCCTGCTAGAACAGACACCTTGGCAGTGGGGAGACACGGAGAGCTGTAAGCGGAGCAGGGAAAAGCCAGCTCTGACATTAGAAGGACTGCTTGGAGGCAGTACAGTAAAAGAGACTGAGGCAAAAGCCTGTGAGGAAGGCAGTGGGGTGAGATCGGGTGAGGATAGGACTTGGAGTCTGCACCCAGCTCAGCCCTGAGATAGTCCCTCTCACTTCTGCCTTCCTGCAGTCTGATCTAATGGACACCAGAGGGCGCTTGTGAGCAGAGTCAGCTTTTCCAGGCTCTGCTCAGCACCACAGAGGGTAAAAGCATCCCAACCAGCCCTGTTGAGAGACCCTGCAGGAAGCGATCTCCTGTCTGCTCTGACCCCTCCCTGTCTACACTGTCTGCTGACACTTATCTAGTCACAAGCCCCTTGGCTGTCCCTCAAACCCTCCAGCCCCTCTACCCTGGGGACCTGGCACTTGCTTTCCCCTCTGCTCCTCCCGTGACACCGTAGGGTACCCCTCCACAGGTGTTGCCTCAACTCACCTTGCACACAGCAGCCTCTCCTTCCACAGGTGCTCCTCCTGCCCTCGCGGGCCTCTTGCCTGCCCCCGCAGGCCTCTTGCCTGCCCCATGGCTCCACAGCCTTATGACATTCCACCCCATCAGGTCTGAGCCGTGTTTCAGAGCACGGGGTCCAGGGGGCCCCTCAGGAGGGGAGGCTCTTCAGTGGAACTTCTTGAGGTTGTGCAGGGGTGCAACTTTCCTGAGCCATCACCTATGCCGGGGCAGGCTTTTTGGTGATACAGTTGCCTTTACGTCACCCACGCTCCGGAGGCTAATCCCAATAACTCGTGAACTCACCAAGATGGACGGAATTAGTATGCTGTCTTCTCTGTCTGTGATGAGTAGAAACAGTTGCCCCAGGAAGAGCAATGCAACATCCCAGCCCCATAATGGTGCTCTGTGTGGGAGAGGCTGCTCTCTGCTCACTGTTGGCTGCCCAAGGTCTAGTGTGGTCACGGGCACCTGGGAGATACCTAAGAAAAGGTGTTCGTGGGCTGAGACCACTGGATGTGGGAGAGTGAGAGACACAGTGTGCCTTGCTAGAGCAGGGGAGGCTTCTGACACACTGGGGAGCTGATGGGCTGCAGTTTCTAAGCAGCTGAGGAGATGCTGGCTGGGCCTCAGCCCAGAATCAGGTTCCTTTGCTCTTGTCCTCTCAGAGTCCTAGGGAACGGAACTGCTTACCATGCAAGTATCTTTGCTGTCTTCCTAGTGCCCAGCACACAGCATGAATTCTGTCACCCTCTGCAAATGACTGTCTTACGGTCATCACTGGACATGAGCTGGAAGTCCACGCACTGCAGCTTCCTTGCTCTTATAGCTGTAGGCCAAGAGAGTACAGCCGGGGCAGGTACCCAGCAGCCCAGAGGCCCAGCAGCCCAGAGGCCCAGCAGCCCAGTTTCTTCCAGAACTGTGCTTCCTGTTCCAAGCTATAGGGTCTGGCCCAGGCATACACTTATCTGGCCTGATGCTGCCCCAGCCAGATGCCAGGTGGAGGCTCTCCAGCTCAGGCTCCTCAGTGGGCAGGCTCAGCACCCTCACGGCTTCTGTGATGTTGGCTGGCTCGCTCAGCCGCAGCAGCATCAGGTTGTGGCTGTTGTCAGTGTTGTGGCTGAGAAATCTGGGCTTTAGGAGGCTCGTGTTGTAGAGTGGGTGTGGGATTCAGTGGCTGACAGGAACATACTAAGCAGTGTCTTCATCCGCATACAGGCTGTGTTGACCCAGCCCCACCACGCTGTTGCTAGGGAGGATGCAGGACTGAGGAAGAAGGTCTGGCCTAAGGAATCTGGGCAAAAGGGGGATTGAGAGGAGAAGGGATGGGGAATGAGAGGGAGGAAAGCAGAAACAGCGAGAGGACGCTAGATGGGGAGAGAGTGGAAGACAGACAGACGGAAAAGAGAGGGTCCAGGCTGACGACGGACCAGTGGATAAAGTGCTTGCTAGTGTGAGGACCTGACTTTAGACCATCGGAACCTACGTGAAAAGCAGGTTGAGTGGCGCATGCCTGGCAAGCCCTGCGCTGAGGACACAGACACAGGATGATCCCTAGAGCGGCCTGGCAGCCAGCTGTGCTGAGCATTTGAGTTTCTTTTGAAAAAAAAAAAAAGGGATGGAGAATGGCTGGATAGATGATGGCTCAGTGGTGAAGAGCACTGGCTGCTCTTCCAGAGGACCTAAGTTCAAGTCCCGGCACAAACACGGTGGCTCACGACTGTCTGTAACTCCAGTTGCAGGCCATCCTCAGGTCTCCAGGCACCAGGTACACACACGGTCACAGGCATACACACAGGCCAAACGCTCATAGAGATAATTTTTTTATTAAGGTGACTTAATAGAAAAGATGGGGCCGGTGAGACAGCTCAGTGTGTGGGGGCGCTTGCAGCCAAGCCGCACGACCCGAGTTCAATCCCAGGACCCACATGGTGGAGGAGGGAACTGACTACTGCAGGCTGTCTTGTGACCGCCAGTTGTGTGCAATGGCACGCATGCTCACATATACACGTACTCACACACACAAAACAAATGCATGCGATAAAAAAGGTTGAAAAACATAAGCTGGAGAGCAAGAGAGGGAGGCAGCTGACAGCCACCTTGGGCCTCCACATGCACACTCACACTCACACACACACACCAGCAGCACACACACATACACCACACACACATGATTGAAAGGAGAGAGCTAGAAAGAAAACGGAGGAAAAAGGGGCAGGGAAGAGCACCATGAGAAAGCACACAGGAGCAGCAAGGACGTGGGATGAGGGGACGGGAGCAATGGGGACAGACGAAAGGCAAAGAAGGGTAGACAGAGCGGGCGAGGGAGGAAGGAAGTAAAGAAAGAACGAGAAATGGAACAGAGAGGCCTGAGGCCACTCAGGAGCACCAGGGCTGCCCTGAGCTTCTCTGGCCTGCGGGCTGTGGCCACAGCCCCAGGTCTGATCCCATTTTCTCCCAGTTCCCTGCCCACATCCAGCTCAGCCCAGCCTTCCTCTGTGTGTCCCCGGAGTGGACAGGTTGGTCAGGGGAAGTTGAGGACTTCTCCTGCATACTGGGGACACCTCTTCCTGTCTGCTTGGTTCCGCTCAAGCCTGTTCTCCAGTGTGGCCAGTAGAAATGGAAGAGGGAGCGTGAGACCCAGACCCAGAGAAGGTTGGCCAGAGATTTGGAGGGGGAGACACATAGTGACAGAAAGAGACACCCAGAGGAAGACAGAGATAGGGGAGACACATAGACAAGGAGACAGGGAAGGAGAAGAGACCAAAACCCAAACCCAAGCCCACATGGTCACACAGAGAACAGGATGCCAAGGGACAGCAAGACAGGAACATGGGGAGAGACCCAGGTGGTCACGGAGTGGAGGTGGGCCAGCCCCAGCTCTGCCGCCCCCGGGCTTCCTTCACCATCCTCCATCCCTCAGACCCCTATCTCACATGAGGTCATTCAAGGAGAAGGGTGACATGTTCTTCCTTGAAGAATAGAAGGTCCCCTCCCACACTGCCCTTCTCCTACTAATGTGTTTAGGACATGGATCTCAGGGCCTCTAGCATGCCAGGCTCTGGCCACAAGCCACACCCTAGTCCATCCTACCGGCTGATGCAGTGGACAGCTGTGAGCACCCACTGGGGGTGCACCAGGACACCCCCACACAGGGCCCTGAGATAATGATACACAGCCACCTGCCAGGGTTGGGAACGTCTCTCACACTCCCAGCCACTGATGATCCTGGACTCGATGAGGGGCCGGGCACCTGTAGAAAGGAATGGCATGGAAAAGGGGTTGGGAGGGGAAGCTGTCCTGTGGGTGTGGAGGGACATGGGCAGAGGACCAGGACTGAGGTCAGGATTAAGGGGTGCTGGAATGGACTGAATTTTAGGAGTGTCACCTGGTGTGTGACCCGATTAGAGAGACATCATGCTCTGTGCACAAAGCTGACCCCAGACAGCAGACTGGGAGACAGCTGATGAAGTCAGTGTCTGGAGCTGCATGGGCTCCAGGGATTTGAGGTGAGCAGGGCCATGGGACGGCTGAGAGCGTAAATTGTGGGTTCTCAGGAACAGAGAGTTTCTGAAATGGAGGAATGAGCTCCCGTGGGTGATGTCTGCTTGTTGGGAGGGAATCCTGCCTAGTGCTGAGGGAGCAGAGCGGGAAAGGGTAGGGACAGACTGGATTGCAAGTTTGAAAGGATGTAGACCCGGGAAGCAGCTCTAGAGAGCCGAGGCTTTGATCACCCCCGCCCCACTGGTGAGAGTTCAGTTGGAGTCAGAATAAAGGAGGAAATTCCAGAACCCCAATTCCAGATTGCAGGGTTTAGGGGGGCTACTTGGTCTCTGACTAGATCTCTTAGCTATGTGATAAAACAGCATGGGCCATGGGACCTGTGTTCCCAGCAACAGGACTGGGGGGCAGAAGTCAGGTTGCGGGCTAGTGTGACAGTGACACCGGGTGAACGGCAGTCTGTCTCGGTTGGGCTAAGGAGGTTGCGGTGCAGACTGGCGGCCTCCAGTGGAGGATTCTGAATCCCACAGTGACAGACAGAGATGACCCGGGACCTGCCCCTGAGGTAAAGTGCCTGGGGGCAGGGAGTGGACTAAGAGAAGGAGATGCTCAGGGCTTTAGGGTAGATTCAGAAGACAGGGAGTGGGCAGGTCTGTGCAGCATGGAGGGGTGGAGATGGGGTGTCACGCTGGCACCACCGGAAATAAGAGCCCAGTCCCCGGTCCTAAGCAGGCTGCTGGCTGGAAGGTGAAGCTGGGCTGCTGGGCTGAGAGGAAGGACTTATGGGGGAGAAGCTGGAGGAGTCTGGTCCCCTTCCCATGTACCTCCAAATTCTCACCATATTTCCCCAGAGACAGGATGAGGCACAGAAGCAGACACCACATGGTGGCAGGTGTCCAGGACGGGTGGCGAGCTGGGAGCTGAGCCTCTCTGCAGGCTTATAAAGTCTTCATTCCTCCACAGCCCCTCCCGCCCGCTGGCGAAGAGGATGCCAGCTCACCTCTAAGTCTGGAGGCCGGACACTTTCTGCACGGAGGACTGGGACTGGGCATGAGAGCCCACATCTTCTACATCTTCTTGTTCTGTTGTCACTGGATCACACTGGACGGTTCCTATGGTCTGAGACCTGACTGTGGAAGGGCTCATCGGCAGGGAGTTTGATCAAGGAAGCAGAAAATTTGGGAGAGAGTGAAAGAACAGTGATGTGACTAGCCCTCTACACAAAGTCTCATCAAGTAAACACCGATTAAGTTTTTTCCCCCAAGTCTCAATGACCAGTGCCATCTGGGCGTAAGCTTATCTGACCCTGCACCACTATCAGCCCAGAGGCTAATTCTCCAAAACCTCTGAAGAGTTAGTTTTTATATTATTTGTGTGTGTGTGTGTGTGTGTGTGTGTGTGTGTGTGTGTGTGTGTGTAAATGTGTCTGCCGTTATATGCTTCTGTGTGTGGGCATGGAGACCAGGGGAGAACTGCATGTCCCTCTCTATCACTCTCCACCATACTCCTCAAGACGAGGTCTCTCAGTGAACCAGGAGTCCCCGATGGTGGCCAACAAGGCCCAGTGGTCCTCCTGTCTCCACCCCCAACATCGATGGGGATTTCCGGTGTGTGTGACAGTGCCCTGTGTGTTTGTTTGTTTGTTTGCTTTGGTTTTTAGAGATAGGGTTTCTCTGTGTAGCCCTGGTTATCCTGGAACTCTCTTTGTAGACCAGGCTGGCCTTGAACTCGCAGAGATCTACCGAAAACAAGAAAAGGTCCAGCCTATATTGTTTGCTCCCAGGGTCCGTGGAAGAGTCTAACAACCAGCTGAGGATTCTAATCTGAGGGATATTCAATGAATCTAAGCACACTGAGTTCTTTGGTCCATTCCTTTATTCTTCTACGTAAATTCTACCTACACAGTTTCTTTTCTGTTCTCATACTTAGCTCTTCTCAGTCCCTCTTGCTCTCAGTCCCTTCTGCTGTTCTCTCATCTCTATCTAGTTCTTTCCATCTCCGTCCTCATCTTTGTTCTTCTGAATCAATTTCCCAAGTGCTGTGTGGGAACCGGTATATACACAAGCAGTAATTCTTTGGCAAAGCAAGGTGAGGCTTGAAGTTTTAGGGTCACAGAGAGAGGTGATAAGTATCCACACATAAAGCAATAATTATCAGCTTCCAATTACAACCCAAAAGGGGAGTGACTAAAGGGGAGTTCTCTGGTAGGGTCAACTAAAGGCTAAGATCAATTAGAGAATTTATGTGCTCAAACTATAATCTAGAAATGGCGAGGTAGAAAGTTAGGGGTCAATAAGTCACTAGAAAGTAAATTGTCTTTGGCAGCTGCTTTCTGGAAGGGAGGGGGAGGTATGATCGGTTGCTAGGTAACCTAGGTCAGAGCAAGTAGCATTTGGTCAGTAAAAGCACTTTCATTCAGAGTAATTGTTGAGGAGAAAATCTAGGGATAGTACCTGTCTGAGGAGGAATTAAAACTTAATTTGCACAGGAAACGAAGCTTGGCACCTACCACTTGCTTGGCCTTATCAGATATCTCCTTAGGTCAGTGGGAAATAACTACCTTAACTCAGTAACTAGCAAGTGGCTAAAACATCATCCCAGGAATGTGAGCAGTAAATCTCTTAAGTTAGGGTCTTATATGAATAACTTGGGGTGAAGATAAGGACTTGAGGATTTCATTGATAGTGGTTATTTTCTCTTATCTGTAAGTGAGATGAACAAATGTTTATCTATGTGCAGTTTTGTTTTGGAAAAAAAGCATCTTAGCTGAAATACTTTTGTCCCGAGAATGGCCCTGGCCAGATGTATGTTAATGGAAAAAATAAACATAGCTGGGGACAGTTGTCCAAGTACCCAAAATGTATAGGGAAAGTTGTGCCCAAGATTGAGATGTAGTCAGGAAGTTACATGTACACATAACGTGGAAATGCATGGTAAATGGGGAGAATCGTAGCTGTTATTGCACAAGAAGTTTACAACAAGAAAGAGCCAAATCATTCAAAAGGCAGGAATTCCATAACACCTTGCGTGATGGCTTCCTCTAACAGAACCCTTAGCTCTGATAGGTTGACCTTCGGAACTCTAGTTGTCACCTGCTGTATACTCCCATGGACTTCTGCTACTGGCAGCTCTCAATAGAGACCTCCTTCCCTTGCCTCTCCCAAATGCTGGGATCAAAGGCGTGCACCACCACCATCCAGGCAACAGTGCAACAAAACCCTTTCCTAAAGGGTTCTGAGGATTGGAACTCAGATCTGCTTGCGTGCCAAGCACATTTCCTCCCCAGCCCCAATATCCAGCTTCTAATGTAACTGGAACAGTCTCAGAACGCAGAACTCTCCGGCTCCCACCCTACGTGTGCAGAATTGCCTTCCCTTGTCCTAACGCTCCTTCTCATGATAAATGCTGTTGTTCATAGACTCGCCTACCCAGTGCCCTCCAATCAGGAAATGGGAGTCTCCATGACCAAGCCCCTAGTATGTCAAAGTCGGTCTTCATGTGAAGGATTGGGGTTCACTGACCTCCCTAAGCACCTTCCATTCCCATGCTGTCTCCACAGATCATCACATCCTCTCAGGCCAAGAGCATCCTGTCAAAAAAACAAAAAACAAAACAAACAAAAAAAAACCAAAACAATCCTCCCCCCAAAAAACCCAGTGTCTTTTCCTCAGGACATCACTCGGACCCAGATTTGGGATTTGGTTGGGTTTTCAATCGCATTGATGTGTCCCAGAAGAGAATCAGAACAAAAGCCTGGCCACTTCCTTGGTTAACTCTCCCCACCTGCACCCTAGCCCATTCTCTCCAGTCCTCATCCTCTGTCCTCAACTGACTCAGTATCTGAAGTGGTCAGAGGAACCCAAATGCCAGCACATCCTGATGCTCAGTCGGACCCCACGCTTGTCACCGTGGGTCCCTCTCAACTAGGGCCACAGAAGAGTCCCAACCTCCACCCCCGCCCCACACCTATCATGCTAAGTACCAGGCGCCCTGACTAGTCCTTGTTCTAGACATGCCTGAGACCCTGGGGTATCAGCACAGTCCAATATACCTGAGAGACCTGGGAGGCCAGCGGAAGTGGATGATGCCCCTAAAGGCAGGCTCTTCCTGCTTCCACCCAAAAGCCATGGAGAGTCCATCACTGCGAAATCCTGGCCTTCCTCAAGCCTCTTCCCACCAGGTTCCCTTGGGTCACAGGCTGCTTATCTGACCCAGCTTCCAGGTAGCATCACATGAGCTGTCCCTAGAAAGGGGACAAGGGAGTTTGCTGGCCTGGGAAATGGGTGAGGGCTACTCCCAGGAACATTATGTCATGGCAGTGGCTATACACCTCACAGTCTGGTTTCTGGGTGAGGCAGGATAAGACCCCAAACCCTAGGGCTTCGCACATGGCTCCAGGTACTATCTCTGGAGCACCCTGTGGAGGGAGGGGAAGAAGGAGACACCATAGAAGGGGCAGAACCTGCTTCTCCGTCTCTTTGGAAACCTGGGCATCTCAATTCTTCCCTGAGAGCCTGGACCAGTTGTTCCTGCCTATCAGGGTCGTGGGGCTCCCAGCCACACACATAGCTGGAATGAGGCCCCTAGGCTTCCAGTTCTTTCTTTCAAGGATGTAGGAATCCTGGGCACCTTGCAATATTCCCACCTCAGTACTGAAGAGCTGAGGCCTCTCCAGTGTGCCCCCTCAGGAGCCTCAGGTGCTGGACCGACACCCCCTTCACCCAGAGCCTGACCTCAGCCTCTTCCTCTGTCAGAATCCAGCATTCCAGCCCTTTCCAGTCCCACCCAGGGTCCTCAACTCAGCCAAGCCCCACAGATTCTAACCCTGCCTGTCTTCTGGCCTGACAACAGGCTGCTGCAGACACTGTCAGGAGCTGGACCCGCAACCTTGGTTACCAAGGACACGAGGAATGTAGCTGTCAGAATATTTCATGACACACTGTTGAGGTGCCCTGAAGATGGGGGAGGCCTGAGCAAAGTGCTGGGCAGACAGGAGTATGCTATGTCTCTTCCAGCCAGGCCGTCACTCCTGCCCCTTCCCAGGATACCCTTCAAGGATGTTTGTACAGCAGGCAGCCTCATGAGATGGCATCTCCTGAGATCAGCTTTGCTTGCTGTCCTAGTAATAAATGTACTGTCCCTCTTACAACCAACTTCTTTACTGCTGGGACAATAAACATAAAGTCTGTGGTGGTGGATTTGTTTTTAGCCTAGGCTAATAAAGATAGCATGTCTACAGAAATGAAAACTGGGTGTAGACGGAAGTTTTTCTGTGTCCTGACTAGTCCCGCAGTCGCTCAGACCTGAATAAACACACAGAGGCTTATATTAATTACAAACTGGATGGCCTATGGCTCAAGCTTCTTGCTAGCTAGCTCTTATATCTTTAATCAACCCATTTCTATTCATCTATGTTTTGCCATGTGTTCCATGGCTTTACTGGTCTGCTGGCATGTTGTTCCTTGGGTGGCAGGCTGGCATCTCTCTCCTCTGCTTTCTCTTCCTGTCTATCTGCTTGGATTTCCACCTGCCTCTAAGCTGCCTTGCCATAGGCCAATGCAGCTTTGTTTATCAACCAGTTAGAACAACACATATTCGCAGCATACAGAAAGACATCTCACAGCAACTGGGTGTTACTCCACAGGGCCCCTGATGTACTTCGGAGGTTTGTCTTTATTTGTGTGTGTGTGTGTGTGTGTGTGTGTGTGTGTGTGTGTGTCTACATGTGTATTTAAATTTTTATTTTTGCAGTGGTAGGGATTGAATCTAGGAGTTTTCATGTGGTGTGGAAGCAGTCTACTACTGAGACACACTCCCAGCCACTCACTGGGGAATTCTAGCCATGTACTTTACCACAGAGCCACAGTCCCGCCTCTCAATGGGGAATAGTAGACAGATGTCCTTACACTGAGTAGTTTCCTCAGCCCCCTATGTTATTTCTGGGACAGAATCTCTCACTGAATATGGCGGTTACCAGGACTTGTGGCCATGGAAACTCAGGTTTTCATGGATTCACCTCAGGCCCTTTACCAACTAAATATCTCCCTCATCATAATCATACACAGGAGCATCTCTTTTATGATTCTTAAAAATCCCACTCAGGTACCTCAGGTGGACCTCGTCTTAACACAGTGTCCCTGACAACAATGATCCAGAGTCTGCTTGCCCATGCATGCATTCTGTAACCTTGGGTTACAACACTTGTTTACTTGGGTTTGGTTGAGATTTTCATACTCTGATGCTATGATCATGTGTCAAATGTTAGATGTGAGGCACCTTAAAGGACAGGAGGCAGAAAAGAGGCAGGAGTCTGACCTTCAACAGATGGAGCTGTGGTTATTGGCACACACTGCAAGGGGCACCCTTTGCCCATAAGAAATTGAGAGGTCTGCCTGGGAAAAAAATCTGGCTGTGGGGTATGGAATGAGGAAACTGTTGCGACCTGTAGCCCAGCAGCACCTCCTTCCTGGAGTTGTTCGCCACGGCGAGACAGGTTGTCCCAACAGATATTCCCTTCTGCGATGACAAGCAAGGTCATCCTGTAGAAATTCTATTTTACAGTGGAGTCACTCTCTCATCCAAAGCCATAAAGGGATATAAAATAGAGGATGAGCCATAGACCCTTCCTTAGCTACTTCCTGTGAGGACGGTTGTTAGGAGGGGGTGGATCAGGGTCTGTTGAAGAGGGGGATCCTCTGGTCACTGACCAGGCTGATTTTAACTTAATCTAGCATGATGGATCGTGATTGCTATCTTGAATTTCTGGAGAGACTTTTGAAAACTGATTGTGAGAAGGCTGTAAGCAGATGGTGGTGGTTACAGAGCAGAACTGAGATACCGCCGGGAGTGGAGTAGAGGGGACAGAGTGGACCAGTGGGAGGAAGTGACTACAGAGTCGATCAGGGTGACTAATCCCACCAGGTTGCTGTACCAAAGTGAGCTAGCAGAAGCAAAGAGATCTACGCAGCACTGAAGAAGAGGAACAGGAAAAAACAGAGAACTAATTTAAAGAACTGTGGCTGGCCTCGGGTGAAAGGGTCCCTTGCAGCCAGAGTTTCTTCACAATGTCTGAAAGGTCTTTACAGACGTATCAGGAACAAATGGAGCTATTGTACTCAAGAGTCATTGGGAGAGCTTATGTGGAACATTTTAGTTTGATATAGGGAGGTCAGTAGTAAGCCACTTAAAGACAGGGCAAAATCATGAATATGGGGATAATAAGGAGGAAATAAGTGATCAAGGGGAGGAGCCACATTGGCGGGAAACCAGAAGCCCATACAGAGGAGGAGGGCTGTGGAGAAAATTTTATCTGGTCCCTGTGTCTTTGGCCCAGATTATAAACCAGATAGGATTTGTTGGTGCAGAAGCAGCATCATTTGTGAAGAAGGACATTCAGGACCCTTCTAGACCACATCCTCCACATCTCTTCATCTGGTTGCTCATCAGTGTCCTTGATTACAACTTATGCTATTGAACTGTGACAGTGACAAGAGTGTCCCCAAGCTCCCAGAGCTGCTGTGACAAATTAGTGACACCTGAGTGGACAGTAGTACATCATGGAAGTTTTTCAGAAGTCCAGGACACACCCAAGGGTTGTGAGTGACATCTGAAGTGGACTGCATTGAGTCCTGGGGGCCAGAGTCCTGTGACTGCTGATACTAACTCCAGACTTACACAGTTATCTGTGCTTTGACTTTGAAGACACTCAGCTAGTGAGTGATGAAGGATTGCTTAGCATGTGGGGAAGTGAGCCTCACACATCTAGTATCAGAAATGCTGCACTGAGGATGTGAGACTAGGAAAAACATTTTGGTGTTTCTTAGATCTTATAGTAATGCTCATAAAAAGAAGTTCCCAGTCATGTATGGCACATGGTCGTAGCATCAGGGTCTGCAGATCTCAGCTAAACACAAGGACACAAATAGGGCAACCAAGGTCCTAAGTATGCATGCATGCATGGGCAGTGACACTCTCCATCCTTGTCATCAGGGACAGTGTGGTAAGGCAAGGTCCATCTGCAGGTACCAGAGTGGGATTGTCAAGGATCACAAAAGAGATACTCATGTGTGTGTATGAATACAAAGAGTTATACATGTCAGGAGACATGCTCAGTTGGTAAAATGTCTGCCTTGAAACCGTGAAGACCTGAATTTTGATCCCACAACTCATGCAGAAATCTGGTGAGTTCCATGTTCAGGGAGAGACCCTGTACCAAAAACAGTGGGGCACTGGGAAGATGGCTCAGTGTTAGAGCACCTACTTAGAATCCCCCAGATGAGCTTCAGTCATGGCTCAGTGTTAGAGGCCCTGAATAGCACCCCCTCAGTTAGGCACATAATAGTAGAGCCCTGGTCTAGAATCACACAGTGAGGGATTGTGGTGTTCCTCAATGACTGAGCCCTTGCCTAGAATCTTCCAATAAGAAGCTGGGAGTGTGGCTCTGTGGTAAAGCACCTGCCTAGAATTCCCCAGTGAGTGGCTGGGAGTGTGTCTCAGTAGTAGACTGCTTCCACACCACATGAAAACTCCTAGATTCAATCCCTACCACTGCAAAAATAAAAATTTAAATACACATGTAGACACACACACACACACACACACACACACACACACACACACACACACAAATAAAGACAAACCTCCGAAGTACATCAGGGGCCCTGTGGAGTAACACCCAGTTGCTGTGAGATGTCTTTCTGTATGCTGCGAATATGTGTTGTTCTAACTGGTTGATAAACAAAGCTGCATTGGCCTATGGCAAGGCAGCTTAGAGGCAGGTGGAAATCCAAGCAGATAGACAGGAAGAGAAAGCAGAGGAGAGAGATGCCAGCCTGCCACCCAAGGAACAACATGCCAGCAGACCAGTAAAGCCATGGAACACATGGCAAAACATAGATGAATAGAAATGGGTTGATTAAAGATATAAGAGCTAGCTAGCAAGAAGCTTGAGCCATAGGCCATCCAGTTTGTAATTAATATAAGCCTCTGTGTGTTTATTCAGGTCTGAGCGACTGCGGGACTAGTCAGGACACAGGAAAAACTTCCGGCTACACCCAGTTTTCATTTCTGTAGACATGCTATCTTTATTAGCCTAGGCTAAAAACAAATCCACCACCACAGACTTTATGTTTATTGTCCTAGCAGTAAAGAAGTTGGTTGTAAGAGGGACAGTACATTTATTACTAGGACAGCAAGCAAAGCTGATCTCAGGAGATGCCATCTCATGAGGCTGCCTGCTGTACAAACATCCTTGAAGGGTATCCTGGGAAGGGGCAGGAGTGACGGCCTGGCTGGAAGAGACATAGCATACTCCTGTCTGCCCGCACTTTGCTCAGGCCTCCCCCATCTTCAGGGCACCTCAACAGTGTGTCATGAAATATTCTGACAGCTACATTCCTCGTGTCCTTGGTAACCAAGGTTGCGGGTCCAGCTCCTGACAGTGTCTGCAGCAGCCTGTTGTCAGGCCAGAAGACAGGCAGGGTTAGAATCTGTGGGGCTTGGCTGAGTTGAGGACCCTGGGTGGGACTGGAAAGGGCTGGAATGCTGGATTCTGACAGAGGAAGAGGCTGAGGTCAGGCTCTGGGTGAAGGGGGTGTCGGTCCAGCACCTGAGGCTCCTGAGGGGGCACACTGGAGAGGCCTCAGCTCTTCAGTACTGAGATGGGAATATTGCAAGGTGCCCAGGATTCCTACATCCTTGAAAGAAAGAACTGGAAGCCTAGGGGCCTCATTCCAGCTATGTGTGTGGCTGGGAGCCCCACGACCCTGATAGGCAGGAACAACTGGTCCAGGCTCTCAGGGAAGAATTGAGATGCCCAGGTTTCCAAAGAGACGGAGAAGCAGGTTCTGCCCCTTCTATGGTGTCTCCTTCTTCCCCTCCCTCCACAGGGTGCTCCAGAGATAGTACCTTGAGCCATGTGCGAAGCCCTGGGGTTTGGGGTCTTATCCTGCCTCACCCAGAAACCAGACTGTGAGGTGTATAGCCACTGCCATGACATAATGTTCCTGGGAGTAGCCCTCACCCATTTCCCAGGCCAGCAAACTCCCTTGTCCCCTTTCTAGGGACAGCTCATGTGATGCTACCTGGAAGCTGGGTCAGATAAGCAGCCTGTGACCCAAGGGAACCTTGTGGGAAGAAGCTTGAGGAAGGCCAGGATTTCACAGTGATGGACTCTCCATGGCTTTTGGGTGGAAGCAGGAAGAGCCTGCCTTTAGGGGCATCATCCACTTCCGCTGGCCTCCCAGGTCTCTCAGGTATATTGGACTGTGCTGATACCCCAGGGTCTCAGGCATGTCTAGAACAAGGACTAGTCAGGCGCCTGGTACTTAGCATGATAGGTGCGGGGCAGGGGTGGAGGTTGGGACTCTTCTGTGGCCCTAGTTGAGAGGGACCCACGGTGACAAGCGTGGGGTCCGACTGAGCATCAGGATGTGCTGGCATTTGGGTTCCTCTGACCACTTCAGATACTGAGTCGGTTGAGGACAGAGGATGAGGACTGGAGAGAATGGGCTAGGGTGCAGTTGGGGAGAGTTAACCAAGGAAGTGGCCAGGCTTTTGTTCTGATTCTCTTCTGGGACACATCAATGCGATTGAAAATCCAACCAAATCCCAAATCTGGGTCCGAGTGATGTCCTGAGGAAAAGACACTGGTTTTTTTTGGGGGAGGATTGGTTTGGTTTTTTTTTTGTTTTGTTTTGTTTTTTGTTTTTTTGACAGGATGCTCTTGGCCTGAGAGGATATGATGATCTGTGGAGACAGCATGGGAGTGGAAGGTGCTTAGGGAGGTCAGTGAACCCCAATCCTTCACATGAAGACCGACTTTGACATACTAGGGGCTTGGTCGTGGAGTCTCCCATTTCCTGATTGGAGGGCACTGGGTAGGCGAGTCTATGAACAACAGCATTTATCATGAGAAGGAGCGTTAGGACAAGGGAAGACAATTCTGCACACGTGGGGTGGGAGCCGGAGAGTTCTGCGTTCTGAGACTGTTCCAGTTACATTAGAAGCTGGAGATTGGGGCTGGGGAGGAAATGTGCTTGGCATGTAAGCAGAAGATCTGAGTTCCAATTCCCAGAACCCTTTAGGAAACAGGCACTGTTGCCTGGATGGTGGTGGTGCATGCCTTTAATGCCAGCATTTGCGAGGCAAAGGAAGGAGGATCTCTGTGAGTTCAACACCAGCCTGGTCTACAAAGAGAGTTCCAGGATAGCCAGGGCTACACAGAGAAACCTCGTCTCTAAAAACCAAAGCAAGCAAACAAACAAACACACAGGGCACTGTCACACACCAGAAACCCCTATCGATGTTGGGGGTGGAGACAGGAGGACCACCGGGGCTTGTTGGCCACCATCGGGGACTCCTGGTTCACTGAGAGACCTCGTCTTGAGGAAGTATGTTGGAGAGTGATAGAGAGGGACATGCAGTTCTCCCCTGGTCTCCATGCCCACACACAGAAGCATATAACGGCAGACACATTTACACACACACACACACACACACACACACACACACACACACACACACCCCGTACCACATCACACACAAAAATAATAAAAATATTGAGTAACTCTTCAGAGGTTTTGGAGAATTAGCCTATGCCCTGACAGTGGGACAGGGGTCGGCCAGGGTGCTCCCTAGGGGCTTGTTTCCAATGGCTTGCTCAACCTGCTTTCTTTCTTTTTTTTTTTCATTTAAGAATTTTTTTTAATTCTTTCTACATACCAACCACAGATCCCTTCTCCCTCCTTCCCCCGAATCTATCCCTCCCATCCATTCCTTCAAAAGGGTAAGGGCTCCCATTGGGAGTCAACAAAGCCAGGTACATTTAGTTGAGGCAGGACCAAGCCCCTCCCCCACACATCTAGGCTGAGCAAAGTTTCCTACCATACTTAATGGGCTCCAAAAAGCCAGTTCATATACCAGGGATAAGTCCTGACCCCACTGCCAGGGGCCCTCACACAGACCAAGTTACACAACTGTCTCCTGTATGCACAGAGCCTAGTCTGGTCCCATGCAGGTTCCACAGCTGTTGGTCTAGAGTTTGTGGATTCCCATGGGGTTGGTTCAGTTGTCTCTGTAGATTTCTTCATCATTATCTTGACCCCCCCCCCCTTGCTCATATAATTCCTCTTCCCTCTCTTCGACTGGACTCCCAGAGCTCAGCCTGGTGCTTGGTTGTGGATCTCTGCATCTGTTTCCATCAGTTACTGGATGAAAGTTCTATGATGGCAGGGTATTCACCAATCTGATTACCAGGGTAGGCCAGTTCAGGCACCCTCTCCACTATTGCTAGTAGTTTATCAACCTGCTTTCTTATATACCTCAAGACTACCTTTCATGCATGGCACCATCTGCAGCTAGCTGGGTCCTCTCTCATCAATCAATAACCGAGAAACTGCCCAATGGACTTTCTTAAAGGCAATCTGATGGAGGCATTTTCTTGATTGAGGTTATCATTCCTCAGATGACCCTAGCTTGTGTCAAGTTGACAAAAAACCTAGCCAGTGCCAGGACAGTAGGCACCTGTGACAGAGGGGAAAAGCAGCAGAAGTGGATGAAGTTGAGTAGACTCTTAGTGACAGGCATCAGGAGAGGCCACACAGGGCCTTCTGAGACACAGGGATACAGCAGACCAGTCTTGTGTTAGACAGTCAGAGAAGAATAGAACAGGCCCTGAGTGGGCAAGGCCAGATGGCTAGTGAGCCCCAGGGAGCTGTTTGTTTCTACCTCCCCAGCCTCCTCAACATGACTTTACAGCCTGGGCTGGGGTTACAAGCATGCACCACTTTGCTTGGCTTTGCCTTTTTTTTTTTTTTTTGTCTTTTTTACATGAAATTTGGGACTCAAACATGGGTAGGTCCTCATGCTCTTTACCCACTGAACTGTAGCTACAGTCAGAAATCCTGGATCTTATAAGAAGGGAAAGTTACCAGCCAATCTTCCTAGGCTTCTTCCCTGATGGAAATGGGTTCCTTACTCTCTTGATCGGCAGTCAGGGCTCCCCTTAGGGACCCACTGTACTTATTATTCCTGATGTTAAACAAGACAATCCTGGGAACACAGGACCCTGGAAATTAATCATGGCCACTCTGGAGGAGACATGATTTATAAACTATTGGAAACAAGGGGCGTCTGGCCCCTCGATAGTCCCCTCCCAGGGTCTGGGAAAAATCCACAACCAGCTGATAATTTAATCATTGATGAAATGAAAAGAATCTACTTACACGAAACTCCTTAGTCCATACACCTTATTATTTTGTGTCAGTTCTCTCTCTACAAGCTTCTATTCTGCTCTCTTACTTAGCTCCTTTCTTGCCTGATTTCTCTCTACATATATCTGCTGTCCCCTCTAAGTTCTATCTTAATTCTCTCATCTTAGTTCTGCCTCATCTAGGTCCTTCTCATCTTGTTCTTACCCATCTAGTTCTTTCCCATCCTAGCTTCTCTCCCATCTCCTTCTTCCTCATCTTGTTCTTCCCCATCTGGCTCTTCCTCATCTTCCATCTTGTTCCTCTAGTACTCTCTTTTAGCCCTTATTCTAGTTCTTCCCATCTAGTTCGTTCCTCTCTAGTTCTTATCCATCTAATTCTTCTGTTCTTTTTTTCCCTCTCTCTCTCCTCCTCTTCATCTCCTTATTCTCTCTGTTCTCTCTAAGTCTCTCAGGAATCTAGTTATAAACCCAAGCAATAGCAATCCTCTGGCAGAGAAAGGTCACCAGGCTTGAATTCTTATGGGGGTCATAAAGACAGGTAAGAATTTTCCTCAGGCAGTGACCACCAGGCTTTCTTTTACAACCCAAAAGGGGAGTGGTAAAGAGGAGGTCAATAGAGAGCTAGTGATCGGTTAGTATATAAAGAAGGGAATTTATGTGCTCAATCTACAATTTGAGAAGTGGTTAGGTAAGAAATTAGGAGTCTCTTAGTAAGGCTATAAGGAATGAGGGTCTCACCCTAAATTACATAAATTAAATAAAGCTATCCTCCTGACCTAGGAGACAGGTGTCATTTCATTTGGCCTTGGATGCTTGATAGGCATTTTAGATAAATAAACTGTTATGAGTTCTTGGAAGCATGCATAGCATTACAAGAAAATCACTTTAGGAATCAGCTAATATATATACAAAACCAAAATATCACCAAGACTTCTTAAGCCATGGCTTGAGCTTTGGAGAAGTCCTTGACTTTTCCAAGTAGTAGCTTTTGTGATAGTAGCTGAATTCCATTACATTTTCCTGTGGTGTGCAGCAATAAACCTACTTGCTGGCTCAACATTCCTCTTTTATTAAGTAAAATATTTAATAAATTCTTTGTGAATTTCATACATGCATACAATATATTTTGATCACATTCACTCTCACATTCTCCCCTCAATTCTTCCCAGATCCACGCCCCCATTCCAAATTTGTTTCTCCTCCTCCTCCTTCTGTGTAAATAATCCACCAGGTCCAATTTGTGCTGCTCACGTTCTCATGAGCGTGGGGCCACCCATTACATAGTAAGTAGTCAACCTACCAGGCTACACCTTTAACGAGAGCTAACTCTTCTTCTGTCAGAAGCTGTGTGTGTACTGTCCATAGTTCTTCAAGGGTGGGGTCTTGTGAACCTCTTCTGACTTCATCCGAGAATGTTGCCTGGCCTGATCTTGCATAGGTCTTGTGCAGGCACCCATAGTTGCTGTGAGTTCATGGGTGCAGTGGTCCTGCTATATTCAGAAGACATCGTTTTTGCTCTGATCCTTCCTGACCTCTGATTCTTACAGTCTTTACACTCCCTCTTCTGTGATGGTCTCTGATCCATGTGTGTGTGTGTGTGTGTGTGTGTGTGTGTGTGTGTGTGTGTGTGTGATAGATAGCCCATTTGTGACTTAGCACTCCACTGACACTTATTCTCTGTGTATTGACCAGTTGTGAGTTTCTGCACTGATCACCATTCACTGCACAAAGAAACTTCTTTGATGAGGTCTGAGAGCTGCACTAATCTACAAATTTCAAGTTTGATATTGTGTCCATTAGCAAAAATGGCTTGTAAGCTCTTCAACTATTGGTTTATAGCCAAGTTTACAGTACCAATCATGTATTTCTTCTTCTTGTGGAGAACTAGACCAACATTCTCCTCCTCCTCCTTTTTTTGAGGCAGGGTCTCACTATGTAACTCTGGCCCTGGAACTTACTCTGTAGACCATACTGGCCTTGATTTCACAGATATCCTCCTGTCTCTGCCTCCTGAGTGGTGGGACTCAACGTGTGTGCCACCGCACCCTGTCTGGTCCAACATTCTTGAGAGACAGTCCAGACAGAGGGTATCTTTTTATTTTTTTCTAAAGACATATAAACACGACATACCATGCAGAATTTCTAAAGTCACTCAGCTTGTGTGCTTGTATTCTTCCCTACAAGACAAGATCACACTACCTCCATCATGCCCCTCTTTCATCACATCTGTATAACTTCCCCCAGGTTCTGGGTCTGGGGCTCAATGAGGAGAGGGTGTGAAGATTTGCCTTATTGTTAAGGAATGTGTGTGTGTGTGTGTGTGTGTGTGTGTGTGTGTGTGTGTGTGTGTGTGGCTTTGTTCTTGAGGAGACAAATCAATCTACTACAAGGAAAAGGATTGTGACCCTTTGATTCTGCAAGCCCCGTTTGGCATTTCTGCATGATGAACTCTCTCTCTCTCTCTCTCTCTCTCTCTCTCTCTCTCTCTCTGTGTGTGTGTGTGTGTGTGTGTGTCTTTCTCTCTCTTGTCCACTTCCTCTCTGTGTTCATCATCTCCCCTCAAATGTAATCCATGTCCCCATATGGTGAGTAACCTTCAGCCTCGGGAACCTGGCTTTCTGGCAGATTTAGGAGATAAACATATTTCCTATCCTGACTCCTTGCCACGTCCTCAACAACTTTGGCCTTCCAGCTCTATGACTGAGGTTTGTCTGGAACGTGGTCTACTGCATCAGCCTATGAATGCTGAATCTCCAGAGTCTGGGTCCATGATTCTGAATTTCTTCTCACAGGCTTTATGGGTGGATAATGGTATAAACTTTGACTGTCTTTACCTAGTTGTGTGAACATATGCAATTTAAAAATATTATTTTAGATATTATCTCTACAACTGTATATATCTGTATGCATTTTGAATAAATAACTAATATGCTTTTATTTAAAATAACTACCTTTCATTAAGGGCTTATTATATATGCTCTCCTTGTTTCACATTGAAAACAAACCCCATTTCACAGATTAAGAAAATGGAAGCACAGGGTAAGTAAATACGTTCTTCAATGACATGTAAGTCTAATAGAGAAGGGCTGGGGCCTCAGTTTCTGGGTCTGAGGAGGAATAGGGTCTGGATCCCTGGGTCTGGGAAAGAAGGATGAGGTCTTTGACTCCTGTGTCTGTGGGAAGAAGAGCACTGTTGAAGAAAGAGAATAGGGTGGTGGGAGAGAAGAACAGACCCCCCCCTCACACACAGACTCCCCCTCATTTACACACAACCTCCCCCACTCACACACAGACACCCCCCCACACACACACACACAGATGGAGGCAGGAGGAGCCCAAGGCACAACTATAGGGTGACAGCTGTCAGGGAGTGTTCAGACAACAGACAGAGGGTAGAAGGACCACACAGCAAGTCTTGAGACACGGCAGCTCCAAGAGGTGAAGATTCTGGGGTGATCTCCAGCCCCTGTGAGACTTTAAGACAAAGCAACCCAAGGACTGTCATGGAGGAGTGTCAAGGAGACCAGTGGTAAACTATACGCCCACAGGCAGGCACGGACAGGCCTTTCCGAATTCCTGCCCTGCTCATCTTGGAACGTTCACTGATGCCACTGTGCAGGCCCAGTCTTTGCTAGCAGCTCCCCTGCAGGGTGGGGCAAGGCTGGCACAGAAGGGAGACCAGGAGGGGTGGGAGTTCAGGAATGGGTTCTGCTTAGCACCAGGCCCAGCAATGTGCAGTTCTTTTCTTCAGGTTGGACTTGAGCACATCTATCTTAGATCAGAGTGGCTGTGCTCACCTAGAGGAGACTCTTGGAAGAGAGAACCACTAACGTTCTCTTGTAGAACGTGCCAGGAGAGAGACACTTGTGCCCTGGCTATCAGACTATGGGGACAAAAGACTAGAAGGACTTGGAGCCTCCCTGGGAGTTGCATGCTGGGAGAAGCCAAGGCTGAAGTCTAATAGTAGGTTGTGGAGGGGGAGGTTCTCCTGGAAAGAGATTTCCGACAGTTCTGAGCTTGTCAGAGCACCTGGCAGGACAGACTGCCGCTGAGGATGACTGGAGACACCACACCTCGACCGCTGCCCCGCTCTGCTTGCCTCTTGCCTTTTGTTGAAAGTCAAGCCTTTGGCTCAGGAACCTGCAGGTGAACTTAGGCACAGAGATGTCACTGGACCTCTTTGCTTTGCTTCCTAACGTGGCACACTGAACAAACGCCCTTTCTGCTTTTCTCCATGCTGTGTCTCTTTAATAGATCTCAGAGGCTGAGCCGCCAAGTTTAGCTTGTTAGAGCTGCCATAGTCCAGGCTATGACCCTAACAACCCTTTAATACTCGCTGGAGCTTCCCCTGAGCCTCCATGAAGCTATAGAAGAGGTAAAATATTGACTGGGAGCTCAGACTCTTCAGTGGTGTAGCTGGCTGTAAGTTGCCCAGGGGACTCTTCAGTGTCAGTTGCCTGTGAATTCCAGAAACACTGGCTTTGGCAGTGGTGGATCCCGAAGCAGACACACTTGAGCTCACCATTTGTCCTCCAGCCTGAGGTGAGCTGGTTCTGCAGATGCTGGGTGGTGATTCTAATGGCCAGATAGAGCCTATTTTGTAGCTAGCTCACTCAACTTCGATGAGCCTAGGTACCAAGCAGCTTCCCCAAGGGCCTCCTGAGGAGGATATGGCTACACATTTCAGTACACACACCACTCAATGCTAGGTGCATTGAACTGTTACCCAGTCCACACACAGAAGCCTGAACCCCCAAGGCTGATTTTGAAACTGTATTCTTTGGAAGCAGAGGAGGGTAACCTAAGTCTGTGCAAATGGGGGCCTTGAAGGGGATAGTAAGTGTCCTTAGAAGGAGAAAGATGGGCTGGAGAAATGGCTTGGTGGTGAAGAGCACTTGCTGGTCCTCCAGAGGAACCAAGGTCAGTTTCCAGCCACATTAGGTGGTTCACAACCATCAGTAACTCAGTTCTGGGGGGGGTGGTCCTGACTTTCTCTTCTGGGTGCGGGCACACACACAGACAGACACAGACACACATAGAGACGGATACCCACAGACATAGACACAGACACACACACATACACATAGACACAGACGCAGACACACACATACACACACACATACACACACAGACACTCAGACACTCAAACACAGACACACACACAAACACATACACAGACATACACACAGACACACACATGGACAGACACAGACACACACAGACACACACAGACATATACACAGACAGACACAGACATACACACATACACACACACAGACACACACACACAGACACACATACACAAACGCATAGACACAGACACACACACAAACACACACACAGACATACACACAGACACACACATGGACAGACACAGACACACACAGACACACACAGACATACACACATACAGACATGCACACATACACACATGCACACATACAGACATATACACATAGACACACACACACACACACACACACACACACACACACACACGAGGGAGATGGGAGAAAGGAGAGGGAGAAAAGAAGAGATTAGGAGATACAGAGAAAAAAGATCCAGAGACAAGGAGAGGTGGGGAGAGACAGACAGAGATGGAAAGAGGGATAGAGACACAGAGAGACACAAAATATGGGGAGATAAGGGAAGAGACAAAGGAGAGAGGGAGGAGAAGGAAAGGGAGGGATGGAGACGGACAGAGGGGCAGAGGGAGGGAGCATTTACAGTTTGAATGGCATTCTTGGAGCCGGACTCCAAAGGTTTCTGCCATGATTTCTACGCTGACCTGGTCACTCTGGGCCCCTCTGTCCTTCCACACCTCCTAGGAGCCTCCAGTCAGGACCAGCTACAAGAAGGACACCCACCCCACATTTCCCCTTGTGACCTTGAAGCCATTTAAAGGGCTTCTGTGTGGTCTTCTCAGTCCCCATCCACGGTCATTTCTAGCTGGCTGCGCTCACCAGCCCCGGCCCAGTACACTGTAGAGTGCTCTGGGGCAGTTCTGGGTCTCACCACTAGATGCCAGTATCTCCCTCCAAGTTGGGACAATTGGCACTGTCTGAGACTGTCTCCACCGAGCCTCAGAGAGGCAGACCAAGAGAGTCAGACCTCTGATGAGGAGAGGCAGGGGGACTGAAGGGGAGACGGGGAGCTAGAGGGGCAGTGAAAGCTGGAGACAGCAAGACAGATTGGGAGAGGATCTGAACTGGGACCAGGGATGCAGTCACAAAGAAGCCTCAGGGTGAGTTAATGACAGACATGAACAAAGGTGTGTGTGGCCAATGCACTCAGGGCTCTGCCTCTGCCTGGGTGTTACTCTGAGCATTTGATCATCGTTGACACCTTTTAATAACAATCACATCTGACAGGTCTTGTTAATACTCCCATCTCACTGAGCAGAAAACAGAAGCACAGAGAGACAGATTAACTCGTCTGAGTCCACGCAGTGAGGACGACCTGTGACATGAAAAACCTCACTGAGGGGCCGGGGAGATGGCCCAGTCAAAAAGGTACTCGATGTGTAAGCATGAGGACCTGCATCTGACCCCCATCGCCCAGGTGAAACGCTGGGCACAGTGGACTGGAGCAGTGGTTCAGTAGTTCGAGCACGTGGTGCTCTTTTAAAGGACCTGAGTTTGGCTCCCAGCACTCACACCGGGCACTTCACACCTGCCTGTAACCCAACTCCAGGATCCAGTTCTTCCTCTGGTGTTTGTGCACACCAGCACTCACATTCACAAATTCAAGTTCACAAGTCCATGTTCACACATGTAATTAAAAACAAAAATAAACATTTTTTTTTAAATTAAGAAATAAGTTACACCAAGTAAAATTCACTTTTGGGGAAGCTTTCCGGGCCTGCAAAACTTGATATGTATAGCCTTGGGTGTGGTACACATGGAGACCACAGAATAACCTCAGGTTTTCTGTGTGTGTGTGTATGTGTGTGTGTGTGTGTGTGTGTGTGTGTGTGTGTGTATGGATATAGGCTAAAGGCTGGTGTTGAGAATCATTTTCAGTTGCTCTTCCACCTGTTCACTGAGGCAGAGCCCCTCACCCCTGGCGATCTCCCATGGGGCTGCCCCCGCTAACCAGCTAGCCCTGTCTCCACCTTCTGAAGCTGGACTTTCAGGAGGCTACCACCCCCTCTACTGCCCGAGCCGTCTCCCCAGCCTTACAACCACTGCCGCCATCACAATCCAGAATTTCCCATCATCCCCCAAATTCTCCTATGCCTCCTTTCAGATCAGTTAAGTTCCCAGAAGCTCCTGGCTTGGTTTTTTGGCCCTAAAGGCAGTTTTTATCTGCTTTTGTTCTGAGACAGGCTCTCACTCTATAACCCGAGCTGACCTCAAACTTGAGATCCTCCTTCCTCAGTCTCCCAAGTTCTGGGATTTTAGACCTGCCCATCACATCCAGCTTTGTTGAATTCTGTTTGTTTCCCAAGACAAGGTCTTGTATAGCCTAGGCTGGTGGTCTCAGACTTGCTATGTAGCTGAAGATAGCCTTGACTTCCTGATTCTCCTGCCTTGAGACTCTGGAGTTCTGGGATTATAGGTGTGTGCCACTACATCGGCTGCTCATTCCCTTTTGTATGGAGTAGGATTTTCTTGTCTGGATGGACCAGCTTAAGTCGGTTTATGGGACATTTGTCTTTTCTGGACACTAAGATTTCCCCTCACTCCTGACCTCCCTTGCTCTTGAACATCGTGCAGGGGATCGACAGTAACCAGTGACATCTTATTACACATCTAGTTTATCAGACAGTTAACTTTCTTACATTTGTTTCCTGCTATGGAGTGTCTCTCACCATGATAAAGACGAGCCTCTTTGTTTTCCACTGGCTTATCCAAAGCCCCCAGAATCCTGCTGCTTGCATAATAGGTACTTGAGATAGATTTGGAACAAGTGGAAATGAGTTCACATTTTCTAATACGGGCCATCGCGACACAGTCAGGCTGTGTCCTCCAGTTTGTGGCCCCATCAAGGCACCTGCCTGGGTGTGCCCTCAGGTAGACAAAATTATTTTTCTCCTCCTTTCTTCTTCTCCTTTCTCTCCCCCTCCCCTCCTCCTTCCTCCTCCACCTCTTCATCCCTTCTTCCTACTCTTCCCTCTGCCTGTCCTCCTTCTCCTCCCTCTCCCTCCCTCCATCTCTAGGGATTCTATCTCGTCTACACAGGTCTGTA
This sequence comes from Peromyscus eremicus, assembly GCF_949786415.1. Lineage (NCBI taxonomy): Eukaryota > Metazoa > Chordata > Mammalia > Rodentia > Cricetidae > Peromyscus > Peromyscus eremicus. The sequence goes on along the minus strand of NC_081416.1, from coordinate 162,743,133 downwards.
TCTACCTGTCTGAACGTGTTGGGGTCCCTCGTGGAGCCTGTGGTCTGATGCCGACAGTGAAATGGTGAGCACAGCTGAGGTCTGAATCTGAAGTCACCCATCCTGGTCTTGCCTGCTCTGGACCCCGGGGTCTGGGTTGAGATCATCAGGACTGTGGGATCCAGAGGTTGGCGAACATTTAGTTACGGTCCAGAAAGTAATGATTTCAGGTTTTGTGGGCTAGACAGTTCTTGCTACAATTATTCACTCCTGCTGTCCTGGCACAAAAACAGCTCCTCCAGGGTGGATTTAGGGGGACAGGTGACTCACTGGCTTTCTCTTTCTCTCTTTCCCTCCCTGTTTCCTTCCTTCTTTCCGTCCTGGGTCTCATGTAGCCCAGGCTAGCCTCAAAGTCACTCATAGCTGATGATGACCTTGAATATATGATCTTCCTGCCTCCACTTCCCACATGCTGGGATCATAGTATGCACCACTGTGCCTGGCTTTCCTTTCCTTCTTCCCTCTCTCCCTCCCTCCCCACCTCTTTCCTCACAAGAGAGGCCTTAAACTCTTGATCCTTTCGCCTTAACCTCCTAATCGCCAGGATTGCAGTCATATGAACCATGCCCAGCCTCAAAGTTCAATTGTGATTTTTGTGTTTGTTTTTGAGACAGAGTTTCATGTAGTCCAGACTGACCTCCAACTTGCTATATAACCGAGAGTGGCCTTGAACTTCTGATCCTCCTGCCTTCAGTGGCATGGCTGGCTTTCAAAATTTTTATTTACACAAACAGGAGGTAGCTGGCCCTGGTCTGCAAGTGGGGCCTGTCTCTGAAAGTGAAGGTTCTGGGGCCCACAGGATACACTGATGCTCAGAGCTTGGGGCTCACGGTCTGATCTGGGGCAGGAGAAGCCTGCACTCCAGAATCTGAATATGTGGCTGGATTGACTTCGGAGATAAGAGCCTTTGGAGGCAGGCCCTGGGACTGTCATTGCTACTGTGGCAAGTGTCAGTTGGATGTGAGCAGGTGTCAGGGCTCTAAGGAAATGACCAGCGACACTAGGGCTGACAGAAAAGGGCTTACACCAGGCTATGAGCCCCTGAGGAGAAGGTCGAGGTACTGAGAAGTCAAAGCCAGTCTAGCAGTTCCAGCTGACTCCTCTGAAGGCCCCACCTTCTTGAGGACCACACACAGGGTAATGTTGTCCTGTATTCTTGCTTCTAATACAGCTAATTGTAACAAGTCATGTGTAAGAATGGTTCCTAACGATGAGCCTCCACCTACTCCAGAAAAGAGGCTATGCTGTAGACAACAGCTAGAGATAAGGTGGCCAAGGTCAGCAGCTACGTCTTGGTGGCTTAGTCTGTGTCAGGGGCGGCAACTCACAAAAGCTTATCCCTGAATCGTCACTGCTTGTATAACTTGGGGGAGCACTCTAGTGAACCTTGTAAGTTGCAGGAACTTTTCAAGACTTGTAAGTTGTTCCTGAGTCTCATGAGCCCCATCTCCTCCCTCCAGGAGGGAGCAGCTCGATTCAGAGGAAATCACTACATGACACCAGGGACCACTGACCCTTACAATATTAATAGAGACACATTGGCTTTCCCTCCCCAACCTGGGCTTCATCCTGATCCTTAGGGTTGAAAATTGACCAACTCACTGAGCTCTGTCATTGTCCTATGGGAATGAACAGCCCATGTATCTTTTCTTCAGGGTAAGATGTGCCAAACCTCCATACATGAGTGGCTGGAGAGATGGCTCAGTGGGGAAGAGCACTTGTAACATAAGCATGAGGTCCTGAGTTTGAATCCCCAGGACCCATGTAAAAAGCTAGTGGTGGTTACCTGTAACCCCAGAACTGTTGGGGACAAAGACAAGAGGATCTCTGGGGTTCACTGGATGACAGCCTAGCTCCTGGTTCAGCAAGAGACTCTGTCTCAAGAGACACTTGATGTCTTCCTGTGGCCTTTGTACACCCCCACACATGCTAGCATAAATAAGACACACACACACACACACACACACACACACACACACACACACACCTTCATACATGAGCCTCAAGGCACCAGCTGTCATCATCATAATTAAGTTTAGAAACCTCACACTATGCGTGGTTATTCCCCACTCCCCCTCCTTCTAGCTCTGGCATGTTTCTTTGGAGTTACCCATTCTGGATACTCCATGACAATCTAATTATAAAATATGTTAAATTTTGTGGCTGAAATTGTTTTTAAAGATTTATTTTATGTTTAACTATGTTTAATGTGCTTACTTTAGGCACACATGTACTTGTACAGGAGTGTAGATGCCCACAGAGATCAGAAGAGGGCATCATATCCCCTGGAGCGGGGTGATAGGCAGTTGTAAGCTACCATGTGGGTGTTGGAAATTGAACCCAGGACCTCTGTAAAGCAGTCAGTGCTCTTAACCACTTAGCCATCTCTCCAGACTCTTTAATATTTCTTTCCTTTTTCATCTTTTTAAAAGAGATTTATTTACTGTTATTCTTCTGAAGATGATTGACTTAGTAATGATTTCTCACCTTTTTTCCTTCTCTAACTGTGTGATGATGATTATGCATTTCTCTCGAAACACAGCAGCAGGCATCTAAAGTAAACACACTTTTCTTAACTATTCACTTAAAAATAATTTCTGACTTCTATATGTGTCCCATTTGAGCTGTGTTTTTTTTTTTTCCCAGTCATGAACATGTGGTGATTTTCTGGTTGCCACTTTGTCATGATTTCTGCTGCAATTACTTTGAGGCCAGACAAAGTGCTGTGTATACTATAAAGTTGGTTTTGCTGAGGTTCGCTTCGTGGAGCTTCTTGGTATCTGGTTCATTTCTGTAAATACTGTGTGTGGTTTCTTTAATTGAGGGATAATTTTTCATTGAAGAACCCATGGTATAGTGCTCAGATTTCAAATGAATAGTGTAACAAGACTTGGCAAATGCCTGCATCTGTGAAACTCTCACTACTGTAAAGTTAGACCAACTCCTGTAAATTTTCACCAACTCTGCATGTTCTCCTGTGCCTCTTCCCAGTATTATTTGATGCCTTCTGTTGCTGTGATAAAATACCCTGACAAAAAGCAACTTAAGGCAGGAGAAGATTGATTTGGCTGGCAATTCGAAGTCACAGTCCTTCATTTTGGGAAAGTCAAGGCAGGAACTCAAGAACAAACACAGAAAACATGCACCCTTGCTTACTCTCAACCAGCTTACTCCTTTCTTTGACCGTTCGGTTCAGGACCCCCTGCCTAAGGAATAGTGCCTCCTACAGTGTGCTGGGTCCTCCTGTGTCTATTAGCAATCAAGAAATTCCCTGTAGACATGCCCATAGGCAAACTTGATTTACATAATTGTGCATTAAGACTCTTTCTGGCTTTCTCTTTTTAGCTCAGTAGTGAGAACCATGTACGGCTCTTGCAGGACCCAGTTGGGCTCTCAGCACCCATATCAGGCTGCTCAGGAGTGTCTGTAACTCTAGCTCCAGGGATCCGACGCCTCCTCCTGGCTGGCCGAGGTGGACCAAACTGAAGTCAAAACCAAGCTGTACACTTGCTTCCCTTTTCATCCCAGCACCCATCCTCACACCTAGGCGCCTCCAGCTAGTTGTGCGGGTCCTAGAACCCCATGTAAATAGATCCGTACAGTATATAACGACCTGTGTATGGCTTCCTGGCTCAAGGGTTTTTCAGACATAGCCATATCATTGTTTATATCAGCAGTTCTGTTTCTTTTAATCACTGAGTACCATCCATTTCACCTCCAAGTCACCATGTCATTCACTAACTGGTAAATCCTTGCTTTATTTTCAACCTGATTCCTAAGCAAAACATTGTATGGGAGGGGTAGGGGACGACAAGGTCTCATGTAGCCCAGACTGGCCTTAAACTAGGCCAAGTAACTGAGAACTGCCTTGAACTTCTGATTCTCCTGCCTCCACCTCCTAAATGCTGGAATTGCAGGTATCCACACTACACCCAGTTTATGCAGTGCTGTGGATGGAGCCCAGGGCTCCATGCACGCTGGGTAAGTACTCTACTGAGTGCCTTCCTCATTCCTAATCAAAGCTTCTGTTTTTGATTTTTTTGCCATGGATCTTAGATAAACAACTAGGGGTAGAACTGCTGGCCATCAAGCAGACACATGTGTAAGCATCTGCTAGCAGACTGGGAAGATGGCTTGGTGGGTAAATCACTTGCTGTGCAATCACTGAGGGTTTGAGCTTGGATCCCCAGCACCCACAGGAAATCCAGACATAATAGTGCCCATATCTGTAATTCTGCACTCCCATGGTGAGATGGGAGGTGGAGACAGGAGAATCCCCAGAAGCTGGCCTGCTGAATACAGCAGAAAACAAGACTGTCTCAAGGTGGAAGACAATGGCCAACATTCAAGGTTGTCCTCCGACCTCCACATATGTGCTGTGATACACATGCATCCATAGTGGCACACACACACACACACACACACACACACACACACACACACACACACACTTAAAAACAGAGAATCTGTTAGACCGCTTTCTAATTGGTATACATTTCAAGCCCTCTCTAAAACTCCTACTCTTTGTATAATTGACACTTGAGCTGGTCATATTCTGCAATGTCAGCCATCTTGGCAGGTGTGTGTGTGTGAGAGAGATTATATGTTCTATAGACAAAGGATGCCCTGTTCCACAGATGCCAAGGAAGCAAAGTGTGCTGATTACACTGTTTGAATCATACTGATTTCTGTCTTGGTTGTTCTATCATTTACTCTGAGTCACTGTAAAAATATTCTGTGACGAGGAACTTGTTGATGCTCCCTTTAGTAACTTACTCTATATTTTGTGTATCTTAGAATCTGTTAAAGGATACATAAAAATTTTTGATAGTTGAGTGTGAAGTGCACACCTGTCATCCCCACTCTTGGGAGGTGCAGGCATAAGGATCAGGATTTAAAATCATCGTTGGCTACATAATGAATTCCAGGCCAGCCTGGGTTACATAAGATCCTGTTTCAAAGCAAAACAAAGTAAAGAACAGCAAGACTAAATAAATAAATAAAAGATGGTAGAAATTTCCATAATTCCTTTATGGGTATGTACACAAATCCAGTTTGTTTGTTTATTTGTTTTGAGACTGGGTCTGTCTAAGGAACCTGGGCTGGCCTCAAACACTTGATCTCCCCACTTCAAACCTCTTGTATGCTTGTATTACAGATATGCACCACCTTGCTAGTATAACTTACCAATGGGGAGCTCAATAGCAGTTCCTCCTATTATGCGTGCTCAGTGTGCCTCTGTCTTTGTCTCTGGGTCTCACAGCAGGCATCTCAGATTTTTCCCATCAGCTTCCAGCTATAGCAGCTGGGTCCTGAGACAGGTACAGTGAAACATTCTTAAAGTGTGGGAAAGAAGACAAAAACAGGGGTTGGAGAGACGGCTAGTGGTTGAGAGCACTGGCTGCTCTTGAAGAAAATAGGGTGTGGTGGTTTGAATAGGTATGCCCTCCACATAGACTCGTGTTTGCGTGCTTGGAGGTAAGGAATGGACCTATGAGGGAGTATGGCCTTCCTGGAGGAAATGCATCACTGTGGGGTGGGCTTTGAAGTTTCATATGCTCGAGCTATGCCCAGTGTGAAATTCAGTTCACTTCCTGTTGCCTATGGATCAAGACGTAGAACTCTCAGCTCCTTCTCCAGCACCATGTTCGTCTGCATGCTGCCATGCTTTTCATCATGCCAATAATAGACCTAACCTCTGAAACTGTAAACCAGCCCCAATTAAATGTTTTCTTTTATAAAAATTGCCATGGTCTTGGTATCTCTTCACAGCAATAGAAACCCTAAGACAGAAGTTAGTATTGCTGTGATAAGTCTGACCATGTTTTTATTTGGAGGAATGTGGACTTTGGTATTTTGGATTAGAAAAGCAGTTCAATGCATTAAAGGCTTAATGGGCCATCCTAGTTGGATCATGGAAGACAGTGGTGCTGAGGGTGAACTGTGGGGGGCCTGGCTCAAGGGAGAAGAATGTTGGTGTGGGGCCTAGTGATCAGTCTTGTGATATTTGGGTGGAGAATGTGGCTGCTTTTTGCTCTTGTCTGAAAAGTCTACCTGAGGCTAAAGTGAAGCTTTTGGATTAATTCCATTGGCAGAGGAAATCTCAAAACAGCCTAGGATTGACTCTGCCTGTATGGTTATTAGTGTTTACTCTTATGAAGATTTATAATGAAAAGGAAAAAGCTGAGCAAGGAAAAATACAAAATGGAGAATTTGAGGAGAAGGGGGCACCAGGAAGTGGAATGGAGCTAAAGCCTGTGTTTAAGGAGATAAACAGATTAAGACATGGAATAAAGGAAGTGGAGACCTCATGGCAAGATCCCACCTGGCTAAGCTTCCAACTTGTGAAAAGGAATTACAGAACAGCTTGGGTCTAGGGGTTGTGGTATATGCCTTTAATCCCAGTACTCAGGAGACAGAGGCATGCATATCTCTGAGTTCAAGGCCAGTCTGGTCTACAGAGCAAATTCAAGGACAGCCAAGCTTAGGCAGTGAAGGAAACCATGGAAAACAAAAGCTGGTGAAGATGTAATTGAACAAGGAGACTGTGTTCCAGCCCCAGCAAGCAACGGAAATTTGGTACCTTCAGCCACGTGGTTTAGAGTCGAGGATACAAGAAAGGGGCTATGAAATCTCCCTCTGCAACTAAGGAAAGCCACTGAGGCCAGGCATGTGTCAGGGGTGTCCCTGAATGGAGGCACAGAGAGGCTATTTTGTGAAGCTGTGAAGGTGAAGCCTGGATTGCCTTGGAGACCCCAAGATGTTAGAGATACCAGAGCTGTGGGATACCTGCTGAGGAAAGCTACTAACAGAAAGTGGAACCAGCCTAAGAGAGAGAAGTGTGTTGCAGTCAACAAAGCTGAAAGAAGCTGGAGATCTGGAGTGTTTTGACATCAGACATGGAGATGCAGAGTCTGGAGTTTTCCCAGCTTGTTTTTGGTCTTGCTTTGGTCCAGTATTTCCTTCTTATGCTCCATTTCCTACATTTTGGAATGATAATGTATATCCTGTGCTATTATATGTTGGAATTTTTTATTTTTATTTTATAGGGGATTACAGTTAAGACATTGCTTGAATCTCAGAAGAGACTTTAAACTTTGGACTTTTAAACATTGTTGAAATTGTGATAGACTATGGGGACTTTTGAAGCTGGATTAAATTCATTTTGCATTATGTTATAGCTATAAGCCTATGTGGGCCAGGGAATGGAATGTGGTGGTTTGAGTAGGTATGGCCCCCACAGACTCATGTGTTTGAATACTTGGCCCATAAGGAGTGGCATTTTTAGGGGGTGTGGCCTTGCTGGAGTAGTTGTGGCCTTGTCAGATGAAGTATGCCACTGTGGGAGCGGGCTTTGAGGTTTTATATGTTGAAGCTATGCCCAGTGTGGGACTCAGTTCACTTCATGTTGCCTGTGGATCAAGATGTAGAACTCTCAGCTCCTTCTTCAGCACCATGTCTGCCTGCATGCCACCATGCTCTCCACCATGAAGACAGTGGGTTAAACCTGAAACTCTAAGCCAGCCCCAGTGAAATGTTTTCCTTTAAAAAAGTTGCCACTGGGTGGTGGTGGTGCACACCTTTAATCTCAGCACTTGGGAGGCAGAGCCAGGTGGATCTCTGTGAGTTCGAGGCCAGCCTGGGCTACAGAGTGAGTTCCAGGACAGGCGCAAAGCTACACAGAAAAACCTTATCTCGAAAAAGCAAGAAAAAAAAAAAACCAACACAACACAACAAACAAACAAACAAACAAACACATAAAAAAGTTGCCATGGTCATGGTGTCTCTTCATAGCAATCAAAACCCTAAGACATAGGGGTTGGATTCCCAGAAACCATGTCCAGTGATTTACAACCTCCTGTAACTCCAACTCCAGGGGATCTGCTGCCCTCTTTGGTCTCCATGGGCCACACACACACACACACACACACACACACACACACACACACACACACAAATACACATAAATAAAAATTTAAAAAATTAAAAATAAAAAAATTAAATCTTAAAATCAAAGACAAAAACACAAGCAGACCAATCACAGCAGAGGTTGTAAAGCTGGAAACCTCACCTTTGGAAATGAGAGGACATCCTCAGAACTGGTGTCGACAGGCACAAGAGCCCAGTGGCTTCCTGGTCTATGCTCCCATTGCATGGAGGGGAAACCAAGACACAAAAAGGAAAAACCATGTGCTGGAATATCCCGTGAGTGGAAAGGGAGACAAGGAGAATACTTCAAACAGAACTAAAAGGCCTTTTATTTGTGGATCCCTGAGAAGGACACAACAGGTGTTTGGGGTGGGGGCAAGGCTGGGTCAACACTAGCTAGAGGACGCTGCACACAGAGGAGAATGCAGGTGGGTTCCATTCCCGTGTCTGAGGGAGGAGGCTGTGGCCTGGACCCCTGTGTCTGAGGGAGGAGGCTGTGGCCTGGATCCCTGTGTCTTAGGGAGGAAGTTGTGGCCTGGATCCCTGTGTCTGAGGGAGGAGGTTGTGGTCTGGATCTCTGTGTCTGAGGGAGGAGGTTGTGGCCTGGATCCCTGTGTCTGAGGGAGGAGGCTGTGGCCTGGACCCCTGTGTCTGAGGGAGGAGGTTGTGGCCTGGATCCCTGTGTCTTAGGGAGGAAGTTGTGGCCTGGATCCCTGTGTCTGAGGGAGGAGGTTGTGGCCTGGATCTCTGTGTCTGAGGGAGGAGGTTGTGGCCTGGATCCCTGTGTCTGAGGGAGGAGGTTGTGGCCTGGACCCCTGGGTCTGAGGGAAGAGGTTATGGCCTGGACTCCTGAGTCTGAGGAGGGAGGTTGTGGCCTGGACCCCTGTGTCTGAGGGAGGAGGTTGTGGCCTGGACCCCTGTGTCTGAGGGAGGAGGTTGTGGCCTGGACTCCTGAGTCTGAGGAGGGAGGTTGTGGCCTGAACTTGTGGGTGGGTCTGAGGGAGGAGGCTGGGAGCAAATCTGAGTCTCTGGCTCCCTCAGCAGGCTTCATGTGGGCGGTGTGGTCAGTCCACAGCTAGCTGGTCTGAATGATGGTTTGGATCCAGTTAGTGAACTTGCAGAGGTTGGTGTAGACACTCGGTATGCCAGGCTGCCCACACTCTCCTTGTCCCATAGACACGAGCCCTTGCAGGGATCTGTTGCATACTATGGGACCCCCAGAGTCCCCCTGAGAGAGAGAGAACCCAGGAAAGCATGAGCTGAAGGTACACACGAGGTCCCCACATTCACATAAGCATGGCAGACAGAGACAGGAGGAAGCCAGTCACATGCCCTTGCCAGAGCCCAGGGACTATCTGAACAGGAGTCATGTGTCCACACCACTGGCTGCTTCCCTGAGGCTTGTTGAGCCCTGTCTGTCTGTCTGTCTGTCTGTCTGTCTGTCTCCTTCAGGGCTTGCTCATCTGCCTCTATGTCACTATGTTCTATGGGACACATATATATATCTATGTCTTCTTCATTTTTACTTTCTCAGAATGGCTATTTCTGTTTCTAACCATGTTTATTTTTCTTTCTGTTTTGTAGTACTGGAAACAGAATTCAGTGCCTTTACCAAGGTCCCTACCACTGAGCCACACCCCAGCCCCTCACTGGAGGATTCTAGGCAGGGGCTCTACCACTGAGCCACACCCCAGCCCCTCACTGGGGGGTTCTAGGCAGGGGCTCTACCACTGAGCCACACCCCCACCCCTCACTGGGGGATTCTAGGCAGGAGCTCTACCACTGAGCCACACCCCAGCCCCTCACTGGGGGATTCTAGGCAGGGGCTCTACCACTGAGCCACACCCCAGCTCCTTACTGGGGGATTCTAGGCAGGGGCTCTACCGCTGAGCCACACCCCAGCCCCTCACTGGAGGATTCTAGGCAGGGGCTCTACCACTGAGCCACACCCCAGCCCCTCACTGGGGGATTCTAGGCAGATGTTTTGTACTGGTCTATATTCCTAGCTGTCTTTTTATATTTTATTTTGAGAAACAATCTCACTTAGTTGTCCAGGCTGGATCTTCCTTCTCAGCTTCCTGAGAGGCTAGGCTTATAGGTTTGAACCACCATGCCTGGCTTCTGGGTCTGTGTGTTTCTGCCTCCCTGTTCCTCTCTACTCTCCTCCCAGCCCTTCCTTTTGAGACAGGGTCTCACTGTGTATGAATATCTGGCTAGCCTTGAACTCACAGAAATAACCTGCGTCTGCTTCCCCTGCTGAGTGGGCCACCAAACCTGGGTCCTCCACTTCTCAGAGCCCATCTCAATGTGCCTCAGGTGTACCTTCTGCATCTCCCCGCCCCCACCTCTGTTCCACCTCCCTGTATCTCACATTGCATGTGTCCTTTCGGTCCAGTCCTCCTCCAGCGCAGAACATGCTTAGGTGATACACAGGGTCATACAGCAGCCGGCAAGTCTCCTCCGACACCACCGAGAGGTTCACACACTGCAGCAGGCTGGGCAGTCTCCCTGGGACACAGAATGGGGGGGTCAGGCCCTTTTGGCGGGTGGGAAACTTAGAGAGGGCAGGTATGTTCCCAGCAGCTCACCGTTCCTTAGTCGACCCCAGCCGGAGACTAGGCAGGTATCCCCAGGGGTGGGGCACTGGGAAGCCACAGGGATGCGTCTGATGGTGCTAGACTCCATCACTGATTCGTTGAGCTTGATGAGCATGAGATCGTTGGCATAAGGAGGGTCATTGTAGTTCGGGTGCTGGATGGAGAGGTGGGCCTCTAACATCCGGCTGCCAGGCTCTTGGGAGCCTTCCAAGCTGTGCAGGCCCAGTCCCACGGTGTAGGAACTGAGGATCACCCAGCAGGTGAGCTATGCAGTGGCACCTGTGTCTCCCGTCTCATCCTCCACCCTAAAGCAACAGTGACCTCCCGCTTTGCCTTTCTCTTCCCACTAGACTGTCCCGGTCCAGCTAGGTCGGGCTCCCTTTACATCTGTCAACACTGTGACCCCTTGAGCGCCCTCCGCAGGCCGATTCTGATATGGAACCCCCTCCCCTCAGCATCCCGCCCCCCCTCCCCCACTCACTCCTGTAAGCAGTGTGCTGCTGACAGCACCCACTGCGGATGCACCAGGACGCCCGAGCAGAAAAACAAATTGTCTTCTGAGAAGAGTGCCGCCTGCCAGGGTTGCGAGTGAGGACGGCAGTCCTGGCCTTGTATGATCCGGCCGCTGGCACTTGAGGCTAAGGATCCTGGGGACGGAGTTAGAATTGGGAGGTATGGGGTGAGGAGCAGGGACGTCTCATGGCTTCTAGGATGGGACAGGGTTTGTGAGCACTGGCAGGTTGAGAGCTCAGAGTTATAGTAGTGATGTTTGAGTGAAGGGATGTGATCAGAAGTTGCACTGTGTGTGTGTGTGTGTGTGTGTGTGTGTGTGTGTGTGTGTCAGGGGTGGGGTGGGGACAGCAGCTGGGTCTTGACTGGGGACAAACTGAATCCTGGGTTAGAGTTCCTCCTAGTAGGGTCCGAGTGAAGGGGAGTGGTTACAGCCTCAGAGCAAGGCCAAGGCAGGGGACCAGTTCAAGAGATAGGATTATGTCTCCCAAGGGTAGGATAGCAGAGTAAGGACTTGGTTAAGAGTTTTATGATGGAATCGGGGTTTTAGGGTCTGGGCCATTGCTGGGGACAGGTTCAGGATGCAGCCTCAGGGTTCCTGGGGGTAAGATTTAGCGCAGGGAGGCTTGGTCAGGGCTTCAGGGGTGGAGCCAGGCCTGGGGTCAGAATGAGGAAGCTGGACCAGGTGGGGTTTGAGTGCACACATGTGGCTGGGCTTCACAGGTCCTGGGAGGAGTCGTGGGAAAGGGAAGGAAAGCGCTTTGAAGGTGGGTGGTCAGGTCAGAGTCTGGACTGGGGCAGGCAGGGCTCACTGGGGCAGGGTGTCAATTAGGGATCAAGGTCTTTGCCTCCTGAGAGCGGTTAGAGTTCACCACATAAACTGGGCAGTTCTGGGGACAGAATCAGGAGGCGAATCCAGGACTCAGGGAACAAGGTCTTACTTCAGGGATGTGGGCATGGCTGGAGACAGGCTGAAGAGGCTGGACCAGGGTTCTTAAGGGCAGAGTCGGAGAACAGGAGTGTGGCTGAAGCTTTAGGGTTCATAAGGGTCAGGGTCAGAGGGAGGAGAATTACCAAGAAGGGGCTACGAGAGTCATTGGTGATTTGGGAGACATAAGGGACTAGTCCCCAGTCACCAAGCAAGTGGTGCCTGGAGTGAATCAGGGCTCTGAGGGGTGGGGTCAGGGCTCAGAGGGGTGGGGTCAGGGCTCCGAGGGGTGGGGTCAGGGCTCAGAGGGGTGGGGTCAGGGCTCCGAGGGGTGGGGTCAGGGCTCCGAGGGGTGGGGTCAGGGCTCAGAGGGGTGGGGTCAGGGCTCCGAGGGGTGGGGTCAGGGCTCAGAGGGGGTGGGGTCAGGGCTCAGAGGGGTGGGGTCAGGGCTCAGAGGGGTGGGGTCAGGGCTCAGAGGGGTGGCGGTCAGGGCTCCGAGGGGTGGGGGTCAGGGCTCCGAGGGGTGGGGTCAGGGCTCAGAGGGGTGAGGTCAGGGCTCAGAGGGGTGAGGTCAGGGCTCAGAGGGGTGGGGTCAGGGCTCAGAGGGGTGAGGTCAGGGCTCAGAGGGGTGGGGTCAGGGCTCAGAGGGGTGAGGTCAGGGCTCAGAGGGGTGGGGTTAGGGCTCAGAGGGGGTGGGGTCAAGGCTCAGAGGGATGGGGTCAAGTCCCTTGAGAGAAGTTAAGGTCCAGGGGCCTCCTTAGGTCTGGGAGCCAGGATCAGCACACTGGATGCAGGGTCATCTGTCAGGAGGGTGGGTCAGCTTGCAGTCTCAGGCTAGTCTTCAGGACCCAGGAACCAATTTATGTCTCATACACAGAGCCATGCCAGGAATCTTTCAGAACACACGGCTCTTCACCCAGCTGGCCCAGAGGAGAAACTCATCCAGCTACTCCAGGAGTTGTCCAACTTTTGTGGCATAGCTGTGCCTCCACCCAGCCTCACCACAGTCACACCCAGCCACAGCCCATTCACCCAGACATCATTATCCCAGAGGGGCTGGGAGCTCAGCTGGTCGAGTGCTAACTAAGCATGCACAGAGCCTTGGGTCCGAATTCCAGCACCATGTAACCTCAGCATGGTGGTGCACACCTGTAATCCCAGTGCTTGGGAGGTGGGGGGCAGAAGAATCAACAGTCCAAGGTTGTTCTTAGCTTTAGTGAATTGAAGGCCAGCTTGGACTATGTAAGACTCTTTAAAAATAAATAAATGGGCCAGGTATCAACCCCAGCACTTCTGTAAGCATGAGGCCAGCCTGGGTGTACATAGTGAGTTTAAAAGAAAGGAAGAGATAAATAAATAAATAAATAAATAAAGAAAGAAAAGAAAGAAAGAAAAGATAAATTATCTAGTTACCCAGGAACTAGGCACAGGCCCTTTCCCCTTAGTGGCACAGCACAAATGGTCACTAAATTCCGTAGAACCCACCACCCTTTGCAGGCATGACCTTACACCCATCCACTAGTCACATCATACTAGCGTATGATAGTCAGAAGCAGTAAGACACTGAGTGATGCCTGAATGTTAGCTGACACTGTTCCTTCAGGCACACATCATGATACACACACTCAGATACCTGTGACCCCGAGGAAGAGATGCCCCAGGAACCAGCCCCAGGGGGTTCTCGCAGTGACCATCATGTTGGCTCCTGGAAAGAAGACCAGTGAATCTGGGATGGTAGTCCTAGACTCTCCATCTCCCCTGTTTCCTCTCTCTCTCTCTCTCTCTCTCTCTCTCTCTCTCTCTCTCTCTCTCGTTTTTTGTTTGTGGGATATAACTGGGCAGAAGGAGATGGGGTGGGGGGGGGGAGAAAAAAAGGAGGAGGAAGAGAAGGAAGCATTTAATATCTAGGAACAGGGAGCGGGGAAATGGAAAGACGGAGGCATAGATTTTTACTTTAGACCCCAGACAGGGCGTTTAAGAGGTCTGGTCAGAGGCAGCCTGAGAGGCAGAGACCAGAGCCAAAGATTTAGAGTGGACTGGAGAGAAGCTTCTAAGCAGAGAGAGAGAGAGAGAGGGAGAGGGAGAGGGAGAGAGAGGGAGAGAGAGAGAGAGGGAGAGAGAGAGATAGAGATAGGGAGAGGGAGGGAGAGAGAGAGAGAGAGAAAGAGAGAGAGAGAGGGGAGAGAGAGAGAGAGGAGGGGGAGAGAGAGAGAGAGAGAGAGAGAGAGAGAGAGAGAGAGAGAGAGAGAGAGAGAGAGATCCTCACCTGCTGTCTCTGGGCTCCCGATCCTGTGGAACCTGCGATCTGCGGCTGGGCTGGGCTGAGCAGAGCTGCTACCCACAGGGGCCCCCACAGGGCTTTATAAGCTTCCTCAGCTGGGGCTGACCCTGCCCCCCAGGGGACACATTCCACACGTCAGATGCTGCAAACTCCAGCTCAAAGCCCTCAGGCTGCCTGATGGAGTCTAGGACACAGGAAGGGAAGAGTGCCCAGATCCCAGCCTCTCTTGTCTCTTTTTCTCCCCTCCCCCAACCCTCCCTCAAGCTTTTTCATTCACTCCTCCTTCCATCTCTCATGCCCCTCTTATTCACCAAATAAAATTTCCCCTACACCACTCCCATATTCTCTCCTGTGTGTCCCCCAAAACTGCCCTGGCATCAAATCCAGCCTGCATCTCGTACTTCCTTGGGAACCTTATTCGTGACCAGCCTCCTGATCCTCCCGTTTTCCCATGTAGGATCAGGGGAAGCGTCACCCCATGACTAGCCTGAATTCAGATAACCCTGCAAGCAGATCCTCCCTCTGCAGGTGTCCTAGCGCAGAGGCTCCTGGGAACCAGCGTGTCAAGAGCAATCCAGCAGCTACGCTTGGAGCCAGGACCGGGAAGAATGAAGCTGTCTCCTGGGACTCATGTTCCAGTGAGGGTGGGGAGATAGACAATATCGAAAACCTTGAGGGATCGGGAAATAAGTGGTGGTTGGTAGTGTCTGAGGGAGGATATTTAAGCCAGGAGCCAGACAACTATGAGGAAGAGTGGGGACTTGGCAGGTGAGGGTCACAGCAGAAGACATCTTGGTGTATGTTGGTGGATATTTCCATGGGAAACAGGACAGACAAGGAAGCCTGCAGAATGGTTTAAAACATCAAGGTTAAGGGCTTAGGTTGAATGTTAGGCCCCGTGGTAGAGGAAGTGATGTGAGTTGTCTACTTTGTAAGTCACTTTTGGTGAGAGGCAGGGGGTGGAAGGGAGGACCACGCTGAGGAGGGAATGCTGAGACTGAGATGTGAAATGCCATCCCCTAGACGGGAGTTGCCATGGTCCAGATTAAAGACGCTGTGATCCTGGAGGGAGATTCTGAGGTCCAGTGAGAGATGTGGGGGTTCAGGTGGTAGTGCTCGGTGCATCAGGTCTCACAGGCACATACTGTGAAGGAGGAGGCCAGTACTGAGGCCAGGGAGGCCAGCTAAAGAGAGAGGGAAGAGGCGGGTGGGGTTTTCTTTCTCTCTTTTCTCACTGGGTCGGGTGGAGGTGACCTAGGATTATCTGGGAACAGACTCAGGCAGCGGGGGCGTTTCTAGTCTCACATGTTGGAGTTATTTCCACTAAGATGGAAATCCACTTCCAATGGGCAGAATACAGTCTGAGGTGTGGGGTGCAGAAGGACAGAGACAAGGAAGGACAGATGTGAGCCAAGAGGACTGGGAAAGTGACACCGAACCAGAAGGATGTGACAGCTCAGAGAGACTTGGAGACCTGAAAATGGGCAGAGCAGAAACACATACCCAGAAGGACACACAAGTGAGCCACACGCTAGCCCCCACTGGGGTCTCTAGGTAGGAGCTGCACCACCAAGCCATAACCACAGTCCAAGGGCTCGACCTTTGAGCCATGTCTCAGCCCTTTTGTTGTCTTTTTTTTTTTTTTTTTTAAGATATTATGTATACAGTGTTCTGTCTGTGTGTATGCCTGCAGGCCAGAAGAGGGCACCAGATCTCACTACAGATGGTTGTGAACCACCATGTGGGCTCAGGCCCCCTGGAAAAGCAGCCAGTGCTCTTAATCTCTGAGCCATCTCTCCAGCCCTTGTTGACTTTCTATAGCATCCTACACATCTCTTAGAGCCCAGTGGAACAACTTATGCACAATTTTGTTTGTCTGTTAACTCTAACATGTTTCCCTCTAGGCTGGGAGTCCTTTGAGAACAGAGCCCTGTGTCTTGGTTTTGGAGGTGAGACGGATGGATGCAGGCACACAGATAGGAATCAGAGAGCACAGAGGCAGACAGAAAGAGGGGGACAGAGGGCCAGGGAAAACAGTAACACACAGTAGTGTAGTAGTTAGTTAACTTCTGGGGAGCACTCCCTCTGGCCCTGCCTTCAGGGTTTGCACACAGGAGGACTGGAAGATTCCTCACCCGGAGTGCTTGGATCAGAAGAAACTGGGGTTATGGAGTATTCTCTCTCTCTCTCTCTGCATGTGTGTGTGTACATGTGTGCTCATGTGTGTGTGCAGGTGCACATGTGTGTAGGGAAACACGTGTGAGACCAGAGGTCAGCCTTAGCCATCATTCCTCGGATGTTGCCCCCCCCTTTTTTTTCTCAGGCAGGCTCTCCATGGCCTGTAACTCATCGACTCAGTGAGGCTGAGTCCCAGGAATGCTCCTGTTTCTGCTTCCCCAGTGCTGAGATTATAAGCACCACCACACCTGGCTTTTCTTTTTTAATTTTAATTTTTTCATCTGTTTTCTGGGGATGGCACTCAAGTCCTCGTGCTTGCAAGGCAAGCGCTTTATCCACTGAGACACCTCCCCCACCCTATTCTCAAGTACAGGTGAGAAGCCAGTGGGACCGTTGAGACGGCTCAGCAGTTACAATCACATGCAGTTGGCTCCCAGCACTCATGTTAGGAGGCTCACAAATGCCTGTAACTCCAGTTCCAGGGGGCCTGAGGCCCTCTTCTGGCTTTCTTGGGCACTACACTACATCTCCACACAGACATACACACACTTAACTAAAACTAAAATATTTAAAAAATGATCCCATTCAAGTATTTATTTATGTTAATTATTATTTATGTTGTTTATATTATGCATGCCATTGCACACTTATCAAAGTCAGAGGATAACTTGCAGAACTGGTTCTCTCCTTCTACCACGTGGGTCAAGGGGATGGAATTCAGATCTGGGATGAGCACCTCGACCTGCTGAGTCATCTTGGGCCCCCTCTTAAACTTTTTCTGAACCAGAGTCACGCTATAGCTCAGGCTGACCTTGAATCCCAGAGAATCCTCCTGCCCTGGCTTCTTGAGTGCTGGGGTGACAGGCGTGAAGCACCGCACACAGCAGTTAGCACGCTCTTCCTAACACCACCGTGGCATGGAATTCACCAACTGAAGGTGTCATTTTGGTGTTCTAAAACTTTAGATTGTGAAGTATTTTAAATTTTCTGACTTGTAGACATGAAACCTCTGACTTGTTTCTCTTCTGATGACTTTGTGGAATAGAGAGACCTGTGCACTTCTTTTACAGATAAGGAAACTGAGGCACTGAGAGGCAAGTAAACACTGGAAGTCAGAGAAAGGCTGAGGCTGGAGGGATTTAGATGGTTGAACAGAACAAGACAATGAGCTGGACAGATCCTGCACAGTGAGAAGGTGGTCAAAAAGTCAGATGCTGGGAAACTTGGGAGTTAGGGGTATCATCATCATCATCATCATCATCATCATCATTCAAAAACAGAATGGAAGACTAATGTTTCTATATCACCTACTCCTTTGCATGTATTGTTGGAGTTGCTTTATAAACATAACCCCTTGAGACCCAGTATTATGCCCCACCATGTAAAAGAGGAGACGGACACACAGAGAGGTCAAACAAGCTGCCCAAGGCCACGCAGCAAAGTGGCAGAGAACCTGACTGAGACTTAGTAGCTTGAGCACGAAGTGTGTATTGATCACAAAGTTCCATTGTCTCTCAGAAAACTGCAGCTGCAGAGTTGGACATGTGGCGTGCTCCTGCAGGAACACAGGATATGGGGAGCCTGGGACACCCAGGCAGGACATCCCTCACCTGAGCCATCTGCCCTTGTCTCTACATACAAGTGAGGTTCAGCCTGGCGGGGGGGAGGCTGGAGGCACCAGGGCCTGGGGCAGGGTGCCAGGCAGAGCCCACTCCTGCAGAACTGGAGGAACAGGTCCTGCTGCTGCAGGCAGGTGAGCCAGGCTCTACCCTACCGAGGAGACTCCTCCATTTTAGAATCCCAGACTTTCCTGGCTGGGGTCCAGCTAGGGGCCCAGGCAGCATTAGGTGATCTGTTAAATTTTCCCTGCTAAACCTTCAAAACAGCTGTGAGTTGAAGTTGAACTTACTTCAAGGGCAAGGACATGTGGCCATCCCGCTTTACTCAATGCCATGAAGCTGTCTTTGGGACCTGTCCTGTCACCTTCCACAAAGAGCAGCATTTTCTGTCCTAAGAACAGGGGAGCTGGTGGGAAAATCCACGTGCTTCCAAGGAGAGGCCAGGACCAAGTTGGAGCAATCTTCAGGATCCCCTCAAGAAGTGAAGATGGGGAGACTCTGGAAGAGAGAGAGTTGTAGCTCTCAGCAGCGCTGGGGAAGTTCTGACCTGGAGCTGGGCACAGAGAACATAGTGGGAAGGACAGCTGGGGGCGAGTGAATGGGGTGAGAAAAGAGGGGCATCAGTGAACACCCCCACAGTCAGCTCAGAGGTGGTTGCTACTGTGGGCTGGGATACAACTCAATGATGGGGCACACACATAATGCAAGGGGACCTGGGCTCTGTCCCTTGTCACTCCCCAGAACATTACACTACTGAACGTGCCCCAATTTAAAGTCCTTGTAGTGAGAACCTGGTATATCAAAACACAAATGAAAGACAGGGGTGTGGCTCAGTGGTAGAGCCCCTGCCTAGAATCCCCCAGTGAGGGGCTGGAGTGTGGCTCAGTGGTAGAGCCCCTGCCTAGAATCCCCCAATGAGGGGCTGGGGGTGTGGCTCAGTGGTAGAGCTCCTGCCTAGGATCCCCCAGTGAGGGGCTGGGGTGTGGCTCAGTGGTAGAGCCCCTGCCTAGAATCCCCCAGTGAGGGCTGGGGTGTGGCTCAGTGGTGGAGCCCCTGCCTAGAATCCCCCAGTGAGGGGCTGGGGTGTGGCTCAGTGGTAGAGCCCCTGCCTAGGATCCCCCAGTGAGGGGCTGGGGTGTGGCTCAGTGGTAGAGCCCCTGCCTAGGATATCCCCCAGTGAGCGGCTGTGGACATGTCTCAGGGGTAAAGTGCTTTCTCAGTGTGCACCAGGCCCTGGGTTGTATCCTGAGCATCACAGGGGGAAAAATTAAAATTTTTGGAAAAGAAAGGAAGTCTCAGCACCCTTGGAGGAGTCACAGGGTCTTCATCTTGACTTCTCCAGGAACTGGAGGAACTATGGTGCTCAGTTCTGTTTTTATCACTGAATGTGGACTCCCATCACTCTAGTTAACACTGCCACCTGCCAATATTAAAAGGTAGATCTTTTCTTATGGCAAAGCCTTAGTTTCTATATTCTTCCTGAAAAGGGGAGGGACCCCTGCTAGCCCTACACCTGGGAAGGCTTCCGTGTTGCTCACGGTCTCCTCTGACTTTGTGTAAAACACATCTAGCTCCCTGGGGTCTCGCACTCCCTGCACATGCCTCTGGCCCGCTTTTTACAATCTGTGCCCCTTTCCTGCTGCTGTTTTCATTGAACACGAGCATAAAAAGGTCAGGAGGTTTTGACCGCTCTGGTAAAGACCACACATCAGTCAGCAATGCAGCCACACCCCCCATTAGTGGCCTTATCTGTCTTCAGAGTGCTGAGCCTAGAGACATCTGACAGTTTTAACAGTTTCATTTCCTGTCTGGCCTTTTTGACCTTAGCAGACTGGAGATGGTGGGAGGAATGGAAAGAGGTGTGGACAGATAAAAAGAGACAAGGAGGTAAAGAAGATCAGAGGCAAGAAAGTCACACACACACACACACACACACACACACACACACACACGAAAGAAAACAAAAACAAAACCAATAAAAACGGGTATAACCATTCTCTTAGTCAACGTCTTTATTGTTGTGTTCAACACCATGACCGAAAAGCAACTTGAGGAGAAAAATGTTTATTTCACCTTAGAGGTCACACTTCATCATTGAGGGAAGTTAAGGCAGGAACCTGGAGGCAGGAGCTGAGGCAGAGGCCGTGGAGAAGCATGTAAGCATGTTCCTTCATGGCTTCTGCTGTGTGTGCTGTGCAAACCCACTGGAACCTGGACGATCACGAGTCCCAGATGTCTGACACTGGTCCCCACTGCTGGACTGTGCTTTGATCTGACTGTGAGTGTGCCCTGGCTCTTCTCTCTTGGAGTAAGAAAGCATGTAACTTATTTTGATTTGACAGGAGCCCCCAGTATGGCATTAATTCCCTTGCAGCAGATGGATTACATTGGACCACTTTCGTAATGGAGGAGAGGAGACAGCCTTTTGTCCCTACTAGGACAGATGTTTTTTTCTGGCTAGGGATTTGCCTTTCCTGGATGTTAATGCCTCTGCCATAATGACCATCCAGGGACATACTTACAGAATGCCTTATCCAACACCATGGTATGCCACACAGCTTTGTTTCTGTGGATTCTGTTTCATAGCTAAGGAAATCTGGCAGTGGGATTATGCCCATGGAATCCACTGGTCTTACTATCTCCCACACCATGATGGAACAGCTGGATTGATAGAGCAATGGAATGGCCTTTTAAAGATCCACCTAAAACATCAGTTGGGTGGTAATAGCCTGGAGGGCCAGGGCAAGGTTATCCAGAAGGCTACATGTTCATCCAGTATATGGTCCTGTTTCTCCCACAGCCAGGATGCATGGCTCCAGGACTCAAGGTGTGGAAATGGAAAGGATTCCATTCACTATGACCCACTAGGAAACTGTTTGCTTCCTGTTCTCACAACTGTATGCTTTGCAGGCTTAGAATTCAGAAGGAATGCTTCTGCCCATTGGAAGTTCAGAGTTTTGCCGGGCGGTGGTGGTGCACGCCTTTAATCCCAGCACTCGGGAGGCAGAGCCAGGTGGATCTCTGTGAGTTCGAGGCCAGCCTGGACTACCAAGTGAGTTCCAGGAAAGGCACAAAGCTACACAGAGAAACCCTGTCTCGAAACCCCCCCCCCCAAAAAAAAAGAAGAGTTTCCTCCCGCTATTTTGAGGTCCTGATGTCCTTGAGCCAGCTGGCTAAGAAAGGTGTAACAGTATTAGAAGGAGTGATATGTCTGGACTACCAGAGGGAAACTGGGCTGCTTCTCCATTGTGGAAATAAGAACCAATATGTCTGGAGGGTAGGAGATCCTTTAGGACACCTCTTGGTGTTACCGTGTCCTGTGATTAAAGTCAGTGGGAAATTAGAACAGCGTAGTCCCGGCAGAGGGATAGATGACCTAGACCTTTCAGGAATAAAGATATGGGCCACCCCTCCAGGAAAGGACCCAGGACCTGCTGAGGGGTTTGCTGAGAGTGGAGAAGAAACAGAATGGCTAAATACAGAAAGGCAGTCATACCAGGTAAGGCCACATGGCCAGTTACAGAAACGGGAACTGTAATGGACAGGTTTTTCCCTTATTTGGAAGGAATATGCTTGTGTATACAGTAAGTAGACATTTGGGGTTTATTTAATGTAGCAGTAATTGAGATAATATTAAAGGTTAAATTTTATAAGCCTCTGTTGTCATATTTAAATTATGAGACATGAAACATTACTCAAAGAACTTTGTTATACAAGTTCTTTGGATCTGTTAAGTTTTAAACGTGAGACAAATGGCTGAGGTGCCTATTTAATGTAACACAACAGATCTGGCCTCCAGACTCTCCCAGCATCCCTCAGTCCATACCGGTTACAGAGTATGGCTTGTATATCCAGCTGCCTACCCTCAACTCTCCAACCCAGGGGCCTGGGCTGCTCTTCCCTATGTGAGCCAACCATTTTGGTCACCAGCCCCTTTTGTACCTTTGGCCACCTGGCTGCTGCACCTCAATTCCTCGCCCCCCACATGGTCCCACTCAGCCTGGTCATGTCCACTCTGGACTCTCCCAGACGTCCCTGCTTCTACCTCTGCTCCCCACTTTATCTACAGTAAACTTTCTCCTCCATCACACTAGAGGTGCTGGTGGCGGGGCTGGTTACCGCGTGGAAAGGTCATGCTTATGACAGAACCCAGTATTAGTTTTAGAGCTTTGTTAGGAGGAAGAGGGGTGGGAGAGAAGAACCAGGCCTGGGAAAGGACACGTGCTCGTAGTCGCCAGTGCACATTGATGACATAAGACACAAGACCCTTTGCTTAACTCCTGAACTGTGCCTGTGCGGTCATGCAGCTGGAGTGAGGGCAGAATTCTAACAGTAGCCTAAATGAGTTCCCTCCCCAAGGAACTGGCTGCTCTGAACCGAGATGCTGGTCCAACTTGCCTAAGGGATGTACAGATCATTTGCTTCTGCTGGATTTTGCCACCCACCAAATTCAATTCTGGAGTCCACCTCTTCAACCGCTTCTTCCCTCCACCTTAACTAACCATCCTCTCCTACTCAGGAAGTGTCCCCTCTCCCTATCCCCTCTGGGCTGCCACATGGGCAATTCGACTTACTGAAACACTTGCACCTCTCCAGCTGTTTCCCCCTCTACCTGCTCTAACCACTTGTCTCTCCCCTTCTGCTGGGTGTCACCACAGAGCTCCCTGCTCTGTCTACTTTTACAATAAAAACCACACGGGTGTGCTAGGAAGCTTCCTCTTGCCCTACTGGGCCCCACCACATGGCAAGGGATGCCTCTCCTCTGTTATTCGGGACGCTTCTCTGACAAGTCTCTCAGTCAGCCTGGGGAAGACTCGGATTGAAATTCTTGTTACCACGACACATATCCCCTCTGCTTTCTCATGGCTCCTCTCTGCTCCTTCCTGATCTTCCTTACCTCCTCCTGGGAGCTACCTACTAAGTTCCAGTTTTTCTACATGCTCCGTGGTCTGTGACCCTTTCTTTGCCCTCTTCTCTTTGGAGATACCTGCTTTATTTCTCTTGAGCCCCCTGGGCCTGTACATTTCAAGTTTCTTTGTCTCCCCCTAGGAGCTGCTTGCTAAGTCCCTCAAGCTTCTCTGTGCTCCCTTGGCTTCTATGATATTGGAACCCTCCTTGGGTGGAGTTCCTGCTTGTTCCTCCTTGTCCCTGCGGCCACCCTATTCTCCGTCTCTGAGCTGCCTAACCCTCCCTCTGCTGGAGTTCATTTCACTACCTTTCCTCCTCAGACTCAGATTTTCTTTTTCTTTTTTTATTAATAATTTTTTTATTCATTTTACATACTAACCACAGATCCTCCTCTCTTCCCTCCTCCCACCCCCTAGCCTTTCCCCCAATCCATCCCCCATTCCCTCCTTGGACAAGGTAAGGCCTCCCATGGGGAGTCAGCAGAGCCTGGTACATTCAGTTGAGGCAGAAACAAGCCCCTCCCTGTGCATCAAGACTGTGCAAGGTATCAGACCATAGGAAATGAGCTCCAAAAAGCCAGTTCATTCATCAGGGATAGATTCTGATCCTATTGCCAGGGGCCCCTTAAACAGACCAAGTTATACAACTGTCTCCTGTACGTATGCAGAGGGCGTAGTCTGGTCCCACACAGGTTCCACAACTGTCAGTCAAAACTTCGTGAGTTCCCACAAGCTTGGTTCAGTTGTCTCTGTAGATTTCCCCATCATGATCCTGACCTCCCTTGCTCATATAATCCTTCTTCCCTCTCTTTGACTGGACTCCTGGAGCTCGGCCTGGTTCTTGGCTGTGGATCTCTGCATCTGCTTCCATCAGTTACTGGATGAAGGCTCTATGATAACAGTTAGGGTATTCACCAATCTGATTACTAGGGTAGGCCAGCTCAGGCACCCTCTCCACTATTGCTAGTAGTCTAGCCTGGGGTCATCCTTTTGGATTCCTGGGAATTTCCCTAGCACCAAGCTTCTCCCTGTCCCCAAGATGTCTCCCTCTATCAAGATATCTCTTTCACTGCTCTCCCACTCCGTCCCTGTTCCAGCTTGACCATCTCATTCCCTTATGTTCTCATCCCCCATCCCTTACCCTCTATTGTGCCCCCCTCATCCCCAATTTACTCATGCAGATCTCATCTATTTCCCCTTCCCAGGGAGATCTTGAGTCCCTCTTAGGGTCCTCTTTGTTAGCTAGCTTCTCTGGATCTGTGGATTGTAGTCTCAGAGATTTTCTTTTCTTTTTTTTTTTTTTTTGATTTTTCGAGACAGGGTTTCTCTGTGTAGCTTTGCGCCTTTCCTGGAACTCACTTGGTAGCCCAGGCTGGCCTCGAACTCAAAGAGATCCGCCTGGCTCTGCCTCCCGAGTGCTGGGATTAAAGGCGTGCGCCACCCGGCATCAGAGATTTTCTTAAAGCCTCACCGTCTTACTGAAAACGGCTTGGCCTCAGTATAGCTTGATGGCAAAGCTGGCGCACTCATTCCAAGTTCTAGCAGATTGTAACAACTTCTGCTACTGCACAAGCAAATTCCCAAATTCTTTTATCTATAAGATTTTACAACTTTCCATTCTTAAATCTTTTGTATCTATGATTTCTCTGTCCTTTGCTCTCAATAAATCTCTTAACACTATTGTATATACAGTCTTAAGGATTTGTAAATTCATTGCGTGTGGTTAAAGAATCGTAAAATCAGAGACAAAAGTTAGCTTTAGACTTATCACAAAAGGCTTATAATTAAAATCTATACATGGGAACTTTAATTTGCTACAACATCCCATATATGTGATTCAACTCTTATCTAGAATATAGTGTATGTACAACTTAGTTCAACTCTGGTTTAGGAAAACAGATGTTTTATATAGCAACCATGTTGCTCTCCTCCATCTTAGCTGATGACTTTCAAGATGTAAGCAATCACATGACTAGCAGCCAGCTTTACTAAGGTTAAAGGGTACATGCCATTTGTCTTTACTCTCTTAGAATCACCATGTGGCATAAAGCAACAATTATAAAACTTCAGTCCTAATGAGATCTATGTTTATCATTGTATCTCCTTTTAAATTAAGAAAGCAACAACACGTCTCCAAAATATTTTGGATTAGTATGGATTTTTGTATGATGATAAAAATTTAGAGTTATATTTGCTACAACATGCTATATATGTGATTCAATTCTGGTTTAGAAGATACTTTATATGGTGATAAAAATTTAATGTTATAAAGGTCTATTTTGATTAACAGAAGCTGATTTAAGATTTATGTCTTTGCTAACTGTTCCACACCAAGCTGCTAGAAAATTTAGATAAGTAACAACATATGTTTGATAAATAAGGTATATTTGACAACAAGATTTATAAATTCTCAAGGTCTACTCAGGTTCACAGTAACATTTGCTCAGCTTCTTTGTCTTTATTGACTTTGTTTTAGCTGCTTGGATAAACTAAGCCATACGAAACCCTTCAATATCCCTAATGGTGCTCTATAAAAGGATCAACAAAGTTACCAGTCTCTCTATGGACTGTGTCTATGGTTAAAAATTTTTGGTTTGATACTAGAAGAGCTTCATTTCAAAAACTGTTATTTTTTAAGGCTAAACCTAAAAGGGGTGGAATGTAAAATCCTGGTATAAAAACTACTAACTTATTATAAACTGTTAAGGATAATTAAAAAATACAATAGTAGGTCGCCTTATAAATGGTCAAATTGTTTAATGTGTTCAGAACTATACTTGCAGTCATGTTAAGTACTAATGTAATTAACTACAGGAACAAGATTTATTTAGCCTCCTGTATATGTTTCAAAGTTAAGCCTAAAGCAAGTAACTAAATCAGGTATACTCAATAGACAGGTGGTCTGAAAACTCTTCAGAGATCTGCTGAATATGGTATTCAAAATGTTTAATGAAAAAGGCTTTTTATGATAGACATAATAGCTCCTAGCAACACTCCCAATCTCCTCCAAAGAAGATGGTGGGTACAGCTTGCTTTAAATGTGGCAAAGCTGGCCAGTGGGCAAACAAAACAAACAAACAAAAAACAAAAACAAAACAAAACACCCTGCCCTTCACCTCAACTGCTGCCAGACCCTGTCCAAGCTGTGGACAAGCAGGACACTGGGGAGTTGATTACCCTGCTTTGCATAGACAAGGTAGGCCAGTCTCCCCAGAAGTTCTCACTCTGCAGGAAAGTCTGTCAGGTCTTCTGGCCTGGGAACTGCCCTGGGACCTCTGTCCCCAGTGACTACGGAGGGACCTACGGTAATTGTCCAAGTAGCCGATAAGTCCCTGTCATTTTCAATAGATTTGGAAGCTGCTTGGTCTGGATTTCCTGCTTATTCAGGTGAAATTCACCCTTCTTAGATCTCTGATGGTGTTGACCACTAGGCTGGTGATGCTTTGTCAACTTACCAGCAGCAACCAAGGCTTCAGCTGCCTTCTCAGCTCTCTTCATATGTAAAAATCAGGCCTCAGGCCTCACTTTCCTAGAGCTACTACTAGATCTAGACACAGTTTACCTTTCTGTCTGACTGCAAAAAAGAGATAAACTCACAAAACAGATTTCAATGTAACTTTTTTCTATTCCTTTATTTAAAGGAACTCACTTTACAATGACTGCTTCCAGTAATCACCACCTGTGTCTCATGGTGAATGATTGGATAGAAAACAGGTGTAAAATTTATGTAAGGCCTGAGGATACAAAAGCTTAAGTTGTGAAGATCTAAGAATATGTTTTGGGGTCTAAGAAGGTGTTTTAAGGTGTGTAAATGCAAGTTACAAAGTTCTGAGGAGGTGAAAGCTTAAGTTGTGATAAGAAAGTGACTTAAGGTATAAAAAATTGAAAAAATGTTTCAGATGTCTTCACTCACTATGCTATTGTTACACTAAGACTTGAAAGTTCAGAGTTTTAACATTAACCAATGTGTTCTAAATAGCTAGCTCTGGTAAATACTGACTACTGTTATCTTAGTCACAAGCCCAAGATTTTAAATTCCCTTTTATTGTCTTTTAAGTAGAGATTTAAAAGTGCTTCCCATTGTGCTAAAAACATCTGTCTAATCTATACACATCCAGTTTTCTGGTTAGATGAAAAAGTATTAATGCTTTTAACCAAAATCATTTTTAGATTCCCAGGCTTTTACTATGACTCAAAGGTGTAAGTCTACTGCCTTTTCTACAATGTGGATTTCAGTGCAGATTACAAACAGTGGTTGTGCAGAGCCAGGACAGCAAATGAAACAGCCTGCTCTTCCTGAACTTGGCCAACATTTCATCTTTTTGAGTCCCCAACAATGACACCCCAATGTCAACAGGAAGTAGTCATAGATGATTACATCACCCCTTAATCATTCATTGCTTAATAACAAAAAGCCTGGGATATTAAGTTTCAAACTTGGGACAAACAGCTGAGGTGCCTGTTTAACATATCACAACTGACCTGGCCTTCAGGTTCTCCTAGCATCCCCAAGTCCCTACCTGCAATAGGGACTGAGGGATGCTGGGGGACCCTGGCAGCCAGGTCCACTTTGATATGTTAAATAGGCAGCTCAGCCTTTTGTCCTGGGTTTGAGACCTAACAGATTCCAGAAGATTGAATTCCTAGTTTCAGATGACAGTCATTGGAGTTATATGATAGGTGTTTTCTCTGCTGAGTTTGATTGTGCTTTGGTGTGGTTGTTCATTTGCTATGGCTTTGAGTCTTCTTTTTTGGAATAAGGGTGCTTACTAGGTATCATGGTATGTTGAATATGTACAACTTGTGTTACAGCTCTAGTTGGCAGCGTGAACCTGGGAGAGCAAGCTCTAAAAATGAAGCAGGCTGAAGTCTCCGAAATATTCAACTTTATTCAAATGTTTATTTTATTTTTTGAGGGTATTCTGAAGGCTAATCAAGGTCATATGAGCAAAGGTCACATGAGTTTAGGCTGTATAGAGTCACGAGGACAACCTGTGCTTGGAAACATCATCTGAATAATAGTAAGATGAAGGGTAATTGGAAGCAAACCCACTTCTGTTTACTACACCTGGGAGGGGCATGAAAGCACATTCCAAGAACAACCCATGTATTGGAGGAACAGAGGTCACAAGATTCTTGTCTTTTTATTGGATTTTTTTTTTTTTCACAAGCTCTCAGA
The DNA here is from genome assembly GCF_949786415.1 of Peromyscus eremicus. Lineage (NCBI taxonomy): Eukaryota > Metazoa > Chordata > Mammalia > Rodentia > Cricetidae > Peromyscus > Peromyscus eremicus. The sequence goes on along the minus strand of NC_081416.1, from coordinate 162,714,966 downwards.
ATTCTCTTCACACAACTTCATTCATGGAGGATGTTCTGACATCTACCCTTTTTTATTTCTTTTTCTTTTCTTTTTTTTTTTTTTTTTTGGTTTTTCGAGACAGGGTTTCTCTCTTTTTCATTTCTTAAGCACGGTATGTCCACAGTGGTTTTCTGCCCCCCTCAACAGTAGGTTTCTCTGCTGACACAGTAAGCCGGATAGATTGGTTAGTACAAAAGCAATCTTTTAAATCCAAATATATTAAAGACCAATCTTTAGAAATTGTGTGTGTGTGTGTGTGTGTGTGTGTGTGTGTGTGTGTGTGTAGGGGGGGTGGTGTTGGTAAATCTGGCTGCAAAGCTCCTCTCAGCCACATGGTGGCATTAACATTATGTAAATTGATCAATGATCTCCATTTGCCAAATTTCTTTTTAATTACAAAAATTGGAGAATTCCAGGGAGAAAAAGAGTTTGTTGTAGAAAGTCTCTTCCCTAAAGATTAATCAGAACATAAGTGACATAAGACTGAAAGACTGCCATCAAGCCCTCTAGACCTATGCATTGTAGTTTTGTAGCACTTCGTTTAATCTTGTTAGAGCTCATAGTTCCCAATCCTGTCAGAGTTGAATTTACCCCCATGACAGGCCATTTAGGGGCCACCTTCTATAATTATCAGCTCCAGAATCAACCAATCCTGTAAAAGTTTTTTCTCTTATTATTTTGAAAAAAATTTTTTCCTCTTATTTTTTAAATCCAATAATATTTTATCATTTTCTTTCAATAAAGTGGTTAAAACTACAGTTTTATCTGAACTACCAAATCCTTTCTCACAAAGTGCTTTTTTTTTTTTTTTTTTTTTTTTTTTTTTTGAGACAGGGTTTCTCTGTATAGTTTTGGTGCCTGTCCTGGATCTCGTTCTGTAGACCAGGCTGGCCTTGAATTCACAGAGATCCGTCTGGCTCTGCCTCCTGAGTGCTGAGATTAAAGGTGTGTGCCACCACTGTCCGGCTGAAGTGCATTCTTTTTTGTGAAGGGATTACATAAAGCAATAATAATAACAACTGTGCAATCTTTTTCTCCTGCTTTAAATAGCCAGTCAGTGGGTGTAGTGGAGAGCTGTTCTGTCTATGACCTTGAAGCATTGCCCCTAGAGATGCAGCAGGTAACTGCTCCATCTGTCTTTGACCTTGAAGTACAAGCCCCTGGGGTGTGGCCTCGTGGACTCTTAAGACCTGGGATACATATAGGCAGCTCGTTCTCTCTCAGGCTTTGGATGCTGAGATGGACCAGGCAGAATGGCGTGGATCATAGTTCAGCTTTCTAGGACCCTAGGATAAATCTCCCGTGCTGTAGTGAGTTTTTATCCCCTAATAAATTCCTAGCTTTTTAAGCAGACTCTGTGGATTTCATGCTTTATCTGGCACCCACCCACGTGGATCTAAGGCCCACACATCCATCTCTGAAGTCTCCAGAAGGAAGATGGGACCCCACAACAACAACTCTACCTGGTCCAGAATGATACCATTGTACCTAAGAACATCACTCAATGATCAGCTTTGGACTAAAAACTCTTCAGGACAGTTCCAAGACAAGATTGTCCATCATACTACACTTCTAGCCAGAATCTCAGACAACCTTACTCGTTTCTCTGAGACTGGCTGCAGATTCTATAGCTAGTCCTATTGAGACCTAACTATGTAAGCTATCTTATAGGACCCCACATGTGGGGGCCCACAGAGATTTCCTAGTGAGATCTGAGCTTGCTTTATGCATCAGGGCTGCATTAGGGGATGGCTTGACCACCTGTGTTTGTTTGGAAGGGTCTGCACTGGCTGTGCTAGGGGGAGGTCTTTTGCCCCACACCTTGGCATTCCTATAAAAGCCCTTTAGAAGAGACAGAAGGGGCTGGTGGATATTGACCCAGGCCCTCCCAAGGCTATCTTATGTTTCTGTCTGTCTCTTCTTCACACTGTCTTTCTATCTACAAATTTCTTATCCCTCTCTCCTCAAGAGTACCCTGGGAAAAAGTGGGAGCTGGCCTCCCACACCCACAGAGATACTATTGCCCCTAAATAGCAGGAAACAATTCTAAGAAAATGACGTCCCCTCTCCCAAAGGTTTCATTTTTCTTGGGGTTATGGATAAATGGTTATAGGGTTGGGGGTGGAACAATAAAATTTTGACTCAGCATTCTCCTTAAGAAAAGAAAAAGGGAAATGACTACATATAGGATATTAAGGTAGATTATTGTATCTACTAATAAACTGATTTAGAAAACCATCAGCCTTGGATAATTTGCATTGATATGGATTCTTGTATATTGATACAAATGTAAACTCTTTATATTTGTATTTAAGACAATTTGTATATTGATACAAATACAAAACCCTACCTGTTGTATTGTACATATATTCCTATTCCTGTTTGAAATATTTTGTATATTGATACAAATATAAAATTATATTTGTCGTACTGTATGTATGTTCTACCTCTGCTTAGGATATTTTGTATATTGACACATATTTAGGATTGTTGTCATATTGCATATTGCACTATACATTTCTGCCTCTAAGATATTTTGTGTATTGTCACAATTTTGAGGTCATTGTCCTTATATGGTACATCTGTTTACAGACTGTTTACCTTATTAATGTGAAGCTTTAGTCCTTAGGTTATTTAGGTAGCGAAGACTTACAGATTTATAGTCATCCATGCTTGTTGTTTCTATAGTTATGTTAGTTACGTTGTCCAGATTTACAGAAACATAGGTCAGATGGATAGGTAATCTTCAAATACTTCATAGACCTAGAGAATATGGCATTTAAATGTTTTGATAACTTAGAATTCTGTTGACATGAGACACGATTGCTCCTGGTAGCACTGATCTACTCCTGAGAGAATGTTGGGCTTCTAAGACACTCTGTTTAAATGTTGTCTTCTTCTTGCCACAAATGGCCTGTTGGGCAAAGATCTGCCCTTGCCTCAGCTGTTTGCAGTATGAATGCTGTCCTTTCCGGATGAATAGGACACAAGGAAAAGCAACTACTGAACCTTGCCAAGACAGGGTAAGATGGTCTTTCAAAATTCCTGCTTCTGAAAGTGGTCTGTCAGATATTCTAGGCCTGTAGCCAGATTGGATGCCTCAACAGTGCTAAGAAACTTTAGGTGATTGTACAGGCTGCCAGCTGTCTCTGTCTGTTCTTGCAAAAATTTCAAAAATTGCTTGCTTGCATTTTCTGTTTTCTCAGGTATTAATATGTTTCTTCTCAGGTCTTTGATGGAGTTAAAGACCAGATAGTTACAGTTACTATCTTCTCATATCTTCGCTAGAACATATTAAGTACTAGATTCAGATTCTTCAGGATAGGACAGCTTTTGGAATAATCTCTGTAACATGCCATTTACATATGTTCTAGACTTCTCTGGAGTTTAGTATGTGTCTCTCATTTGATGCTGTTCTTGCTGGTTGCAATTCCATTTTTGTTTAGGTTATTACTTTAGAACTCTCTTATTTAGACATCATTTAGGGGAGATATAGTGGGTAGCCGTTCTGTCTATGACCTTGAAGCATCACCTCTAGAGATGCAGCAGGTTACTCCTTCATCTGTCTATGACCTTGAAGTACATGCCCCTGGGCACGGCCTTGAGGACCCTGAAGACCTGGGATGCACGTAGGCAGTTTGCTCTCCTCTCACCTAAGCGGGCTCTGTGATCATGACTGCAGTTTCTCCCGTACACCTTCACCAGTGACTTCTGCATGAGCGCTGACTCCTTTTATGCATAAACTGCCACAACCCATTAACAGTCCAACTGTTCCAAGCAGTATAGGTCCCCAATACCCTGTGTGTGACTTAAAAGCACATTGAAGAGGTGAAATGGCAGTATCTTTAGGGAAAGGAATAGCTGCGCTTCCTTGAGTAGCTTGCAATGAATGACTAGATTGATTACAATCTGAAGCTAGCACAAATGTTACCACTTTTTGAATTTATACTCTCTAATTTTGCACGTTCATTTGCTGTAAGGGCAATTTACCTAGTTTCTTTAAGTGGCCAGGTTGGCACAATAGAAACACTTTGCAGACATCTGTCTTTGGACAGCATAGATTTCTAAAGAGGCAATTTGCTCTGTGTTGGTAGGTCCTCACACTGCTACATAACTTCAGAAAGTCCATAACATTTCCTTTCTTTCTCCAAGGCCTGATTAACTCCTTGGCAATCTTCACTGACATTTTCAAAAGCCAACTGTTTTAATAATAATTCTTGATTTTTTTCTTTTTATTTGCTTTTCAATAGCATCTTTGAGTTTCTCTATGAGGTCAACGTAAGGCTCAGAGGGACCTTGTATAATTTTTGTGTAACTAGACCCAAAGTCAGATCCTGTATCAGTTTTCATCCAGGCAGCCATAGCTACATCTCTAACATGCAGAAGGGCTGCAAGAGGTATATTTTGCAGCTGATAATCTGTTGATACTCATCCACCAGTCCCTGTTTTATTTTATAGGTGACATTTGCAGGATTACTCCTCAGTCCTAGTTGTCAAAGCTTTTCATGGGTTTCATTTGCAAGCCACATTTGCCACTGAAGCAATTGGAAAGGGCTAGCTAAGAATCATTTGGGCAATTATATAAAAATCACAGGGCAACCATTGTACATTATTGCTCCAACCGGAAAGATATTCATAATAATATGGGGTGGTAGGCCCATAGAAAGCACAAGCCTTTTAAAAAAATCTTTCATTATATCCATATCTAATCCTGACAAATGTTTTGATTTTGTTGAAATGTCACTGGAAATATTAAGTGCAACTTAGGAGGCTGGGGAGGGATTGGCAGGCTGATTGCTTTTCCAGCAGTGCCCTAGCTTGCCTGGATTGTCAAGTTGGCTTCTTCATAGGCTCTCCTAAGTCCTCATCAAAAAGTGAGAGAATTTGTGAGAACCAAAGTGATGTTCTAAGTTTTAATTACTATGCATAAGAGATCCATGAAACAAAAATGCCTCTGACCATTAAACCCCTTGCCCAAGAACAGATAGTTCCTGAAATGCTGGAGGTTGTTGTTTATGAGAGATAACAAGCCACATGTTTTCACTCACTAAACAAGTTTGTTTTACCTACCTGCATCCAATATGCTTGATCACATCTGGGTCGGAAGTTCACAGGCAGGAAGTATGTCAGGATGTATGCTTGCCCCTGATTGGACCTGATTGGGAAACACAGTGAATTGTGGGTTTTGCCTTTTTAAGAACCTGCAAACCATGACTTGGGGCCATTTTCTGGAAAAGCAGAGATGAAAAAGCCAGAACCCATCTACCTGGCCAGTATTTAATTAAAGCTCACTTCAAATTTGGCTTTAATTGTGGTAATGGTCTTATTCTTGACTGGTGGGATTAACTGTAGCTGAAATTTTCTGGTGTCCACCTGGCTTCTGTAGCTGCTCAGACCCAAGTAAACACACAGAAACTTATGTTATTTATAAATTGTATGGCTGTGGCAGGCTTCTTGCTATCTAGTTCTTATATCTTAAATTAACTCATTTTGATTAATCTGTAAGTTGCCACGTGGCTTGTGGCTTATCGGTACTTTTATATCTTGTTTCCTCTGTGTCTGGCTGGCAATTCCTGCCTCAGCCTTCCTGTTCCCAGAATGCTCTTCTCTGCTTGTCCTGCCTATTCTTCCTGCTTGGCTACTGGCCAATCAACATTTTATTTATTAACCAATCAGAGCAACACATTCACAGTATACAGAGAGATATCCACAGCAATTAACAAATCCAGTATTAGATTGATTATTAAATTCCTCACCCCATGCTTCAGGGTCATTTTTAGGCCATGAAGGATACGTATTTAAAAGAGGCTCCAGTAAGGGAGCTGAGGTCACTAGTGTAGGTGACTCTGTTTTTAATTTTGATTTTGTTTGCACAGGGAAAAATCTCCTTTTTTGCCTCTTTTATAAATTTTAATGTTTGAACATCCAGTTTATATTCACACGAGGAATTAGCCGTCTAATTAAAGAGATTTTTAAAAAATCTCTTTGTCTTTTTCTTGGAGTTTTCTCACAAACTCCAAACTCTCAGAATTCTCCTCACATAGCTTCATTCACAGACCGTGTTCCAACAATTTGTTTATATATATATAAAATGCATGAGTGCTCTGCCTGCATGTGTGCCTGCAGGCCAGAAGAGGGCATCTGATTCCATTACAGATGGCTGTGAGCCATCATGTGGGTGCTGGGAATTGAACTCAGGACCTCTCAGGACCTCTGGAAGAGGAGCCAGTGCTCTTAACCACTGAGCCATCTCTCTAGCCCCAGTCTAAGAGATTTTTAAGGGCTTGTATTTTTAAGGATTTTGGAGTGGATAATTTAAAGTGGACCACATTTATAGTATGAAATAAACAGGAGACTTCAAGAAGCAAACCAGTAAGCAGCACCCTCCACGGCCTCTGCATCAGCTCCTGCCTCCAGGTTCCTTCTCGGCTTGAATTCTTGTCCTGAATTCCTTTTATGATGGACTGTGTTTTAATAATGTAAGCGAAATAAACCCTTTCCTTTCCAAGTTGCTTACGGTCATGGTGTTTTATCACAGTAATAGAAACTCTAATTGACACAACCATGGACTCAGTTATCATCATTACTCCCACTGCCATCGTCCCACCGCGATCACAGCCATTGTCACCTCATCACTGTCATTATTATTATTAATGATATTATTATATCACTGTCATCGTCATCACCACACACCCCACCACCACCTCCACCATCACCACCACCACCATCACTTCCACCATCACCACTGCCGCCGCCACCTAATTATTACCACTGTCATTGACACCATCATTATCATCACTGTCTCCTCCTCGATACCTCCTCTTATCCAGGGCTTGTTTTACATAGGCACTGTTCGGGCTCTTCACCCTTGTTATCTGATTCAATTTCCTCACATCACACAGGGCAGCATCTATTGTTACCCTCTCCCTGGAGACTAGATAAAGAAGCAGGAGCTGCGGGGCCGCAGGTGGTGGGGCTTCGCGCGAATTCTCTGGTGCTCTGCCCCTGTGTGCGTCCACTGTGCTGTACTGCCACCTTGTGGTGCCAGATGGACACACAAGGATCACGGAGATTGAATTGGAGATTCCCAGGGACCCGGCACCCTGCTGTGCTCTGGAATCCACATGGGCTACTGCCACCCCAGCTTGAAGCTTCACATTTGTGTCCAGGTCCTGATCTTGGGTCTCTTAGATATAAAGAGAATGGCTCAAGTGTGAGCTGGGGCAGGTGCTGAGTATTTGTGGCTTGGTCTTGGCTTTGCTCAGCAAGGCAATGATGACATCTCTTGGTGTTGTGTGAGGTTCCTATGGGTATGTATGGCAATGTTTTGTATGCACAAAGCAGAGCGGCTGGCAACTTCAGTCCCTGCTACCGATGTAAAAGATGAGGTGAGCCAGAGATGTCACCTGTTCCTGGGGGACTTGCAGTTCTGTTTCTGTAGTACTTAGTCCCTGTGCACCTGTGTCTGTGCATGCAAGGACGCTGCTCCAGTCACTCTCACCAGAATGGACCACCTCAGAGCATCCAGCAGCTCTTCTCATCTTGTTTGTCTTCCCTTTCCTGTTGTTTTACGAAAAAGGGTCTCATGGCACCCAGGCTGACCTCCTACTTGCTCTGTTATTGAGGATGACCTTGAATTCCTAATCCTTCTGCCTCCACTTGCCGAAAGCTAGGATGACAAGCATGTGCCACCATAACCAGTTTAATGCAGAGCTGGTATGCAAGCCAGAGCTCCATGCATGCTAAGCAAGCACTCTAGCAAATGAGCCAAGCCTCAGTCCAGCAAATGCTGTAACATATTTTTTTAATTGGGGAGATGACTCAGTTGGTTAAGTGCTTGTCAAACATCATAAGGACATTTTTGAACTTGGCACTCACATCAAAAGCTAGGTGCAGCCATACATCCTACAATCCCAGCGCCAGGGAGGCAGAGACAGGTAGATCCTGGCAGTTCAGTGGTCAGTCACTCTAGATGAGTGGGCAAGCTCCCAGTTCAGTGAGAGACTCTGCCTCAAAAGTTGAGATGGACACGGTCTGAGAATGGAGTCATGTGAGGAGAATTCTGAGTGCTTATGAGAAAACTCCAAGAAAATAAGGCAAGGGTCTTATGACCTCCATTTCTTCTAAACGTGAAATTGTTCTTGGAATGTGTTTTTGTGCCCCTCCCAGATGTAGTGGATAGGAGTGAGTTTACTTCAGATTATTCATTACAATGGACTGTTGTTATTTGTTTATGTGGTTCTATGGAAAAACATGTTTTTGCCTTATGCAGTTTGCCTTATGCTACGTGTGGGTTGCTCTTGTGGTTGGACACTTTACTCATGTGACTCCACTTAACTCTTCAGTATTGGTGAAATTATTCAGGCCACTCCACGTAGTTAAAAGAGAGGTTTATTTTGTGGGGTAATTTACAAATGAAGGGATAGTTTACAGGGTCTGGAAAAGGTGTGGCGCAGTCTGGCTGTGTTCTCTGGAGAACTCTACTTGGTCTACCTCCAGCATCAAGGGTCCAGGAACCAAGAGAGCCAGCGCATCTGGATCTCGGGTCTTCAGGGCCCTCCTTTGGCCCCGCCTTGTAGGCGTGACAGTTACCGAAGCCTCAATGGGGGTTGGAACTTCCAGATCAAAGCTGGAATGGCTACTCACTACACCTCAGAGTATAAATTGTCTGATGCTCTGAATAAAGTTGGCTATTGCATGAGACTTTAGCCTGCCTCATCTATCAGCTGCATTCTTCCAAGTCCCATTGCCGCTAGAACAGTACACAGAGAGTGATTGAGGAAGACGTCAGATGTTGACCTCTGACCTTCACATTTGTATGCACACATGTACACACACAAGTGTGTACAAGCACATACAAAATTTTAGGATTTTTAGTTATGTGTATATGTGTGTGCACATACCTGCAGGAGCCCATGGAATCAGAAGAGAGCATTTGACCCCCTGCATCTGGAGTTACAAATGGTTGTGATCACTCTGACATGGGTGCTGGGAACCAAACTTAGGTTCTCTGGGAGAGTACTACATGCTCTTGACCACTGAACCATCTCTTCAGCTCTACACACAAGTCTCAGCTAAAGAGAACCCAAACCCTAGACAAGGGAGACACAGCCAATCCCACCCCATCCACCTCTCCGCCATAACCCTCATTTCCTCACCCCAACCCTCATTCCCACCCAAGCCCAGAGTCCCTATCAGACAACAAGCATGCCATCAGAGGACAAATAATATTTCTCCCTATCTCTATAGTCCCTGGCTGAGTTATGATCTCCCAGTGTCCTTGAGGCATGTACCCTGTAGCTAGCTCATATATCACAGTAACACCCAGGCTTGGGGAACATGTCACAGAAATTAAGCCTTCCTTTGGTTTCCCAGGAGACTCCATGGTGCACTCCTTCATGGGCTCGGTGTCCTGTGGTGGGAGCCGAAAATTCCCTCTCCACTACACCGGAGAAATGCAGAAGAGAATAAAGATCTCTTCTTCCATCTGAACAGGCCTCAGTGCCTGTCTGGGAAACCAGCTGTGCTCTCCTGCCACTCTCTGCATCTACTATTTAACACAGGTGCCACATTTTCTCCGTCCAGCCGTCTGTGGACAGGCACAATGAATGATGGATAGAATAGTTGACTGTTGAGTAGAGGCGCAAACACTGAAGTGCAGGTGTCTCTGTGGCACGCCAATCAGAGTCCTCGACGCAGCGTGGGTCATGCTGGTAACTCTATTTGAGTCTGTGTATTCAGCGGCAGAAAGTATTAATACTAACTGTGACTGTGCATGAAGAGTCCACTGTGACAGTGTTCAGGGCCTCCTGTTAGGATTTCACAGCAGAAGGAAGAGCACCTTGGTGGATTGGGGCCAAGGAACGCCACAAGGTCACACCGTGCAACAGGCCTCACTAGGAAGATCTATTGGGGTGGGCATACAGAAGCTGCTTCTCAGTGAGGGAGGAGGGGAAAGAGGCAGGTTGCGAACGCGCCGGCTTTCTAAAGGGGTATAGCGCATGCGCCTAGGGAGAAATGGGTCACATTTGGCGGCTGATGATGATGTAGCCATTGTCCCTGGGTTACTGAAGGCTGGCTTGGGGGAGGGGAGGGTTTTCTAACACTCCTCCCTTTTATTTGTTACAGAAGGTAAGGAAATATTTAGGCATGACTGGTGAGGCAAGGGTAGCTGCTGGGGTCTTTAGACTGCTTCCTGTTGTCTGGGGCATCGACATCTTCAGGGCACTCTTGATCCTCACCATCAGGGCATATTGGGTGGTTATCAGTCTCTGGCTCTGTGACTAGGGGTTGGTAGTCCTGTAACAATAACTGATTAATTGTTTGATTAGAAATTTTTTGAATTTGTTCGAAACTTAGAGAAGAAATTGATAAAACAGGGTGCGATTAGTAAAAGCAGGAAAATGAGAAAGAGGGGGGTCAGGAAGGGGAGTATCTACTTCCATATGGGGTTCCAAAGGCCCAGGCATTGAGTTGTCCCTTACGTTTTTGGAGGTCTGTTTGAAGTTGTTGGATTTTGTGTTTTACTACACCTGATTGATTGGCATAGAGGCAGCATTCCTTTTGGAGGAATAGGCAAGGGGCACCTTCTTCAGTTGTAAGAAGATCTAACCCAGCAGTTGTTTTGGAGGATCACTGCTGCCATGGAGTCAATTTGTTCTCGAAGGATGAGCATGGTTTGGTCCTGGATGATCTGGGAAGAAAATTGATGATACTAACTCAGGGGAGTGGTTAGCCCTGCTGTCCTGGTGGTGATACCTGCGGTTATTCCTGTAACAACCAGAAGGGGCAACATTTGAACCACCCTTCTACTGTGTGGGGCAGCTGTTGAGTCCACAACTGGAACCCGTAGGGACTCTTCTCTATGTATCACCTCCAGCTTGGGGAAGAGAAATAAATACTAGTGCACAAACTCCTGGTCAATTAGCAGGTAGGCAATGGCAGACTTTAGTAGGACAAAGACTCAAGGTGTTCTGGACGGTAGGGCACTGGGGCTGAGGTGGGGCGTCGAGGGTTAAGGTTTTGTTGCAGTCCAAGAAACTTAATGCCCCTACAAAATGTGTCCTGGATATCTTAAAGCAGTTTGCTATCCTAAAGAGGGTGATAATAAAAATGTAGGGTGTCATGGCAACACTGGACTTGGGGCAGTTGGTGAATGGTGAGGTAAGGTTATTTGATGAGGGAAAGGCTATGAGTGACAGTTGGGAGCTAGTCCCAGAGGAACACACAGCCAGCAATCCCCAAAGTGGTCAGGTTGGGTGATATTAAGGAGCTGGTAGGCTGAGGTCAGAGTCTGAAGCAGGAGACGGAGTGACAGGCCTGTATTATTTAGGAGAGGGGATGTTACAGAAGTTATGACCTTGGAGGAGTGTTGAATTACCTCCTCTACTTCACCTATCTTCAGGGGTTGAGGAACTGGGACATATTTTCTCTGGATTTAATCCTGCTCACCAGGTGCTGGGGGTTGAAGAAATGGTAGAGCTTACTGGTAACACCTGTTCCCACCTGGGTCCATGATACAGAGGCCAAGGGCACCATTTTGTCAATGTGTCTGGCCATTCTTTACAATGGCCCGTGTCTGGCCATTCTTTACAATGGCCCGTGTCTGGCCATTCTTTACAATGGCCCGTGTCTGGCCATTCTTTACAATGGCCGTGTCTGGCCATTCTTTACAATGGCCCGTGTCTGGCCATTCTTTACAATGGCCCGTGTCTGGCCATTCTTTACAATGGCCCGTGTCTGGCCATTCTTTACAATGGCCCGTGTCTGGCCATTCTTTACAATGGCCCGTGTCTGGCCATTCTTTACAATGGCCTCTGTCTGGCCATTCTTTACAATGGCCCGTGTCTGGCCATTCTTTACAATGGCCCGTGTCTGGCCATTCTTTACAATGGCCTCTGTCTGGCCATGGAGGAAGCAGGTGAAAATGTCATGGATTGAAGAAGGAGGGGTGGCTATAGGGTTGATGGGAATTCTAATTGGCTCTTGACAGCCTGCTATGGAACAATTTCCCAACCCTATTTGGAGGGACTGTTATAAGTGAGGGTTTCTTGAATCTCAACTCTCCTCATGTAAGAGTTGCCCTGAGTGGAAGTAGACAGGAGGAAAAGGAGGAAAAGGGATAAGGTCCCAGTGTGGCTTAGACACCCAAGGGGGGAGCACATAGGCATCAGGACACCCTACCGAGTCATGTGACACCAATGTTAGGGTTTTGCAGCGGGAGGAAGGGAGCTTTGCCAGATTAGGGTCAAACACCACAAAGTCACAACATGCAACAGGCCTCATTAGAGAGATTCACTGGGGGGAGAGGGGTGTACAGGGACTGCTTCTAAGCGACAGTGGAGGGGAAAGAGGGCAGGCCATGGAGACACTGGCTTTATAAAAGGGTATAGTGCAGGTGCATAAGGAGAATATGGGACTAGTGGTGACAGTGGAAACGGGTCACATTTGGTGGCTGGTGATAATGTGGCTGGCCACTGTCACTGGGTTGCTGAAGGCAAGCTTAGATGGGGGTTTCCAATATCTTCCCCAGGTTAACTGTCATATTTCCCATCCACCAGAGAAGAATACTGTGACTGTCATCTTTACAACAAAGAGGGGAAACTGAGGCTAAGGGAAAGTAGAGTCATTGTCCAAAGTCACAGAGGATTGATCCCAAGTATTTTTGGAGAGAGAGAGAGAGAGAGAGAGAGAGAGAGAGAGAGAGAGAGAGAGAGTAAAATAAAATTTTTTTTGGATGATCTTGAATCCTGATCCTCATACTTCTGTTCCCTAAGAGCTGCTACTGCAGGAATGTGCCACTGTGCCAGGATTATGCAGGATGGAACCCAGGGTTTTGTGCATGCTACACAAGAACTCTGTCAATTGAATTACATCCTCAGCCCCAATAAAACTCATGTAATTTGTTGATTAGGAAATATTTTCAAATGGGAGAAAATAAAATGTTTGTCAAATAGGTATAGACACATCATCCCTCCCACCTGCCCCACCTCATCCCTTTTCAAAATATAAAAATTAAATACTGAGCCCTGTGGTATAGGTTTGTTATCCTAGCTACTTGAGAGGCTGAGGAAGAAGAATTGCAACTTTAATGCCAGTCTGGGCAATACAACAAGACCCTGCTTCAAAATAAAAAGCAAGAAGAGGGCTGTGGAAGTGCTGCAGAGGTAGAGCCCCTGCCTAGAATCCCCCAGTGAGGTGCTGGGATGTGGCTCAGTGGTAGAGCCCCTGCCTAGAATCCCCCAGTGAGGGGCTGAAGGGGTGGCTCAGTGGTAGAGCCCCTGCCTAGAATCCCCCAGTGAGGGGCTGAAGGGGTGGCTCAGTGGTGGAGCCCCTGCCTAGAATCCCCCAGTGAGGGGCTGCGGGTGTGGCTCAGTGGTAGAGCCCCTGCCTAGAATCCCCCAGTGATGGGCTGAAGGGGTGTGGCTCAGTAATAGAGCCCCTTGCTTAGAATCCCCCAGTGAGAGGCTGGGGTGTGGCTCAGTGCTAGAGCCCCTGCCTAGACTCCTCCAGTGAGGGACTGGGGGTGTGGCTCAGTGGTAGAGCCCCTTGCTTAGAATCCCCCAGTGAGAGGCTGGGGTGTGGCTCAGTGCTAGAGCCCCTGCCTAGACTCCTCCAGTGAGGGGCTGGGGTGTGGCTCAGTGGTAGAGCTTCTGCCTGGAATACCCCAGTGAAGAGTTGGGGGTGTGGCTCAGTGGTAGAGCTCCTGCCTAGAATCCCCCAGTGAGGGGCTGGGGTGTGGCTCAGTGGTAGAGCTTCTGCCTAGAATCCCCCAGTGAGGGGCTGGGGGTGTGGCTCAGTGGTAGAGCCCCTGCCTAGAATCCCCCAGTGAGGGGCTGGAGGTGTGGCTCAGTGGTAGAGCCCCTGCCTAGAACCCCCCAGTGAGGAGTTGGGGGTGTGGCTCAGTGGTAGAGCTCCTGCCTAGAATCCCCCAGTGAGGGGCTGGAGTGTGGCTCAGTGGTAGAGCCCCTGCCTAGAATCCCCCAGTGAGGGGCTGGGGTGTGACTCAGTGGTAGAGACCCTGCCTAGAATTCATCAATGATTTTCTTTCCTTCCTTCCTTCCTTCCTTCCTTCCTTCCTTCCTTCCTTCCTTCCTTCCTTCTTTCTCCCTTGACTCTCTCCTGGGTTTTGGGATAGGCTCTTCCTCTAGCTGGCCTGAAACTCCTGCCTCAGCTAACAAGCGCTGGGATTACAAGCATGAGCCACCACACCCCTGTTTGTTCACTTACTTGTTTTCGACAGTGTTGGCTTCAGACCCGTGGCTCCCCCATGCAAGGCACGTGTCCCCAGAAGCCACACCTGAGCCTGCCTGTGGGTTTGGAACAGCGTGCTGTGGTTCCTTCCACCCTGTGGCCACTCTCTGACTTGTTAAATCGATGTGGCTGATCCCTGGCTGACAACATGTTCCTTCAAAATGTGCAGGACTCTGAGGCAAGATGCCTGTGCCTCTGCACCTTGGAAACCTGGCTCCTCCTGCTGGGCACCAGGGCTCAGGGCAGATGATCTCTTGGGCAGAGGTAGGTCAGGGAGTGGTTCCAATTTCACTGGTGGGAAGGTTCTCCCTAGCATCCCACACTCAGATAAGCATCTCATTGTTGGCTGCAGAGGCTGCTGTGGGTTCCCTTTTATCAGTAATAATCATGGTGGTGATAGCAGCAGTCACTGAGCCAGTGTTGGGAGGCTGAGGGACAGTGAGGCTGAGGGGCACCCCGCCCCCACCGCTGCTGCTGACTCATGGCTTGGGTTCATTCATCTGCCCCTGCTGCTCGCACCATGCCACAGCCCAGGGGGTCCCTCTCTCCCACCCAGCTGCATTGCTACTCCGTTTCCCAGTCCCTTCCACAGCACTGCCTCCAAGCTCCAATTCATTAACTGTAAAAGTTTCCCAGGGGAACTTTTCTCCCTTTCTTTCAAAAAGTCTATTTCCTATGTGCGAATGGGTGTGGCCACTTGTATTTCTTTCTGACTGACTTGTAAATGCCTCCGTTTATATGTTCCTTATCTGTTTAGTTTATTTTGGAAAAAAAACCACCCACATGACTATGTGTGGGATATTTATTTGTGCTCCAACAAATAAAGCTTGCCTGAAAATCAGAAGGAGGAGCTAGCCACTGGTTAACCATGGAGGTCTGGAGGTCTTTACAGACAGACAGGAAGTGATAGATCTGGGCAGAGAGAGGAAGTGATAAGGTGGGGTGGAGAGAGGAGCTTACTCTCTTTCAGTGGAGGATTTTATAGGGGTAAGAACTAGTGGCTTGCTCTATCTCTCTGATCTTTCAGCTTTTACCCCAATATCTGGCTCTGTTTTTTTTTTTTTTTTTTTTTTTTTTATTAATAAGACCATTTAGCAATTTGTGTTACATTTGGCTGCCCAATGTGTTGGCTCAAGTTTCCACCTAAAACCCGATAGAACTTAATATAAGATTCTAAAACAGAGCCTAAACCATCTTCCTACTACACGTCTCATGCAGGCCTTGAGACCTTGCAGCATTCAGACTTAAGCACAGCATGGCGGATTCCTGCCTCGGTACACAGAGGTGTCTCCAAGTTGCATGGTAGATTTAGCTTTTACTCATACAGGCAAAAAGGGTAAATGACCTGATGGCAGCATGTACCCCAGAGTTGGCGAGGTAAGTGTCACTCTCCTGGGTACCTCTGCCCTATTGGGAAACTGAAGTGGGCAGAGTCAGCAGCCAGAGCTGCCAATTCAATCTTAGCCATACTGCAGTTTACAATGCTCAGAAAAGGATTATAGATACACAAAAGACAGATTCAGAGGAAATAAACCCCTAAATGGTTTACATTACATGTAAAAATGTATGTAGGCTTGGAAGAGAGGAAAGAGGAGGATAGACAGTTATATAAAGAAATAGATAATTAAAAAAAAAGTCTTTAAAGAGACACTAAAAGTATTATAAAATATAAGCTACATAGAGATAGAAATGACACAGAGAGTCTGGATTATATTGTCTTTGGGATTTTTTTTTTTTTTCCGAGACAGGATTTCTCTATGTAGTTTTGGTGCCTGTCCTGAAACTCTCTCTGTAGACCAGGCTGGCCTCGAACTTACAGAGCCTGCCTCTGCCTCCCAAGTGATAGGATTAAAGGCGTGTGCCACCATTGCCCAGTGTCTTTGGGATTTTTAACTGCAGAAAGACATTTGACTGTAAAGGCCGCTGAGCTGAACCGATATTTTAAAGGTATCTTGACTTCAATATTTGTGACTAAGGATATGTTGCTTTGGAAAACAGGTTCTGCTTTCGTTTCCACAGAAGATGAGAACCTGTGGATTGCTTCCAGGCTAATATGGTTTGATCATCCAAGAACCCCTGAAGGGTCAATACAGCCTCATAGACAACTACAGCCAAAATTTAACTATAGTTCTTAATTTTCTCAGGATCCCCATAAGAATGCCAGCACCCCCAATCAGCAGGAAGTAGTATGAAAAGCTATGCCCAAATTCCCAAAATATTGTTTATAAATGTTTATTTTTATTTAAAGGGGGTTGATTATAAATGCAATCTCTTTCTAAAGAGGAAAAGGGGATATAGATATGATAGGATGAAAAGATAGATTATTGAATCTACTTTTAAAGAGCAACAACTTATTTAAAAAGTTTTACATTGCTATGGATTTTAGTTTATTGGTATAAATTTAAAGTTAATTTTGTTATACTGTATGTATATTTCAACTCTTGTTTAGATACTATGTTTATGAAATTCATTTAAAATTGTAAAATATAATTAAGAAATGCAGATTAATAGTCATCTATGATAATCATCTTATAGTCATGTTAGTTAAGTTTTTTAGGTAAATAAAGGTATATTTCAATTAGGTACATAATTTCACACACTTCAAAGACCTACAGAATATGGCACTTAAAATGTTTTAAGAACTTAGACTTCTCTGGACAGTGAGACATGTCTGCTCCTGACAGTACCAATCTACTTCAGAGAAGATGATGGGCATTGAAGAAATTCCATATGGAGTTTACTTTCTTTGTGGCAAAAGTTAGTCACTGGGTAAGAAAATGCCCTTGCACTGACTGCTAACAGTATGCTGTCCAAAATGGACAAGCAGGGCACAAAAGGAAGGACTGCTGATCCTTGCCAAGACAAGGAAGAAAGGCCCTTCAGAAAATCCTGCTTCACAGATGAGTCTGTCAGATTGCTAGGCCTGTAGGCTGAAGATGGATGCCCCAATGTTGCAGAGGAATCTTGGGTGACTGTCCAGGCAGCCAGATGTTCTGTCATTTCTCACATTTTTTGGAAGTTGTTTGTTTGCATTTTCTGTTTACTCAGTTAATAATATTTTCTTCTCAGGTCTCTGAAGGAGTTGAAGATGAGAGAGTTATAGTTTTCCTTGTTAAGAAATTCAGAAAAGAAACTCACTAAGAGGTATAAAGTGTATAAGTTTGAAAGACATCAAAAGATAGTTTTGGTAATGCAAATTAGGATAGAAGAGGAATTAGATACAATCCTTTGGGTTCATAAAGATAGGATAAATAATGGAGTATTTTCTCTGAATTTGTCAAATCCATATAGACTAGACATTGTTGAAGTATTTATTGCCTGTATATATTATACATAGTTATTGTACTTACTGTATATAGTTTTTCTTATATTAGTTATAAACTTTTTTTTATTTCAGACCAAAAAAAGGGGGAAAATGTGGTGATATTTTATTTGTGCTCTAACAAATAAAGCTTGCCTGAAAATCAGAAGGAAGAGCAAGCCACTAGTTAACCATAGAGGTCTGGAGGTCTTTACAGACAGACAGGAAGTGCTAGAGCTGGACGGAGAGAGGAAGTGATAAGGTGGGGTGGAGAGAGGAGCTCGCTCTCTTTTGGTGGAGGATTTCGTAGAGGTAAGAACTAGTGGCTTGCTCTATCTCTCTGATCTTTCAGCTTTTACCCCAATATCTGGTTCTGGGTTTTTATTAATAAGACCATTTAGCAATTCATGTTACAACCATGTGGTCAGTCACCATATTTGATAAGGGCTGTCACATGGTCAGGCAGACACCATCTTTGCTAAGATCAAAGGGGAACAGATCATATGACCTCACTGCCATCTTTTCTAAGGTCACTGGGAAGTCACTTCCTGACTTAGTTGTAGGCAAGGCACCTGACACTCAGGCCATCTATGTGGGGGAAAGGTCAGGAAACTGCCTCATGCCACACTTTGTTTTACCATTGTTTTGTGGGCTGAAGAAAGTCTTCTGGTCTCGGCCTGGCATTCCCCAGCTGCTACTCTCAGGCTTGAGCGGGTGAGGGGGCCAGAGACCTATCCTCCCCACATGCTGGCGATATAGCCAACTTGCCAGCTCATTTCATTGTCTGACTCAGTTGTGGGTGAGGGGCAGCACGCTCCTATGCCAGGATAATGTGGCAACAGTAATGCCCAAGAGATTTTAAATCTTTTTAAAATGCCATGTACTTTATTTTTGATATTACAAGAAGACATTTGAGAGATCTTGAACCTTTCCTTGGGAGCAGTTTTTAGGTCTCCTGGTAAATGATTCAGGATATAAATACCAGTTACAAAAATATGGATTTAAACTTCTCATCAGGCTAAAGACTTCTCTATGTCTAATCTGTAGATGTAACCAACCGTCTTATTAAATAAGAAACACAGAACCAATGCAAAGAAGAAAGCCAAGAGATCAAAGCTAAGATCCTTACCCGTCTGCTGCAGCTAGCCTCTTCAGCCAAGAGAGACCTACTTCCTGAGTGTTTTTTTATAGACTTTCTGTTCTGCCTTCTCATTGGTTGTAAACCCAACCACATGACCACCTCGTCACTGCCTGTTTGTACAGACCTCCAGATCTTTTATGGTTAGTATTGAGATTAAAGGTGTGTGTCTCCAATGCTGGCTGTATCCTTGACCACACAGAGATCTACCTAGCTCTGCCTACCAAGTTCTGGGATTAAAGGCGTGCACCATGAACACCCAGCTCTACCTTGGCTTGCTATTAGCTCTGACCCCCAGGCAACTTTATTTATTAACATACAAATAAAATCACATTTCAGTACAAATAAAATATCACCATACTAATCTGTACCTGGCTCTCTCTAAACAAAAGATGTACATACTTTTAACCCAAATCTATAATTTTGCTAATATATCTAAAACTTTTATGCCCTTTTATAAAATAAAAATTAATATAAACTTCACAGGATCAAAAGAAATCACTGGATCCACTTCACAGAGGTCAAACAAGTTCCAGATAAATGAGTTTTCAGTTTTCCTCACCTGTCTATTCTTGAGGATGGTATTTATCTCCTTCCTGGTCCCCCTTTCCCAATTGTTAAGACTATGGGCCAAAAGTGTAGCTGGAGAGTTTCTCTCCAGCTCCCGCCAAGCACCAGCAGTCCTGCAGCCCACTTATAAAATAAACTCACAGACTCTTATGTTATTTAAACTGTTTGTCCTAATGGCTCAGGCTTCTAGCTATCTAGTTCTTACATCTTAAATTAACCCATTTCTATAAATCTATACCTTGTCACATGGCTCATGGTTTACCAGTATCTTACATATTGGTACTCATGGTGGCAGCTGGTAGCGTCTCCTGACTCAGCCTTCCTGTTCCCAGAATTCTCTGCTTGTCCTGCCTGTACTTCCTGACTGGCTACTGGCCAATCAGCATTTTATTTACACAGAGCGATATCCACAGCACTTCCCCTTTTCTTTTTTTTTCAAAAAGGAAGGTTTTAACTTTCACATAGTAAAATTACATATAACAAAACAATTATCAAGCAAGAATTACAGTTACAATATCTAGTCTATTTATAATATCTAGTCTATTTGTATTTGGCAAAATTAGAGAAGATATCCTATCTATCCTATATTTGTGAGTCTAAGGTTTCATATCTAACTTATCTTTTATCATAAGTAAGGAAAATTATAACTATCTAGTCTTCAACTACATCAAAGACCCCAGAAGGATATGCTATTACCTGAGAAACAGGAGAAGGATGCAAGCAACTTTCAGGAGTCTTGCAAGAGTATACAGAGACAGCTGGTAGCCTGGACAGTCATCCAAAGTTCCTTTGTAAAGTTGTGGCATCTGTCTTCAGCCCACAGGCCTAGAGTCCCTCAGTCATTTCTCTCTGTGTCCTGTAGAATGTCTGGCAGTTTCCTCTGTGAAGTAGGAACCTGAAGGACCATTTTGCCAAGCAAAGTTCAGTGGTCACCTTCCTATGGATCCTACATGTCCAGTCGATCAAGCAGTCCAGGCAAGAGCAGTTTCTTGCCCAAATGGCTATTTTTGCCAAGAAGAAGATAAACTTCATATAGAGTGTATTCAATGTCCATCCTCCTCTCTGAAGTAAATTGGTGCTGCCAGGAGCAGACATGTCTCATTGTCCAGAAAGTCTAAATTTTTAAAACATTTTAAATGCCATATACTGTAGTTCTTTGAAGTATTTGAAGATTACCTACCTAACTGAAATATATCTATGTATACCTAGAAAACTTAACATGACTATAAGTTTGACTATCATAGAAGACTAATTGTTTCATTATAATTTAAATGAGTTGTATAGACATAATACCTTAAACAAGAATAAAAATACACATACAGTATAACAAAATTAACTTTAAATTTGTATCAATAAACTAAAATCCATAGCAATGTAAAACAATTTTTAAACAAGTTGTTACTCTTTAAAAGTAGGTTCATTAATCTACCTTTTCATTCCTATCATATCTAAGCTATCCCCTTTTTTTCTTTAGAAAGAGGTTGCATTTATAATCAACCTGTTTTAAATAAAAATATTGGTTTTTCTCTGTCCCACACCAGAGTGCTCTTCTGATTTGGGACACAAGAATCTCTTAACCTTTTCTTTTAGCAATATGCCTGGGTTTAGAGAAGGAGTGAGTCAATTCCATCTTCAAAGCCAGCTTGGTATATTTGGGAATTTGGGTGTAGCTTCTCATACTACTTCCTGCTGGATGGGGGCGCTGTATCTTATGGGGACACAAAGAAAATTTTAGGATTATGGAGTAGTCCATGAGGGTGTATTGTCTAAGTCAGTTGCCTTGAAACCATTCTGGATGTTGGATCATCTAGGCCATGGTGTCATTGGAGACCTTTCAGGGGGTCTTGGCTGGTCAAACCTGATGTATCTTAATCTGGAATAAATCCATAGCCTCTGGTTTTCTGTGGAAACAAAAGCAGAGCCTCCTTTCCAAAGCAACATATCCTTACATCCAAATTTTGAAGTCAAAGTACCTTTAAAATATACATATTGGCTTAGCTCAACAGCTTTTACAATCAAATGTCTTTCTGCAGTTAAGAATATCAAAGACAACACAATCCAGATTCTCTGTAATATCCATCTTTACGTGGCTTATTTTTATACTACCTTTACTGTCTCTTTAAAGACTTTACTTTTAAAAACTATCTATTGCTTTATATAACTGTATATATTCATTTTTTCTCTCTTCCAAGCCTACGTACGTTTTTACACACATTGTAAAGCATTTAAAGTCTTGTTCCATCTGAATCTGTCTTATTGTGAATCTATTGTTTTAAACTGCAGCATTACTAGGGCTAAAATAGCAGCTTTGGCTGGTGGCTCCACCCACCTCAGCTTCCCAACATGGCGGTGGTATGTTTATTGCCAGCTCTGGGAGCCATCAACTCTTAGAAACAGTGGTTCTATGCTTCTATCAAAGCAGCATGTAGCCCAGAAACCTCTTTTTTTTTTTTTTTGTACTAGCAAAGACTAAATCCACCACGCAGCGTGATGTGCAGCTTGTAGACACCTCATTCCTGCCATACTGCAGGTCTAGCGCACATGCCAGGAACCCGCTATAGTAGCTCAAACCCGCAGGCTGCTGCTAACTTGAGAGAGACAACTAGGAAGCTGTTTTTAGCTTCGTTTAGAATGTTTTTTCTCAGGTTTTAGGTGGAAACTCTTGCCCCACGTTGGGCACCATTTGTAGCTGGAGAGTTCCTCTCCAGCTCCCGCCAAGCACCAGCAGTCCTGCAGCCCACTTATAAAATAAACCCACAGACTCTTATATTATTTAAACTGTTTGGCCTAATGGCTCAGGCTTCTAGCTATCTAGTTTTTACATTTTAAATTAACCCATTTCTATAAATCTATACCTTGCCACATGGCTCATGGCTTACAGTCTCCTAAATCAGCCTTCCTGTTCCCAGAATTCTCTTCTCTGCTTGTCCTGCCTATACTTCCTGCCTGGCTACTAGTCAATCAGCATTTTATTTATACAGAGCAATATCCACAGCACAAAAGATTCCAAATAAGTTCATAAATTTTAACTCTTGTCTCTAGTCTATATCTGTTTCAGTGGGCTTCCACCTGGCTGATTGACACATCTAGGCATCAGCTACTGACTTCAACCTGTGAGACAACATGGACCTACTGAAGGCTGAGGTGGTTCAGATATAAGTATTTCCTTTCTCTACAGCTAGGTCAAATGACCCCATTGCCTGGGTTCCCTCCTTACCTTTGACTAGCCAGAGTCCTGACCACCTGCGTCCCATTTAAGCTTGAAGCAGTTTTGGAGGAGAATGCATCATCCTGTGCTCCCTGTTCCCAGGAAAGGCTAGAGGGCTAGGTTAAGGATGGAAACCCTGACATAGGGGACAAATTGGCTACCAAATGGCCATTGATGTACCAGGAAACTGGACCCAGTATTGTCAACTGATATTTATTGGCTAGAACAATTCTGCAATAGGATAGGACACTTGACCTTCTTTATGCAGAACCAGGGAAGCATTGTATGACCTTGGGGAATAATTATTTCTATATAAATCATGCAGGATTATAATCTGGCTATACTTGAAGATCAGAACTATAGCTAGAGGGCCTTAAAATGGTAATAGATTCAGGTATCACTGCCAATGGTTTAAGAAATGTCTCCTGGCCTGGAGAGATGGCTCAGAGGTTAAGAGCTCTGGCTGCTCTTCCAGAGGTCCTGAGTTCAATTCCCAGCAACCACATGGTGGCTCACAGCCATCTATAGTGAGATCTGGTGCCCTCTTCTGGCCTGCAGGGGTATGTGCAGACAGAACACTGTACATAATAAATAAATCTTAAAAAAAAAAAAAAAGAAATGTCTCCTTACTCAAGGTCTATTCAAGGTCTGTAAGCCTCCCTGTCCCTGCTAACCTCATTAAGCTGTAACTAACTGGGAAGCCTGTATATTCATATTTAATTTATATATGCTCTCAAAATTAATTTAATTTATACATCTAATAGATTTTGTTCTCTCCAGTCCTCAAACATCTTTAGAGAATCTGAGAATATGGCCTTTAATATAAAGCTGTTGATGATAGACATTCCAGCTCCTGGTAGCATCCGGTATCTTCTCCAAGAAGAAGGATGGCCGCAGAAGAACTTCCACCTGGAAGCTTATGGCAAGGCCAGCCACACAGCAAAAAGCTGAAATCCTGTCCAGACTGTGAATAAGTGGAATAGTGGAGGATCAGTTGCCCCATACTGCAAAGTCCAGGTGGGTCAGTCTCCTTAACTTCTACTCCGCAGTAGAAGTCTGTCAGATCTTCTGGGCTTATCAGCTGAACAACTGCTGCCTTTGGGGCTTCTGTCTCCCACCAACCATGGAGAGACTTGGGACTGCTGCCTAGATAGCTGGAAAGCTGTCTCACTTCTTCTTAAATTTATCCTTCTCAGATCTGATGGTGTTTGATGACTAGGGTATCAGTTTAACAGCTCCAATCCCAAGATTACTGACAGCTCATTAATGTTTCCTATTAAAATTACAGATAGCCCCAATGCCAAGATTATATGTGTATATATATATATATATGTATATATATATGTATATATATATACATATATATATATCTCCAATTACAGACAGATATGCCTCATTCGCAGACTTCATGATACAGGATAGACTGGTTTCAGATATAACTCAAGAGGTTCAAAGTTTTAATATTGATAAATGCAGCTTTGAGAAACTGATAGAACATTGACTACAAAGAGTTCTTAAGAGTCCTTAAATTTCTATGGATTTTTAACCCTTTTGCTATGATGTAACTCCATTCCAGCTGTCTTACAGATACCTACAGGTTCCTGGGAAAAGTTCTGCTACTGTATTAAAAAATCTGGTCTGATGAAAACTAGCAATCTCTGGAGCCCATTTTTTACCTCACCCAGTTTTGAGCATATTTTGCAGTTTTTCTCCTTCTGTCTGGGCCAAGAGGCTCTCCAGATATGACAGCCCCTGTACCAGCTGGCACCAGCTCTGAGGATGCCAACCACCAACCAAGGATGCCAACTAGGATGGGTGCACCCACATCTATAGAGAAAATGGCAGATGTGATGGCTCCTACACTCCTAAAGAACACATCATTCCTCAAATCACTGCTGGTACCATCTCTCCAGGCTCAGGTGGGCACCTACTCAGCAACTGGAACCTGGTTTTCCAAGATGTTGCAATGAAGGGCACATCTGCTCTTGGGTTCCACTCATTCGCTCTTGCCTCTTCTGTACAACCAGGGCACTTCTCTGTTCCATTCTTTCTGGCAGCTATCACTTTTCCCATGGCTAGCCCTCCTCATGAGGCCAATGGTAACAATCCATTTTTTCCCCTCCTAGCAACCTGCCCTCTTAGCTCCCTCAAGGAACAGATGCCTGAGATTTCCACGATGACAGCTAACTGAATGCTTCTTCACTCCCGCCTCCTGCCATATGTGACTCCTGGCTTCCCCCTCCCCACTTCATCCCTTGTCAGCTTGAAGCAGTCTCCAGAATTCAGTCCCCCATAACTCACCTTTTTTTTTATAATAATCAAAATGGAGGAATGTTAATATTCTGACCCGCCCCTTGGTACTGCCCTGCGTCCTGATGTAAAAGCCTCATTTTAAGGAAAACCTCCTCCCCTTCCTTTCTCTCTCTTCCACTCTCTTTCTCTCCGTTCCCATGAGGTGTGCACCCTCAACCTCCCCTTCCTCTCTCTTCTTTCTCTCTCCCTCTCTTCATCTCCCATTTAAATAAACTTACTTCTGTGTGGATGCAGCACCTGGGTTGTGAATGCTCTGCTGCTGCCCACCGCCTGCCGCTACATCTGCACAGCATGTTTCCCCCATGCGTGGGACACCCTGGTCCAGCCAGCTGGGGGCTCCTCCACATGCAATATATCATAACAATTTTTATTTACACAGTGACTACCATTTGCTAATGTTTTCTTCTCTAAGGGTTACAAGTTCTGAGTATGCTAACAGGGTTGAGTTTTCTGACCCCACCCAAAGCCTTAGAATCAGGCCATCATCATCATCATCATCATCATCATCATCATCATCATCATCGTTGTTGTTTTTATTGTTTATTGTTGCAGCATGGGTGGGTGTGTTCACTCTGATCCATTAAATGAAAACTCAGAGGCACCTGAAGAATGAATCTAGCCTTTTGCAGCTGCAAGGGAATTTAGCCTCTAAGGACTGAAGCACTTTCCCTTCACTCAGGGCATTTTTATTTTTCAGTTTAGCCAGTCCATTTCTGTATACTCAAAACAACCTGAATGAAGCCTCCAAAAATATAATGCCAAGTGCAGATTTCTGGATTCATCAGGCACCACAGTTTTCTGGGTTTCCTGAACCAAGTCTTTGCACAGGCTTTGTATCAAGATTCACATAGAGGTCAACAGGAGAAAGAAAAGTAACAGAAACAAAAGATGGATTAGGGGTAGGTGCTATTCTCTGGGGGCAGGCCAGATGTAGCCCAGTGGGAATGCTGCCACAGATCCCCCTTTCCTTTATACAAAATTAATTATCTTAAAGCTTATACAGCCTTACAGTAAATACAGCCTTTTTTCTATCTATTTGTCTTACAATCTTATGTAAGTAGACCAAAACACATTTTAAAGTAAAGTTACTATTGCTAGAACAATAGCAACACTTGCTAGGATAAGAAAACAATAAAAGTGATTCATAGGATTTTATGAGGCTATGGTGTCTGCAAGACTTTCTGTAATGTCCATCCCTGTCGTATCACGTACCTTTCTTGCAAAAGTTTCTTTAATTTCTTTCTGTAAATCATAAACCATTTGAGAAGAATTAGGGTGACCCATCAAATGCATCTTAACTTTATCCCAATCATACTTTCTTTCATTAAATCTTAAGGGTGTGACACAATAAGAATAAACATTCTAATCACATTTTAATTTTAACTGCTCCTTCAAAGTTTTTAACTGATCCCCTATCAATACAACAGCTTGCCTTAACTCAGCTAATTCATTTACTATCTCATTATCTATTTTATTTTGTTCAGTCCCAGGTTCTTCTGAATGTCTATGCCAGTCTCTAATGAATTCAGCGGTTTGGATTTCTTTATGAAGCACCACTCCAGCTGTTGCTGGCATAGCCATCAATGCAGTGATTCCCGTAATAACTACAACCACCAGTCCAACCACATGACATGTTCTTTTTAATATTCTTCCAGCGAGCTTCTGTAGCAGGATCACCACAGGAGAGTCTTGCCACGGCCTCGGCAACTTCACTGGTATCCAGATTGCTGGCCTTGCTCAAAAAATATATAAACTTTCAAAGGTCAAATTTAAAAACATACTAGAATTTGTTGTGCCCAGATCTCAGGGACCCCCCAAAAGACCACCATGGAGACTGAATCCCGCATGTAAAAGAAAAGAGCCTTTATTATCTTCAAGCTCTGAGCTTGGTCTCTCTGTCTACTTCAGCAGTGAGAGCAGAGAGCCCAGAGCCCAGGCAGGGTGGGGTTTTTATCATAGCTGAGGTTGGCATAAGGGGATTTCCAGGGTTTAGGACCCTGATTGGCTGACATTTGTCTAGGGTATAGGGAATGTTTGGAATGTCAGGTATTTCCTCTGAGATGCAGGCCCCACTGGGTGGGGTCAGCTTATGGCTCTTCCTGGGTCCAGGTGTTGCCTGCCAGAAGCTGTGTCTGGGCCTCAGGTATTTCCCCTTAGACACAGGCCCCACTGAGTGGGGTCTGCCAGAATCTGGGTCTGGGTCTCTAAGTCTGTCATGGCAGCTGTATGGTCAAGCTGTTTTGGGGCCCCTCTACAGAATTAACACAGGTATGTAGGATACAGCACTGACAAGTGATACTGTAATTATTAGGATGCCATTGTACGGGCACTTTCAGTAGCAAGTAAGGGCATGGTACACATGCCATTAAAGAATGGCTTTGACTTAGTCTAAAAGACAGAGTGTACTTATCATCCTTAATGTTTAATTTTCCTTCCCACGCCCTAAGAGGGTGGAAGGCATTTGCCAATTTCTACGTTAGTCTGAACTGAATTGCCAAATTGTAGGAGAGGACTTGCCATTCCAACTCCATGCCATCGAATAGGTTCATTAACAGAACCACTGATTTCCACAGTTCCATTTATATTATATGGTTTCCATCTTAACTCTGAGTGAGAATATTTCTCTTGAGGGAAGCCATAAGGGCTCCAATCAGTGACGTCTCCTTGGAAGATATTAATTAGCACTCTTACACTGTTGCCAGTGTACCCAGTTAGATTTCTTGTTAGCAACCCTCTTCTCACGGAATGGTAGATTTATGGAACTAGTAGCACTGATCTCCTGTCCTTTAAAACTGGATGCATGAAGCATATAAAACTTATTATGATAATCTTGGGTAGTATTGACTATGGACAGCCATATTTGAGAGGTAAATTTTAGGCATTGAATTCCATTTCCCATGTACATAGGAATTCCTTGTCTCCAATGGTGTAATTGTCAATCATTTTACCCTCCTCCATTGGCTGAGCAGGACCTCAGTTGTCATAAGGACCAGGTAGCCAAGAAGATTCATTAACCACTACAGGAATATTCCTATCTCCCCCATTTACTGCTATGTTAATTGGAGGATTGGGGATATAAGCCCAATAATTATGATCCATCCCTTTTGCCTGCACCATTATCATGGAAAGCATGGCAAGAAATAAGTTTGTAGCATTCAGAGGCTTGTGAGTCATGTGAAGTATCATCTCTTTTGTCACACAAATTCTTAAGATGTCTCCAGGTGGGGGGATTAGTTGTCTGCTCCAAAGGCTTCCTGTGTCTTGTCTTTCATAGAGGCAACTCCACAGCTGTAGCATCAGGGAGATTTCTCTTGTTCATGCTGGATTTTTATCAATTTTGATGGGATCCATAATTTTTTTATCTCCTATGGAAATATAAGCATATTCTTGGCTCTAACTTAATACTTTCCCTGGACTATTTTGATGTTAAAAGATTTATAATACATGGGCTGACTTAATTCAGCAATTTTTCATAACTCAATGTTATTCCTGTTTCATTAGTGTTTAAAAAATTTAAAGTTAGTAGGGCATTATGCAGTCTATCTCTAGGGGTCCTCATATCCCCCTTCTGTTTATCAAGCATCTCTTTTAGAGCATGATTAGATCTTTTAACAATTGCTTGTCCTGTGGGATTGTATGGTATCCTGGTAATATGTTTTATGTTGTAATGTACAAAAAAATGTTTCATTTTACTGGAAACATAAGCTGGGGCATTATCAGTCTTAATTTGTACCAGTACGCCCATTACATTGTTTCTAATAAATGTGTAATTATAGAATCTGTCTTTTCAAAACTTAAGGCAGATGCCCATTGGAATCCAGAATAAGCGTCAATGGTATGATGAACATATTTTAATTTTCCAAAATCTACTAAATGAAATACATCCATTTGCCAAATTTCATTCCTTTGTGTACCTTTAGGATTAGTTCCTGCAGGTGAAGAAACTTGATTATGAAAAGAACAAGCAGGACAGTTTTTAATAATTTCCTTAGCTTGTTGCCAAGCAATAAAATCTTTTTCTTTAAGCCTCTACTATTAACATGGTGTTTCTTATGAAATTCTGAGGCTTCCAACACATATCCTATCATTTATTGATCAGTTTTTACATTTCCTTCTGCTAATGGCCCAGGCAACCCACTATGGGATCGCATATGGCTAATGTAAAGTAGGCGATCTCTTTCTTGGATTGTCTGTTGTAGTTGTACAAATAATAAAGTTAATTCTGAATTATCAGGAATAATTTCAGCAGTCTCTATATGCAATACAACCCTTTCAGCATGTTGAGAATAAGTAATTATGTTGAGAGGTTCCTTAAAGTCTAATAAAGCCATCAGAATGGCATACACTCTGATTTCTGAACTGAATCATGCAGACTTTGAACAATCTTGCTGATGTTACCTGCTTTATGACCAGCCATTCCTAATTTATTTGCATCAGTATAGAATGTAAGAGCCCCAGGAATAGGTGTTCTCTTCACTATGTGGGGAAGAATCCATTCAGTTCTTTTTATAAATTGAATTT
This sequence comes from Peromyscus eremicus, assembly GCF_949786415.1. Classification (NCBI taxonomy): domain Eukaryota; kingdom Metazoa; phylum Chordata; class Mammalia; order Rodentia; family Cricetidae; genus Peromyscus; species Peromyscus eremicus. The sequence goes on along the minus strand of NC_081416.1, from coordinate 162,685,641 downwards.
GCTTACTTTTTGGATATTTGTTGTTAATTTCTCCTAAGAAATTACTACACGCTCTTGGCCAATCATCATTAATCTCCCACAACTGCCCAATTTCAGCATTGGTATAAGGTGCCACAATTTCAGTTGGATCCATACCTGACAATTGACAAAGTCAATCTTCTCTTTGTGATTAGTTCAGAAATCTTTTCTATATAGGTTTTTAATATTTTGCTCTGTTTGTGAGCTAAGAGAATTCATTCCAAAATGTAATCCTCTCTCTGCATAATGAGTCCAGTTGGCAAATGATTTGAAAATAAAATTACTAAAGTACACCTCTTTGTGAGGTCTAATCTATCCACGCAGGCATTTTGTAATTTTTGTTCTACCATGGCTAATTCTTTTTCAGCCTCAGCTGTTAACTGTCTTGGACTGTTTAAATCTGAGTCACCTTGCAAAATTTGAAACAAATTACTTAATTCTGGGGTACACAATCCAATTATAGATCACAACCAGTTAATATCACACAGTAATTATTCAAAATCATTAAGAGAATGCAGTCAATCTCTCCCAATCTGTACCTTTTGTGGCTGAATTCTCTGTTTACTTAATTTGTAGCTTAAATAGCTAAGAGAATCTCCCACGCAGTGGCCCCTACTCTAAATCTGAATAGCCAATTCCTGTCCTGTCTTTCCTTTGTACAATCTGCATGGCCTGTGACCTTCCCTTATAATTTTTTCCAAGGCCTCTTTCCAGGGACATATCCCAATTTAAACATCAATTACAATCTGTTTCTGAAATTGTAGGAATATTAATCTGAGCTCCCCATTGTTGTAACAAGTCTCTCCTGCATAAATTCATGGCTGTATCAACCATATAAGGCTTTAACATCCCTACCTGTCCTTCAGGCCCTATACATTTAATCCAATCTACACTGTTTTACTTGAGGTAAGTTTCCAATACCTACAAATTGAGTGGAGACTTCTTGTAGAGGCCAGTTGGGATCCCAGGATTCTCATGAAATTATATGTACATCAGCACCAGAATCCAATAATCCTTCAATCTCAATCCCATTTAATTTTACTTTTAACTTAGGCCTTTCATCATTGATAACTGTTTCCCAGAATACCGCTTTTCCAGTACTTCCAAAACCTCCTGTCCTACTCACTGGAGCTGCTTTTTCCTTAAAGATATGGAAGCAATAATAATTGAGCAATTCTATCACCAGCTTCTATTTCCATGGTCCTTTTTACATATGCCATCTATAAAGGCATTAAAGACAATCTCTATAGGATTTTAAGAGCTAACTGTAGGCAATACTCTGAAGTATTTTTATAAAATCTTAAAAAGAGGATCCTTTTTTATAGATCCCAAGTAACACTTTAATGCAGCTTGCCAATTATTAACAATGTGGATCAATTTACCTATATTCCATTCAGCAGAAAAACAACTTCTGTAAGCTCTCCATCAGCAAGAGCTCACTTCCCATGAGTTTTCATCTTAGTAGCCACACTGTCTAATAACCTAACAACCCATTCTGTTTCAGGTGTTACATTTTTATAGAATTTAACCAAGAATTTCTAGAAAGCAACTTAAAGAGCAGAGCCAAATTCTCAGTAATGATCAACAGACAAGAACATACCCAATACATAGTTTAAAACTGTGAATCCTGTTCTTTTAGTTTATCTATCATGAAAATCAAACATTCATCCAAACATTTATTAGACAATCAAAAGAACAGAACATCCTCTATACACTGAATGATTAATATCTATGGAAATTTAAACAGCATCGATTTAACATTCCATGTCCTGACCACAACCGTTCTTCACCAGAAGTTGGGCCCATTTAAACTTCCTCTTTCTCACATAAGAGACTACTAATAATGAGTTATTCCCACCACTAGGGAAAAACAGAAAACATTTCCCACGAAGGGATCTTTAATATTGAGTTATCCCTGCTCTTAGGGAAAAATAAAAAACATTTAAACCCAAGTTAAGCAAACAGACAACAAAATTCTTAGCTCTGGTCTTGCTCTAGTCCAAGCTGCAGCAGAGAGCCCACCTGTTGATTCTTTGTGATTCAGATGCTGCTCCACAGATGGACAGATCTGTGAAGAGCTGACAGACAGAAAGAGCTGTGAGTTTCAGCTATCCTAAAGTTTTTATATCGGGAGCAGCCTTTTTTTCTTCTATTTTTTTTACTGGGAAGAGACCTTTTTCTTTGCTTTATTTTCCGTTTATGGGGCCTTTTAATTTTTAGGCCTTGATTCAACATTCTTCCCCTTTTTACTGGGAAAATCCCTTTTCTTCATTAAGCATTTCTCCCTTTTCCATCAGGAAATTTTCCTTTATTTCCCTTCCCTCTTCTCTATCAGGAAGATTTCCTTTTTTATTTCCTTTCTTTCCCTTTTCTCTCCTGAGAAAGGTCTTTTTCCTTGATTTACTTCCTGTCTCAGGATCCGTTCTATTTCTATCACTAAAAATTGTGCTGTTACCACTTTTCCTTTTGACAAGCATTTTAGCAACTGTACATTTTGCTATTCCTGTGATGGGGAGTTTAAATTCCCCATGACCCTGATGATCCTGGAGTCCTCTTATTCTGAGAGCACTTCCTTCCAGTTCTTAAGATGGCTGGCTCCTCTGTCCTTCTTCAAGCCACAAGTTGGGGGTCAGCTGTCGAGGTATGGGTGTGTGGGTTCATGTGGATCCATTGAATGAAAACTCAGAGGCACCTTAAGAATGAGTCTAGCCTTTTGCTGCTGCAGGGGGATCCGGTCTCTAAGGACTGAAGCACTTCCCCTTCACTCAGGGCATTTTTATTTTTCTCTGTATCTACAGTTTAGCCAGTTCATTTCCATATGCTCAAAACAACCCAAATGAAGCCTCTAAAAATACAATGCCAAGTGCAAATTTATGGATTCATCAGGTACCACAGTTTTCCGGGTTTCCTGAACCAAGTTCTGTACAGGTTTGTATCCTTGAGAGACTCTCAGATAAGATTCACATAGAGGGCAACAAGAAAAACAAAAGGTAACTGAGAATCGAAAGATGGATTAGGGCTAGGTGCTATTCTCTGGGGCAGGCCAGAGGGAATGCTGCCACAGTTTATTATTATTATTATTATTTCTTTTGCTGTTGCTTTTACATTTATTTTTATTTTATGTGTATGTGTGTTTTGCCTGTTTATGTGACAAGGTGTGCACCTAGTGCTTGTGGAGGTCAGAAGAGGGCATCAGATCTGGCAAGTATTATGAAAAATCCCCTGGCTAGTGAGTAACTCTGTGATGCAATAAGCCAATTCAAGCTGAATTAAAAGTCCAGTTTTAATGAGCAAAACATCCCTGGGTGATCCTAGGGTAAGAGGAGAAACCACATGGAAAATCTATGGACCAGACCTTAAATACCCTGTAGGCCATCTTGAGGAGCTCTGGGGAAGGAACTCCTGCTTGGTGGGCTTTCTTTGGGAGGGTCTGGAATGGGAAGAGTGGGGCTGAGTTCCCAGTTAAACATCTGGGCAGGACTTGGAAAGAGGCCTGAACTTGAGATTCCCAACATCCCAACCTTTTTGGGTATATATAGGCACTGGTTAAGCCTGGCTACTTCCTGCTGGCAAGGGACAATGGAAGTTGGTGGGCTCATGTTAACCATGTATGGGTTAACAGCCATCCTGGAGACCTCAGGTATCTGTTCCTTGAGAAAGTGGAGGAGGCAAGCTGCTAGGAAAAAAATCCCAGATTATTAACATCAGCCCTATGTAGGGGGCTAGCCATGGGAAGAGTGATGCCTGGTTGTACAAAAGAGACAAAGATGAATAAACCAGACTCAAAAGCAGGTATGCTCTTGAGTCAGGGGAGGTGGTACCAACACTGATGTCCCAGGAGCTTAGGGAGATGGCATGCCAAATCAGGGATGACATGTTTCGGGAGTACCTGAGCCATCACATCTGCTGTTTTCCTGGAGGTGGGGAGTGCCTCCATCCATCCTTTAAAGGTGTCAGTAAGAGTTAAGAGGTAACAGAGCTTTTTATGAGTGGGCGCGTGGGTGAAGTCAACCTGCCAGTTCTCGCCTGGTTAGTGTCCTTGAAGCTGGTGCAGGGGCTGATGGAGGGCACCCTGTGGGTTGGCCTTGGCACAAGTCTGGCAGGAGGAGTGGACCTGTAAAATATGGGCTTGAAGATGGGTGGGGTCAAAGAGGGGGCTGTAGAGACTGCAGGAACCTGCAGGTATCTGTAAGACAGCTGGAACAGATTTTCATCTTGGTTGACTGCCTCTGTGCAGTCCTATAAGCTGGGGCCAGTAAAATCCACAGAAATTTAAGAGCTTCTGGAAACTGTTCATAGCCAGTGCTCTATTAGTTTGCTAAAACTCTGAATCTCTGAAGTTAGAGCTGAAACCTGTTTATCCGGTACTGTGAAGCCTGTGAACAAGGCAAACCTGTCTGTATTTTTAACAGGAAACTTAACTAATGAATTAATGAGCTACTAAGGTGGTTGTAGCCTTGGAGGGTTGAGGGAGGGAGAGCTGTTAAACTGGAAAGGCTATCGGTAACCTAGCCATCAAATGCCATCAGATCTGAGAAGGATAAATATAAGCAGAAGAGAGACAGCTTTCCAGTTACCTAGACAACTATCCAGGTTTCTCTGTGGTTGTTGGGGACAGGAGTCCCGAAGGCAGTGCCAGTCTTCGGCTGCCAAGTCCAGAAGATCTGACAGACTTCTCTGTGGGAATTTGGGGAGAGTGACATACCTTGTTTTGGAAAAGCAGGGAAAATAATTCCCCAGTGTTCTACTTGTGTTCATAATCCAGACAGGGTCCCGACATCAGTCAAGATGCAAAGCAGTTTCCCACTCCATGGCTGGCTTTGCTGCATTTAAAGCAGGTGGAAGTTCTTCTGTTTTCCTTGGAGGAGATACAGGATGCTGCCTATCATGAGAAGCGTTTTTATTAAAATGCCATATTCTCAGATCTCTGAAGCATTTAAGGATTAGGGGAACATCATCTGTTAGGTATATCTAAACTGGACAAATATGTTGTTTAGGCTTAACTTTAAGAACATATAATCTGTGGAAAGCAAAACCAAATTTTAACATTGTAAACAATTTAGTATTTTTAAAATCAATACCGAGGGGTTTGCTCTTAGGTTACAAAATCTGGCTGCCAGCAAGATACATCCCTGTACATGAATGTATGGAGGTGCGGCATTAATACCTTGTTAAACCAGCAATGTTTTAAATCCTATCTTTTATAAACCTTGTTTTTAGAACAGGACAGGAATTATCATATATAAAATATATTGGAGACTTAATGTCTTCTTGGTGGGGCCACTCCACATGGTCACCCTCACTCAAGACGGTGGTGAGGTCATATGGCCTCCTACTTTCCAACCTTAGTCAAAATGGTAGCTGCCCACATGTTGTATTTAGTTAAAATTGTGGCAGACCATGTGTTATTTCCCTGAACAATTCCAATTTGGAATTACAAGGTCTTTTTTTTTGGGGGGGATGGTTTTGAGACAGGGCTTCTCTGTGTAGTTTTGGTGCCTGTTCTGGATCTCGCTCTGTAGATCAGGCTGGCCTGGAACTCACAGAGATCCGCCTGCCTCTGCCTCCTGAGTGCTGGGATTAAAGGCGTGTGCCACCGCCGCCCGGCGGAATTACAAGTTTTAAGTTAAGTTTTTGTCATAGATTTTTTAACCGTATCCAGTCTTCCCAGCTGTTTCTTGGTTTAATAAGGTAGAACAAGATCCCCTAGGACTGGAGTTAAAGCAGTGGTGAGCCACCAGGTGAGTGCTGGGAACTGAACCCTGGTGCTCTGGAAGATCAGTCAGTGCTCCTAATCATGGGGCCATCTCTCCAGTCTCTTGTTCTTGTTTTGAGACAGAGTTTTATTCTATAGCACAGGCTGGTATGAAACTCAATCTGTAGTCCAGGATAGTATCAAATGCACATTGAGTCTCCTGCCTCAGACTCCTGATGAGTGTGGAGATGACAGGTGTATATCACACTGCTCCTAACAGCCACTTCACTTCAGATGCTGATTTTCTCAGGTATTTCTTACAGTAATAGAGAGCTAAACACACTTAGCATAATCGTGTTCTGTGTGCATTATACCAGACAAATCACATCACTAAAGCTAATTTCCTCTGTCTCTCTTTACTTATTTCTTTTCAAAAGTGTTTTTCTAATTATGTGTATGTGAGTGTGTCTGTGCACATGAGTGCAGGTGTGCACATTGTTGGACCCTCTGGAGCTGGAGTTACAGGCAGTTGTGAGCTGTCCAATATGGGTGCTAGGACCTGAACTTGGGTTCTCTGCAAGAGCAGCAAGTGATTTTAAACCCCGAGCCATCTCTCCAGTCCACTTTCACTTCTTGAAATGTAGCCACCAGAGGAGCTTGAAGGTCAGGGAAGGCATTGAGGTGCTGAGATGGGGGGACATCTGCAGAGGGCCTACATGCTGGGCGCCTTCTGTCCTTGGCTGGGTGTGGCTCTCCCATGTGGCTAAGCTGCAGTTTCTCCCTTGCAGCTGAGTTCAACCAGCTACAGCAAGGCTACAAAAACAGTTATCCTGAAGGCAAACGAGTGAGCACAACCCTAGTACATAAATGTATGTTATTCCAAACTCCATGTTCTAACATGGAAGCTGTTTCATGGAGTTTTTATAGTAACAGAACAAAGTCATAAATCAAGACACTGCAAATCCGTTGGTGGAGACACCAGAGAAGCAGCTTCCAGCACAGATGCTTCTGAATTCAGTTGCAGAAGGTACTTTGGCATGCTGGGGCCATGATGTACCAGAGAGGGATCACACATGCAGCAGATCCCATGTAAGAGGTTTATTTGGTGTGTGTGTGTGTGTGTGTGTGTGTGTGTGTGTGTGTGTGTGTGTGTGTGAAAGGCCATATAGGAATGGGGACACGAGGGAGAGACAGAGACAGAGAGACTGGAAGACAGAGAGAATGAACAAGAGAACGATCTGGGATGGTGGGGTTTAAAGGGTTGGCAACTAGTGGTGATGTAGATGATGTAGCTGCTGAGTCCCTGAGTCCCTGAGTCCCTGAGGGCAGGCTGGGCTCGGGGCTCTCTGCTCTCTCTGCTGCATCGGACAGAGAGTCCAAGCTTCGAGTTTGAAAATAAAGGTTCTTTGCTTTCACATATGGGATTCGATCTCCATGGTGGTCTTTTGGGGATTCCTATGATCCTGGCATAACAATATCTCTGTCGTTAAGGACCGAAACTTTCTCTAGCTCTTTGGTTCCATCTTTATTTTTATCTAAAAATAACCTCAGGGTGACTGAGGTTGACCTAACATGTCTTCTGGACATCACACCCAAGTTCTAGGTGGTACAGAAGAGAAAGGAAGGAGGGTTCCACATGCTGTAGCCTTGAAGTCGCTGTGAAAGTCTCACATGATGAAAGTTTCCAGAAGAAGTGTACCTTCCACTGAACCTTCTGATTAACCAATTAGAACTTTGGTGATCCTGGAGAGGTTGGAATGTTGCAGGTCTAGAGCCTAATTACAATTTAGCTTGGGCTATTTTACCCCCCTAAATAGCCACTCCTTGCCCACCTCTGTGTCTGACCTAACGTTCTGTGACTAACAGATAAAGCTTTTCAGAATGTGTTAACTTAGCAAAACCCTATTCACTAACTGAAAGGCAGAGTGTCAACAGATGTTATATGAGGACTGTAGCTGAGATTTTGAGCTTTCCTACCTGTTAGAAATCAGACACTCTCCCAGCCTGCCCTCAGGGAAATTAATGGACTATTGGTTACTTAATTAATTTAATGTAAATTTTATAGCCCAATAAAAAATTTATTTTATAATTTGTGTGTGCACGAGCACCCATGTATGCAAATAGTTGTGAGTGGGTGTTCTAGGAGGCCAAGAGATGGTGCCTGGCCTCCTGGAGCTGGAGCTACAGGCAACTGTGAGTCGTCCAATGTGGCTTTTAACCACTGAGCCATCTCTCTAGCCACTTAATGTAATTTTAAAAAGTAGCTATTAGACACTTTAAAATCACGTTTAAGATCCATGCTGTGTTTTCATAACAGTGTTGGAGCCAGGCATGGTGGTGTGTGCCTATAATCCCAGCACTTGGATGAAGTGGGAGGCTTGAGCAGGATTATCTGAAGGTAATATCCAGTGTCTTAGCCAGAGTTTTTATTGGTGTGATAATGCACTATGATCAAAGTGACCTGGGGAAGAAAAGGATTTATTTCACTCAAAATTCCACACCACAGTCTATCATGGAAGGAAGTCAGGGCAGGAACTCAAGGCAAGAACTGAAGCAGAGGCCCTGGAGGAGTGCTGCTCACTGGCTTGCTCAGCCTGTTTTCTTACACCACCCAGGACCACCTGCCCTGGGTGGCATCACCCCAGTGGGCTTGGCCCTCTCGCATCAATTATTAATCAAGAATATGCATCGCAGACTTGCCCGCAGGCCAGTTTGGTGGATGTGCTTTTTCCAGTTGAGGTTCCTCTTCCCAGATGGCTTGAGCTTGCATCAAGTTGGCATAAAGCCAGCCAGCATCACCAGCTTGGCCTGTATAGAGAGGGAGACCTTTCCCCAGCAAAGCCAGGCTCAGCCGCCTATTCCCGAGAAGCCAATTAAAACAGTCTAAATGACGGTGGAAGGCAGAGAAAGGAGGTTTATCCACTGCGGGCCCCTTTAGGAACTGGACAAATAGATCCAGTGACCCCCTCTAATCTATCTTCGGGATCCTGAAGTGAGGTTGCAGTGTAAATAGAGGGCTAACAGTATGCATTTCTAAGCAGTCCAAGACCCATCACTGTCTGGGCTTCAGTCTCAACTCTAAGGTGGTCTGACCAGCTCTTAGAACTGCTGGAAATCTCTTTCCGGGAGACAAGTTACCCCTCTGGTTGGCACCTTTTCCTTCTCCCAGCATGAGGTTCCTGGGGGGAATTCCCATTTCTCTGGAGTCTATTGTTCCAATAATCTGACAGACATTAGTGTCTCTTTAGCATATCTCTGTTTCTGCCAGGAAGGTAAGGCTGGGTGTGGTGGCACATGCTGGTAACCCCAGCTCTTGAAGGTAGAAGCAGGAGGAACAGGGATTAAAGGAGGTCTGCTACACAGCAAGTTGGAGGCTAACCTGAGCTACATGAGAATCTGTCTTAATAGAACAAGGTGGGAGGTGAAGACAATAATAATGATGGTGTTGATGTTGCTATGGGGAGTCCACCAGAGATGACCACTCAGACACAGTTTAGAGCCAACTGAAAGTCTATTCCAGCTGTCTGGGACTACAAGCAGGTATTCAGGTCCTGATTCAGGGTTTCTGATTGCAGAAACCATGTCCTGGCATCTTGCTTGGCAGCTGGGGTGGGTGTGGGGGGACTTCCCATATAAGCAAGCAGTTTGAACAGAAGCTAAGATAAGTGGTCAGCTGGAGGAGGAGCTTTTCACAAGAACGAAGTTTAACAGAAGCTAAGAGAAGTTAGCTGACATCTTGACCTCTGTTTCCCAGAATAGAGTTGGGTAATTTTCCATGGGATTCTCCATCAGGGAGATTAAATTCTAGTTAACCTTAAATGGCCTCAGCAAAAATACAAGATGGCCGACCCTCTGCACTTTTAAAAGGTAAATGGCTTCTACTTTTATTTCTAAGCATGTGTCCCTAGTACAATCCTTTGCTCCAGGACACTGGAGCCTGGAATCGATGCTCTCTTAATTCAGACTGTGAGAGCTAAAGTTGTGGGTTTTTAAAAAATTTATTTATTTTATTTCATGTGCATTAGTGTTTTGCCTGCATGTATGTTTGCTGGGGCCTGTCTTTCTGTATGCTGTGAATATATATTGTTCCCATTGGTTAATAAATAAACTGCTTTGGCCTATGGCAAGGCAGCTTAGAGGCAGGCAGGAAATCCAAGCAGATAGACAGGAAGAGGAAGGAAAAGGCAGAGAGACGCCATCCTGCTGTCCAGGGAGCGGCATGTAATGGCACACAGGAAAACCCATGGGACAGGTGGTGACATATAGATGAATGGAAATGGGCTGAGTTTAGTTAGAAGAGCTAGCTAGCAAGAAGCTTGAGCCATAGGCCATACAGTTTGTAATTAATATAAGCCTCTGAGTGATTATTTTTTAAGCGGACAAGGGATCGTGGCACTGGTTGGGACCGAGAAATTTCCGGCTACAGTTGTGAGCTGCCATGTGGGTGCTGGGGATTGAACTCGGGTCCTCTGGAAGAACAGTCAGTGCTCTTAACCACTGAAACATCTCTCCAGCACTAAAGCTGTGTTTTAAGTTAAAATTACTGTGCTTAAGAGATCTATAAAACAAAATGCCTCTAACCTGTAAGCCCCACTTGCCTGAGGACAGATAACTTCCTGAAATGCTGGGGGGATATTGTTCATGTAAGATAGCAAGCTGTGTGTTTTAGCTTCTGGAAACAAGCTTGGTTGCCCCAACTGCATAGGATGTGCTTGATCACACATAGGTGGGAGGTATGTAGGCAGGAAATACATCAGGATATCTGCTTGCCCGCAGCTGGATTCAGGCAGGAAATGCATAGCCTTGTGGGTTTTGCCTTTATAAACCTCTGACTAGTGTAATTTGGTGCCATACTCTGCGCATCCTGGGTATGGTCCTGGCCAGTGTCCATCATCCTGGCCAGTATTTAATAAAACTTGCTTCAAATTTGGCTAAAAAAAATTGTGGTAGTGATCTTTTTTTCACCCGGTGAGATTAACAATGTGGCATGGTGTTAAACACATTTTTCCTTTGTTTCTCTGTTAGCACAGAGGCCAAAAGCCTGGGCATGACTTCCCTGCCACTCTGGTTTTGCTCTGATCTCCTGCCTAACTCTAAAAGGCGTGACCGTCATCTTCTTCTCCATCTCCCCCTTCTGGCACCTTCTGTAGAGATTTACAGCTTATCTGAGTTAGAATCCAAACCAGACTCCTGCTTGTGCCTTGAGAGCTGTGGCGGCCTCTCCCTCTCCAAGCCTCACATCCCGGCAGAGACCGCACTGAGAGCCATGTCTGTGGATCTTGAGCGGACAGACTTTGGGGTCCCTGGATTTCTCACTGTGTGAGTTTGCAGACTCTGGCACATCAAAGGGCTACATTGTGGCTGCAAGTGGCTTGGTGACACACACCCCTTCCTTCCCTCCTCTGTCACTTGATGGGGAGCTGGAGACAGCTTGGCTGCAGACCCTGATGGTGAACTACCCTCTCTTCCTCTGAGACCTGCAAGAAGAGGTCCCCATTCCAGGTTCCTGGGCCTGATCCTCCTCAGAGGCCCCACCATGCTGCTGTCTGTGGTGCTGGGGCCTCAACTCCCAGGAGGTCTCACTCTGTGTCCATCCATTGATAACTCTTGTAATAAACTTCTTATCCCCAGCAATCTGCCTCAGCGTTCCCCTGGAATTCTGTTTGAGCTGCCCTGTAGTTTTCTCTCAAATGCTAATAAAACTGTCGTTGTCTTCTGAGTTTTTAAAATTCTTTCATTAATGAGACTAAGAACTCAAAAGGGAGCCCCGGGGACCCCAGCAGCTCCAGGGTAGCTTCAAGCATTGTGATAAAGTTCAAGAAAGCCTCATGTTTGGACTGGGACTTACTTCAAGAGAGTCTGTCAGGAAATAGACATGCCTCCGGGGCGGGAGAGGAGTAAAGTCGCGTATCTTCACAGTTAGAAGCTCCTTCTGGGTTTTATAGGTTTCTCAAAACAATGAAGCTGCATCACTGAGCCAGGCTGGCTGCAGGTTGGATCATTCATCTTCTCCACAACTACTCAGGGAGTGGGCACTTTGTTCACACTTAGTCATGGTTATAAAACAATTGTGCAATGTGTTTATGCTTGTAGGATGTCCTACAAGCATAAACAACTCAAGTACTGGCAAGTCCTTTTGTTGCTGCTGTGGGGACAGTGTCTTGTATAGCCCAGGCTGGCCTCAAACTTACTGATGTAGTCTAGGATGACCTTGAACTCTTGATCCTCCTGCCTCTACTTCCCAAGTGCTGAGACTTACAGGTATGTGTTGGCACAGGTACAGTTTTGATGAATTCCATTTCCAGGGGATCTGATGCCATCTCCTGACCTCCACTGGCACCAGGCACACATGTAAAACACATACATACATACATACAGACAGACAGACAGACAGGCAGACAAAACACTCATTATCATAAAGCCAGTTTTTACAAAATGTAATTAAGGAGCTGGCGGTGTAGCTCAGGTGGTAGAGTGATAGTCCAGCATGCATGAAGGCCTGGACTTGATAAAACAGACATGGTGATGTGCATCTGTCATCCCAGCACTGGGGAGCTACAGGAAGGAGGGTTGCTGTGCATTGGAGGTCAGTCTGAGTTACATAATAGGATGTCAGGGATTTGGGGGTTCAAGAGGGACACTGCGGTGGCTTGTCTTTTCGGGTAAGAGATTTATTAGGGTAGTTATTAATGCCACAGTCAGATATCTGAAGATTGACTCAGGCCCGTGAGGCAATGTGGGTTCCCCTCCTACAAGTTTCTCAGATTCTTGGGTGTCAGGGAAGGGAGAGAGAGAGGTTTGGCCCTTCGGTTAACGTGCCCATCACATGGAAGAGCCACCTGGCCCCTCATGGCTTTGGGAGCTTGGTGAACTTCCTTTGGGGAGTGAGCATTGGAAAACCCCGAGCAGCGGCAGATGTCTGCTGTTTCCTCTCTAGCAGCATTGAGAGTAAAGAGAGGAAGAGGCCGCTGTAGGCTGCCTGGCTTAGTGGCCCCAGCAGAAACCTAACCGAGCTGTAGAAAGACTGCTTCAAGATTAAAAAAAAAGTAAACTGTGATTAAAGAATCACCCCCTGCCCCCATTTAATTGGCTTAGTGCATTGTCACGGCACTCGGAAATGGAAGCAGACAGATGTGTGAGTCTGCGGCCAGCCTGGGCTATAGAGAGTTCCAGGCCAGTCACAACTACATAATGAGACTCTGTCTTAAAAGTTTTTCTATTGCTTTAAATCTGAAATAATTTTTGCTTTATTTTGTGTGTATGAATGTTTTGCCAATATGCATGTCTGCGTACTAGTGCATTCCTGGTACCCCCAGAAGCCGCGATGGGATGTCAGATGGAGTTACAGATAGTTGTGAGCCTCCATGTGGGTTCTGGGAATTGAACCCTGGTACCCTAGAAGACCAACTTGTGCTCTTAACCTATGAGCTATCTCTCCAGTCCCTCTAGTACTTAAAAATTTTTGGTAGGGAAATGGAGTGGACCTGGGAGGAGTTAGGGGTTGGGGGGTGTTTGCAATCAAAATACATTGTATAAATTCTCAAAGAATTAATAAATTATATTAAAAAGAGTACCAGACATGAGAGAGAGAGAGAGAGAGAGAGAGAGAGAGAGAGAGAGAGAGAGAGAGAACCAGGTGTGGGGCTCAGAGAACAGCTTGCAGGAGTTGTTTCTCTCCTGCCTGTGGACTTCAGAGGTCAAATTCAGGTTGTTAGGCTACAAGTTGTTCTCTGACCTACACACCCTCACCCTGGTATGTGTATACCCCAACAAATAAATAAATGTAATAAAAGTTAAATACAATAAGCCGGGCGGTGGTGGCGCACGCCTTTAATCCCAGCACTCGGGAGGCAGAGCCAGGCGGATCTCTGTGAGTTCGAGGCCAGCCTGGGCTACCAAGTGAGTTCCAGGAAAGGCGCAAAGCTACACAGAGAAACCCTGTCTCGAAAAACCGAAAAAAAAAAAAAAGTTAAATACAATAATGTACCAGAGATACAGAAGAGGATGGAGGGGCTGAGAGATGGCTCAGCAGGTAAGAGGACTCAGGTTTGACTTCCAGCACCCAAATGTGGCTCACCACCATGTGTGAGTCCAGTTCTAGGAGATCTGATGCCCTCTTCTGGCTTCAGCAGGAACTGCACAAATGTGGTGCACTCCCCACAAGGCCAGCATCTGAGTTAATGGTATTGTTTTCTGCGTCTTGACATGCTAGTCTTTGTGAAAGGCAGCCTTGCTGGCACACAGCCGGTGACAGGCACAGGGCACACTCTGCCTTTATTTCACAACTCCTTAAACTATTGCAAAATAAGATTTTATTTTTTAAAAGACTTACTTTGGTATTTTTACCAAAGTGTGTGTGTGTGTGTGTGTGTGTGTGTGTGTGTGTGTGTGTGTGTGAATGCAGTGCCCAAAGGAACCAGAAAAAGACTACGGATCCTCCGGAGCTGGAGTCATAGGTGGTTATGAGCTGTTGGTCACGGGTGCTGGGAGTAGAACCCAGGGCCTCTGCAAGACCAGCAAGTGCTCTTAATAACTGCACCAGCTTTTCAACACCAAAATAAGATGTCATGTTAAAAATGTGTCTAATGTCGGGTAGGTTGGTGCCTGATGCCTGTAATCCTAGAATTTGGGAGGCTGAGGCAGGAGGATCATTGAGAGTTTAAAGTCACTCTGGGCCTGCACAGTCTAGCATAGGGGGTTGCTCAGGGAGAGACTGTACACCATGCTTCCTTGGTTCCATCCAACTTTGGTTGCGTTGTCTTTAGTGGCCAGTTGCTGTTCAACTTTGATTGTCACAAAATGAGTCCCGAGGCTCCTGGAGGGGAGAACCAATGGCCACATTGGGACATTCAGAGCTTTTGGCATCAGGTGTCACTGGACTGGATATAACTGAGTCATCCCAGTGATGACACCAGCTATCCTACAATCAGTTTACAATGGGGATCGTGACGGTAACCAAGTTCAACAGCTCCCACGTGTTCAGGACAGGGGGATGCTAGTGCTCTTAGTAAACCAACACAACGTCTCTCATCAGAGACCTGGCCTGTGACGGAAACGAGAGAGTGCACTCTGGAATTTGAGGGTTCTTGTGAAACTGAAATGTGGCTCAAGAATCATATTCTGCTTTTATGGGTCTTGTTACCTGTTTTTGTTTGTGGTATTGAGGACAGCATCTGAGTCTGGAGTCTGCTAGGCGGGGGCTCTACCACTGAGCCATACATATCTCCATACGAGACTATATTCCAAAAGCCAAAAAGGGAAAAGGAGGGAAGGAAGGGATAGTCTCCATGCCCCCAGAAGACTATTCTGCTATTTGGGAGGAGGAATATAACAGTAAAGGAGGGACTGGGAGGACATGAGAAAATGTGTTGCTATATGGGTCTGAAACTGTCTGTATGCTAACAGAAAAACAATAAAAAAAAGAGAGGAAATAAAGAAAGGGAGACAAGTAGAAGGAAGGAAGGAAGGAAAGAAAGAAAGAAAGAAAGAAAGAAAGAAAGAAAGAAAGAAAGAAAGAAAGAGAGAGAGAAAGAGAGGTCAAGTCCCCGAAGGAAGCCAAATCACAGGACCCTACCCCACATGCTTCCTGCTGCCTTTATGCTGCCTTTAGCCTTTGTGAGCTGAAGATGCCATCACCCCTGACACACCTTCACTAGTTGGTAGATAACTTATTTTACTGCCCTCCCTCCCTCTTCCCCTTCCTGCTCCCTACCCCAGGCTTACAAAACGTACATTGTGAATGTCCCAAGTGAGTCATTTTAATGTACGTCACTGTCACTAACATCATGTAACACAGTACGTCCTTTCCCAAGTCCTATGTCCTTTAAGACTCGTTAGAGTACCAGAAGGTTTACATGCCTACCCCCACCCCTGCCTCTCCCATGCACATAACAATTCCCCTGGTGATGGGTCTTATAATTTATAGATAAAGAAATAGGCTAGGGCCAGTTAGATACCTCAATTAGTAAAGGCACTTGCTGTCAAGCCTGATGATTTGCATTTGGTCCCTGGGGCCACATGATGGAAAGAGAGAATCGACTCTTGTAGACTCCTCTGACATCCACGCATATACTGGAGCATGTGTACCCACAGATGTACATGAACTAAATAAACAAAACATAGGGTTTTTTTTTATTAAGAATTTTTTCATTCATTTTACACAACAATTAAAGATCCCCCTCTCCCTCCTCCCATCCCCCCCAGCCTCCCCTTCCAACCCACCCCTCATTCCCTCCTACAAGAAGGCAAGGCCTCCCATGCAGAGCCACATTCAGTAGAGGCAATTCCAAGCCCTTTCCCCTGCCTCAAGGCTGCACAAGGTGTCCCATCATAGGTAGTGGGCTCCACAAAGCTCGCTCATGCACCGGGGATGGATTCTGATCCTACTGCCAGGGGACCCCCCAAGCAGATCAAGCTACACAACTGTCTCACCATGCAGAGGGCCTAGTCCAGTCCCATGTAGGCTCCATAGTCATTGATCCAACTTTCATGAGTTCCCACTAGTTTTGTTTGGTCGTCTCTGCATGTTTCCCCATCATGATCCTGATGCACTTGCTCATAGAATCCCTCTTCTCTCTCTTTGACTGGACTCCTGGAGCTCTGTTTAGTGATTGGCTGTGGATCTCTGCATCTTCTTCCATCAGTCATTGGAGAAAAGTTCTGTGATGATAGTTAGGGTATTCACTGGTCTGATCTCTGGGGCAAGCCAGTTCAATTCAGGCACCCTCTCCACTATTGCTAGTAGCCCAGGCTGGGGTCATCCTTGGGGATTCCTGGCAACTTCAATATGAAACCAGTTACACTGAACCTGATAGAAGAGAAAGTAGGAAATAGTCTTGAATGCATTGGCACGGGAGACCACTTCCTAAATATAACACCAGTAGTACAGACACTGAGAACAACAATTAATAAATGGAATGTCCTGAAACTGAGAAGCTTCTGTAAGGTAAATAAGACAAAACAATAGCCTACAGAATGGGAAAAGATTTTCACCAACCCTGCATCTGACAGTGGGCTGATCTCCAAAATATATAAAGAACTCAAGAAACAAGACATCAAAATAACAAACAATCCAATTAAAAAGTGGGCTATAGAGCTAAACAGAGAATTCTCAAAGGAAGAATTTCAAAAGGCCGAAAGACATTTAAGGAATTGCTCATCCTTAATTATCAAGGAGATGCAAATCAAAACAACTCTGAGATACAATCTTACACCTGTCAGAATGGCTAAGATCAAAAGCACCGCAGACAGCTTATGTTGGAGAGGATGTGGAGCAAGGGGAACACTCCTCCACTGTTGGTGGGAGTGAAAACTGGTACAGCCACTTTGGAAATCAGTATGGTGGTTTCTCAGAAAGTTGGGAATCAATCTACCTCAAGACCCAGCTATACCACTCTTGGGCATATACCCAAGGAATACTCAATCATACCACAAGGACACATGCTCAACTATGTTTATAGCAGCATATTAGGTTTTTTTTTTTTTTAAGCTGATGAAATCATTCAAAACACTGATCAGAGAACTGGAGGCTCACCACCACAGGTAGCCATGCTGGGACCCTGAAGGGACACTGACTCTTTAGTTCCCAAATATTAGGAGCCAGTGTGATGGAGTGCTGAAGGAAGATAGAGATCCTTAGGTCCGTAGGAAGAAGGGAATTCTGCTGACTCTTACAGGTTTTGCAGGGAGTGGGGGTGGGGGCAGGATCATGTGACCTAGCCTGACCTAGTGTACTTGCCAAAAGGCTGCGAGGCAGGC
Organism: Peromyscus eremicus; assembly: GCF_949786415.1. Classification (NCBI taxonomy): domain Eukaryota; kingdom Metazoa; phylum Chordata; class Mammalia; order Rodentia; family Cricetidae; genus Peromyscus; species Peromyscus eremicus. Next base: position 162,668,171 of record NC_081416.1, on the reverse strand, counting down.
AAGAAGTAGTCTGCAGCTGGAAGGTGGTGGGGGAAAAAGAATGCTACGAGAGCCTCAAGAGTATGGGAGGCCTTCATATCAACACCCGTGGGGACTGAATTTGGGGAGACAGAGCACGAGCTAACAGTTCTGTGATCTAACAATGGGCAAGTGATGGCTTCCAACCCTGAAGAGCGATGTGAGCCACAGGCTCAAACATGTCCCCTCCTGGGTGTGACTACGTAGCCAGGAGAGAAATCGCTGAGTCACAGGGTGTGTGTGTGTGTGTGTGTGTGTGTGTGTGTGTGTGTGCACGTGTGTGCACGCTAGAGTGACAACACCTGAGAGAGAGATTTTCAGAACAGGAGGCTCCATGACCTCAGTACAACCTGGACTTGTTAATGTTGAGCATCCCCCACAGGACCAACCATCTCCTTCCCATTTTCCTAGCCCCATTTAGTGTCAAGGATGTCTTCACTCAGTGTGTTTTTTGTTTTTGTTTAATGTTTGTTATATTTATTTTGTTTATTTGGGTGTGGGGCAGGGCAGGAGAGGGCCATGGCACATGGGTATGCAGGTCAGAGGACAGCTTGGGAAGTTGGTACTTTCCTTCCCTTATGTGGGTCTAGGGATCAAGTGCAGGTCATTTGGCTTGGTGGCAAGTGCCTTCAGACACTGAGCTATCTCCCTGGCCATGATAACTGATGAAGTGGAATACTTCCTTAGCAAATTTAGCTTTGGGGATTCTGCTTTTTTTTTTTTTAAGCCTTGGATCCATCTTCCCATGAAAACGCCTCTCTCTCCCTCTCCCTCTCCCTCTCCCTCTCCCTCCCTCCCTCCCTCTCTCTCTCTCTCTCTCTCTCTCCTTAACAAATTAAGAAGCTAGGGAGATGAGTCAACTGTTAAGAGCACTTGCTGCTCCTTCAGAGGACCAGAGTTTGGTTCCCAGCACCAACCACTTGTAACTCTAGCTCCAGGGCATCTGATACCCTCTTCTGGCTTCTGAGCACAACTGTACTCTTGTGCACACATGCGCATGTGAGAACACACACATACACTCACAGTTGTTTCTTATACAGTATAAGTATAGTTCTTTCTATTTTGGCTACCATAAATAGCTTCTCCTTTTTTGAAAAATGTCTCTCATAGTCCATTCCATCGCCTTTAAACCAGAATGCTTAAGTTGGCTATCACCAAACTAGTCAGGATTTTGTCTTAACAATTTGTAATTTTGAAGGCTCAATAAGTCATTCACCATGTTCTTGCCTCGCTTTTCTTCCCTAAATCTCTAAGCACATCTTGTACCTAAGTGGTTTTTAATTTTTATTTTGAAACAGGGCCTCACACAGGCTCACTATGTAGCTGAGGATGTCCTTGAATTCCTGATCCTCCTGTCTCTATTTCCTGAGTGTAGAGAACACACACCTGGCTTTGGAGTGGCCTGTTCTGTTTTTGGTGTGTGTGTGTGTGTGTGTGTGTGTGTGTGTGTGTGTGTGTGTGTGTGTGACATGCAGCTGGTGTGTGGACAGAGGAGGCCATAGGTGTCCTTATTCAATGTATCCCATCCACTTTCCCCCCAAGATTTATTTCCTTTGTGTATATGAGTATTTTGTCTGCATTTGTGTATGTGCGCTATGTATGAACCTGGTGCCCTTAAGAGTTAGAAGAGGGTGTCACATCCCCTAGAACTGGAGGTATAGATGGTTGTGAGCCACCTTTCCAGCTCCTCAGCTTGTTTTTTTGAGACAAAGAGTTTCTCAGGTACACCAGGCAGGCTGTCCAGCAAGTCCCAGGGACCTGCCTTCTTAGGCTTCCAAGTCCATCAAGCCTGGCACCTAAAAACTTTTTTTTTTACATTCATTTATCACATGTGATCCTGTATGCATGTGTTCTGGGACACAGGTGTCATGGAGTCTGTGTGGAAATCAGATGATGTGGGAGCTGGTTCTCTTCTCCTGCCATGTGGGTGTCAGGAATCGGTCTCAGTTTCCAGGCTTGTGTACATCTTCAGACCTATATGCAGGTGACTTTACCCACCGAGCCATGTCAGCAGCCCTGCTGTGCCTGGCTTTGTCAGCTCTGGAGATCAAATTCAGGTCCTCACGCTGCTTTTGTGGCAAGCACTTTACCAGCTGGTCCTTAGCCCCATGTTTCTGTCCTAAGATTTTTATTGTATTTGTTTATTTATGTTTGTTTATTTTGGTTTTTCGAGACAGGGCTTCTCTGTGTAACTTTGGCTGTCTTTGAACTCTTTCTGTACACCAGGCTGGACTCAAACTCCGAGAAGTGCATCTGGGATTAAAGGCGTGCACCACCATTGCTCAGCATAAAAATTTTACTTTTGACATAGCATCTCTCTGTGGACCCAGGCTGGTCTAGAACTCACTACCTTCTTACCCCAGCCTTCTGAGTGCTGGGATGTGTTCAGTTCTTGTAGTGCCAGTGAGGAACCTGGAGCTTGGTTTCTCTCTTTTTATTAAAAAGTTATTTATTGTTGTTGTGTGTGTATATGATGTGTGTGGAGACTGGAGGACAACTTTGTGGAATCAGTTCTCTCCTTCCACCTCTACATAGGTTCAAGAGATCAACTCAGAGTGTTAGGGCTCATGCAGCAAACTTTATCTGCTGAGCCATCTCTCCAGCCCTGGGTTTGGTTTCCGGTATGGAGGGAACTAGTTTTCCCAATGTCATTTATTAAGCATCCCGTGTTCATTCCCTGTCCATCTGGGCTGCTGTTGAAACTTACGTTAACTCCCAGACTGACACATCCCCTGCCACGAGTCCCCTCCCAGTGTCACTCTTGGGCCTGCTTGTCTGGGCTGTTCCCTCAATAAGCTCGGCCTTGCTCTCAACATCACTTCTGATTGTCAGGGCGCCAGCACGTGTCCTAGGGTGAGGAGCTTGCTATTGCACCACCGCGGCTCCTCTGTCTTACAACACCCTATAGGAAGGTGAGAACCTTCTCCACCCTAGGCATTAAGGGACTGTTCAGGGACACCCACCTCCTTCCCGGTCTGGAACCAGCATCCTCGTGGAAAAGACACATCCTCGTGTGAGAAGAGAAAAGGAAGACTGCCAAGAAAATGGGTGCAATGTGTTAGCTCAGCTTCCTTCTGGAAACTTCTTTTCCCACACCCTCCCCTCTGTATCAGCACAGAGAGCCAAAGAGTGTTTCTGACACTTGCATTTTATTTCCTTGATCCAAGCTGAGGAGAGAGAAACCCGCACAGGGCTAGAGCAGGAAGGAAATTCCTGAGAGGGTGGCCTACAACCGGCTTGCAGTCCACTCATGATTTGGTGGCGTTTATTCTTGTGGTATAAGGTGGTTAGTCCTCCTCAGGGTACCCACATTCCAAGTGAGAAATGGGGGAGGGGTATTCTAACTTTACCATCTCTCTTCCTTTTAAACAGTTCTTGTGACAACGGTCTCATGTGCCCCAAGCTTGCTTTTAACTCTCTATACCACCCATGGTGGCCTGGAAGTCCTGAGCTCCCTGCTTCTGTCTCCAAATTCGGGGATTACTGCATGCACCACCACGCCCTTTCTACACCTCAGGGTGAGCACTCTGCCAGCTGAGCTACACCCACAGCAGTTTTGTTATCTAGACTGGTTCTCACTCTGTAGCCCAGGCTGGCCTCAGCCTCCAGATCCTCCCTGCCTCAGTCTCCTGAGTGTGGGAATTACAAGCGACAACTACTACATGCAGCTTTCTTTCCCTTCTTTTTGCTTTAAAAAAAAATCAGTGCTGGGGGGGGGCAGGCAGGTGTAGATAGGGGACAGGGGACAAGGCGGGCAAGATGATTCAGCTGGTGAAAGTGACCACCTCCAAGCCTGACAACCAGAGTTCAACCCCCAGGACTGGATAGAAGGAGAAAAACCAAATCCTGCAAGTTGTTCTCTGATAGAACAGGTCAAGACGTGCATGTTTCTCCTCATCCTCCCCACCTGTACACATAAAATAAAATAAATAAAATGTAACAAAAATTTTTAAATTCACTACAGGGGATTAAACTCAGGGACGTGCACATTCTAGGCATGCGCTCTATTACTTGGAACAAGGAGGAGATGCTGGTGTTCTGTGACCTTGTTTGACTCCACACTTTAGATAAACTGGGTGCAGCCGAAATGAGCTTATCAGCCACCCCCTACCGCATTGCTGGCCAAGCCCAGACATTGCTCATGTCCACAAGAGACCTGGAAACCACGCCCTCAGCCCCTCACCAGGGGATTCCAGGCCGGGGCTCTTCACTGAGCCATGATTCCCAACCTTACTTGCTCCCGTCTACCATGTAAACAACTCCCCAGAGACTGCCCTCAGTAGCCCTGGGCTCTAGCATCTCACTTAGATCGTGGTCCATGATGCTTGCAGGTCACTCGCTAACTGATGTAGGTGATAGCTGAGCTTGGCCAGGAGAGCAGGGTGGACTGGGTGAACTTAACTCAGCCTTGTCCAGTTTGTCTAGTGTGGAGTCAGACCAGGTCACAGGCATTGACCTGTCTTCCTTGTCCCATCTGCATGTCTTGGGCTCTCTGCTCATCCTTGACTTTGATCCTGAGTCGGGGTACATCCAAGCTCTGCCACTTGCAAGAAGCAGGTTGGAGACGAGACCTGTCTTTGGGAGGTGGAGAATCTGCCACAGGCTTCCCCTGGTCTGTTTCCACCTTAGTTACAGTAATTATTTCAAGAACCCACTGTCTTTGTGGGAATACATGTGTGTGTGTGAAGGGCAGAGGTCAATGCCAAGTGTCACTCCTCAGGAACTGCCCACTTCATTTTATGAAACAAGGTCTCACTGAATAGGCTAGGCTAGCTGGCCAGCAAACCCTAGGGATTCACCTGTCTCCGTGTTCTCTCTGTGGTGAAATTTGAACTAAATGCACTCTCTTTTCCATCAAAGGATTAAATAAGGCAAAACTTCATTAAAAAAAAATAGAATAAAAAAGCTGTTTGGCAACAGTTCAAACTCCCCCAGGGTCAGCACTTCTTGAAATCGAAACACATGCTCAAGGACACCCTCTTCTCAAACATTGTGCTTGGTTAATTGGCTGTGCCATGCTGAACCAGCCAACCTTTTGAGAATGTAAAGGCGAGCCCTGGAGACTCAGAACAAGGCACAGCACCCCTTTCACTCTAGGAATAAGAACCTAGCTGAAAGCCAGGCAATGATGGTACACACCTTTTATCCCAGCAGAGGCCGGTGGATTTCTGAGTTCGAGGCCAACTTGGTCTACAGATTGAGTACCAGGACAGCCAGGGTTACATGGAGAAACCCTGTCTCTAAAAAACAAAATAAGCCGGGTGGTGGTGGCGCACGCCTTTAATCCCAGCACTAGGGAGGCAGAGCCAGGCGGATCTCTGTGAGTTCGAGGCCAGCCTGGGCTACCAAGTGAGTTCCAGGAAAAGGCGCAATGCTACACAGAGAAACCCTGTCTCGAAAAACCAAACCAAACCAAACCAAACCAAACCAAAACAAAACAAAACAAAACAACAACAACAAAAAAAAAACAAAACCAAAAAAAAACAAAATAAAACAAAAGAACTCAATCGAGCCCAGCATGGTGACACAAACTTTTAATCCCAGCACTCAGGAGGCAGAAACAGGTGAATCTCTGTGAGTTCGAGGACAGCCAGGGCTAGCTACATAATAGAGAGACCCTGTCTCAAAATGCCAACATATCAAACCCATGGCACCCCGCTGTGCATACTTGGTTTAGCATGGCTACACAGCCTTCTTTAGAAAAAATCTGGAGGCCAGCAAGGTGGCCGAGTTGTCAGGAGCACACAGTGCTCTTGCTGAGGACCTAAGTTTAGTTCCCTGCACACACACACTGGGAGGCTCACAACAGCCTGTAGGTACAGCTCCAGGGGATCTGATACTCTCTTTTGACCTCTGTGAGTCATGTACTCATGTGCACATACCCACAGACAGATACACATAAATAAAAAGTAAATTTAAAGAAATCAGGCCTGGTGAGATGAATCCATGGGTGTAGACTTTCTTAACCAAGTCTGACAACTTGGATTTGATCCCGGAGCCCACATGGCAGGAAGAGAAAACAAACTCTCAAAAGTTGTTCTTTAACCTCCACACAGAAGTCCCCTCCCCCAAAGTTTAAAAGAATTGAAGGAACAAATAGGTGGGGCTGGAGTTAGCTCAGAGGTTAAGATTAGTGGCTGCCGTTCCAAAGATCTGGGTCTTTCCCCAGTACCCACAAGGCATCTCAAACTTTAATTTCAATCGCAAGGGATCTGATGCCTTTTCTGGCCTCCAGAGCACTGCACACAGGTGGTGTATAACCATACATGCAGGCAAAAACACCCATACACATAGAATAATACATTTTTGTTCAAAACAAGAAAAAGAAACAAACACCTGTTTGAACTACAGATTCATTCACAACATCCCACTTGTCCCAGACATCAGCACATCACACATAGTGATCTGCTTCTCCTGGAGCCTGCAGGCTGAGGGAGCCTGGCTTCTTGCCTCTGTCCTCTGTTAAGGGAGAACATTTATGTTCCTGAGCTTTCCATGACAAAATGCCTGACTGAGAGAAGCGCCTTAGAAGGAGAAAAGGTTTGCTTAGGTTTTGGGTTTTAGAGCCTTCAAGTCATCTTGCCTCTGGGTCTGTGGTGAGTTAGCTCACCATGGCGGGAACAGGAGGTGGAGGAAGCTGCTCAAATCGTGGTGGCCAGGAAGTAAAGAGAGAGGAAAGAATAGGGTCCTGATATCTTCTTTCTTCAAGGACTCATCCACAATGACCTCACTTCCTTTCATTGGGATCTATCTCTCAAAAGTCTTGCAGCTCCCAAGATCACTGCTAGCCTGGATTAGCCCTTTGACATATGAGCCTTTTAGAAGACATTTAATATCCAAACTGTAATAATGTCAGACTGCATATTACTAGCTTGGGAAGAGACCAAAAGCCAGCATTTGAGGTTTGGTTTTGATTGAGTGTACATTGTTCTTATAGCAGTTAAAAAAAAATTCCCAGGTGAACACTGTGCATTGGGGACTAAGCCACATATTCAAGAAATTAGGGTAGAGTTGTCATTGGGGAACTGCTGAGTTTCCTGTCACACACGTTAGCTGACAGCATTAACTTGATAAGATCTAGAGTCACCTAGGAGATAAGCCCCTGGAACGTCTGCAAGGGAGTTAGTTGAGGTAGGAAGACCCACCCTGATTGCAGGCAGCACCAGCCCGTACGCCGGATCATGGTCTGACCAAAGGGGAGGAAACCAGTGAAGCATCTCTGTCTGCTTCCTGACTCGATGCAGTGTGACCAACCACCTCAAGTTTCTGCTCCTGCTGTCCCACCATGATAGGCTGTACCCTGGAACTGTGAGCCAGAATGAATCCTTTCTCCCTAAGTCGCCTTTGTCAAGTGCTCAGACATAGAAAAGTAACTGAGATAGTTGCTATTTGTGAAGAAAACGTGAAGTCACCAAAGGACCCCATGCAAACGCATTGTGCCAGAGGAGAAGCCTCTGTGGTGGTTGACTGAGAATGGTCCCCACAGATTCGTATATTTGAATGCTTGGTCCTCAGTTGATAGAAATGTTTGGGAAGGGTTAGGAAGTATGGCCTTGTTCGGAAAGGTGTGTCTCTGAGGTGGGCTTCGAGGTTTTAAATGCCCGTGCCACCCCGTTAGCTTTCTCTGTGTCTTGTGGTTGTGTCTCAAGATGTGAGCTCCCAGTTACTGCTCCAGCACCAAGCCTACCTGCCTGCTGCCATGCTCCTCCCCATAATGGTCATGGACTCTAATCCTTTGAAGTGTAAGCTCCACACAAACTCTTTCTTCTATAAGTTGCCTTGGTCATGGTGTCTTAGCACACAGTGGAAAAGTATCTAAGATAGCCACTTGCCCACAGCTGCATGGCACAGGAGGAGACATACCAAGGGGGTTCTTCCCATGTTTTTTATTTCTGGGTCTACACGTGGGTTATGGCTGCAGAAAAGGCTCAACTCTGGGTTTGTGGATGGATACGCTGAGGATGATGAGTTTCAACCCAACCCTTGTCATTTCAGAAGTGTCCCTAGGACCTGGCTGTAGAAACAGAGCCAGTCCACTGTTTGGGATGAGGATCTTGATGCCAGGAGCTTGGCCTGGAGAGACCGGCAGCTATTCGCAGCATCCTCAAAGCGAGACGGTGCTCCTCATTGCAGTGGGGTGATGCTGGTCCAGGGGTCCTGGTGTGGCTCATGAGTTGGACTTGATGGTGTCCTCAACCCACTCAGAGAACTCACATAGGTTGGTGTAGACACCTGGCCTGTTCCGCTGGGCACAGGGGAAATCACCCCAGGATACAAGGCCCTGCAGCTGGCCATTGCAGACCACAGGTCCCCCGGAATCACCCTGTTGGGGAAGAATGGAGGTACACAGAAGGGAACAAGGATGTGGTAAGGTAGAATGAGGAGGAATGAGACACCCAGCACCATGCGTTGAAGAAAAAGGGCCAGGACACAGGAAGCATGTTCAAACAAGGGGACAGACAGGGTTCAGTGTAGTAAAAACAGAGAGAGGACATTGTCAGTATTTTACTTCAGGTTCAGATCGTAGAAAGCCCGCCAGCCAGGCTCTAGCCAACACCCTAACCTCCTCCCAGCTCCCTACACTAGCTTCTTCATCTGCTTTCTCCTCATAAGATTTCTAGTCTGTCTCCTGTCCTCCCCATCTCTTCATTATCTGTCTGTCTGCATGCCTGCCTGCTCTATCTGTCTATCTATCTATCTATCTATCTATCTATCTATCTATCTATCTATCTATCTATCTATCTATCATCTATCTATCATCTATCTATCTATCTATCTATCTATCTATCTATCTATCTATCTATCTATCTCTATCTCTGCTTCCCTCCCTTCCCTCTCTCCTTTCTTCCTGCTTTCCCTGTCTCTCCTCTCCCCTGCCTTCCTTGTTTCTTCTCCTCCCTCTGTTTATTTTTGTTGTTTATTTTGAGACAGGGTTAGGTTGGGCTAGAACTTGTGACCCTCCTGCCTCAGCCTTCTGAACAACTGGGATGATAGTCCTATGCTACCAGGCCCAGATGGTGTCTCAATGATTTTTCTTTAAATTTTTGCACTGAGTTCTGAGAGTCCGTTAGTCAACTTCTCTGAGCCTGTAAACTAAGGCTCACAATAGCTGCTGCCTGAGCTAATGAGTGGGTGCCTGTCAGTAACCTGAAACAGAGGCAGCCCTTAATCAGCCATCACAGTGATTTTATTAGTAGGGTCAATCCTGTAGTTGTTCAGTACCACTGTTGTTGTTGTGTATGTGTGTGTGTGCACACGTGTGTGCATGTACAAGTGGAGGTCAGAAGACGACCTCGGACATCATTCCTCAGGCGCTGTCCATCTTGATTTTTGGGACAGTTTTGCATTGGCCTGGAGCTTACTGATCCAGCAAGCCTCGGGGATCCACCAGTCACTGCCTCAGCTCATGAACGGCTTCCCCCAACACAACTGTGGCCAAGAAATAGTGAGTCCTTTCCACTCTTTGAATCAGCCAAATTTCTCCTTGCTGCCTTTGCACAGGACTTTGCTGTGCCCTTAGCCTGCATGAGTCTGGCTGCAGGGTGTTTTATAGTCTCTGCTTATATACAACCTATCTAAGGAAGTCCTCCTCACAGCACCATGAAGACTGGTCCTTGCATCGTCTTTTCTAGTGACTCCTTAGAACTTTCTGAAATAGCACTACTTGTAAAGTTTCTTGATCAAAGGAGTTTTTAGGTTACTACTGTACATTTTAAAAAGATTTATTTTTATTATGTAAAATCACTGATTCTCAATTTTCCTAATTCTGGACACTTAATACAGTTCCTCATGTTGTGCTGACCCCAACCATAAAATTATTATAGTTGCTATTTCATAACTCTAATTTTACTACTGTTATGAATTGCAATGTAAATATCTGATATGCAGGATGGTCTTGGGTAACCCCCGTGAAAGGGTCCTTCGACCCCAAAGGGTCACAACTCACAGGTTGAGAACCACTGTGTTAAATTGCAAATATATGTGTGAATTTATGTGTGGGTATATGCATGTGAGTGCGGGTACCTGAGAAGAAGGTGTTGGATCCCCTGGAGCTGGAGTTACAGATGTGGCTGCTGGAAACAGAACTTGGGACATCTGAAAGAGCCACCAGTGCTCTTAATGGCCAAGCAATCTCTCTAGCCCTGACCAAAAGAGTCTGTGTTTTATTTCTGCTTCTTCGGCACTTCCAACAACGAAGGCTCACCTAGACACTTTTAAAAATACTTAAAACAAGTTTTCTCTTTTCTTTCCTCATGACATTTTATTAGCATTTATTAGAAAACTACCATCTAATGAATTCTGTTACAATGAGACATTTATCCATCACATGCTTGAAGACAGAACTATGACAGCCATTACGTAAAGGGGGCACAACCTATTTGACCACAAGGAATAGCCTTGGTCTCTGCTTCCAGACTTGATTGTGATATGGTAGTTGCAGTATGTCTAGCAAACTGAAATGGATTTTTAGGGTTAAAGGCATTGTGTGATGTGTGTGTGTGTGTGTGTGTGTGTGTGTGTGTGTGTGTGTGTGTAAGTGGTGTATTTATAATTGTTTTTTGTTTTTTGTTTTTTTGGTTTTTCGAGACAGGGTTTCTCTGTGTAGCTTTGTGCCTTTCCTGGAACTCACTTGGTAGCCCAAGCTGGCCTCAAACTCACAGAGATCCGCCTGGCTCTGCCTCCCAAGTGCTGGGATTAAAGGCGGTATTTATAATTGTTATATAGTAACTAAATTCTGAAAAATGTCACTTGAGAACATAGAGAGATCACATATGCTAATTAAATACAATATACTATTAATGTTAATTTCACCTCCTTAGTTATTTATTTACTGTTTCCTGAGGCAGGAGACAGAACTCAAGCTTGTATCATGCTATACAAGCACTCTACCACTGAACCATGCCCACAGGCGCTCACTGGGGGACTCTAGGCAGGGGCTCTACCACTGAGCCACACCCCCAGCCCTTCACTGGGGGATTCTAGGCAGGGGCTCTACCACTGAACCACACCCCCAGCCCCTCACTGGGGGATTCTAGGCAGGGGCTCTACCACTGAACCACACCCCCAGCCCCTCACTGGGGGATTCTAGGCAGGGGCTCTACCACTGAACCACGCCCACAGGCGCTCACTGGGGGATTCTAGGCAAGGACTCTACCACTGAGCCACACCCCTAGATTCATTTTCACTTTTTATTTTGAGATAGGGTCTCCCTACATTGCTCAGCCAACCTTGGACTTACTCTGTAACCTAGGCTGGCTCTTGGGCTTTCATTCTTCCTGACTCAGCCTCCCATTGAGATGACAAGCCATGCCCCACTTCCTTTTATTTTTTAAAAATTTCCTGTACGAAAACTGGAAAGCGGATGTAGAGGCTCAAGCTGTGTGTCCATCAAAGAACAGTGCCCTGGAACATGAACTCTGTGAAAATAAGGGTCCTGGCACTTAAGTCCAGGTAATCTGTATGGACTTGATGGGCTGGTGAGGCGGCTCAGGGCTAATGGTGCTGGCTGTCAGGCCCAATGACCTCATTTCAATCCCTGGGACCCACATAGTGGAAGAAGAGAACTGACTTCCACATGCTGTCCTCTAGCTCCATACACACTCTATGACACATGTGCACACACATAAATAACAAATGTAAACAGAACTCAGTCATTTTTCTGGATAAATGGAGCTGCATCCAGTCCTTACCTGGCAGGAGTCCCTACCCTCTTCATCACCAGCACAGAACATGGTCTTGTCTATCTGTCCCGGGTAGGAGTTTTTACACCTCTCCTCACTCAGCACAGTGACATTCAGGCACTGGAGGACTTTGGGGAAGTTATCTGTCAAACAAGAGCATCGTGAGTGTGAGAGACAGCATAGCCGGGCATGGTGATACAAGCTTGCTACACAAACCCTAGGGAAGCTGTGACAGGAAGATGCGCAGTTCGGGGATAGCCTGGGCTATGTGGCAAGAGTTGGCGGGAAGAGCAGGAGTTAGGAGGAACCAGTGTACTCACTGTGGCTGCTGCTTGTTGTCCCCCAGCCAGACACCGTGCACCTGGTCCCCTCGGCAGGACACTCAGAGGCAATTTTGATGGGCTTCACTGAGTGAGAGTCACGGATTTTTCTGTTCATTTTGATGAGCATGAGGTCATTGGAGTGGCCAGGGTGGGAGTAACCAGGGTGGGGGATGGATTTAATTCCCTGGAACATCTGCTGCCCAGACTCGTAGACAGGTGACATGGAATGGTGGCCCAGACGGATTCTGAACACACTGAGGAACATGGCAATGATCAGTGCTGGCCCCAAACTCTGACCACCTGTCCAAGGCAGTCTCAATGCCTGCTCTAATCCATCTTCATCCCATCCCCAACCTCCCTCCCTCCCATCCTCATCCACAATTCAACCCTGTCCTTAGCCAGCTCTGTCCCAGCCTTAACCCCAACTCCACCCATTCTGAACCCAGTTTTACACCATCATCATCCTTAACTCTACCCCTAACTCTATCAATCTCTACCCTGTGTGCACCTCCATCCCCATCACAGCTCCCAGCCTATCTGCATTCCATTTCCACATTAACTGCGACCTGAGTATGTACCCTCCAGCAACCTCCAGCAACCCAGCCCCTTCCCAACCTCATCTTTATCTTCATAGGTCCCAACCCCACCTCCATTCCAAACCACTCCACATGCTTATGTCTATATAATCTTTATCATTTCCGTTTCTCTCCTTACCTCTGTCCTACCTCTATTGCAATCTCTTTCTTCAGCTATCTCTACCCCCTTTAACATGCAATTCCACCTCTCCCTACCTCCCATGCCCAGATCATCCCTCCTAGTGTTAACCTCGTCCTCATACTGTTGTCTCCATCTGTCCTTCCATCCTTCCGTCCTTTTTTCCAAACTCCCATCCATCCACGAATCCATCCATAGGTCATCCATTCACCCACTCTCCCACCCACCCTTCCTTCTACTCATCTTTCTTCTTCCATCTCTCCATCCATGAACTTATACAATCTTCCTTCCTTCCTTCCTTCCTTCCTTCCTTCCTTCCTTCCTTCCTTCCTTCCTTCCTTCCTTCCTTCCTTCCTTCCTTCCTTCCTTCCCAGTCCCCTCCCCAGATCTCTCCTCTCCTGCCTCCTGCCTCCCGCTCTCTCTCATCCCCTCCTCTCCAGCTATACTCACGGCTTTCTGCAGTGCGCTGCTGTGAGGAGCCACTGTGGGTTGATCAGCACCGCCCCACAGTACAGCTTGTTGGGTCCCAACAGCAGAGCACCCTGCCATGGCTCCGCATCCTTTTCGCAATCTGACCCATTCACAATGCGAGAGCTGCTGCCGTCTGACCGGGTGTCCTCCCCTGACTCGGACTCCTTGCCGAGGTCTCTGTTAGTCCCAGAGGGCCGGTTGCCAGAGTTGTCACAAGAGGAAAAACCGTCAGCAAGAACAGGCTCTGGGAATAGAGAGTGGGTGGAGAATGGGCTTGGGGTGGGGCTTTGGACTAGGGGAAGGGACCTAGAAGCAGGGGTACTCTTAGAGACAGGAACTGGAGCCAACCAGATTGTCTCACCTGACGCCCCAGGCTCTAAGATAAGAAATTGGAACCAGGGCTGTGGAGGTGAGGCCAGGGGTTATAGGACTGGGTGAGGGCTGAAGGACTGAGTCCTAGAATGTAGACAACAGAGCTCTAGGGGTAAGGCTAGGACTTCAAGGTGGGGTCAGGGTATAGAAGTAGGACCGAGACTGTAGAGGTGGGCCCAGGTCAGTCAGGTGTGGCTCTCTCTGCAGGGGCGGGTTCAGAGCTGTGTGGGCCTGGCCAAGGCTGCAGGGAAGGAGCTTGTAGAACAAGCGGAACTGCGCAGCTCAGCCAGGGAGTTGGGGTTTAGGACAGATACCCAGCTCCAGTGGGCTCCCAGGACTTTGTGAACCTCAAGGATTCCTGACATTGCTTGGAGCTCTGTTGGTGATATCCGGGGAGGAGGAGGGTACCCTGGGGCACAAGAGCCCTTAAGGGTAGAGCAGGCTTGAGGTTTGCAACCTGGTTTCCAGAAGTGGAGCCAAGCCAAGCCCAGTGTCACAAGCCTGTCACCCACCTATTCAGGAGGCTGAGGCACCAAGACAGCAAGTTTAAGACCCGGGAGCCTGGGGACTAGGGAGAGGCGAGGTCAAAGTCACTTGGGGTGATCAGTTCCACAAAGAGCTGAACTCTGGAGCCACCTACAGCAAGGTGGAGCCCAGTGAAAAGGGGTAGGCTCTGGGGGTGAGAACTTGGTTGAGAACAGTGCGGGGAGTCAGAGCTCTTGGGTGGAGTTTCGTGAGGAGGACAGAAAAGGAGACTCTGGAAGGGTGCAGCAAGGCTCACTCTCTGAATTCCCACACAGACTTGTATGCATTCTGTCACCCCCCACCCCTCACATGCCAGTCACTGGTCATGTTCCTGCTAATGACCCAGAGAAGGGAGGCCTCAGTGCTCTATGCACCCATAGTCACATCCCAAGGAACACATGTATTCTGTCCAAATGCGCCTGCTCCCATGAGGGTCAGGTGGTCATCCCTCAGGAGCTCATACACCTGACCAGCATCTGAGTGAAGGCATGCATGTATATGTGGATGGGAATACCGTACACACTTCTGCACACGGACATGCTGACATGTCACACTTAAACATTTATATTGATTCCCTGCTTGGCACAGTGCAAGAGAATCATCCCAGTAGCTACCTTCTATAGTGACTTCTCACTCAGTTCCTGGAGGCGGGGTCAGGAACCCTAGATACAGCTACCTGAGCACATATTCAGCTGCACTCACAGACCCCGAAATGTAAAGTTCTACCTGTCACAGGATCACAAATACTGTCACAGACACAACCTCACCCGTGAAAGGGGCTATCTGCAAACGCAAGGGTCATATATTTTCACAGTGGTGAGCGGTGCTGCACTGCATTCCAGACTGGGGTGCAGAGGAGACACACCAGGCCGAATGCACAGCAGCATCCGCACCAGCCTAGAATGTGCACTCACTCGGTTGCAGCACCAAACACGATCTGCAGTGCATGGACACCCAGCCGTACAAAGTCTCCGTGCATGGACACCCAGCGGTACAAAGTCTCCCAGGGTCGGTAGCATCTGCCACGCACAGCAACTTGACAGGGGAGGAGGCCACACACAAGCTACTCACAGTTGCTCACACCTATAATCCCAGAACTTGGGAAGCTGAAGCAGGAGGATTGACCAGAGTTCAAAGCCAGACAGGGCTGCAGAGTGAGTTCCAGGAGAGCATGGGCTATAGAGCAGGTTCTAGGCTAGCCTAGGCTACAAAGTGAGTTTATGTCTCAAAAACTAAAAACAAGGGGTCTGAAAAGAAGGCTCAGCCGGTAAGAGCACTGGCTACTCTTGCAGTGGACCTGGGTATGATTCCCAGTATCCACATGACGGCTCACAACCACCTGCAACTCTAGTTCGGGGAGATCTGAAGCCTATTCTGGTCTCCTTGAGCACCAGACATGCTTTAGGCAAAATTCATACAAATAAAATAAAGTAAATAAATAAACTTAAACAAACCATCAATAGCAAAAACACATGAAGGCACACAACAGCAATCCAAGCCCTCAGGAGGTAGGTGTAAGAGGACTGGCCACAAGTTCAAGGCCAGCCTGGTTTAGATAGTGAGTTCTAGACCAGCCTGGGCTACACAGTGAGACTCTGCCTTACAAATAATAAAATAAAATAAAATAATAAAATAAAAGCCATTCCCTCCTCCCTAGTACATATGCAGCCACGGGGCCCACATTCAATTGTGTAACCACACAGACACAAACACACATTCACCTGGTCCCAGAAATACAATCAGTGGTCCACAGAGGCAGTCCCCCACACACACTTAGGGATTCTGGTTACCTGAGACCCCCAGAACCAGGCTTGCCATCAGGGTAGCCATTGTCCACTTCCATGGATGTCCTGCCCTCGCCATGACCGCCGCACCTGGTAAGAAATAGAGGCTGGGGCTGGATGGTTCTGCAGAGGCCTAGGTGGTTCTGGGAGTCTTGGCCCACTTTCCCCACCTTCTCTGGCCAGCATCCCTAGAAGATATATATCACAGGGGGGATGACAGCCCCACCCTTAGCACCCAGGGACCAGCATGGAGGGGAGGGCTGCAAGCATCTTCCAGTCCCTGTGAGTGCGGATAGGGAGGAGAGGCAGGGTGAATCCAAGATAAGACAGAGCCAGCCCTGGGCCCCTCTCCCCTCTTACCTTCTGAGGTCCCTCCCCAGGCCTCACCTGCCACTGTCCCTGGTCCCTTGGGCAGTGGGTGGTGGGGTCTGGCTCCCAATATAGCTGCAGACTTCTCAAGCTGGCCTGAGCTTTCCAGCCCTCCTCCTCTGCTCTGGCACCTGGTGATATAACCACCCACTGGTCCCCGGGGCACATTCCCTGGCAGTGAGGTTCCTGTCAGTCTGGGCCCTAGCACTCACTCTTCCTGTCTCCCCTCCCCTCCACCCCCAGAACACCCCCCACCCAGTGCCTAGTGCCACTCCCTCCCTCCCTGGCCCCAAGGACGGGGAGGGGTCCTCGGGGGCCGGCCAGGCCCTCCTCACATCTGGTTTCTCACCAGCCCAGAGGTGCTCTTCTGGATCAAGGATTTCTCATTTTTCCCCTGTGTCCCATTCACTCACCCATTCCATCTCTGTCTCCTTTCTCATCACTTCCATCTTGTCTGTTTCTAAAATTCTTCTACCTTGTGATCTAGCTGTCAGTCCTCACGGGACCTTTCAGAGTCTGTCATCATTTGACAATGAGTCTGTTGGCCTGTCTTTCCCCGTCTCTCTGTCCTTGTTTCTGTCCCTACCTCCTGTGCACCCTGATCTCTCTCTGTCACTGATTCTCTTGATCTCTGTCTGTACTGTCTCTCCTTTTCTCTTTATGTCTCTCTCTCTGTGGCTCTCTTTCCCTGTCTGTCTTTCTTTTCTAGCTCTCTCTGCCTCTCATCTCTCTCTCTCTGAATATTGATTCCCTGTCCCTTTCTGTCGCTGTATCTTCTCCCTGTCATTTGGGCAGGAGAGACAAGGCCATTTCCAGTTGAAACCCGGGACCCATTCCCACCCCCCATACTGGGTCCCAGGCCAAGGGTCAGCAGGAGGCAGGGAAGCAGGCTGCCCCCACCAGGTGCCCTGGTCCAGCTGGCACAGCCGGACATGGATGACACAGCTGGGCAGGGCAACCTGTTAATGGAAAAGAGGCCAAGAGCCAGGGCGAGAGGTGGGTGGCGCCTAGCGCTTTGGGAAGTGGGACACTGGATGGCAAGCAGAGCACCACCCTCCTGTCTGATCCTGGCCGCCTCTCTGGCCTTCTTCTCTGTCCTGATCTTCTCTGTCCCGATCTCACACCAGTTCTCCAGGTCTCTATCCCCACAGGGAGGCAGGAGCCCAGCATCTATGAGCCTGGTTAGTGCCAGACACAAACCTGCTTCACATGGAATGACCATCATGAAGGTGTGCAGATTCCAATAGAGATGTTAGAGCCTGGGGTGGGCTTTACTGCACAGGCAAAAAAAAAAGCCAAACAACAAAACCCACATTGAGGTTTAATGTGATTCTGGGAATTTCTATTTCATATATTAAAGCTACAAAATCAGCAATCCATTTCTCTCCGCATTTTTTCTGACTTATATGGCCTTTTAAATTCAGCTTGCAGTTGTTAAATGTTTTATTTTTTAAATTTGTATTATATTTTATTTACTTATTACTTTATCATTTTAAGTATTTAATTTGGTGTTGTGTGAGTATGTGTGAATGTGCATACCTGAGTGGAGGTCAGAGGCCCGACCGCCTGCAGGAGTGGGTTCTCCCTGACCACCACATGGGTCTCAGAGACCAGTCTGCTGTCATCAGGCTCAGCAGCAAGTGCTTTCACCTACCGGGTGGTCTCCTCAGCTGCTTTTTGTTTGTTTGTTTGTTTCTTGAGATAAGATCTCATGCCATAGGCCAGACTGACCCCTAATTCATGGCAATCCTCCAGCCTCAGTCTTCCAAGAGCTGGGATCACAGGTTTGATCCACCACATTTAGATACAAACCACCATTTTTTTTTTTTTGAGACAAGATTTCATGTAGCCCACATAGTCTTGAACTCCCTACACAGCTGATGGCCTTGACTCTCAGACCCTCTAGCTTCCACCTCCACAATTTGTTTGATGAGATGTTTTGGATCAAATCCAGGGCTTCATGAATAACAGGCAAGAACTTCCAACTGAGCGACATAATACCTCAGTTGCTTTAACTCTAGCAATATCTTATTCCTTTTCAAAGTTTTGTTTTTAATGTGTATGAGTGTTTTGCCAGCTTGTCTGTATATGCAGCATGTAGGTGCCCAAGGAAGCCAGAAGAAGAAGCCCCATTCCCTGCGACTGGAGTTACAGACAGTTTTGAGCCACTGTGTGGGTGCTGGGAATTGAACCTGGATCCCCTGGAAGAGCGGCCAGTGCTCTCAACTGCTGAACCATCTATCCAGCCCCTCAAGAGATCTTTTTAAAAAATATTTTAAGTTTATTGAGAGTTTCATTCATGTATCCAATGCGTTTTGATCGTACTCGTCCTTACTACCCCTTCAACTCCTCCCAGAGACCCCCACATCTCCCTCCTGATGTCTTGTTTGCTTTTAAATTTTTATTTATTATTCTCTCATATAATACATCCCAACTTCAGCTTCCCCTCCCTCCACTCCTCCCAGTTCACCCCACCTCCTCTCTCTCCCAGATCCACTCATGTCCGTCCCCTCCGTCCTTCCCCTAGAAAAGAACAGGCTTCCCAGGGATATCAACTGAACATAGCTCAACAAGATACAATAAGACCAGGCACGAGACCTCACATCAAGGCTAGACAAGGCAACCCAGAAAGAGGAAAAGGGTCCTCAAGGCAGCGAAAAGAGTCAGAAACGCCTCTATTCCCACTGTCAGGAGTCCTCCCAAAACACCAAGCCAACAAACATAACGTATGTGCTGAGGGCCTAGCACAGACCCATGCAGGCTCCCTGATTGCTGCTTTAGTCTCTGTGAGCCCCCAAGAGCCTTGCTTAGTGGACTCCACGGGCCTTACTCTCTGGGTGTCCTTGACCCCTCTGACTCCCACAATTTCTCCTCCCCCTCTTACATGGGGTTCTCCAAGCTTCAGGAGGGACCCAATGGAGACAGTGGGGCATACATGGGCTGCAAAGAGGGTGCCCAGAGAAATTCAGATAAATAGAGCTTAGGCTTTAAGGTGTTTATGCAGAGAGTGGATACAAATGGTGAGAAAGGAAGTTAGCTCAAGTTATTTATGCTAAGATAAGATACTAAAAAACAAGAGATAGTGTCAGGACATCAACAACTTGTAAATAGGGTGCCCTTTAAAATGATTGGTTGGTTCCTTCACCCCTCCTAGGGTTCAGAGGTTTTCTGGTATAAAAAAAGCTTACTGCCTATCAATAAAGGAGTTCTCCCTTGACTTGACTCCCCGCTGCATCTGATTGTCTCTGGGTAAGAGGGAGGCTGGGCACGTGGCGTGCACTTGCCTTTCCTCGGTTCCAGGCCACCTCTTCACAGGTGACCTAAGTTCCCGGTGGGGCAGGTCCTCACAGGAGACCTTCAACTTAGACTCTCTCTCCACCTAATGTTTGGCTATGGGTCTCTGCATCTGCTCCCATCCCCACCTACCTGGTCCATTGGTCCATCCACAAAATATATTCTATTTCCCCCTCCCAGGTAGATCTATGTGTCCTCGCTTGAGCCCTCCTTATTACTTAGCCTCTCTGGGTCTCTGGATTGTAGCATGGTTATCACTTACTTAATAGCCAATATCCACTTATGAGTGAGTACGTATCGTGTTTGTCTTTCTGGGTCTGGGTTACCTCTCTTAGGATACTTTTTCTAGTTCCATCCATTTGTCTGCAAATTTCATGATGTCACTTTTTTAACAGCTGAGTAATATTCCATTGTGTAAATGTACCACATTTTTTTAAAATCCATTCTTCAATTGAGGGACAGTTTCTGGCTATTATGAATAAAACCTCTATGAACATAGTTGAGCAAGTGTCTTTGTGGTTGAATGAATATGCCCAAGAGTGGTATAGCTGGGTTTTGAGGTAGATCAATTTCCAATTTTCTGAGGGACTGCCATATTGATTTCTAGTGTCTGTACAAGTTTGCACTCCCATTAGCAATGGAAGAGTATTCCTCTTGCTCTGCATCCCCACCAGCATGAGCTGTTAATTGTATTATTGATCTTAGTCACTCTGACAGGTGTAAGATGGAATCTCAGAGTAGTTTTGTTTTGCTTTTCCCTGGTGGCTAAGGATGTTGAACATTTCTTTAAGTATTTCTCGGCCATTTGAGATTCCTCTATTGAGAATTCTGTTAGATCTGTACCCCATTGTTTAATTGGATCATTTGGTTTATTGATGTCCAATTCTTTCAGTTATGTATATATATATGTATATATACATATATATGTATATATATATATTATTAGCCTTCTACTGGATGTGGAGTTGGCAAGAATCTTTTCCCATTCTGTAGGCTGCCATTTTTTCTATTGATGGTGTCCTTTGCCTTACAGAAGCTTTTCAGTTCGATGAAGTCCCATTTATTAATTGTCAAATTAAGTGTCTGTGCTATCAGGATTCTTTCTGTTCAGGAAGTTGTCTCCTGTGTCAATGTGTTCAAGGCTATTTTGCACTTTCTCTTCTATTCAGGTTCAGTGTATTTGGTTTTATGTTGAGGTCTTTGATCCACTTGGACCTGACTTTTGGGCAGGGTGATAGATATGAATCTATTTGCTGTCTTTTACATGCGAACATCAGTTAGAACAGCACCATTTGTTGGAGATAATTTCTTTTTTCCATTGTATATTTCTGGTTTATTTATCAAAAATCAGGTGTCTGTAGGTGTGTGGATTTTTGTCTGGGTCTTCGATATGATTCAATTGATCAATGTATCTGTTTTTATGCCAATACCACATGGTTTTTTATAACTATAGCTCTACAGCACAGCTTGAAATTAGAGATGGTGAAACCTCTGGAAGTTCTACTATTGTTCAGGATTTTTTACTTATTTATTTATTTATTTTTAGCTATCCTGTTTTTTTTTCCATATACAGTTGCATTTTGTCCTTTCAAGGTCTAAAAAAATGTGTTGAAATTTTAATGGGGATTGCATTAAATCTGTACTTTGCTTTTGGTAGATGGCCATTTTTACTA
The DNA here is from genome assembly GCF_949786415.1 of Peromyscus eremicus. NCBI lineage: Eukaryota > Metazoa > Chordata > Mammalia > Rodentia > Cricetidae > Peromyscus > Peromyscus eremicus. The sequence continues at coordinate 162,646,947 of NC_081416.1, read as the reverse complement.
TGTTAACCCTACCAATCCATGAGCATGGGAGATCTTTCCAACTTCTGATATCTTCTTCAATTTCTTTCTTCAAATTCTTGACATTTTTGTCATACAAGTTTTTCACTTGTTTGGCTAGAGTTACACCAAGATATTTTATATTATTTGTGGCTATTGTGAAGGGTGTTGTTTTCTTGATTTCTTTCTCAGTCTATTTATAATTTGTTTATAAGAGGGCTACTTTTTTTTTAGTTAGCCTTATATCCAGTCACTTGACTAAAGGTGTTTATCAGCTGTAGGAGTTCCCTGGTAGAATTTTTGGGGTCACTTATGTATGCTATCATATCATCTGCAAATAATGATACTTTGACTTCTTCCTTTCCAATTTATATTACCTTGATCTCCTTTTGTTGTCTTATTGATCTAGCTAGAATTTCAAGTACTATATTGAATAGATATGGTGTCTCATAAGTTTGGGTATATTATATAATCATTTTCATTGAATTCTAAGAAGTCTTTAATTTCTTCATTTGTCTTGACCACGTTTTCATTCAGTAGAGAGTTGTTCAGTTTCCATGAGTTTGTAGACTTTCTGTTTTTTCTGTTGTTGTTGAAATCCTTTAATCTGTGGTGGTCTGATAGGATGCAGGGCATCATTTCAGTTTTCTTGTATCTGTTGAGACTTGTTTTGTGTCAATTTGGACTTGTTATGTGGTCAATTTGGAGAAAGTTCTGTGAGACACTGAGAAGGTATCTTTGTGTGTTTGGGTGAAATGTTCTGTAGATGTCTGTTGGTCCATTTGGTTTATCATGCCTGTTAGCTCCAGTATTTCTCTGTTTAGTTTTGCCTGGATAACTTGTCCATTGGTGAGAGTGGGGTATTGAAGTCTCTCATCATCAATGTGTGATTTAAGTTCAGTAATGTTTCTTTTACATACATGAGTGCCCTTGTTTTTGGAGCATAGATGTTAAGAACTGAAACATCAGTTTGGTGATATTGGTGATGCATGTCTTTAATCCCAGCACTTGGGAGGCAGAGACAGGTGGATCTCTGTGAGTTTGAGGCCAGCCTCAAACAGCTACAAAGCGAGTTCTGGGACAGCCAGGACTGTTACACAGAAAAATTCTGTCTTGAAAAAAAAGAGAGAAGAAGAAATAGAAGAATCGAAATATTATTTTGGTTGGTGAATTTTTTTTCTTTGACAAGTATGAGGTGTCTTTGTCTCTTTTTATTAATTTTGGTTTGAAGTCTATTTCATTAGATATTAGAATGGCTACATGAGCTTGCTTCTTAGGTCCATTTGCCTAGAAAATCTTTTTCCAGCCCTTTACTCTGAGGTAATGTCTATCTTTGATGTTGAGGTGTGTTTCTTGTAAGCAGCAGAAGGATGGATCCTGTTTTTGCATCCATTCTGTTAGTTTGTGTCTTTTCACTAGGGAATTGAGCCCATTGATATTGAGAGTTATCAATGACCAATGATTGTTAATTGACTTGAGACAAGCCCTGCATTTTCCCATTACACAGAGACTGGACAACAAATGATAGAGCTAGCTCTCCTAGAACTAGAATTATCCCATTTTTTTCAGGGCCCTCTAAAGATGCCATCACTCCTAGACAGTGGGAAGTAATTTTAAGAATATGATGCTCACATTCCCAAGAGGTGGATTGGGTGGTTTTGGGTCATTCAGTGGGTTATGGATATTTATCATCATTGAGAGGGGTTGGTTACAAGTTGTTATTGGTAATGGTAAGGAAAAAGTCTGAACAAAGGAGATTAGATTCAGGGATCTTGTTTTGAAAAAAAAAGCGGGAAATATAGAATATACAGAAATGATAGGATAAAAGGGTATATTATTGAATCTACTTTTAAACCAAAAAAGCAACTACTAGTCTTAAATATTTTTCATTGGTATGGATTGTTGTGTATTGACACAAATTTGAGGTTATTTTTGTTAAGCTGTATATATGTTTCTACTCTTGTTTAAAATATTTTTGTATATTGATACAAATTTAAGGTTATTCACTCTTGCTCAAGGTATGTACCTATACATCTCATTTAATAATGTAATATAAATTTTTAGTCCTTGAAAGTTATTATTACAAACTATTTCTTATAATAAAGAAATGCAGATCAATAGTTAGTCACCTATTACAAAAAACTTGTAGTCATGTTAGGTATGTTTTCAAGGTCAAATAGATATATTTTTAGATAGACAGGTGGTCTTCAAACACTTCAGAGATCTACAGAATATGTCATTTAAGATGTTTTAATAACATAAGAGTTTTTTTTATGACAATGAGACATGCAGCACCAACCTACTTCAGAGAAGATGATAGGCATCAAAGAAACTCCATGTGGAGTTCACTTTCTTTGTGGCAAAAATTAGCCACTGGACAAGAAACTGCCCTTGCCTCAACTGCTAACAGTATGCTTTCCAAATTAGACAAGCAGGACACAAAAGAAAATGACTGCCATGTTTTGCCAAGACAAGGAGGAACAAAAAACCTGCTTCAAAGAAAAGTCTTTCAGATATTCTAGAACTGTAGGCTGAAGATGGATGCCTCAATCTTACAGAGGAAACTTGGGTGACCAGGAAGCCAGCTGTTTCTGTCATTTTAATTTTGGAAGTTGTTTGCTCTGCACTTCCTGTTTACTCAGGTAATTTTATATCCTTCTCAGGTCTTTGATGAAGTTGAAGACTAGATAGTTGTAGTTATAGTTTGCCTTATTATCAAATTCATTAAAGAAATTTACAAAAGAGGTATAAAGTATATAAGGTTGAGAGACATACAAAGATAGTTTTGGGTTGGTAATGCAAGTTAGGATAGAAAGTGAATTAGGTACAACACTTTGAACTCACCAAGATAGGATAGATAATGGAGTATTTTCTCTGAATTTTTCAAATGCAAATGAATTGGACATTGTTAATGTAATTCTTGCATGTATGTATTGTATATAGTTATTGTACTTATTGTATAAAGTTTTACTATGTTAGTTAAAACCTTCTCTTTTTATTTGGACAAAAAGGGGGAAATATTTTGATTGTATTCTGACAAATAAAGCTTACTTGGAGTCAGAGTGCAGGGCCAGCCACTGGCTGACAATAGAGGTTTGCAGGACTGTAGAGAGAGGAGACAGGAAGTGGTAAGGTGGGGCTGAGAGAGGATCTCAGGCTTTTTGACAGAGAAATGAGAGAGGTAGGAAGCAACTGGTGGCTGCTCCCTGCTCTCTGATCTTTCGGGTTCTTACCCCAGTATTTGACGCCTGATGTTTTATAAAGATTAATTAGATTAATGCTTCAAAGAATTTCCTCAATTTGTATTTTATTTATTGCTTCTATTTTCACTTTCAGGTCTTGAACAGTTTTATTCATTTATTGTTTCCTTCAACTGTTTGTCTTTTTCTTAGCTTTCTTTAAGGGATTTATTCATTTCCTCTTTAAGAACCTCTATCATCTTCATAAAGTTGGCTTTAAGGTCTTTTTCTTGTGCTTCAGCTATGTTGTAATATTCCAGGGTTGCTGTAGTAGGATATCTGGGCCCTGCTGGTGACATTGCCTTGGAAGTTGATTGTATTCTTGCACTGGCATCTAGGCATCTGAGTTTGGGGTGATTATAGGTCTAGGTGACAATTTCTGAGTTGTTGGATGGGTGTTTTGTTCCTTGGTTTCTGTTTCCTCTCTGGTTTTCTGGCTGATGTGGCCTATGATTGAGCAGGGGGTCTCCATCCAAGTTGAGGAATGGACTTCTGGTAGCTGATGTCACTTCTGATGGATCAAGGGGTCTCTGCCCAAGTTGGAGGCTAGGACATGGCATTGAGGAGGGGTAGAGGGATTGTGTATAGGGTGGGGGGCACTAATGGAATTGGAGGGGGGCAATGGGTGGGCAGCCTATCTGGACTTCTGGTTGCTGGTGTGGCCTCTGGTGAGCAGTGGGTCTCCACCTGAGTCAGCAGCTGGGTCATGGTGAGGAAGTTCCTGATGTTTATAGAGTACTGTTTGAGATTGCCTGGTTGTCATCGTTTTATCCTCCCATTCACTCAAAATGTCAGCTGCTTTTCCCGTTGTGAATTGTCTATAATATTAAGATTTCTTTGGTTCTTAGGTTGAAGCTCTAGCTGAGGACTTTGCCAACATGTACAAAGCCCCAGTTTCATTCCCCAGTGTGGTGGTTTGATTAGGTATCATTTCCATAGACTTGTGTGTTTCAATGCTTGGCCCACAGGGAGTGACACTACTAGATGGTGTGGCCTTGTTGGAGGAAGTGTGTTACTGTGGGGGCGGGCTTTGAGTTCTCAGCCAGTTCACTTCCTGTTGCCTGTAGATCAGGATGTAGAACACTCAGCTCCTTCTCCAGCACCATGTCTGCCTGCATGCTGCCATGCTTCTTGACATGATGATAAGGGACTAAACCTTTGAAACTGTAAGCCAGCCCCAATTAAATATTTTCCTTTATATGAGTTGCTGTGGTCATGGTGTCTCTTCACAGCAATTAAAACCCTAACTAAGACAGAATTCAACACCACACATAAAACTGAGCATAGTGGTGCATTTTTGTAATCTAAGCACTCAGTAGGTGGAGGCAGGGGGGTCAGAAGTTCAAGGTCATCCTTGGCCGAATAAAGAGTTCAAGGCCAGTCTTGTCTCAAAAACTATGAAACCTTTTTAAGGTTCTACCTCTCAGCTCTGACCCTGTTCTCTCAGAGCCATGTCCAGTTTCTGATCTTTCGGGTTCTTACCCCAGTATTTGACTCCTGATGTTTTATAAAGATTAATTAGATTAATGCTTCACAGAATTTCCTCAATTTGTATTTTATTTATTGCTTCTATTTTCACTTTCAGGTCTTGAACAGTTTTATTCATTTATTGTTTCCTTCAACTGTTTGTCTTTTTCTTGGCTTTCTTTAAGGGATTTATTCATTTCCTCTTTAAGAACCTCTATCATCTTCATAAAGTTGGCTTTAAGGTCTTTTTCTTGTGCTTCAGCTGTGTTGTAATATTCCAGGGTTGCTGTAATAGGATATCTGGGCCCTGGTCACATCATCTTCTGTTGCCCGATGTCTCCAGTCATGTCACCTTTTCTCCTGCCTAAAATCCCAGCTTCCATTGTCTGGTGTGGTCCCCAGAAGCTCTTGCACCTAGGCTTTGCACCCTTACCACTCATGCTACCCGCCCAGCCTCCACACCCAGACACCTTTCTTTAAGTCTCCCAGTTCCAGTTCCACCCCTTCTCTTCCTGCGCCATTACCAAAACGCCTCCCACACCTCATAGCTATGACCTCTTCCCTTTGGCTCCCTGCATGTGGCTGCTCTCAAATTCTCCCTGTCTTCCTATGACCTTCTGGAGAAAGTTCTCATCTCAGATGCTGGTACCTGAGGTCCCTTAGGATACTTTCCTCCCGTGACTCTTGCCCTACAATAATCTCACAGTCCTCTCACCTCCTTTCTCGTTTGTTTGTCTGGTTTTCCCGTAACTCACTCTGTAGACCAGGCTGGCCTCGAACTCACAGAGATCCACCTGCCTCCGCCTCCTGAGTGCTGGGATTAAGGGTGTGTACCACCACACCCGGCTTCACCTCCTTATTTTTGCTGTTACTGAAGTGACTAAGGTAACAAATGCCATCTCGTCCTGACTCCATCCATGTCTGCTTAGACTCTTCTCTGTCCTCTGTCTTCCTCCTCCACCAACAACCATGTCCATCTTGGCATTACATTTGGAATTTCCATGACCCTGACTATGGTCCAGATGTATTCACTAAAATAGTTAATATTTATACAAACTAAACATAAACAAAAATAACCAAAAAAAGGTATAAATCAAAATTAATTGTCGTATTGTTTCTGAAATTACTACTGTGTTCAGCCAAAAATACGTTGCATGGTTACTCTGACCCTCATCTAATATAGATGTAATTGTGTTCAGTCCTTCACACTGAGCAGTGGTGGCGTGCACCTTTAATCCCAACACCTGGGAGGCAGAGGTAGGTGGATCTCTGAGTTTGAAGCCAGCCTAATTTACTTGGCAAGTTCCAGGTTAGCCCGGGTTCCACAGAGAAACCCTGTCTCAAACAAACTAAACAACAAACAAATACAATCAAACCAAACAACAACAAAAACACTGTACCCTTGAGCTTTGGCACCAAGAGTCATTCTGAGGCGCTAGCCCACTCTTGAGCTCTGATTCAAAATAAAAGACTCTAATTTTGGTGTGGTGGCCCATAGTTTTTTCACCTATACTATAACACTACAGAAAGAGTTTGAGGGGGATTATCTCTGAGAGGCTAGAACAAGGCAGAGGAGTCCAGGGTGGATGTCCAATTGGCTTGTAAAGCAGTGGGCAAAGCTAGGCTTCCAAGGAGCAGAAATGGAATAAAGCCAAGCGCCCTTGTGTGCATTTTACTGGTAGACGTGAATGAACACTTATCCTTGTCCTTGAAGTAAGTGCTGTTATCCACTGAGCGCTTCTCCAGCCCCATAATATCCCAATTGTACTGATGAGAACATTCACACTCTAAAGGAAAGCACATCCCAAGGGTGCCCAGACAGTACGTGGCCACACTCGGATTCCTTCTGCTAACCACACCGTGAGGTAGGACCTGTAGCCTGTACCCTCCCTGGGAAGCAAGGATCGAGCAGAGTATATTTAGCAATGATCTATTCTCTGTGTCACTACATTTATTAAGCATCAGTGTCAGATCTGGGCATCTGAAGACTTTGAGAGTAGGGTAGGGTCTCAAGGAGAGAGAATCTGTAGGCAGCTAGGGGGAGGGGGTTTCATAGGTCAGGAAATGGATATCTCATGTCAGAGCCACTTGTTTTTGATGACGTTTTGGATCCATCTGATATGGATGCAGACATCAGTGTAAACTCCCGGCTTCTTCTTTGATCCACAGGGCATGTTACCCCATGACACGAGGCCTCGGAGATGATCTCCACATACCAGGGGACCTCCAGAATCACCCTATGTGGAAGAGAGAAAATCAGAAACTCACACAGAAGGAGGAGAGAGAGGCAGAATGGGAGGGGACAGAATGGGAGAGTTAGAGATACTCCGAGATGGAAGGAAAGACTGGTGTGGTGGTACATGCCTGCTATCTCAACTACTCAAGATGCTGAGGCAGGAGGATTGCAAATTTAAGGCTAGGTTGTGCTATGTAGGAAGACTCTGTCTCAAAGTGAAAGAGGGATAAGGGTATAGCTCACCAATAAAGCACTTGCTGAGCATGCATAAGAACCTGGATTCAATTCCCAGTAAAATCAGAGATAGATGAGGTGCTCAAGGACACCAAGTTTCATAAAGGTATAGGTGGGAGAGAGGATGTTCAGATAAGCCATTCATCCTGGAGGGAAGGTTGTTAAGACCCAGTATGTTCTAAGGAGGGTTGAACACTCCATCCTACAGCAAAGATCCTTAAAATTCAAAAAACAAGCAACTCAAAGGCTTCAGCAAGCCCCTAAAACTGACCAGATGCACTGGGCCCCTCCTTCTCCAAGCATGTACAAGCAGTAAGGCCCCTCCTTCTCCAAGCATGTACAAGCAGTAAGGCCCCTCCTTCTCCAAGCATGTACAAGCAGTAAGGCCCCTCCTTCTCCAAGCATGTACAAGCAGTAAGGCCCCTCCTTCTCCAAGCATGTACAAGCAGTAAGGACTATTAGAGTCACTCAGTTGCTATGAGCTGCCTAGAAGGGGCTCTGACGGCCTCAGCTGCTGGAGAGAGATGCTCTCCAACCTGCTGAGCTGCCCGCAGGCTATGCAGGGTGCGCCACACTTGGTAGCTGTCATCCAGGCTGGAGTGAGTCATTTCTGCTCCTGTAAGTAACCTCAGTAAAACTCATCGGTTCACCAAACTGGACTTGAGTGCCATTCTTTGGGCGGTTGTTAGTTCCCTGTCTTGGGTGAGTAGATGTTTGTTCTCATCACTGCAGAAAGAGATCACAGGATAGAGAGAGAGACACCAAGGTCCATAAAAGTAAAGGGTATCGGTGGTGGAGAGGGAGATAGAGAGGGAAAGATAAAAATGCTAAGACCGTTGGGAGAGGTGGGGAAGGCAGAGACTCCAGGGGGGAGACAAAAACAACAACAAAAAACAACAAAAAAACAAAAACAAAAAACGAACGTTCTCTGTCCTCTGTTCTCAGGCCAGCCATGTCTACCTGTTCTTTCTTTGTTCCCAAATCATTGTCTCACTTTCTCGGCCTCCTCACCCCTGACCCTTGCTTTCTTAGTAGGTTGATTTCAGCTCTCCATGGTCTAGAATCATTCTGGCATAAAAAGGAGTCTGGAAGGGTAACAGTCAGGGAAGCTCCTGGTAAGGTATTGGAGACTAGATGGGTGTGGAGGTACATGCCTGTCATCCCAGTACCCTCAGGGGCTGATGCAGAAGGATTTCTGTGAGTCTGGAGACGGGCCAAGGCTTGTGAGTGGGTTCCAGAGCAGCCTGGTTACAGGTTTTGAGGGATGAACATAGAGCCCCTCTCTTTGCAGCTGGGATGCCCCCTCATCTGGAGCTCAGCCATGTCCAAGTGGGCTTCAATGCTGCAGCTCTGAGGAAGGATGGCTAGCATTTGTTTGGCTCTTGAGTCTCTCCAGTTGTTCAAAACTTCACCCAAGGTGGCCATTCACTGAAACTGTTTCTTAAATTTTCAGGCTCACTAGGTTCACCCATATTTGGCTAGCCATTGTAGTGTCTGGCTCTTGGTGTCTCCCTCTCTGTCCTTGCTTCTGAACTTCCTGTTTCTGCTTGGTGCCTTGTGTGTGTTTGTGTAGGTGAACACGTGAGAGTGTATGTGCATGCAGGTGTGTTCGTGTGCATGTGGAGGCCAGCAGGGATCCTTCCTCAGGAATCATCTACTGTGGTTTTTTGAGACAGAGTCACTCACTGGACCCAGCTCACCAAATAGGCTGCACTAGCTGGCCAGTGAACCCCAGGGATCTGCTTACCTCTGTCCCCCAGTACTGGGATACAAGCACATGCCATTGTGCCCTTCAGCTCAGGTCTTCATACCTGCATGGCATGTGTTTTACTGACTGAACCATCCTCTCAGCCCCAAGCTGGCTTGCTTCTTCCTTCTTTCCTTCCTTCCTTCCTTTCTCTTCGAGACAGGGTTTCTCTGTGTAGCTTTGGCTCCTTTCCTGAAACTCACTCTGTAGCCCAGGCTGGCCTCGAACTCACAGAGATCCGCCTGGCTCTGCCTCCCAAGTGCCGGGATTAAAGGTGTGTGCTGCCACCGCCTGGCCTGGCTTGTTTCTTGTCTGTCTCTGCTTGTGTGAGACGGAGTCTCTTCCTGACTTCTCCTCCAGTGCTCTCCCCGCTGACTTTCTCACTGCCTCTGTCTTCCCGTCTGTGGGTGACTTCAGGTCTCTGCCCCCGTTCTCACCTGGCAGGTGTCGTTCCCGTCTGTCTTGTCACCTGCGCACACCATGCTTCGGGTGATCTTACCAGGGTAGGCACGCTCACACTCCTCCCGGGACACCAGTTGGACATCAGCACACTGAATGGTGTCTGGGAAGTCACCTAGGAGGAGGGAGATGGGCCTATGTGAGCCTTTCCTCTCAGGTCTTCACCACCACCACCCTCCCCCCCATTTCCTGTTTCTCTCTCATGCTTAGAACCCGTCTTCTTTGTCACTGACTTCCGATTTTTCCCTTTCCCCATGGTTATTGGCCTGGCTTCCTGACTAATCATTACTTCTCCATGAGTTCTCATTTCTCTTCTCATTGGCCCTTCATTTTTATGGCCATCTTCTCTATGCTATTTATTCATCCACATTTGGTCTAACTCCTCAACTTTCTCCTCTCTCCATCCATCTTTTACCCATGAACAAACTAGCCTACTGGTCCTCTCATCAGCATCTTCTCATGGCCCTCCATCTACCATCCCACCTCCATCATTAGACCCCCTCCTTTTGGTCTCTTCAGCCACTCCCAACCATCTCCCCTCACTGACCATTTTCCATCTTGCCCCAGCCCAGGATCCGACAGCTGGGATTCTTCTCAGAGCAGTCTTCCTTCAAGGGCAGTGGCTGTATGTTTTGAGAGAATTTGACTGCATTTTTCAGATGCACCATCATGATGTCGTTGTCATGGGTGTCAGGGTTGTAGCGGGGGTGGATAATTGTCCGATCCACAGAGATCTGCCTTTGGTAATTCTCTGTTTGCCGTAGGTTGTGTTTCCCCAAGTGCACCTCCAGATTCCTGGAAAGAAGGCAGCTAGGAATCATCTACAGGCCTGGACTTCGCTTGAGGCTCCCAGAGAGATCATCTGCCCTTCTTCTCCCTCCTCTCTCGGTCTTCCCCAGCTCAGTCAAAGACAAGTTTATTCTTCTAGAATTTTGTCTTTAAAATTTTCCTATGGTACTACTTGACAGTCAACTCCCATAGCTGCAGGTTCTACATGTACAGATTCAACTGATCACAGATCAAAAAATACTGGGGGAGCAGCCGAGCAAGTGATGTACACCTTTAATCCCAGCACTCTGGAGCCAGATGCTGGAGGATTTCTGTGAGTTTGAGGCCAGCCTCATCTATACAGTGAATTCCAGGCCAACCAGGAATACATAGAGAGACCCTGACTCAAAAACAAACAAACGAACAGCACACTGTTGAGGAAGGAGCTGGTGAGAGGGCTCAGCAGGTCAAGCGATCGCTGCACAAGCCCGATGACGTGCGTGCAACCGCCAGAACCTGCACAAAAGCGGAAGGAGAGGACCTGACTCCACAAAGTTGTCCTGCGGCCTCCAGAGGTGCACTGTCATGTGCGTACACCCACAAAACTAGCCTTAAGTAAAGAAAATGAAAATCTGCATGTATTAAACATATACAGATTTTTTTCCTTGTTATTGTTTCTCAAACAAAACAGTTTAACAACTATTTACTGCCATGGGCACTACATGTAATCTAAGCATAATTTTATTTATGAATTTATTTTTTGGTTATGATCCTAGCTTTTAGTGGCTGAGCCAGCTCTCCAGCCCATGAATTTATTTTTTAAGATTTATTTTTTTAATTTAAATATATGTGTGGGTAGATGGGGTATGTGCATTTGAGTGCAGGTGCCCATGAAGTCCAGAGAAGGTAAGATGTTGGATCTCGGGGCACTGGAGTTAGAGGCAGTTGTAAGCTGCCATATGGGTGCTGGGACTGAACTCAGATCCTCTACAAGACATTATGTGCTTTTAACCCACTGAGTCATCTCTCCAACCCTATTTTTAAAAAAGATTTCATTTGATTTGTGTGTGTGTGTGTATGTGTGTGTGTGTGTGTGTGTGTGTGTGTGTGTGTGTGTGTGTGTTCTGATTGGCGTGCATATGCAGAGGCCAGAAGAGGGCTTTGGATCCATCTGAGTTGGAGTTACAGGCATTTGATTCGCAGGCTGCCTGGCTTGTGACATGGGTGTTTGGATCCGAAGTTCAGTCCTAATGACTGGGAAGCAAGTGAACTATCAAGCTATCGATGCAGCACCCATTTTTGTTTTTTGGAGGGCATCTCTTATAGCCCAAGCTGGCCTCAAGCTCCCTGAGTAGCTGAGGATTAGCTTGTGCTTCCAACTCTCCTGCCTTCTCTCTCAAATGCTAACACTACGGTGATGCACTACCATGCCCAGTTTGGGAGATGCTGGGTATAGAACCCAGCGCAATCACTCCACCAGCTCCTGCATTACCAGCCCCTGTAGAGATAAAACTTGGAGCTCATGCAAGGATATTCATGGACTACACACAAATGCTGCACTATTTCTTTTGTAAAGGGCTTGAGTATCTGAAAATCTTGGTATCCCCCAGGGTCCTGGAAGCTATGGATACCTGGCTGAACAAAGCTGCTTGTAGGATGGCGAGTGCTCAGATCTGTCTCTCTCCTGAAGTCTGCATTGCACCCTCTGGATCCCCTTACATACATTTCTCAAAGAAAGAGACACTCACGTTTTTTTGCAGTGGGCAGCTGTGAGCACCCACTGTGGATGGATGAGGACTCCACCACACAGCAAGTGACCCGAGGTGTAGAGGGCAGCTTGGAAAGGGTGAGAATTCTTCAAGCAGGGACCACCGTGTACTACCTTATCCTGCTCCTCGGTCCAGGCTGAGAGAGGGAATATCTGAATGAGAGAACTCAGAGAGCCTTCTGAGATGAACTGCAACCCTCTCGGTCCCTAATCCCGTTCTCACCTCCAATCCTACCTCCCCCTCCTCCACTCCATCTCCTCTGTTCTTTTGTTTTGTTTTGTTATTGTTTGGTTTTTCCAGACAGGGTTCCCCTGTGTACCCCTGGCTGTCCTGGAACTCATTCTGTAAACTAGGCTGGACTCCAGCTCAGAGATCCACCTGCCTCTGCCTCCCGAGTGCTGGGACTAAAGGTGTGAAAGGAGTTTGCCACCGTGCCTAGATATCTCCATCCGCGAAGCCATACTTATCCTTTATCCTCAAATGCACCTCCAGACTTGTTCTTAGCCAACCCTGTCAGGACCTTCCTCATTTCAAAGCCACCTAGTCCCATCCTAAACTAGCATCTGCCACCAATGCCCATCCATCTATCAACCCCCCCTCTATATTCCCTTCATCACCTGACTTAGCAAGAACCAAGCACAGGGCCAGTGTCTTCACAATCAGCATCTTCATGGTCGCCTTGAGTAGGGAAGCCAGCGGTTCTGTTAGTCAAGTCCCAGCCTCTGTCCAGGACCCCACCCTGCTCCTTCTTTGCCCTCTCCATCCTCACTGTCCTGTCCTGTGCTCCTGCCCTTGTTTGATCTCTGCCCCCTTCTCACCTCCTGGTTTCTCATCTCCCAACCCACACCTTGAATCTGAGGGTTCCGTGAGAGCAGACCATGTCCATGGTTCCAGTTGCTTTGGGGAAGAAACACAGCCAACCTTCCTGACTCCCTAGACTCTGGTCCCCCTTCCTACTAACAGAGGTTAGTCCCAAGGGGTCACTGACACTCTTCCTCTCTGTGGGACTTTCTTTTCCTACTTGACTCCGTCCTTACACTTCGCTCACCCCACACCTCCAGGTGTTGTGGCGCATGTGTCTTACCGTTGGTGGCCAGCAGTGTACCTGCCAGCACTTAGGTGGGGAAAATGACGCCAGAGGAATCACAGGAAGCCAGAGGCAGAAACAGTCAGCAAGGCAGGGTGCTCCACGAGAGAAGGGGGAGGACAGAGTGGCGGAGGTTGCCTTAGGATCCAAGTTGCACAGGGAGGGAGACACCTGGGTGCAGGGTCCCAAGAACAGACCGTCTCCTAGAAGCCTGCCTGGTTCTACAGCCTTCCAGAAAGAGGCAGGCTCTGTCCTCAGGCTCTCTCAGCTTCCTTTTAACCCCTCTCTCTTCAAGTCTCTTAGCCAGGAGGAAGCCAGACACACCCTTTTCTTCACCCAAGCCTCCCACATACATTCCTTCTGCCCCACGGCTCTGCTCCTGGTGACCCCTGACCAGATCGCTACAGAAAAGGCAGTACCTAGCTCTGGTCCCTAGTGACCCTGCATCTTCGGATCCTGAGGGAGGAGCCGAGTCTGTTCTCATGGGTCTGAGGGAGGAGGCTGGGGCTTGGACCCCTGAGTCTGAGAGAGGGCTGGAGCTACACTCCTGGGTTTGAGGGAAGAGGGCTAGGGCCTAGACAAGTCTGAGGGAGGAGTGTTGGTCCTGGACTCTTGGGTCTGAGGAGGAGGGATGAGGATGAACCCCTGATCCAAAAAAGGAGTGTTGAGGCCGAAATCTTTGGGACTGTGGTGGAGTGAGATGGGAGCTCGTTCTTAGTTTTGGATTTGTAGGATTTGGGATGTGATCAGACTGAGTGCTGAGTGCCAGCTCCCAGGTTAGTCAGTGGTGCCCCAGCCTCCACAAGCACCCCGCCTATACCCGCGAGGGAGCCTGCAGGATCTCCTCCTGGGCTCGTATCTCTGAAGCACTGGAACCAGCTGCCCAGGTTCAGTGGGGTCAGGCTGACTCATCTACCCGTAAGTCCGTCTGTGGGTGCTGAAGACCTCCACATCCCCGGGAGAGTGGGAGCTGCCAGCCAGCTGTTGAGAAACGGTGTTTCGTTGTTTCACTAAGCTGTCCCCCGCCCCTAACCCGGGCTGGGAAGCAGGATGAGCAGTGTGGGGAAAGAGACTTCCAACAATCAGGCATTGTCTGTCCCCAGAAACCTGGTACCATGCTCCCAGCAGCGCCCTTTCTCAACCTCGGTTCCAGGAAGATGGGCGGCAGGCTATCTCAATGACTTCCCTTTGTCCCAGTGTGACTAACAATCTGGCTGGGTCCTTGATCTGAATATTTCAGAGCTCTGGACCCTCTCCTCCAAGACTGCCCTACCTTTGGTTCTCTGGCTCCATTCCTCTCTGTGTCTGCCTATGTCTGTCTCCCTCCATCTCAAATGTATTTGCATCTCGCAAGCCTTTGCTCTGTTGTTTTTTCTTATTCTTCTTTTTCTTTTGTGTCTCAGACTTTCTCTGTCTCTGTTTGTCTCTCTCCTAGGCCCCTGGACTCTACATATCTTCTGTTTCTCTGCTGGCTCTTTCCTTGTACTATTTGGGGAAATGTGTGTGCACTTGGTATGCGGTGATGTTCCTGGGGTATAAGAAGGGATGGCATGGTGTGGGGGGAGGGAGCCAGTGAGGTGCAGGAGGGTGTGTAGACTCACTGGTTAGGTTTTGCACATACAGAGAGACACACAGGTAGAGAGAACCTGGCATGCAATAACTGGGGAGCAATACTAAGGGAGATAAGCAAGAGCACTGGGAAGCTATGTCACGAACTGGGAGAATTACAGGGAGGTGTCTTTGAACTTGGGTCTGAGAAGCAAGAGTCGGGGAAGAAGAGAGGATGCAGGCGTGTGTGGGAAGAGCAGGCAGTGGTCAGTGTGGGCTGCGAGGGAGGGACTTATGGAAGGTGGAGGGTGGAGGGACGCGGGGAAGGGTGTGGGGATAAAGAGGGAAAATGGGGACATACTAGCAAACCAACAGGCAATAGCAGCAGCAAGCATGAATAATGTGCCCCTCAGCATTTGCTGGGCATGGCACCTCACGTGACCTTCTCCTATCTCCGTGTATTAGTCAGTTCCCATCACCCTGGTTAAGAAAACTCAGTTGGCACTTCACACCAGGTCTCTTCTGAACTTAGCATTTCTTCTTGTGTCCCACTATTTCCCCAGACACAGAGGCAGTTCCCCTCATACAACCCACTGGCCATCCAGCCGTGTCCCCTTGCCTCGCTTCTGTGGGACCCACTTCTCTCTGTTCCCGTGTTCTGGCCCCAGTGCAGACTGGTTCTTCACCCATCTGAGCACTCTCCGTTCTCTGGGTCACTCACTTGACTTCCAGAGGGGTGTCCCTGCACTTTACTTGGACTAACTCTGGCCTTGCTTCTTACAAGTCTGCCCCAACTTGTCATGCCTCTTGGGACAAAGTCTGAGACTGGAGGATCTTCAGCAACTAGGGGATAGGGGCATGGCTCAATTGTAGAGTCCCTTCCTGGAATTCTCTAGCAAGGGGCTGGAGATGTGGCTCAGAGGTAGAACATCTGCTGAGAATCCCTCAATGAGGGACCAAGGGTGTGGCTTATTGTTGGAGCCCCTGCCTAGGATCCTACAGTGATGGGTTGTGTGTGTAGCTCAGTGGTATATTACCTGTCTAGAATTCCCCAGTGAGGGGCTGGAGGTGTAGCTCAGGGGTAGAACATTTACCTAGAATCCCCCAGCGATAGTCTGGAGTATGACTCAGAGATTGAGAGCATGCCTAGCATGGGCAAGTTCCTCAGTTCCATTCCTCAGCATTATCAAGTGGTGTTATATGTTCTTGTTGCCAAGATATGAAGTAATGGCTATGTTAAGTAGTTTTGCTTAACCATTCCACATTGTATGTGTACATTAATTAAAATACCATAAGAATATGCAATTTTCCTGTGTTCCTTGAAAATAAATTTAAGAAATAAAGGAAGAGAACAGATAAAAAGATACAGCAATTGGTTGAGTTTGGTGGCATAGGCCTGTCATCCCAGCTAGTTGGGAGGCTAAGACAAGACTATTGCAAGTTCAAGCCCAGTCTAGGCCACAGAATGAAACCCCCATCTTTTTTTTTTTTTTTTTTTTTTTTTTTTTTTTTTTTTTTTTTTTTTTTTTTGAGACAGGGTTTCTCTGTGTAGCTTTGCGCCTTTCCTGGAACTCACTTGGTAGTCCAGGTTGGCCTCGAACTCACAGAGATCCACCTGGCTCTGCCTCCCGAGTGCTGGGATTAAAGGCGTGCGCCACCAACGCCCGGCTGAAACCCCCATCTTAAAATGAAAAGGAAAAAGGAAGTTGGCATCACAGCTCCTCAATTCAGTATTGACCTAGCAGGTATTAGGCCCTGGGTTCAAGCCCCAGTATGGTAAAGTGAAACAAAACAAAATCAGGAATTTATTCAGTTCCTTTATGTAACTCAAGACGTTAAAGGTACGTGAATTTAGAACATGGAAGTTATCAAAGGACCCATTTGCTTCATGTCTTGGCATACCGAGTGCTTGGAATCTGCTCAGCCTTTTACATTTATAACTCAACTGAGTGGGAACTCATTCCTTTCCAGCCTTGAAGGCCCATGATCGCCCTGGCTACTCACTGCTTGGGCCAGCCCTGCCCATCATTCTGTGCTTCAGCTTTGGAGATCGTATCAAGTGTCCTGAGTTGCTCCATACCCCGTGGTCTCGGAGTCTCTTCTCCTGAGTTTCTTCCTCTTCGTTTCATGCTCTCCCCACTTTTTGCTGTCGACCACCTCTTCTCCCTTTGGTCTTGGCTGGAGCATTGCCTCTTAGAACAAGTTTCCACTGAACACCACCCAATGACACCTGTCACGGTTGGGTTAGTCATTCTCTTGTGTGGGCTTCCACAGGTGTCTCTTTCCAGGTGTTACCCTGGACCGGAGCCATTTGCATCAGTGTCCATCTCCTCCACCGGATCTGGAGCTCCATGAGCATGGACTGTGCTGACTCACTGCTGCATCCACAGGGAATTCAGGAAATGTTGACCCATGACTACCATGACTTCATCCACTCCTGTTGTAGATAGAAAAACTGAGGCACAAGGTAGGGAAGTTCATTGCTCAGGTACAAGCACACAGGAAGTGGCAGAGACTGCATTGACACTCAACTTCCAACATTGTGGTATTCCAATATAACATAAGCCAAAATGGCAGCATTCCAACACGGAGGATTCCAATATGACCTACCCCAACATGTTATATTCTAACATGATATATTCCAACACAGTATGTTCTAACATTGTTCCAAAATGAAGTCTTTCAACATAGTAGTATTCCAACACAGACATGTTCCAATACAACAGTGATTCAGCCCATCTCTCTGCAATTCCCCAAAGATGATAATACAATTCCTTACTGTAATACAAGGTGAGTGGGCCCAGGAGAAATCATCCATGATGGGAAAGGAGGGGACACATAGGATTTGAGTCTCTTGTGGCCTACTCATGCCCATTCCTGTCCCATTGCCTCCTCTCTATTCCCATATTACTGGTGGGACTAGAAAATCTTTAAAGAGAGAATGAAGCCCTCCTATCCACTATCACTGACTTTTATTATCTTCCCATCCTTACCTCTGATCAGACCATGCATGTTTAAGTGTCTGAATGTTTGTATCTAAATCAACTTACTCAGCTAAAATCTTCAATAAAAATTTTTAAAGGAAATTTTATGAGAGTAAACAGGAAAAACATGAGAAGTAATAAGACTGAGAACTAACTCTCATTGGTGCTTTGTACTGTGTCTGATGCTGTTCCAGCACTGTTTACATATTAAATTATTTAATCTTTATGATGATGCCAAGAGGTGGGAGCTTGGCCTCTCACTTAAAGGCTGAAGGAACACAGATGGGGAAGAAAGACAGCAGGATAGAAAGGGCAGACAGTGGGCTGGGGTTGCAGCTCAGTGTTAGAGCTTCTACTTCCCGGGGGGAGGAGAAAGAGGGAGGAGAAAAAGAAAGAGAAGAGGGAGAGATCCAGAGAGAGAGG